>NC_136620.1:30303456-30915956 GCF_933228915.1 Telmatherina bonti | reverse complement strand
ATTTGGGGTGTGTCAGTATGTGTGTGAGAATGACGATAAGTGTATTTGTTTTACTTGTTTTAACATATGTAAAGCACTTTGAGTTGCTTCTTGTATGAAAAGTGCACATAAACAATACATACAAATAAACTTTGATTTGATTTAATTTTGATTTAAATGAGGATTTAAAATGTTAATTCTGCCATATGTTTCTGTGCAAGCCATGACAGATGTGTGTCCAAAAAAAAAAAGACTTTCAGTCCTCTGAAATTACCGAATACTTGAGTACGATTTTCACTTTTTCCTAAATGTGTACAGACCATTTGTTCATTTTTCCACCATAAATGTAATGTATTTGTACAGGCTATTTAATAACCTTTTTTTTAGCCAAAGTTTTAATCAAAATGTACAGTTTTTAAAAGTTAATTTAGTTGTCACATATAGACTATCAACCTAAGTTGTGTCATTGACTTGGAAACATAATTGTACACATTTATTGTTTAGAGTTAATCAACTCAAATTACCTTTACAAAAGATGCTAGCAGGATAATTATGTTGCTACTTTGTTTCAGTAATCAGAATGCAATCTGGCAATCACTGATTGTGTTTCAATTATGCTCACTATTTTTTCTTAAATGTTACCTTATCATATCATAGTTCTTTAGGCTATTTTTTAATTTAATTAAGTTGTCTAGATTAATAGCCACACCCCAAATTTGACTTGTTCTCTCGCCGAAAATGCTCTCCTTTGAAATAAAAGCAACCAATTAGTAATATGTTTTAATCCTTACTGTGTGCTTGTTTTAAACAGATAAGCGAATATGTGCAGCAACAACCTGAAGTGTAGTATCCCCAAAATATTCAAAAAATGGTTTCAGCATGAATGGATTGTAGTGGTGAGCTTTCCAACATTAACGGTTTTATTTATCAATTAGTATATTTGAATAGTACACAGAGGAGCAGGAACACATCCTCAATAAGTCATAAAGCCGTCTCAAAACTGTTGCCATCAAGATCATCCATCCATTTTCCATTCGTTCTTATTTTAACACAGGGTCACAGGGGGGTGGCATCTATTCCAGCAGTGGTTACACCCTGGACAGGCCGATAGTCCATCACAGAGTCGACACAGACAGACAAACAACCACTGACAGTCAACTCTAAGGAGATTTTATAGTGATCAGTTAACTTGACATGCAGTTGTGAAGTTAGCTTTTCTTCTTGATAGAAGGTTCCTTCCTATTTATAAGTTGGTGACACTTAAACACTTGTTTCTCTAGGTAAGAACAAACTGAATATTCTGTAGCTAAATTATATAAATAGATGTCAAAAAAAATGAATCTGTGTTTTGTTCTATGCCAGAAAAGAAAAGAAAAGAAAAGAAAAGAAAAGAAAACAACCTTTAGCATCAATTTCCTCAAACGGGCTGTTTTCAATCTCATTTGGAAGAACAACACCCCCATCTAGTGGCCAGAAAGGGTACACGTGCACAAGAGACATTGAATTTCTACTATCTTGGTCATTTATGAGAAATTGAGTCACAAATGTCAAACTATTGTCATGGTGGAGTGTAGAAGATGATTAAAAAAAAGTCCAAACTTACATTAAGTATTTGGCTCTGAAAGTTTTTGTGTTTCTTTATCATTTGGCCTCTTCCCAAATATAACTGATGTTTGATTACTGGGCAGTAACAATGTCCTATTCAGTTTTAATCACACTCTGCAGAGTCTTTATGTTGCACGGTATGTAAACAAATATGTATCTTTCTGTTTATAAAAGGTAACAAGAGTTTGGTTTAGGCAGTAAAGCTTTCTTAAGTTTCTTCAACAAATACAGCTGCTTCTGAAACTTTCATAGAGATGTTAGATGATCATGGGAGGTGTTGTGTCCTAATTCCTTTCAAGAACCTGTCAACCATCAGCTACTTTAATTATTGATGAATAGTTATTTGTCATTTATGCACCACACATCAAGATTGTTCATTTCCTCTTGCAATGTGTTTGTTTGGTAGGCGATGTGAAGGGATTGCTGTTTTTGATGGAATGAACACCGTTATATCAGAAAGAAGCATCGGACACTATACATAGATAACGCTTTAAACTGAATGTTTCTTTTATCTATTTAGCTGTGGTTCTTTTCGGTGTCTTTGATAGTCTGAGTGGGCTGAAATTTATAGAATTACACTTTCTGGAGTTTTTCTACTGAGGCATGGGTGTTTTGTTTAAAAAAAAATCCTCACAAATTCCATTTGCTTCATTGACAGTTTCATTTTCATAGATATATTTCAAGCATCATCATCTGTCTCCTCTGAACAGTTTTTTGAATTTTTTTTCTCCAATCAGTGTTCTTGTGAAATGAATGGACTGACAGCAAAGTCTCATAAATAATTAATTTGTGTCTCATTAACACACAACAGCTGTGTATAGAGCTACAAATGTTGGTCTTTAACGTTACTGATATAATCCCCCAAAAAAATGTGTTCTTGTTTCAGGTGATATATGTGTAAAGAAATTCTGTTAACTATTGCCAAAAAAAAAAGAAAAAAAAGAAAAGAAATTGTCATAGAGGGAAAAAAATCTGACAAAATAAATAAAATTCAATATTATAATGAGCATTGATTATTTTCAACTGGAAATTCAGTATATCTGAAACGCTCATTTAAGACTTTTTGCAAAGTTGTAAGAAATAGAAAAGGCTTGTTTTTTTGTTTTTTTTTTGTTAGCTGTGTTTCACACAGCTGAACAGTGGGTGGCGCTGTAACATGTTGTCTGAATGTGAACAACTTCCATCGTGTAACGAAGAGCTAGGCTAGAGTAGTAGCTCCTTTAGCAGTAGCAGGGAGCTACTGTCTAAAGCAGACGAACCCTTCAAGGGAGGACTGCTTTGGAAAGGTGGTGGCTTAACTATTGCCAAAGCATAAGGTAATCAGATGGAAACAGCTCAATCTGATTTTAAAAAGTCGGTGAAAGTGTGTTTCCTGTCAACTGTATGTCTCCTTCTGGTCTTAAGCGCACGATTTCATGGTATCTGTATGTAAAATAAAACAGCTTGCTGTTACATAGTTGCTGAACACATGGTGAATGTCAGTTGCTAAAGCTAAGAGGCTAGCTTTAGCAGAAGTTGGTGCTGCATTCAAGTGTTCATGTTGAACTCAGGGAATTCCACATATGGTCCTAGGGTTGCCACGTCGGTGTTTCTCCTCATCCAATGTTACCAATTTACCTCAAATAGAGGAGAGCAAAACAAAACATAACGATACATTAGAACATAAGGTGTTTAAATGTATATGTTCAAAATGATCCGCGAAATGGACAAACCAGGTCGAAGAGCTTCCAGATATGGTTGTGGGCTTGAATCCAGCTGCAGAAAGAGACACATTTATTCCAGGAATCCCTAAACCAATGCTGTAAGTGACTAAATGTTTGTGTAATGTGTAAGATAATGGGTGAGAAGACTGCTGTCCATTGTTTGGTGTTTTGTCCGCTTGCTGAAGTTGGTGAGGCGTTTGTTGAAATTGTTAAACGCCATACAGAAACTCCCTGAAGCTAACTCCACTGGTGTGAATGCAAAGTAAAACTATTAACCAAAAGGAAGTGCTTTTTGTTAACAATTGCTTAAATAAATAACGCTTTTAACTTATAATGTCAAGTTAACAAACTCAAGTAATGTTAATTTTTCAGCCTTTTTTCTCCGTTTTCAGCCAATACTAAATGTACCTCCACTGGATTAATATTAGATGACAGATTTAACTATCTTTAAATATTAAACTTCTTTATTTTTTTAGAGACGTCTTAGTTGTTTTCACAGCATGATATGGGTTATTGGGTCTGTCGGTAATGAAGAAGCCCCATCTGTTTGGCTGCATTCAGGTGTATCTGAGCAGGCACATAGGAATTAAACCTAGATGCTTCTGCTTTCTGCTACTTCATAGATAAACGAGTAACAGAATTACACGCCATGATATATATTATGTATTTGATTATACTACTTTGCATGACTTATATCTTATATTGCTGTAATCACTGATAAAGGTTGATGCTGACTTAATCAAGACAACACATGTTCTTCTAGACCTTGTTTGCCTTTTTGAAGGTTTCTTTTTGTATTTTGAATATATAACAAAAAGTTTGCATTTTGAATTTGTGAATGTTTTTTTTCAAATACTTGTCTTTATGAAAGACTTTGCTAAATATGCAAAACAGTATCAAAGAGTATTCTCCTGGCTGATCATGATGCGACTGTAATCAAGTTTGGACAGCCAAGCTTTTAACCACTCTTAGTGTCTTATTGTCTTAAACTGATAAAAACCTAATGGAGGAAAGCCCAAACCTGTCCACAACACAGCTTTTAATTGCTTTGTCCCATCAAAACAAGTTTTAATGTCAGATATTGCTATTGAATTGCTTGAAGTTGCTTCAGTACCTGGACACTTCAATTTTATCAAAGTCTAGTTTGACCCCAGAGTATAAATATCAGTTTTGCGAGTGCTTTAATGGTGGAATGGGGATATTTGCAGGTTGGTGTGTCATCATGTGGCGGGGAGAGAATGGCCCACAAGCCTTCCAGGCCCCCGTAGATGTTCATGCCAGTGTAGATGGCCAGGTGTATATGTTCAAGAGGAGGCCGAACGAATATGCAGTATCCTCAGATGAGGAGGAGCTCAGCATTGTGGAGATGAGACAGATGAAGCGGGACAAGCAGAGAAACATCCAGCTGCTGGAGCGGGAGGTATTAGATGGCGATAATCTCAACAAGATTGCACTGCAGTATGGATGTAAGGTAAATGTTTTCCATCGTTACTGAATTTTTTTTGTGATTTTCCTCCTAATGAAGAGTTGACGTTTGTATACAACAAACCTTATTTCTGTCAACAGGTGGCAGATATAAAGCGGGTAAACAACCTTATGCACGATCAAGATCTTTTTGCACTGAAATCTATCAAAATACCAGTTCAGAGACACAGTGTTCTAACAGAGACCTTCTCAGACCCAGTTGATCCTCAGGAGGAAATGCCGCATTCAGCTACTGCACCAGTGAGGTCTCATGACAGAGCCCGAGCCCAGTCGCATCTACAAGAGGTCACAGACTTTCTAATGGAAGTGGATAATGATATCGACAAACTGATTCAGACCACAGCTGATCATGACGAGGATTTCTTGGACAACGGTGAGAAGTCACAAAGGTTCAGTTTCAGACAACAGCGCCGGACCAGTCACGGTGCTGACTGGGGAATCCAGTGGTGGAACGCTGTCGTAGCCATGCTCCTGATAGGCATTGTCCTGCCCTTGTTTTATGTCATTTATTTCAAAACCAGAGATAATGGAGTAGTTTCACCAACAGATGCTGCTTTACAGTCGTCTACCTCTTCTTCAAACACCTCGGCGATGAGCATCAGTACAAAAGCAGCTGAGCAGTTTCAAGAGCCAGGATAGAGAAGTTGTCAAAGGTTTTTAAGGATCTTGTAGGAGTTCATGACAATCATTATGAAGCCATACTAATCAATATTAGATACAGAAATGAACTGGAAACTTTTCAATAAAAGTTTAGGCCAATAATGATTTTTAAGTTATTTTTCTGTTACTTTTCCTTAAATGTTGCAATATTTGTCTAAACTTTCTGAAATTCTTAACTGAAATGTAGCTGTTGTAGTTTTTGTGTCTCCTCTAAAGCTTGTTATTTCTATGCACATATCACCTTACTGTCATTAAATTATTCAACTGTCCCAATTATTATATTTGTTCCACATAAGCAATATCGTTTTAAGCTTTTGCCCAGGAGATTTAGCACAAAAACCGTTAAAGATCCATTTATTTGGGATGGGTTTGAGCATATTTGTGTTTTTGTTCATTGCTTAATTCCTGCAGTGCATCTCATGCCTTTATATGAATCCCCTCAGGGCCTGGCAGTGACAATAGTGTGAGTTTGTTTACAGCAACAATGTGGTGCAATATACTTAGCTGATTTAATGGGTTTTTAACATCTTGATATCCTTAAAATACAAGGTGATACTGGAAAATGTCATTTTTTTAGTCAATTCATAAGCAAATAAAATGTTACATTCAGTGCTGGAAACCCTCCACTGTGAACAGGTGGTAGGTGTGATGTGTGAAGTATTATGTTGACATATTAGATGAGTCAGTTTGAAAAGAATTTATTGATGGAGATTTGGCTTGTGTGCAGGAATGATATCCAGCATGTTCCAGTTTAAATGAAGCCTCTTGGCTGTCTTTATAAAGTTTGAAATATGAGCTGATTTCATGAGTCTTTGTCATCTTTGATTCTAAACGTGTTTGTGTCAGACGTTTTTATCACACCTATACATTTTATTAATCTCATAGGTGCACGATACCCAGACATAAAACCGATTTGTGTATTTATAATTAATGTAAATTAGTAGTTGCAGTATTCTCTTCTACCAGAAGATGGCAGTATAGAAGAATCTTTAAAGGTCTGTGTCTTCAATTACAGTTACTGAGTAATCTGCAGTGGTAGGTTTCTAAAATGTTCAGGGATTAGTGTCAAATGTTGAATATTATCATTTACAACTTGATCAATTTATTATTAACATTGTAACTTATAATTAAACATGAAAAAGTCTTCAGAATAGATCCAAGCCATCTGCCTTTAAAATGATAACTTTTTTTCTTTGTACAAAAGACTGTAAATCTGTAGCAAAAAGGCTCCATTGCAGAAGTACCGCTTATTATTGATAGTGTAGGCCTACAAACAACTTTTTGTGATCTTATGACAAACACTTTAGTTATTAATCTGTGTAACAAAAACTCCAGTCTGCTCAGAAACTGACACGAATGAAGGATCCATCCATCTATCTATCCATTTTCTTAACCGTTTGGTGCATTTCATGGTCCTGGGGAAGCTGGAGTTGATCCCAGCTGTTAGCAGATAAGAGGCATGGCACCCCCTGGACAGGTTACCAGTCCATTGCAGAGGACCTCTTTAGGCAATGTGGCATGATTGCAAACACCTGGATAAAAACCCAGTGATCTCAGAGACTGCAAATGCAGGGTATTTTAATTGGATAGATTCAAAATGGAGAGAGAGAGAGAGAGAAAAAAAATGGAGCTTAAACTTACCACTGCCAATATAACCAGGTTACACACCACAAGTAGCAGGATGAAGACTAGCTGTGTCCTGGATAAGTTTCAGTAAGCTTTCAGAATTTTGGATTTAAACTAAGTCTTTCCCAGTCTCGATCTAAGACAACAAAGATTTGTTTTCACAAACGCATAAATTTAGGACATGATTTTCTATATTATATGATTCAAGTACGATGACTTCCAGAGCCCAGTTCACAAGCAGCTCATGGATATTTAGATTATTAGTGTTTTTTTCATTGGGAAAACTTTGCTTTTAACATGAGAGCAATGTCCTTGATATGAGATTAAAGTGCAATTATATAGTAATTTTTTGTAGAATTCACTTCAGAACTGTCACACACTGAAGCTTTTCCTTTCCTGAACATTATGTTTTACCTTTTCTACAAAGTTGTACAAAGTCAAGGTAACTTTCTGTTAATATATCTGACAGTTTATGTTAAATAAAATTGCTGCATTTGTTAAAAACAGCACTGAAAAGGTTTTAACTTGTCAAAAGGAATAATGGTTAAGCTGGTTAAGATGGAAACAGTGTGCTGCTATCTTCCTCTGAAGAGCGGATCATTATTGTCTTTATGGTCAGATGTAAAAGGAAACTGATGCGGTAGACTTTGTGGGAAAAGAAACAGTTTTATTTTTCTTTCTTCTTCACAGGTCAAAGTTTCTCCTCATTTACAACAAAATGTAAAAACTTAATATCGCTTACCATGTTATCCTGTCACTTAAATTATTACATAAATTAAAACCTTTTTTTTTTCCCCACAGAAACTCACAAACATACTCCCATCAGTTTGACATCTGAACCCCAAAATACTCCAGACTGGAGGCAGTCAGTAATAATCCCACACTATGTGGAAGTTTTTTCATGGTTTTAGAATTGTATCCATAAATAATCAACCAAACAAAGTTTACACATGGATACAATGGTAGATATAAACACGATCTTTAGTGCTGATATATATTTAATTAGATGTGTGAAATTTGCGCATCCTTTACATAGAGAACCAGTTAAAATGTTTGAACACACTTTCCCATTAAATCCAATTGGAAAGCGTGTCCAAACTTTTGAGTGGGAGTGTAGAAATCAAAGCAGTCAATAATAGATCAGCACAGATCAAACAAATTAGAAATTTGGCATATAGATGCTTAATGCAGTGCAACTATTTATACAGTTTGTTCAAAGCAAAACATCACATCATCCTAGAAACATTTTAGCTGCTTAGGAAGAAGATAGGATAGGTTGAATGATTAGGAGGTCCACATAACAACTGAATATGCATGTCTGAGTCCTCTTCTTCAAACGGTACTGCTGCTGTCGACAAACATGGAGGGGGCCGAACGAGCTTCTAAGACTCAGGAACAAAAGTTGGGAGTTAGCTGTTGTGCTGCTGAGGCTGCCTTTTATTATTCCTTGACCTGAGACCCTCGTTTCATAACAACAGCTCAAGAGCATCGCTCTGATCCAGTTCCAGGTCGCAGAGCTTTTACACCCCTCCAGCTCCCAGCCTGGAGTCTTATCCAGTTTTTTTGTTTGTTTGTTTGTTTTTTTTTAATCAAGTCAAATTCAGGGTGAATATGAGCCAGTCCACAGCAAGTATATTAAAGCACACACTTTGTGTCTGGGTGGGTTTGGGGGATTGGTGTCCTAGAAAAGCTGTTTTTTGGGGGGGAGTTTATAAGGCAGTGGGGGTTGAAGGGTGCTTTTCTCCTGAACAAAGCACAACCGTCCATACAGTCCGGGAGGAGGGTAAATAGAGTGAAAAGATTCATGGCCAACCCGAAGCTCTGCAGCTTTAAGAAGTTTGCACACTTGAGCAGCTGGCAGCGGTCCACTTGGCCAACATAAACACTCCTAATCCTTTTTCCAAGGAGCTTTCAACACTCATCTCTCTGGCACATCGGCCACTGACTCACTCTCTCTCTGACATTCCTGTCTGCTTGGTGTAGAAGCAGTCACCAGGTGGCACTGTGGCTCCAGCAATGTCAGTGCTGCTAGGTTTATGCTGTTGATCATTATTCACTGCTAAGGTATGTGCTTTCCTTTGATTTTTCCCATGAAGCGAAACAGGTCTCAGTTTTCAGTCTTTCTTTTGCAGGAATGGAGGCTTAGTTTCACAATGTCACGTCGACTTTAAGCCCACAGAGGCGTGCGTTCTTCATGACAGAGGTGCTGTCAAAAGTTAACAGGAAACTTTTATATGTTTTCTCCTCTTTGCTCCCACACATTTTCATTCAAATCAGCCTTTTAGGTGAAGATTGCAGTTGTTTGTTTAAGCTTGTTTCTGCGTTTGATTTTAAATAAACTGCATTAATGCTAACAAGAAGAAAATGAAACTTTCCAATTTGTTCAAAGAAATTAACAAAACTAGAAAGAATGACTGATAAAGTGCATGATTTTTTTTTTTTTAAAGAAAAGGGCAAGGTATTTTGTGTGTGAGGCTAGGGTCTGTCTCTGTGGGGGCAGGAAGATCCACGGTTTTGATTTCCAGCACTCCCGGGGGGATTTGGCAGACACAGGGTAATTTGTAGTGAAATTTCCAGCACAGTTTGTTTTGCAGGTGGCTGAGAACGAAAGCAGGGCGTGGTGGGGAATGAGAGAAGCAATTTGCTGTCTGTGGGACGTGAATGTGTATATTGTTACACAGCAGTAGGTTCAAGGTTGCGCCAGTATGTGCTGTGTTGTGGGCTGGACTGTTGAAATGGAGGCAGCCACAGACTGTACAGAATCGAGATTTCAACAAAACTCATCATCAGTCGCGTTAGATAAAGCCTGTCTTAACAGCAAATCTTTACTATTAAACCTATGCTTTGACTAAATTGATTTAATCAACCCAGAGAAAAAACATGAATCCATTTTCCTACTCTGTGCATCCACATGCAAAGGCAGCATCTTTTTTTTTTTTTTACAGGAGTGAGACAAACATGGGAAACTATTTCAAGCTGCAGCAGGGTCCACATGGCAAACCAACATGCATGTGTGTGTTTGAAAAGGTCCTGCCAGAAGACATTTCTGTCTCACAGACTTGGGAGTGGATTCAATTAAAAGAACTCTTCAACTGTGAATCTCCAGTGAGACTTTTACTGTAGAAATCCATGCCAGATGCTGCAACGTTACTTGAGGAACACACAAGGTGTGGAAGAGTGAGCTAAGACCGTTTCATTAGTTTTAATGAGCTTCTCTTTTGTCTTACATGAGAAAAGCAGGAAATATGCTTGTCCAGTTGATGGTTTGAGTTGAATGGAAATGCTGAATGTATATTTCACACATGCTGCATGTTATCCATGAACTGACAGCACAACTGGCTGGAGAATGTGATGTTCAGCAGTTGTGTTCCAGCAGCGTTTCTCGCTCCCTTCACTCTGGACGAACCAATTGTGCAGCACCTGCTTTAAATTCCTCACAATACCTCAGGGTCCGCTCTCAAAGGGCAACTATAGTCAAGCAACGTATAGAGTGTATGAAAAGAGTTGTTTTTATTATCATTGCTGCCTTCCAGTGGAAATGCTTAATGGTTCTGTTGTTAAACTTTGGCATTGCTGTAGAATTAATTTGCCGATAAAATAGTGACCCTAAAGGTATAAATAACCAACTATCTGATCATTTAAACTTTTATCCAAGAAATGTCGCTGTGGTTACAAATACGCCAAAGGGCAAACACTTTGCATGTCCTTTAAAAACCTGTAATTTTCAGTTATTATTTAGCTTATCAAGCTACTTTATTCTCCCTTTCATTTAATCTGAGTGTGTACGATGCCTTTCTAAAATCTACCCACTGTATGTCTGGTTAAGAAAATTAAAAATAAACCTGGAAAAAACCCTGTATGATGGAGATTATCTGGATTAGAGCTTGGTGAATAATCAGCATGAGAGAGTTTGAATGTTCTACGTTTTTCTACAAAAGGCAGAAATACCTTTTTGTGTGTGTGTGTGTGTGTGTGTGTGTGTGTGTGTGTGTGTGTGTGTGTTTAATCATCTGTTACTCTATTCCTGTAACGCGTAATGTGATTTTGACTGATCGGGAGAAAAATTTGGAATGTTGCCTTTTAAGGAAGACCAAGACCAAGCATTTACTACAAATGGATTAAGAGGAGATCTCTCTTAGTTTGGTTATACATTACACAGGCATTTCCTTCTAATTTTCACCAGAATGCTGGGGATTAATGCGTTCTATTCGTCTACTTGGAATAGTTCTTTGTTCATAATGTAGGTCCTATCCACACAAAGTTAGGCAGCAGTTTATAGCCTGAAGGAGTGAATGCTTATCTTTAGACTCTGATACTAAAGTAATATAACTTACTTTAAGTCTTTAGTTTTGCAATAAATTGTTTCAACGATTAATAATCATCTAAATTCACTTTTCTTTACATTATTAATAACCATAATACTGGAATACAATCTAACAAATATATAAGTGTCAAGAATGGAAAATAATGACATTTTAAAATTCTTTAAGGACTGAATTGTTGCTTTTTCTCACATTTAACTGAACAAATAAATTATGGGATGTCTTACTTGTAATTTAAAAATGTCAACATGTATAATTACAAAGTGTCAACATTTGGAGAATGTCAGTACATAATCTGTTATGAGAAGACCTATAGATCACTGTTTGTCCTCCTCCAGCTCTCAACTGTCTTCGGCTTATATGATGATTTACATTTATTAATGTAATACAATCTTATATATTCAGCTTCTGTGTTTTTGTGTCTCAGAGTATGCTTCCATTGTTAGCATACAGCTGATCATGTCCACGTGGAGATATAGACCACCAAGATTTTTGGTAGAATATAAAAAATTTATCAGAACATATGTAATAATAGTTTAAGAACTTCATGACAGCTAGCTACACAACTCTGCTGTGTCTTTTCTTATATGTAGGCTCCCTTAATTAGACTTTTGCTCACTTTTGTTCTTCTTGGCAGCAAAGAACAATGCAAATGCAAAGAATTCACTGAGACAGGCATGGGTGAAGAGAGAATAATGGCTTGGACATGCTAGTCGGAATCACTGGATGCAGCTCAACTGAACACCTGCCTGGCCTGAATAAGCACAACAAAGCATAAGCATGGACTAAGCATTGGCTCTTGGTATTCTGCAAGGCCTGCAGTGCTCATAAATCTAATCTCTTATCCACTACTTCCATTTGACTGATCAGCGCCTCGGCTTCAGCAGCTTTTTGTTGATAAAGGAGAAAAATGATTGAATTCCTTTTGACACCCTTTAGTGGTACAGATAAAGACAATTTCACAGCAATCACTTTAAGGTGTTGTTATTAAAGGTAATCAAGAATAAAATATCTAAAATACACTGAGAATCACATCATTTACTATTTAAGGAAAATTAATGATTTTTTTTATATTTTCCTCCCAGATGGATGCGGATGCCAAATTAAACACTTCGCACTCAACGTTCTGAAATCAGTAACCATAAAGACCATTTTCCTGTTCTTTCTTCTTTGTGTAATGTCTTTTCAAGGCCTTCGACACAAAATCCTGCCTCTAGACTTTAGCTGCAGCTGTGTCAGACCAGGTGCAGTTTGTTCATCTCGCCAGTACCGGGCACAATTTATTCCACAGTTCCTGGCGGATAATTCGTAGCTTCTCACTGCCAGATGCACACTGTTAAAAGTGGATGGCTTTTAAACTGGAACTGGAATCCCCCACCAGTATGAGGGGCATTCCTGCTGTTAGTCTGCGTCTGTGGTTTTACTCCACACGAGGGCTTTTAAGTTTTGTTTTGCTTTATTTGGTTGAATAAAAGGGATAATAATTCAAGTATGCAAATGTTAATTATATGAACAATGCTCTATGACTTTTATTCAAGTTACATCAGACCATGTGTATTGTTAAAAACAACTGGAACAATATTGTGGACACATTGTGAAAACACCAAATAATAGTTATTATTCCAGAAGACAGAAATCCTTCCAGCACCCCAGCTGTGAGCGCAATAAGCAATTTGTTTGGAAGATGACATGGGTAATGAGAACCACTTGCTGCTGGACTCCATAAATTCTGTCACGGCTTTAAGGTTGTGGGGCTCAACGCTTTGCTCATCCCTCTGAAGTGCTCGAAAAACACTCATTGCATGACACGCTGAACGTTGCCAAATTTCCTCCCATTCCCAGATGTTCCAGTGCAGATGTTCTCACAGGCGCCTTTCAAAGGAAAAATTATTTGCGAAAACTACGTTCATGTGTGCTCCTCCACATGTGTATGCAAACGTTGTCATATGAAAGTCTGTCAGCCCAATGGCAACTCACAACAGATTAAACAAATGTCAGGTTTTATACTGAGTCCATTCTATTTATAATACTTTTTCTACAGCTTTAAATTCAGTGCTGACAATGACTCTCTATTGTTAGGCTTCATCTTATCTGGAAATTGTGTTTACACTTTATTCATTCACATATTAACTGGCAAATTACCCCTGAAAGGAAAAGTCAAACTAAATACTGTAGATTAAAACATGAATAAAAAATACTTGATTAACAATGAAGATGGACTCAGGAAAAGAGCCGCTATCTTTCATCTAAGGTCTTACAAAGCTGTCATACATGAGGGAGGTACTTGTCAGCCCTGTCCCTTTGGGAAGCAGCCCCTGATCCAAGGCCAGATAAAGACGGAGTGGTGGACCCTTTATACCTCAAGAATGAATTACAACCTCAACAATGATTTGACGTAAGGTGGTACAGACTAGAGCTGGATGTAGGAGAACCTTTTTAATTCTAAGTGAAGCTTATGAAGGTAAACTATCCTGAATTCCTGCTTTTATTTTGAGTCATTAAGAATGCCAGACTATGCAGGCTCACAGAGCTGGAAACCAACCTCTGTATTTGTGTATGCAGTTGGGTTGATTGGTCATTAATTGTGCTCTCAGTCTCCAGACACAAGCAGATCTTTCAGCAGATTACACCAATTGAACCCAGTTTGGGTGCAATTTGGTGTGTTCTACTGAATAAGAATGGAAACTTAAAAGAGGTACGACAACAGGAAAATTGTGTCCAGCAACAGTAATGTGGGGCTGTTCAGTCAGGCTCCTGATTTCCAAACACGGCTGCTCAGATCTAAACGCTTTCTTTCTCTGTTCTGTCAGTACACTCAGAGCATTAAGAGATAACTGGTTCCTATTGGTCTGGAGTGCTGCGTGAATGTTTATTTTATCTGATCAAACCAGTAATGATGTTTGAGAACTCGGTTAGAAATGGATGGTTCTCACCATCAACAAAATTGCAGTTCTATTTCAGCTCCTTTTCTACCACTTAGACAGGACTATAGCCCTGAAATCCAATCAGTGCTTAACAAAAATATAAAATGTTCCATCAACTTCAATAAAAAGGAGCACATCTTAAAGTTTAGCAGATATATCAGACTAACACCAAACTGCTGCCGCTTTTCATTTCTGTAGACTACAAATACATCAGTTCAAAGTTTGATTTTTTTTTTTTAAAGTACATATTTATAACCTCAATTTATGAGTTTAAAGAGCTCAATGTCTTGCCTACTTAATGATGCAGGGACATTGTTTGAAGTGTTTTCAGAAGTCAAACCAGCCTTTTTGGCGTAAATAAAAGCAACCAAGAACACAGGACTTACCCAAACATAAAAGATGGAAATAGCCATGAGATATCAGAAATAAGGGGGTCATTTTACAGATCCATCACAATATGAACGTGGATGATTTAGAATTTATGTGCAAGTGTTGAAAATATCTCTTTCTTTTTTTTTTCCAGCGGTTAATTCAACAACACAATGTTGAGGAATGCAAAGGGTGGAACTCCAACTTGCAGAAGTGCAGCGCCCAGACAGTGGCATGTACATAACAGACTTGATGGCTGAGTGTGAAATCTAACCGTCACCCTCTGCTTTGTTTACTCAGAAGGTCTGATTTGTTGGGGGGAGGTGTAAATGTGCAAATGAAATAAAATACGGATCAAAGAAGCTGACTTTGATCTTCCTCCGAACGTACACTACCTGGCGGAAGTTTGGACACACTTTCCCATTGGATTTTATGGGAAAGTGTCTCTGGTACTGTAGATCATAGTCTGCTTTAGTGAATCAAATACAGGAAGCGGACGACAATGCAAAGAGCATTGTGGGTAAACATAACCAATCTATGTGTGGGAAGATAGGCAGCTTTCGGGAAGAGCTGTAAGAAATGCTTTCAGTTAGACGTGGTAGACTTAAGTTTCTTATGATCAACATACCACCAGTAGGATCTGAGGCAGCATGTTTTGCTTCGTCATGATGGAAATAGAAGTTGTTGTACATTAACCAATAGATGGGCTAGTTTTCTTTTTCTTTCAAGAAGATAATTATGAGAAAACATGTTACACATTTTCAATGGGAGGTACTGAAGTTGTCACACAGGGAAAAAATGATGCATAAATAATGATTTTATAATCACACTTCAGCCATTGAAATCATAATTCCACACTTCTACCCCTTAAAAACACTTTGTGATTCAGTTCTGACTTACAGGTAACATGATAGACAATGATGTGTCATGATGATAGAAATATGCTTCATATTTGCATCATCATTGTTAAGTCTATCAACTAAAGAGTCATAAAGTCCTTATAGAGAACAGCGGGTGGTGGGATGACTCAGCTAAGTGCTATGCTTTCAACCATGGGCCTTTCTGCTACTTTATATCCACGCAGGTAACCACCCCTCTACAACCTGTCTTACACTAACTGGAAACTAGAACTGTAGCAAATTTCATGCCAATCTAGCTTACTGTGGGTTCCACTTCCATCAACCTCATAGTGGTGCCAAAGGTCTGAGGCTCCTTTTGGACAGGATTTATCCTTTGGGAATTACAAACGCATGCACAGAATTTTATGCACATTCACCCAGTGGCTGTTGAACTGACAAACTGATTCATTACCATCACAGGATCACTGCAATGTGGGAAAATATGTTCACTGCGCCAGTGGAATCAGAGAATTATTTGACTTAGCAGCAAAAATATTAAAGTAGGTCACTTATGTTCTGCCCGTTCTACTTTTCTGGAGTAAGTTATTACAAGGTAATGATTTCCTTTCCTCTTGTAATCAACGCTCCAAGGGCAGGAGATTCTAGAGGGCTCCTTCAGCATTGGAGAGATGTCAGCCCTGATGAAGCCCGTCACTTCAGCATCAGTAAACCCAATCAAAACTTAGCTGAGCTGCTATTTTCACACATATTGTATGCAAAGATTCTCTTTAATTGTACTGTGATAGCAATCAGGATAAGAGGAATATGCCTCTTGAGAAATCTAAGTACACTTTCCTTCTTTAGCCTCTCAGTTCGGTGTTAAACCCAGGCCCTGGACTTGTGTACAAAGAAAGATCACAGAGCTGCACTAAGCTTCAGACTTGCTGTGGTCGGTCTTGTACCGCAGATGCTACTAAATATTCAAACAGACTCCAGCATCAGAGACTTTTCAGTGCAAATATGAGAAGAGATGAACCAAGTTGGAAGATATTTAACATACTTTCTTGCACTCCCTACATGACTTTGTTTTTTTTTTTTGAAAATCAAAAATGTTAAATTAAATATTAAGAGCTGCAGTTGATATGGAATTTGTTTCTCATGCCAAGGATAAATTTATCATGCACACTTGTACTGCAGACTGTCGAATAAAAACCATAGAATCCCTCAATATGAAAGGGTGGGATATGGACATTTACATACCCATATCCTTGCATATACTTACATGCAATGGAAGTAAAGTATTAATAAATAGAACTAAAAGAATATAAAACATCTCAAATAGCCTTAAATGAAAACACATTTGATGGACTTTAGCTTACTCATATGTCAATAATTTCACGTGATTAACATACTGTAGAGCCTTGCTTTATGGAAACAATAAGAAATAGCATTTTCCTATTTTCTCCTCACTCTGGAATTGATATTATTTCCCTGATGCTGATATATTTTTCTGACCTGATTTGCGCTCCCATGGCTACAGCTGCAGAGGGGGAAGAGTGCAAGAATGGAAAACATGATTCCTTTCAATGCTTGGAGGTATGGTGTACACAGCCTGTGTGTTTGTGAGTAAAAGTATAACAATGATGACTCCCAACACACTGTAACCTGATGCAAAAGGTTAGACTTCATTCTACAGCTGAAAATATGATGTGCTTTTAGCTTTTAGCTCCCCAGTGTGAAAGCAAACTGTAGCTCTTTTATAACTGTGCCAGTAAGTCGGTCAGACTGTCAGCCAGGGAAACTGTGACTGGCAGGTTGCAGTTAAAACTGTATTATGTTCCTTGACCAGTAATAAAGTATGTCTTTGTCCAAGTGATCAGAAGAGGATGTTTCACTGTATTATTTTTCTGTGAGTATAATTCTGAGGTTTACTGATGTGTCTTCTGAGTTTGTCTTGATAAAATCTGCTGTTGTTGATTTGGATCTATAAATTGATGAATGTGGACGCGTTCATCTTAGTAACTGGCTGATTTATTTGTTAATTTAAATCACACTGGTGGTAGAAGTGCAACAATATCTTGCAAAACAAACAAACAAAAACAGGATGCATATCTATGAAATTTAGTGCTGATATAAATCCACATGAAAGCCACTAACTTTTGTATTTTCTCCTTTATTGAATGAGGCAAGCCAAGTGTATATGTTTTGCACAAATTAACAATACAGTGCTTCACAGAAACAGTGAAACATTAGAAAATAAGCAGAATTTAAGAAAAAGAGAAACAACAATTCATTCGAACAGTTTTAGTGATCCGTTGTCCTTTAGCAACTCTATTAAATTGACTAGTTTAACTTCATACAAAGCATATGCGAGTTTTGTAAGTTATGGTTGCACCACATAGTTATATTAAATATAAAGTAGCATTTATGCTAACATCATTATTGACAATGGTGTATGGGTGTGGATGTGAGCAACTTGTAAGTCTAATTGATGATATGTTTACATCAACACAAGAAAAAACATAATTATTGTGTTAGTCTGACCAGATATGAGCTGACTGGAGTTGCAAATGATGTTTCAGAATTTAATCTGTTCCTGAAATTTGGGGAATTGGTACCAAATCCTGCCGAAACAAAACCAGACAAACTGAATCCTGGATCATCAGGGTTCTGCTTGTCATTTACAGATTTTTAAGGGTTTTAAGAAGAACCTTGTTTTTTGAGTTTCATCACAAATAAATTCATCCCAGCTCAGGGAATAAACAGAGCTTTTTGTTCACATCTTGTTTGAGCAAAGAACAGAAGCGGTGCTGAGCCGCTTCTGCTCCCAGGGCCTCTTCATTGTCACCATCTGGTTCTCCTTGACACCTAAGAGCTTTCAGGGGTGTTTTCTAAGCCTCGTCAGGTCAGACCATTGAAGCTTCTTTCAGCACATCAATGAGAGAGTGACAACAGCCTCCCAGAGATAAGAGTAGAGTGAGAGAAAGACCCCTCGATAGCAGTGGTTCTTCACTCTGTGTATGTATGTGTGTCTGTGTGTGTTTGTGTGGGCGTTATCTGCCCGTGTGTGCGCCCCGTATCTGTCTGTTGAGGTGATGAGTGAGAATCAAGCCCTAAAAGGGACCACGTCACCACGGAGATAGCCACCATCGCCTAGCAACCTCAGACCCAGTGACGGAAGTGTGAGGTGAAAGCAGATCCTCATGAAAATAATTGATCTCTCCAAGCAGTCAAAGACCAGACATCAATACAATTTTTTTTTTTCTTTGCCAGACACATTATATAGATGTTCTATCGTTTTATTTTTGTTTACAGAATTCAGTTGAGTAAATTATTGGCTTGGTAAAAACAAGAAAATAAACAACCTTTATTTTTGTTTTTACTGGGAAGCTGAGAAATGGAAAGGATCATTTACCACAAGAAAAATTGGGATTGTCATGCAATCAAATCTGTATTCTCTTTTCCATCAAGTATTTTTACACTGTAAAACTTAAAAAGTTGAATATTGCTATAATTCATATGATAGTTAATGCTCTATGGTATATTGATTGTATTGTACTTTAAAATCACTCATTTCAGATCTACTTTCCACTTCCAGCTTGTTACTGGGTGTCACTCCACCCCCGAGCCAACGCTTTCCAGACTCTGAGCTCATTTCATTCGTGTTACGAGACAAATTATTGTCTTCCTGCTAGACACCCCCGACAAGGCACGTCAATAGTGCAGGTGCAGCTGGGCTTGAAATTGCTTTGTTTAAACTTGTCAGGTTGGAATGGAGACTTTAAAAGAAGCTGTCCTAATTTGCTGCATAAAGCCACAAAGAATCCCACCTGAACTGCTTTTGGTGTTTGGTGTTGGTGAAAGAAGATTTTCAGAGCAGATAATGAAACTCTCTTTTTAAAGGGGCTGCCAGCAACGAAAATGTTCCAGTTATTAAGGTTTCAGTTTTCTGAAAATGGATGCTAACTTTGCTTTTCCATCTCTAATGCATCACAGACACTGAAATAAGCTGCTCAAAGTGAAATGTAAAAACACATTTGGGCATATGAAACTTTTGGTCCTCAAAACTGGTAGTTTTTACAGATTATCTTTACTGTGCTGAACTAATTTTTCTTTCCATAATACTTTTTTTGTTATAAAACTCATATGATGCAGAATGTATGATATAGACCAGTGGTTCCCAAACTGGGGGGCGGGACCCCCAGGGGGGGCCCAACGATATCACAGGCGGGGCACGGCAAGGTTGAATAAAACTTGGGAGTTTTTACACTGGATAAATTTGTAAAAGTACTCATAGGAAATTATGATAAACGTACAAGAGAGACTTCAAGTAATAAAAGAAGAACAAACTATGATGAAGCATATCTGTCCCAGCTTGACCAATAATAACCAATGGTAGGTAATAATGAGAACACAGTCTTTTGCATGTACCAAAATATGATCGTCTAATATGATGAAGTATGAAGCCAAACAAGTTGCACCACTTGGAGACTTTTCATCCTGAACACACACAAAAAAAGGGCTGCTGGTTACTTAAGAAATAAACTTTCCAACTATCAAATATAGCAAAGTAGTTTTACTGAAGCAGCATCGTCTCGTAGAAAACTCACCTGAAGGTTGCAGAGATTCCTGGTTTGAAATGTTTCACACTTAAGCAGAGGAATGGATCGTAATACTGACACGTTTTTAATTATAGTTACCTACAATACATCCACTAAAACTAAAGACGCATTTCTCAGTATGTTTCCATGGTTCATATGACAGGAGGGGGGCTTGACATTATTGTCGTCGATGAAAAGGGGGCCCTGCAGAAAAAGTTTGGAAACCACTGATATAGACAATGTTGCAGTTGAAATTAAATTTAAAATATGTTGTAAGCACCAAAGGAAAATTGCAGTGTTATAATAGTTTTTTTCTTCACGCTTTTCTTTTAACAAAAAAGAATGATGAATAAAAGTTACAATTAAGTAATTTAATTTGTTTTACAATACATTATAAATACTGCATAATATATTCTGTCACTTCTTTGTCTTGTGTGACCTACTTATATTTCTCTTCTTATACAGTGCAAGGCTAAAACATTTAAACCTTTACATTTGTCTTTTTAACTGGCCTTTTTTATTTCTTTCATGCAGTCATGACACAGATAAGCCCCAACTGCAACATATGGTAAAACAATTCTGCACTTTCTGGAGACTTTCCATTTCTTAATATCACTCATGTCTGCTGGCAAAAACAAGAGAAAAAGTGCAACAAGAGTTTCGATCTTTTAAAGTTAAATAATAATTTTATTACTGAACTGATTGTGTTCATCTACACCTAGAAACACAATAAATAAACACTTCATATGTAATCATTTAATTACCTCATACACAGAGAAAAAGTGCTAAGACGCTCCTTTGATATGGTGAAATGGTTTTTAGAGTCCATGTTGGTTCATTTGGCTGACAGGTTTCAGCATCTAGTCATACATATTCTCCTCTCAGTGACACAAAGCTTCATCAGCACCTCTGAGGCGCACAACCTCTCCAGAGTTCAGATGATACCTCACCTGAAATCACATTTTATTTTTTATACATGAATGAATGCACATTTTTCTCAGCTGTGTTTTTCAGTATGTCTAACATTAGAGATACTAACAGTGCTTAAAATTCAGCCGAATTTTCAACTCTGTTCAGTATCTTTTTTTTTTTTTCTATTACTCTATACGTGAACGTCACTCAAACTTTTTACTGAATTATACTGCAGCAACCTATGCAGATAATCCAGAATGCCGCGGCGCGTCTGGTTTTCAACCAACCCAAACGAGCTCATGTCACTCCGCTGTGAATCGCTCTTCACCGGCTTCCGGTCGCAGCACGCATCAAATTTAAAGCTTTGCTTCTGGCTTACAAAACAATAACTCAAACAGCTCCCATCTACCTTCACTTCTTAATCCAGACCTACACTCCCTATCGACAGCTACGTTCCACCAATGAAAGACGCCTCGTGTTGCCACCAATACGTGGGACTAAATCACTAGCCAGACTCTTCCTCTGCTGTGCCACGATGGTGGAATGATCTCCCTTGTGTTGTTCTCACTCATATGTAAGTCACTTTGGATAAATAGAATAGAATAGAATACTGACATCCAACTCATTTGTGCTTACAACAAATAACACTCACTTAGGATCCGCCACTTAAACACAGATCATATAAATAACACATCTATTTTTTTTTTTTTTTTTTTTTTTTGCCTCTCTTGGCTGTGAATTTTATTTCAATCAAACTCAGACCATTTACTTTTAAGTGTAAATTCTCATGGCATTTTGACAGGTGTTGCATTTTTTAAAATTATAAAAGTGTATATAGAACACATGCTTCAACTAATGCACAGATTATACCGCTTTAACAGGCTTTTCCCTCGATTTATTCAGAGGACAAAGGGCCATGATGCACATTCCTTGAGAGGAGCAGCAGAGAAACATTCCATCCACTGTTTGTAATTGTTCACAGCTGCAAGGAGAGTCTGCTTTCTATTTGTCACTTCATGGGTCAAGCATTACCATATTTTTTAGAATCACTGACAAAATAGAGGTAAAGCTCTTGCAGGAAAAGACTGTTTGTGTATACTACTGCAGGAGATGAAATAGTGCAGCTGTTAGAAACCCTCTCCCTTACTTGTTCTTTTTCTGGTCTTGTAAGGACGGTCCAAGTATCTCTTTTTATCTATTTAACAGCTTTTTTTCTTTTTTATGTTTCAATCCTAAGAAAAGTAATCTTTAAAATTTTAATGTAATAAAATATGGAGCGACTTTAAAAGATCTACATCTTTTAGTGTAATATTCACTTGTTTTTAAGATCATTGTTCTTCTTTTCATTGAGAGAACAAGCTCAATGGTAACAAATCAGACAAAGGTGTCATATTCTTCTTGAATACTTTGCAAAACGTAATTCTGTCTTGATGTATAAAAAGATGTTACAATATAATTTTAAAACAGAGAAAACCCAGTCAGGCTCATGAAATAATGCTTTCAATTCCCGTTCATATTATTGTCAGCACATACAAGACAAGAGAAATTTGTCTTTCATTTCTCATGAGTTTTTCTCCCTTTTGTTTCTCTTAAAATTTCAATAAAAACACAGATAATAGAAGCAGTAGGTGCTTCTGATGGCAATCTTAGCAATAGGTGATTAAATCTATAACAGAGAATGATTACATTTTTTCAAGAACTTTTTAAATTTCCATCCTGTTTCGAATGTAAAAATTAAAAGCAAAGATTTCTTTCAAAGGCTCAGTGAACACTGGAGTCTTCCTCTTCATCACATCAGCGACAGTTAAATGAATATCATAGAGACACATCAAGTAACTTTTCAACTTGCCCCACGGCATCAGATTTTTTTTCTGGTAAAATAAGTGAGTTCATTTATGTGTCATTTGACACCTTAGTCTGCTGTTTGTAAAGCTAGGATTCTGATAATTGTTAATTAAAAGCAAAGTTATAAGAAAGTAATACTTTCATTTGGTAACTTTACTGAGCAGAATATTTGTCAATTTTACAATGTAGCAGTTAAAGAGTCTACTCAGCATAATGCCACAGTAATGTTTGAAATTGTTGAACATTTATGTAGATTTATGATCATTATTATTGTAGCATTAAAAGAACTTAAAGTGAAATCAGTTGTATCATTTATAATTAGATTATTATTTATAAATGCCATGTAGATGTAAAATGTAGAAGATATCTGTATTTATCCAATATCTAAGAACTTTTTTTTTTTTTAGTTTCTTTTATGTGTGACATTTCTACATTATAAGTAGAAATGCATCAATAAAAAAACACTTTTTGAAACCAAGTATGGGTATTTACATATGTGTACTTGATAATACTGAGTACAGATATGAGTACTAATTATCCCATTACTGTTCACTGGTAATGAGTGGGACCAGAATGTCTGATGCAATGACTGAGTGGATAATTGATTTAAATGGATCATCCTGCTGTCGTCCTCAATTGTGAAGCTTGAAAAATATTACAACCCTTCTAGATAATGATTTTCACAGCTGTGGCACCCATATACCCAAAATCAGAATCTCTTTTCAGGATAATGTCAAGTTTGTATTTTAAAAATGGTACCTGTAATAATGCTATTTCTAGAGAAAACGTTACAAAAAAAACTCTAGATGTAAGAATTGAAAACTCAGAAACTTCATAAATGAAGTGGATAAAGTGTTTTTTGGGGGGATTTGGTTCACTGCTTTAACAAAGCCCCTTCATGTCCAAATTTAGCTTCTCTCACTGGTAAAGCCAAATTCAGAGGTTTAATGTTATATGAACAGCATAGCAACTTAGTTTTTATGCATTAATGTGTGAACAATTAATTACACATTAATCCCACAGATTAATTTCTTTGCATTAGGTGTTCATTTTGACTTTCCTATAGATTTTTCACATTGGTATGGTGTTCTGTAGTATCGGAACACAAAAGTACAAGTCGGCTACACACGCCCCTACCAGGCACAAATGTCATCTGGTTGAAATATCCCATGTCTCATCTATAACACTAAATTCCGGTAAAGGAGTGATCTCATCACGCTGCATCAGGCATGCTCAAGATGGGGGACTGAATCAAAGTCAAGATTTGATGCGGTCTGTTAGTTTTCTTTGAAGTGGCTCTGTTATGCACATTTCAGTCTTATTTATTTTAATATGCAAGTCCAGAAGGGCAAGAAAAAGCTAATCATTTTTCACAAACCCCTTCATTCATGTTGTACTGATCCTCTCAGATCAGCCTCTGCCAGAAACAAGCGAACAGAGAAAGCTCCGCCCTATGTCCTGCCTGTGGCTGCATCTGATTGGTCAACTTCCAGGAGTAGTCACACTGAGCAGTGAAGGTGGGCGTGGCTTTTTTCTTGTGAACGTGCACAACCCAGAATTGATGACCAATCACTGAGTCCCTCCCTCAGGACGTCACTAAAATTTTGATGTAGAAAATACTCTCTAAAACCAATCGTTCCCGTTGCCATGGAAACCGAACATGAGAAACCAGAGAATGCTTGAAAACTCAATCATGCTTTTAGATTATTAATAAAAAAAAATAAATAAATAAAAAAACAGCATTGCTCGTATGTCTGACGAGTATTCAACACTATAACACTGTGGAAAACTCCGAAACTAGAAATAGCATTATAGAGACCCTTTAAGGCTATTTATTATGAATTAACTTAACTGACGTGTCGGTTAAGTGCCCTAAGTAGACATTGTTGTGAAGTGGCACTATAAAAATAAGGCTGAATTTAACTGATTTAAATCACCTTCAAGCAATAAATCTGTACTTGTCATGACTATCTTGATCCAGTTTCCTCTGTAGCAGTTCCTCGATCATTTCCAATTATAAAAGAATGATTAATGTCCTGAAATAAATTAAATAAGAAACACACTCTCTCTAAGGCTATTTCTTATCTTTTTTCAAACCAGTTGTGACCCCCACTTATCATGACAGATGTTAAAGGATGAGAAGGAGGCAGCCCAGCGTGACACTCCCTTTAGAGAACCATGAAAACACTTCAAGGAGTCAGGAGAGGAACATCTCCACATAATTTACCCAAACCTGACATTCAAATCAGACCTCAGATCTCCATACATGGTACATAAATGTCATGTAGTCCATATCCTTTTGTACTGTTCAAAAATACACCAATCATTCCTAATAGTGCAGGTTTTTATCTCTGCTATAATACTGTACTATATTCCAGTTTTGTTAGTTCAAAGATTTCCTAAAGGACATCAGGTGGCTGCATTAAGCTCCTTCGGTATGTCAGCTGTTGCAGATTAATCATAAAATATATTTTGGACTTAACATCTTCCACGTGGTTGGACTTAGTCTCTTTGTTTATCCTCATTTCCAACAACAGGTGCAGGTGGAATTAAATGGAAGCTGGGAAGGGTATTCTAATATTCTACCTGGTCCTACTTTCTTGCTATCAGTCAATTGGGGTCCCAATCTAATCAGTGCAGCTCAGAAGGGTGGCGCTTGGCATGGTGCTGTCCATTGACTGGTTAAAGAAAGTCCTTTCCTGTGTGTCCCGGCATAAAAACCAAGCAGGAATGTCACCAACTGATTTTATTTTTGTTGATTAAATGTCCGATTAAAAAGGCATTACAAAGCACCGTTCCATGGACTGCTGGATGATCACCTTTCTCCTTTATTTCTGAGTCATTGGCTGTAGGACTGCAGCGACATTACAGTTAACCATCCAGCACTCTTGTTGTCCTGTCAACGATCTGCACCTATTGGTGGAAACAAAGCTTTTGTCACCTGCTGAGCTACATGGTTCAGGACATGTAGGACTTGGAGGACTTGTGGGACTTGCAGAGGATAACCTGAACCGAGAGGTTACGTGAAGCGTATTCTAGAGGGGTAAACTAAATTTCTATAAATCACTACATTGTTCTTTTCAAGCTTGGCGCTACTGCTCCAGTTCTGGATCATCTGGTTTAATCAGAAAAAAAAAACATTTATGAGTTTCAGCCTGCTGTTGGAGAAAGAAGATGGCTACAGGAAACAACAGATGATGTTGGTACTGTAATAACGTAGTATACTAGTGATGACAAGTTTTATATCAAATGTTTGAGCCCTAGCAACATTATCAGTGATAACTTATTCACATAACTGTGGTTGCAATGTCATGTCAAACCAAGATACTTCTCAGTTTGAACAGGTATGTGAAACCTTTGATTTTAAATTCTTCATGGTGGAGATGATCATCAAGGTGTTGGCCCTGGGAGTCTTTGGCCATGAACTAAGCTACCTGAAGTGGAACAAGTTGGGCCCATTATTCATCAGAGAATTACTACTCTATGCCATATATTGCAATTACTAATCACCAAACCTATTTTTGACTCAAACCAGAAAAACTGAATTTTGTAAATGAAAGAACATCAAATCAAACTGCTCTTGCTGTCTGCCACTGTCTTCCCAGGTGGTTGTACTGCTGTGAATGCCCACTTCAGTGTTTGTCACACACTCACAAGGTGCCAAGTAAGTAGATATTAGATTATTTACATGTTGGGAAAAAAGATGCTGTGTTAAACTCAGTATTTTAAAGAAAAAGTAAGGAATGTTGGAAATCAATTAAAACAAACTACTTTATGATTTAACCCAAGGTTGCAAACAATAATGATGTTCTATCTGTCACATAAAGATTAACAGTCTTGGATGATCATATTCTTTCAATATTATTTCATCTTAAAAGTTCATTTGCTGCTATGGACCTTTGAAGATCTTTACCATGTTGGGCTCGCTGCTTGTTCTGCGCTCTCTGCTTTAACCCTAACCCTAACCCGAACAGGCGGAGACCTGTTTGATTGGCCACATTACAAAAGCCTCAGAGCAGAGAAAAACTGCTGTCAGCCGCTTCAGTCCTGAGTGGTGGAGTTACAATGCTCAGAGGAAGCTGAATGACACCAATGACCAGTAAAACAGCGATCTGATTCATGTGTCGGTGAAAGTACATCATGAGCTTGACAGATGGTTAGCAGTGACTAAACTCGCTGAAAAAATATTTACATAAGGTTATAACCAGTATGAGTAAGGAAGTAAATGTGTTTTTGTTGCTCTATAGTGACCAGTTTGAAATTAAAGTTGGCATCGGTCTTGTACCTCCATCATGTAAACAGTAGCCCAGAAGGGAAAAACAAAATCCAGGATGCATTCTTGGTGTTATGGATCCTTCCAGATCATGTCTATCTTAAGCCATGAATGGTTCCCTTCCAAATATTTATGTATAAAGAAGAACCATAACATGCCAAACATCTCAGCACTGGTACATCATTTCCACCTGACAGCTTGAAAACTGACGTTTATTTTGAGCCGTTAGCTGCTACCTGACAGTAATTCATACTGGCAATGTATTCTTTGTTCTCCTTTAATGCAATACATTTTGATGCTAGCAACTTTATGTTGTTGAATGGTGAAAGCAAACTTTAAATGCTTAGAGTGATGGAGCTATCCTGTGGGCTTTTTACGAATGCTGAGGATTTACAGAAGCAACTTCTGAGATTTCACAGAACGAAATACTGAATTCTTTGAAGAGATTTAATGACGCAACACCTATGGCTGCGATTTGCAAGATGTTTCTTGGCATTTCTGTCCTGACTGAGAAGCATTTCATGCCTGAAGGGCCGATCTTTCACATTTATTGTGTTTTTTCTTGCTTTATCTTCTTGATGCACTGTCACAAATTTGTTAGAAACTACATCCAGCCTTTTAATTTTAGTTTATTCAATCTGTGTATTTTCATTTTGTTTGACAGAACTTTTACTTGTTTATTTATTTTGTTCTGTATTTTACCTTATATCCGTCATTTGGTTTTATTTCTATTATATTTATTTTGTTAGAAAATTCAGGCATAAAGTGAATACATGTGTTGAAAACTTGTTTAAAAGAAGGATTTTTTCCTGCTTTGAATGTGCAGTTTTAACTGTGAGATGTTTCTTCCTTTTACAGAGTGACTGATCTTTTCATTACATTTTAAAAAGAACAGAAATTAAGTCCATATAGACTCTTGCAAAATTTTCTCCAGTACAAAACAAATAACCTGTAATTTGGTCCCACAAATGCCAGTGCATGTTGAAATAAGTTTAATTCCCAGAGACTCTTGGTCTGCTACTAAAACCTTTATTAGATTGTACGTATTAATCTTAAAATCAACAGATTAAGATAAACTATGGCTACACACTTAAATTCTTTGTTTTGTGCTCATGAAAGAGTTCATGTCCATACAGACACCCTGTCCATGCTTAGACATGTCTTCCTCTTGTTCATGTTGGTGATCCACATTTACGGTGTTACTTAGTTCAGCTCAGGACAGCTGCATAGCTACTGCTTCGTGGCAAAAGACATTCTCAGGTGTTTGGTTTTTTTTTCGTTTTTTTTTAATGTCGACATTTCTCTCTCGACATTTTATTTTCTCAGATCTTGGTTTCTATTTTTGTCTATAATTAGTTTCTAATTTAATAAATCAGCACAAGTCATTCTCTTCTAATTAAGGCTTCATAAACAGAAAATTTTGGGATAAATTTGTTCAAACTAAAGTTCAACATTATTATTTTGAGCAATTTGAAAAATGAGAACTTATCTGACAAACAGATTTTAGTCAGTGGTCCCATATTATACATTTATTCAACAATTTCTTATATGTGCCAGAAGTGCAACAACATTGTTTATTAAGTGTAATCGCCAAAGTGACCTATTTACATAATATAACTTAAAAACACAATACACTTAAAATGATGAATGTTTGTTTATCTAGTAATGACAAAACTGAATATTTGAGCGAATAATTATCTGATTTATTAAAATATTAACCTGTTCAGCTTGAACTACTTAAATAGCCTTTTCTTTAATGCCTTACATAGTGTAAATGAGTGACATGGATCCCTGAGCAAATGCTAGTCCACCCCTGGAGCTTCTTTACACTGTCAGCCATTCTAATGAGTTGTTAGCAAGACAAACAGAAGCTGGTCAAGATGAAATGAAATGAAATGAAAAATACTTTATTAATCCCCAAAGGGAAATTCAATATTGTAGTAGATAATAATATTAACATGAGGAAGTCTTGTTCCGGAGGCTGATGGCTGCTGGCAGGAATGATCTTCTGTATCTTTCAGTCCTCCAGCAGACCTGAAGAAGCCTCTCACTGAACACACTTTGTTGTTTCACTACTGTGTTGTGGAGAAGGTGTGAAGAATCCTCCATCATCTTCATCAGCTTGTGCATCATTCTTCCTTGGACAATCAGCTCCAGAGTTACTCCAAGCACAGAACCAGCTTTCCTGATCAGTTTGTTGATTCTTTTCAAGTCTCTGGTTCTGATGCTGCTACCCCAGCAGATGGCTGCAAAGATGACTGCACTCTCCACAACAGACTTACAGAAAATATGCAACATCTTGGTGCAGACGTTAAACCATCTCAACTTCCTAAAGAAGTAGGGTCTGCTCTGAACTTTCTTTTAAATGTAATCAGTGTTGCATTTCCAGTCCAGTTTGTTGTCCAGCTGAACTCCAAGATACTTGTATTCCTCCACCACCTCCACCTCCTCGCCCAGGATAGAAACAGTGCTTTGTTTATTCTTGTTCCTCCTGAAGTCAACAATCATCTCTTTTGTTAATATGAGTTGATTGTCACCGCACCATTTAACAAACTGACTGACCAGTTCTCTGTACTCTGCTTTTTGTCCATCACTGATACACCCCACAACTCAGAGTCATCAGAGTATTTCTGCAGATGACAGGACTCAGAGTTGTACTGGAAGTCTGAGGTGTACAGTGTGAATAGGAATGGCGAGAGTACAGTTCCTTGTGGTGCACCAGTGCTGCTGACCTCCATCTCAGACACACAACCTTTCAGTCTCACAAACTGGGGTCTGTTTGTGAGGTAGTCATAGATCCAGGTGGTTGTGGAGGTATCCACCTGAAATTTATGGAGCTTCTCACATAACAAATCAGGCTGAATGGTATTAAAAGCACTTGAGAAATCAAAGAACATGACCCTCAGAGTGCTGCCTGCTCTCTGGAGCAGGTATATGATGGCATCTTCAACCCCAAGTCCATTACGATATGCAAACTGTAATGGATCCTGAAAGGTGTTTAAAGATTACCCTCCTTTTGGGGTGTTTTCTCAGATGTTCATGTATTATGTTTCTGAATCACTGCAAAAGCCCAGTCTGACATGAACAAAGGAGACATATGGCCCATCAAGAAAAAGAGATTATCAAGCACACACTTTTTGAAAACAGTTAAAAACTGTGTGTGCCGCAGTGTTCCTAAAACAGAGCCAACACCAATTATGACCACTGTTGATAACGACAATATCCAGAGTTTGGACTGAACTTGACCTTTCTGTCATTATCCTCATTCATTTACAGTTATTTATTGTTGAAGACAAAGCCCATAAACGCCTTACCTGCACCTTTAAAGCGGCTCTGCATGAGTGTAACTACTAAATCTTTTTACTCATTAATTACTGCTTGGTTTGCACTTTTCCTCTCATCCCTGGAAGATTGGTTTCATTCAACCATTACAAATGAAGATGATAGATTGAAATGATCCCTTTTTCGTCCATTTAGTTAATTTTCTCAGTTCTTTCAGTTCAGTGTGATTTTCTTTTTACATACCGGTATATATTAATTTGCTGTATCAAGTTGCTCCACTTCATACTTCTTGGCAGCACCAATGTTTCGTCAACAACCAGTATTATAGCAGAGAAAAACTCAGAATCATATTATTTCTGTCTCAAAATATAAAATAAACACCATCTCAAAGCCAAATTCAACCATAAGTGCCGCTTATGTACGATGTGCACCACCACAGTAATGGGTCCTTGCAGTATGACTGTTGTTGTTTCTTGGACAATAGCACTTTCTTTCTCTATATATCGTAGCCATGTCAAGCTGTACATGTGTTCATATCTAGTCTGTTATTAGTGTAGAAAAGCTTTTGGGGTAATGGTTTCTGCCACCCGACAGGGCTTGTCAACATCATGCCAGCTTTGGAGCCTGAGCCAGCGCCAGCTGGGCCATGCACACTATTTAAATGACAACACACTCAGCCGAGACTGAGAAAGAGGTTCTTCAGAGTGTCTAACAAGCAGCATTTGAGCTGCAAGCATGCCAGGAAAGCTACATCTCTGTCTTAATAGCATGTCCATGCACCGTTTAGGCAGTTTTTGGATAATAAACCATGAAAAGCTGTGCTCTGTGAAAAAGTTGGAACAAACATCCTACGATACTATATGGACCATTTCATTTAAACATGAATTTAAAATAACTTGCATTTTAAACAATACTGTTAAATTGTTTTAAGAAGATGTGTGAAGTCATTATCCTGCTTTTCACAGCTCAGCTGGTGACAGCTTGCTCCAGTAAGGTCTGTTAAGGTTTGTCTCAACAAGATGGTTGACAATAGGATGGTCTGTTGTAATTGGTGTAACAGTGCACAGCCCTGCTTGTCTGTAGCTACCCTCCACCAAGACAAACTAGGGTTCAGGGAAAATATAAAAGAGATTTATAAACTGGCTTATTTTCATGCAGTAACTTAACCAGTGAAACAAAACCCCAGACATGAGTGATGGAAAGGAATGGTGTCATACTGAATGAGGACGGCCACAACTTCAAGTGACAAAATTACTATTGACGACTTCATGCAAAGTTGAAGCTTTGCATGAAGCTTGTACAGATTTCCATCTCCATCTCCATCTCCATCTTCTGCCGCTTATCCGGGGTCGGGTCGCGGGGGCAGCAGCCAAAGTAGGGAAGCCCAGACTTCCCTCTCCCCAGCCACATTTGCCAACTCTGCGGGGGGGATCCCGAGGCGTTCCCAGGCCAGCCGAGAGATATAATCCCTCCAGCGTGTCCTGGGTCTTCCCTGGGGTCTCCTCCCAGAGGGACGTGCCTGGAACACCTCACCAGGGAGGCGTCCAGGAGGCATCCTGACCAGATGCCCGAGCCACCTCAACTGGTTCCTCTCGATGCGGAGGAGCAGCGGCTCTACTCTGAGCCCCTCCCGGATGACCGAGCTCCTCACCCTATCTCTAAGGGAGAGCCCGGCCACCCTGCAGAGGAAACTCATTTCAGCCACCTGTATACGAGATCTCATTCTTTCGGTCACGACCCACAGCTCATGACCATAGGTGAGGGTAGGAACGTAGATCGACTGGTAAATCGAGAGCTTCGCCTTCTGGCTCAGCTCCTTCTTCACCACGACAGACCGGCGCAGAGCCCGCATTACTGCAGACGCCGCACCGATCCGTCTGTCGATCTCGCGCTCCATCCTTCCCTCACTCGTGAACAAAACCCCGAGATATTTAAACTCCTCCACTTGAGGCAGGACTTCACTCCCGACCCGGAGAGGGCAATCCACCCTATTCCGGCTGAGGACCATGGTCTCAGATTTGGAGGTGCTGATTCTCATCCCAGCCGCTTCACACTCGGCCGCGAATCGCTCAAGCGAGAGCTGGAGATCACGACCAGATGAAGCCAACAGGACCACGTCATCCGCAAAAAGCAGGGACCCAATCCTGAGGCCACCAAGTAGGATCCCCTCAACACCTCGGCTGCGCCTAGAAATTCTGTCCATATAAGTTATGAACAGAATCGGTGATAAAGGGCAGCCTTGGCGGAGTCCAACCCTCACCGGAAACGAATCCGACTTAATACCGGCAATGCGGACCAAGCTCTGACACCTGTCGTACAGGGACCGGACAGCTCACACAAAGGGGTCTGGTACCCCATACTCCCGGAGTACCCCCCACAGGAGGCCCCGGGGGACACGGTCGAATGCCTTCTCCAGGTCCACAAAACACATCCGCCGAATGTGTTTTGTGGACCTGGATTTGACTATCCGCCGGATAGTCGAATCCCGGATTGAGGAGGAGCAGTGTGGTTTTCATCCTGGTCGCGGAACAGTGGACCAGCTCTATACCCTCTTTGGGGTCCTGGAGGGGGCATGGGAGTTTGCCCAACCAGTCTACATGTGTACAGATTTCCTCCCCCCTATTTGATTTGGATATTATTTTTGAAGGATTAGGATATTTTACACAACAAAAAAACACAAAAAGACAAAAGACAAAAAATATCAGCAAAATATCAGTTGCTTTAATGTGTTGAATATAGCAAGGATGTTCAGTGTTATGATTTATGCAACCTGCCATAAAAGCTGTTGGGTTTTTTGTTTTGTTTTGTTTTTTTAATTTGGTCATTAAACTAGTCAAACTAAAATAAATTTTTCTTTATGTAGCAATGGGAGCTTTTACTCATGTCTTATGGTTATAATGTCTTTTCTCCACCTAAATAACATGTTTTATCTTTTTGTGTTTGATGTTCATGTTAAAGTGAAAAAAAAGCAGAATACTAAGTAATTATACAAAGAAACTTTCTATTCACAAGTTCAGTTAAATATGCCGAGATCAACAGGAGGGTGTTAGATCATGACATAGAAAGTAAATATGTGAGTAAAAGTCTTGCAGTACTGGCAGGAGTTGGTGTTTAGAGCGATAAACTAACTCTTAATGAGCGATATATCTTACACTTCAGTTAAAAACCAAGTTCGGTGTATCTTTTACACTGTGTTTAGGACCATATGTTCACTGACTTTGTGTGCAAATGGTCTCTGTTATATTTACATGAGCAGATTTTACTGTGCAACTGCTCTGTTGGATTTTCCGTGTCACAAAAACAAACTTAGTACAAATGCTGTCTCCCTCTGCTCTCAATGGTGGGACTGGAACATCTAACATGTTTTTGTTCACATTTTGGCTGATTAGACTTTTTCCATCATGAAAATTTCTTGTTAATATTTTAATGAAATAATCCCACCAGCAGACTTTACTTCTTTTACAGAAGGATTTTTTAAAACATGCTTTGGGTCTTGGGCAGGTTGCAGTGTTCTCCCTGTTTGAGCTTCTCCAGAGCCACGATATTAAAAATAGAGGCTATGATTGTGTGTGTAGGTGTGTGTGTGTGTGTGTGTGTGTGTGTGTTTGTACAGGTGGCAAAAATATTCAGCACTGTGTACAATAAGTGCTTAAGCTTAGAGTGAGTGAGAGTGGTTCTCTGTGCACTTGAAAACAGAGCTGCACAGCTTTATTGTTTATAATCACAGTCTGTAACAAAGTGTGAATCATGCAGACAGCAGGAACACAACAAGGTAGCTGTTTTCTGATCAACTGAAGCCAGCCTCCCAAAGACACGGGTAAAAACAGCAATCTGTTACATGTAACGCATGGAATACCAATGCCCATTCTTTCAAAGACCAACAACAAACACGACATATTCATGCTGAGGAACTGACATCAGCTGAAGCAGAAAACCTCAGCTGACTAAATCACTTTGCTCAAGCCACTAAATTATAGCCTCCGCGCTTGTGGGCTCGAGAATGTGACTGAAGGTTTTTCTTGTGGACCTGGGGTATGTTTTCAGGAACCACAAACAGAATTAGCAGCTGGTACCAATAGAGGGAGCTGCAACTCCTACTAAAAGCCTCCTGCTTGTTGTTGGAGTCGGAAGTCGTGTCTGTCCTCAAGCACATCCACTGTGCTGCTGCATTTGGATTTAATATGTGCAGCAATACCTCCCCTTTCATGTGTTTTACCATAGGTAATGAACGAGAGGATGCCAAACAATGTGAAGGTCTGGTTGCAAAATGTGACTGCATCTTCTTGTGCTCCAAGAAACAATGTATCTAATCCCTTTCTACCACATTTCTACCTTTTATAGTCCCACAGTGATGAGTGGCGCATAAATACTTGTGTATAAGAACGCATCTGTGTGCTCCCACAGTGCCGGGCTTAATGCAGTGCAGTGTTCCCCTCCTCTGCTGGTTTGAAACGAAACAGCTGCCTTGGCTGCTTTACCTCCAGCTGCCTCCAAATTGTCCTGCCATTAAGCTATTATATGTTTACAACCACAGCAGCGAGCGGGCCCACTAGGTGCTAGAAGTCCTGATGATCTCCCTCAGCTGTAATGGATCGTTATGCCGGCTTCTCGTTACACAGCTTGCTCTAATTCGACCTGATACAATTAGGCGCACTATCTTCACAGAGCTGCAAAGGTATCAGGCTGTATTTTACTTCTCTCCTGGCCTCAATATGTCACTTTGACGAGATCGGGGAATAGCAAATAAAAAATGCATTTACTGAATCATCCATATCTTCAGGACACAGAATTTTAACATTCGCTGCTTCTTGCTTGATACATAATCTAAATATGTAGTCAGAATGATGCATGCCTGAATCTTAATTCTGTGCCCTGACAAGAGGAGTGTGTTATTTGACATACAAGATTTTAGCTCTCTAGCATAAGCCTCGTATGTGCTCCTTTATCATGTCCTGCTGCTGGAGCCATGAAAGAGTGGCTGCTCGGAGAGGAGAGAAGCACAAACACATTGATCTTATTTGGACAGGCTTTTGTCTGGGACACATCCAAACCCAAACAGCCAGAGGAAGGACCACAACAGAATGTTAGTAATTCTCTTGCAATCAAGACACACTCTGCGAAGGTTACAGACAGAGCGAAGTCACTTGTACCATTCAAAACAGCGTTATTTCTTCATTTAGCATGAAACAGCTTATTAAACTGAAGCAGTGTTTTTTTTTATTTTTTATATTTGTTTGTTTTTTCTTACAAATACAGTTTGAAAGAGTTGTTGCTATTGTAGATACTTTAGCACACTCCATACTGCCAACCGTGTGAAAAGTTTTACGCTAGAGAGGTGTTTCTTTGTCAAGAAATGGAGCCTCCAAAATACATCTGGTTTATGTTATAACAGCGCTGCTTAAGGAAGCAGCTTGTACGCATCTGAACCAGTTCAAACCTTTCTGGAAAGGAGCTCCCATTATGTGAATGTTTCTTATTAACTACAAACAGAATAAGGCTTTATATATATATATATATATATATATATATATATATATATATATATATATATATATATATATATATATATATATATATATATATATATATATATATATATATATATATATATATATATATGTATGTATATGTATATATATGCATATGTATATATATATGTATATGTATAAATATGTATATATATATATATATATATATATATATATATATATATATATATATATATATATATATATATATATATATGTATATATATGTATATATATATATATATATATATATATATATATATATATATATATATATATATGTATATGTATATATATGTATATATATGTATATATGTCTCCAAGTCAAAACTTTTTAGTCTTCACTAGATTGAGTGTGCGCACTGTGACCCTTTAATGTAAACTCACCATTTACTGTTAAAATTGTGCTGTATTATTGACACGGACGCTCATACTATAAACTGCACTGCAGACAAAAAAATACCTGCTGGGCATTAATGTCATCTGGTCCCGGTGCTGCTGTGGAAATTGTCCAGCAGTAATATCTTCCCCAAACAGATGTTATTGTCAGTTCTTTACTTCACCAATGCAACAACACTAAGTGCAATACTCCAAACTACCTCTTGCACATGCAGCCTACATTTGCATTCAGTGTATATTTTTAATTGTGTTTAGCTTATATTTCTATTTTTTTGATTTAGGTTATATTTCTACTTATTAATCTACTATTTCTATTTATACTTTTATATAGTTTTTAGTATATATTTGTATTTTCTTATCACAGCCACTCCCGAGACCTCGGTTCCAATTTCGTATCTTTGACATGCCAATGTGAGCTGATATGACAATAAAGTTCCTTGAATCCTTGAATCCTTGAATATGCTTAAGCTATCTGAGTACAATGAACATTTAAGTGTAAAATAGTGTGAATTTAGTAACATAGGGCGTTTTTTACTTCAATTGAAAAATAGGAGCTGTTCTGTTGATGCTACATTAAAAGGTTTAATAGTTTAGAACAAACACCACTGTTTCAGTTGAGCATAAGAGGCCTTGTATCAAGTTTTTTCTTTTTTTATGGAATAAGTTTGATTTTATTTTTCAGGATAAAACATCAAGATGTAAACTTTTAAAGTGCAATATCTATGGCAGCTTTGGTCCTACCTGTATTTAAATTTTATGCTAATGAACTAATAAAAAAACCCTGCTTTTTTCATATACAAACAGTTTTTGGAGGCATATAGTGTGACCTATAAAGACCTAGTATGATAGACAGGTGAGATAAGATAAGCTTTACTTGTCACGTGAAATGAAATGGGTTTTTGTACCTTCTGCCAGATGTAACCAGACGCACTAAGGATAATATAATTGCAAAAGAAAAAATAAAATAATAAATGAGGTATGTAAGGACCTTCTCAGTAATGTGACTTGCATTATAGATACTGTCTGACCTTCTCCACAACAGCACTGATGCACTGAGGATAATCTGCTCTTTCCACTGGGGAGCTGCAAATGAGAAGTGAATGGCAGCTCCTCTGCTGCTTTCTGTTGCTTTCCACTCTTAGTTCTGTTGTTTTGCTAATGTTCAGCAGGAGATGGTTTTTTTCTGCATCATTCCTCCAAATAAGCTACAGACAGAACCAGGTCATAGAGTTTAAAGCCCAGTATGGACAGACTATGGTGGTAAAAACCAAGCAGTTATCAACAAACAGCATCCTCACGTCATTCCCAGTCTCCACATAGGAGAGTGTCTTGCATGAGGGCAATGGTATCATGGATCTCTCTGACCAAAATGCAAACTGTATGGGTCAAGGATGGTGAGCAGAGTGGAGGTGGATCTGTAGTCACTAGGGCTGCTGGTTTCAAGAATCTTTCCAGATTCGTTCTCTATAAATCAATTAAGCAGGTGGCAATTGGGGTTGAATCATATGTGTGTGTATACACACACATATATATATATATATATATATATATATATATATATATATATATATATATATACACATATATACACCATAAACCTTTAACTAAAAATTGTTTGTTTCATTTGTTCAATTGCCAACTGTTTTCACGCTTTGTTGTATTTCTTACAGGAGAATCACAGTAAAATTGTTTATTACATGTTTGCAGAACTCCCATTGGACGAAGCAGTTTAGAAAATGGATGGATGGACTTGTTTTCAGAACATAATACAACATCAGCCAAACAATGCAAGATTATAAAGCAAAAACTGAACCTTTCACAAAGGGAATAATCCACTTTTAGCTTTAGTTTCTTGTTCAACAGTTTGCTGTAGACATGTGACGTACATCAGAAAACCATGAGCTTCACTGTCAGACTATTACTCTGTGCTTTGTTTAGGTCATCAGAAGCTAACGTCTTGCGCTGTTTATACATGATATTTACAAGTTGCGTAATGGCCCCAAACTGTTGTTTTGTGATTCTTAGTTGCAGCATGATCTTTTATCATGCAGAGAAAACTTTTCTTACCAAGGAGGGAATCAAAAGAAACGTATTGCCAGAGAAGTTCTGTGATGATTTTTCATCTGAAATGCACAGCAATGAACTTCTGCCATTATTTAGAAGAACTGCAGTAATAATTTCTACTATCTGACAAATTTAAGTTAAACAGTGTTTATAAGTTTGTCACTACAGAGGAAAAAAAAGTTTTTTTATTTTATTGATTAATCGTTACATGAGAAAAGACAACAAAAACAAAAAAATAAAGATAAATAATTTATATAAGATTAACTTTAAAAATATTAAAACTTTAATGGATTTTCCTCTGTATCTCTCTGTGGCAGTATTTCTCAACTGGTGAATGAAGCTTTGTGTTTATCTGCAATCTGTTCAGATTAAAAGGAAAAATAAATGCTAATTTGAATCACAAAGCCAACTTTACACTTAACTGGGCTTTCATCAGATATCTGGGGGTTCCACTTCATGGGTTATAGGCTGATTTGGTTGCGGCTGGTGGCCTATCTCTGGCTGCATCAAATAAGCTCTTACCAAGATTACACAAAGTATGACTCAAAGTAAACTGATGCTTCAGAAACCCTTAAAAGTTTAAGTAATCTGTACTTTCATCTTATCTGTCATTCTCAGTAAAATGGAGAGAACACCAGAAACATATTTCTTTGGTTTATTCTCCGCCGTGCTGCTGATAAAACTTTCCTAAGACAAGAATCATAACCAGGATGATGTTGAAAATTAAAATTAAGTCTTAAAAAAAAGTTAAAAATCTTATTTTGGTACAAGGGCTTTACACTGGAGTTGTTTTCATGAACCAGATTTTATACGAATCAGTTTTAAAAAAAATAAATAAAAAATAAAAAAGATTGGCTGAATTTTTTTTTTTAGTCCATTTTGCAATTATAGATCATTTTTAAATGCAAACAAGGCCCTTGAAATATTTTCAGTTTTTAAACTTAAATTTTCAGGCTTTGACTTACATTATTTCCAAAGCTAGCCAAAAGTTACAAAACAATCATAAAATCTCAAGCACAACACATACAATAAATCTTCTGAAATGGTCTGGTTTCCTCATGAAGCAGGAACCAAACTTAATCTCCCAGTTGCAAAGACAGCACAGCACACAGGTGGATTTGTCACAGAAACCTGATGGTTGACATCACTAGGGCAAGAAAATTGAATAACAGCTTAGAAAACTGAAATATAACACAGCAGCAGGGTAACCTGAAAAGGCATCACAGCAAATACGTAATGGTGAGGAAGACCACAAACAAACCTTCACTGCAAATGCTGTGAAGTAAAAGTAAATGCTAAAATAAACCATAAAAGCACAAAAACAATTAAAATGTTAGCAGGGATAAGAATAAACAAATAACGCACAAACGTTGCTGGTTTTACTTCAGACTGCCAACAGAGGAGGCATCATTTATAAGTACCTCATGACCTTTTGAGCACCTGAACGTGACACAGCTGCAACATGGCAAGAATATTCCTTTTGAAGAATTAGGTTGCACAACTTGACAAGTCTCAGTGAGCTGACCAAACAATCCATATGACAGGATCTTCCACAGGCAAAAGAAATGACATTCATGAGCATAAAAAATGAAAAAACACATTTTGTCTTTACCAATTAAACAATTTAATGAAATTATCAACGTGGATTTGGTGCATTCACATTTAGCTGTTTCAAATCACTGGATATGACAGAAAAATAAATGGAGGTTTAAAAGCAATTAATGCAAAAAAGCCAGTTATGTTAGCAAAATGATGTAAATGGGGATGCAATGAAATTGAAAAAATATCAACACCAAACCTAACATGAAATGTTAATAATAAAATATTTATCTTTTCTCTGATGGACTCATTTAAAATCAAACCAAATTATTACCGAGTCTCACATCTTCTGATCTTCAGTGTTTTTTCCTGTAAATGTAGCTTGATGACAGCCACAACACACGACACCACACACAGATTCATGTGACAGCAGTTTCATAATGTCTTATGTTAATGTTAAAGTCTTGTTTGTTTGGGGTTTTTTTTTATCAAAAACATAAGCATAAGGAGTGGGAAAATGAATCGAAAATTTAATTTTTTTTGCTTCAAATATGAATTTTTCCTATAAATACAAATAATCCATTATAAATCTTTTGTCATTTTCATTGTTTTTATTGATCTTTTTACTTGTCTTCCTGGGCATTATAGCAGCAGAATGATGTCAGGCTACTGTGTTGTTTTTTCCGAATAGAAATTAAGAAAAATGACAAGCAAAAAACGTTTTTACTTTTTTTTTTTTTTTTTTTAATATTAGCAGACTATAGCTAGCTAATAGCTAATACCTCATTTGAAGTGTTTGTTTTGTTTTTGTTTTTTTTAAATATTCCAATTATGCGAACACAAAAAAATGTGTTTGTTTGAATATCAGTAATTCGGACGCACAACTTTTGACTGGTTGTTCTTAAGATGCACTAAGCTTCAAAACGGTGTTGCATAACGGTGGCCACCATCGTTTCATCTTTGAAGCTCCCTCAGTTGTATCTACCAAGGAGCAGTGGCCAATCCCTGCTGTCAAGCCAACATGAATAACATGTCTAGTGACACAATGAAAAAGTAATCCCCAAAACTTTACTGACACCCATTTACACAACAATCAGTCACAGTTTTTCCTTTCATAACAATGTAATGACCAATTTCAGTACATATACCACTGACTGATGTAATGTATGCAACAACCTGTTTCTGGATTTTGTTGAAAACTGAAACAAGGGTCCTGAAAGCCCCCTGAAATTTAGTTTGAGTTGTCTGAGTAAAACCGTGTCCTTTAACAAATCACAACAGTTTGCATAGTAAATATTTCTTTGGTTTTGTGTTTGTTTGTTATGAGCAAGGGTTAAATCACAGATGAGGTATTATGTGTACTAAAAGACTGCAAATTTGGTGATCCAAAACCAATTATTTCACTGATACCTGTGTTTCATCATCAGCAAAGCAAAATTTCCCACATAATATGTGCACATACTAAATGAATTGATGACTAAGATAAATGTGGTGTAACCTGGCTGTTTTTACTTGCAGTTTAATGTATTGTGGCTACCCTTTTGACATTTTTCCAACTTTACACTCAAGTTTGCACATGCAGCACATTTTTGCACTGCGTAACGTTTGATTCATGGCCTTGCATGTGCCTGTTGATCTCACAGAGATAAAAAAGTGTTTTACTATATTAATCAAAACCACATCAGGCAGCTGTTGCAGACAGTTGTAGACTTACTGCAGTATTCTTGCATATCCTGCAATTCCATTAAACGCAAAACACTTGTCAATGTGACAACTAGTGTAACAGCATTTTGTGGTTCTTCCTCTAACGGCCGTTGGAGTTTGCATTTTTTTTCACCATCCTGTTTCCCTCTGACAGTTACTCAATGTTTTCCAAGTACTTACAATCAATCAATAACACGTTTCTTCAACTGCTGATAGGTCATCTCATCCTGATGCTTAATGATAAAACAAACAAGCTCATGAAGTACACAGGGTGTTAAACCGAAGGAACACCATGTTTTGTGAAACAATCCTGCAGGTGAAGTCGGTCAGTTCATCAGCGTGAGTGGCTGTTTGCAGAAATCCTCTCTTCATTATTGGCTTGTCCCCCCCCCCAAGTGTCTTGCTGAAAGAGGATCAACATGCTCAGAGCAAATTGCAGCTGGTACCTGGCTGTGGGACGTGACTGGCAATAGATCTGACTCTATTAGGTAACAAAAGACTTAAATTAACTGGCTGTCAAATCAATAACAGTCTACTTTTTTTCTCTCCATCTTGCTCAATCTTAACATAAGCGGGAGTATGTGTGTGTGTGTGTGTGTGTGTGTGTGTGTGTGTGTGTGTGTATTGATACTTTTATTTAAATGGAGTTTTCCATCGCAAATGTAGAAAATTGTAGATTTATTGTGTTTTTTTATCACTTCGAATAATCCCTAACCTTGGAGTAAGGATGATTATAGGATAAGTAAGGACTGCAGGAGGATTAATCAGACAAACTCAGAGACATACCACATCATTTTTTTTCTTTTTTCAAGATTTCCTTAATCAGACTGATTATTTCTCTCTCGGGCAAATAACCTCATAACCCGATCTTCAGGAGACTTAAAATTGTTGGAAAGCACACTTTGATTTCCAACTAATGAGTGACCACAAAGATACTGTGTTTCTTTTCACTGTCATTAGAAAAACAGTCAACAAATCAACTGCTTTTATCACATCGATGTACTTTCTAATTCTTTACACAATCCACCACTGATTTTAAAATGCTCATTTGTATATTTACTGTTCTATCCATTTCATCAAAGTTTCCGAAAGCCATCCCAGCTACAAGCGAAGTTGTCACAAAGTCCATCAAAATTCAAACACTGAGACAATCTGTGCCTCAGCTAGGTCTTCAAGTACTGTGTGAAGAAGCTGAAGAACTCTGAAACCAGCACAGAATGAACCGTCTAATTCTGAAATCTTGTTGTATTGAAGGGAGCGAACCTTTCTGCTGCCCAAAGTGAGCATGTAACTCAAATATGAGAGGAGATCATTTTATTTTGAGGTTGCATTCCTTGATATTTTCTAAGATTCTGTCGCAGCGCTTCTTGGCAAATTTCTGCTGAACAGGACCTATAAAATCGAGGTGAAACTAGACTTACTGGATACTCTCCACTGCACTTCAACTCTGCCTCCAAAATATCTCCACACAAAGAGAAATAGCAATGGCTGATATCGTTCAGATGCTCCTGTTTTCTCTCACTCAAAATGAGAACAGTTTACTTGAAGTTTTCATGGATGAGTCTTTGTGCTGTACAAACAGTTGAATCGAGCCATGTGTGTTCAGTCAGTCATCCCACGTACTGTTGTGAAACCAACGACACCACCAGCTTCATCTTTGCTTGTTTAGACTGAATTTCACCATGCAGGACAAAACATAAAAGCTAACACCTAAGGTTTTAAGGCATCTTTCCTGAAGAGCCAAGCCTGCTAAGATTAGACTGCTAATTAGTCAAATGTCAGTTCATTTTTAGAAGGTGTGCCAAACCATCCACAAGAGGCAGACATTATGTCTCATTACAATTCGTCCTTCACTTAAAGAAAAGCCTGAACACTTAGTGTTTAAGTAAGCAAGAACAATGTTTTCTATGCTCCTTCTACCATGGAGTTTGGACTTTGTGACCCAGTTCACCTTGCATAAAAAGCCTCAAAACACAGTGAAAGTACAAACAAAATAAAAAAAATTTAAAAAAAGCAGAGCATGTCTTCTTTAGTATTAGATTGTCATAATTATTAAAGCTTCTGTTGTTCTTGCAAGCATAATAAAAAAAGTTTGATTCTTTTGGAATAGAGAGTGTACAGTGATTATGTTGTTATCTGTAAGATGATTTAGGAATGTAAGTGTAGCAACATGCAAGTGTATTATTGTTTTACTCATATGGCTTTCCCCAGTCTTTTTCTGTGTGACAGTTAGGGAGCATTCACATTAGAATAATCTCTTCAATAGGGTGAATACTGGGAAATCTACCACCTGCTTTTGGTTTAGTTGCTTTCACACTGGACTTTATTAAAGAAAAAAAAATGACCCGGACAATGTCACACAAGTAAACCAGGAACCATGGTCTTCAAGTGAACCAGAGCTAGCCAAACATCTTTAAACACCTGGAACACTTAGTTCCAGGTGTTTAAAGCACACAAAACCAGTGTGAATGGCTCTAAATGTTGTATTTGTGTCAGTTTACAAATTAGACTGCTTTCTTGGGTCAGAACAGACTCAACCCCCAACTTTATTCGTCTGTTGTTTGGTGAGAGCGTTAATCTGAAGCTTTCAGAGCTCATCTATGAACCTCAAAAGGTATAAGACCTTGTCACCAAGGACACTTTACTTTTTCATATGATGGATCTATTTATTTGAAAAAAAAAACATGTCAGTGGGGCTACGCTGACCATATCATATCAGGGATATCAGAGTAATATAGTGTTGGACTGTAGGCTTTATCATTGAATGTCATTACCTCGTAATTCCCCGGGATCACCGCAAATATCCAAGGACAGACATTTTATGATGGGAAAACTGCATTTCACTACTTAAAAAAGAAACTTTGTTAAACCATCAGACCAAGTCTCAACTTAGTCAGTCATTCTTATTGGCCAAGCAACAAACTGATGGCGTAAGTAGACAAAAAATCATAAATTTGTGAGAGACATTCATATGAAAACTCCTATGTCTGCTGTTCAAAATAATTAAAATTAGCCAGTGCAGCATTTTTCAATAGTTATTGACATGAATATTTGTCATTATGGCAGACTGTTCTATCAGCATGTCCGTCTCATGGAAGTGCATCTCTGAAGCCTCTGAATCAGTTCAATCCTGTAAACTGTCTGGGTTGGGAGCCATAAAAACTAATGTCAACTTGCACACATAAATCAACTGCAGCGTCTCATGTGCTGTGGAAAAAAAAGAGAAAACATTATAAATATGACGTTTGTGTTTTTAAACATGTTTGAACATAATACAACCCAAACACATGATATAACTCTGCTGTAAGGCTTTGGTGCGTCTTGTCAGCCACATGAACCCATCTTCATTTCTCTTCACTGAAATTCCAACTCAGACCACGTCTGCCGCTGCATCACTTACATATTCATTTATCCCTTGAAGGCTCTGAGAGGCATATCTGCATCATAAAAAGTATGTTTTTTACTCAACAGTAGCAGAGGACAGTCTGTTGATCATACAAATTCATGCTCTTATAGCGAGCCAGACACACACACAGTGTTACTCAGTATAAGAAGAAATCCAGCCTAATCGCCACCTAACTGCTAGTTAAATTTTTCTTTTTTAAAGCATACTGCAAATCATAGAGTCTTTATTTAATGGCATAGTAAATGTGATTAACCGCCTTGTAATGAGGTGTTTTGGCAGTTATATTAGCTGCACTTGGAGGAGAGTTACACATTTTACCTTCATTTCTGTGAACCACACTTTTCATCCATGGATGTAATCTAATCGCGGTGTAATTTGTCATTAGAGTGTTGAATGATTTGGAAATATATTTCCAACATTTTTTTTGCAAATGCAAGTAAATTAGATGCCCTTAAAAGGAAAAGAAAAATATTTCAGACTATACCAGCATAAGCAGCTGCACACAGGAGTAGCCTTTAAAGAGATGAAATCACAGGCCTGGAGGCCAAGAGACAAAGAGAACAGGTAGGTTTCCAAGGTAACGCGCTATATTAAGGATAAGGACTTTTTGATGGTGATAGTGTCATCAGTTAGTTTCTTTGTTATTACGCTGCTCAAATAAAAAGAAAATAAAGTCCTTTACTCTGAACAAAAGCCTTGTAGATGAAACACGGGAACAACTTTCAAGCCGACAACAGACTGTTAATGTGCTGCAGCTCCTTTTGCTACACACAGAGAATAAAAGTCAATTAAAGTAGTAAAACTCATAGCGTGAGTAAAAACATTCATGAATGCTGTGTTTGCTGAAATGTCCTTCCAGGTGCTGGTTATGTAATGTGTGCTCGGTTAAAGACTTGTACACAGTCCTGTTTGTGACGTGAGCTTCTTTCTGCACAGTCATGATACTGATCAAATTCATAGCCAGAAAGTTAAGTCCTCAAAATCTCAATTTTTACATTGTGTGCGTTGGCATCAATGTCTTCAAACCAGGAGTAATAAATGATTAATGGCAAGAAAGACTCTGATGGCCTGAAACTGTGAAAATGTGCCATGTGCGAGGGTTGTAATACTGTCAGCAGACCAAGGACTGCTGTCTGCTGCTCAGATGTGGCAGACACTGTGAAACTTTGACATGCGTGTGGTATTTATGACTCCTTTCAGACTAGACACTCTACACTGACTTGCACTATGCATTATTTAAACCTTTGACGGAGGCTTTTTTTTTTTAAGTTTATCCAATTTTTTTCCCCTTTTTCCTTCACTAGCTTTCCCTCTCCATCTTCAGCTGGGTGCCAAAATGTGGCTGTGAGCTGGAATATGTATGTTGGGAAATCATAGGAGCTCTCTGTGTGTGGCAAAGGCCGACACTTGGATTCATTTGCGCGAAGTGAATTAATGGCTCGCTGAAGCGAGGTTGACGCCCTTTAGTATCACCCACAAACTGTAGTGCAATTCTACACGAGATCCCCACCATATTAGATCACCCACCAAGCCATGCAGAGACGGCAGATGCAGAGCTGAATAAAATTATCTCGTCACCTAAATCTGTTTCTGTATGACTGATGCAATCGTCTGTTAGAAAGCACCTCGGTTACAGCTTCTGCTGTCCTGGATTAGACTGGTAACAGTATAATCTCTCATAATTATCCTAAACTGAAGACAAGGAGGAGATCTAGATATATCATTTGTCATCACTATGTCCCCCATCTCCACTTCAACATACTGTTCTAGGAACTTGCTGTGCTCTTATTTCCTTTCTCTTCCAGACAAAACAATCATCTTTTATGTGAGGCTCATCATAGCACCAGGGGAGTGGTGTGCATATGTGTGTGTCTGCTTCAACTGAGGGTGTCTTTTGCCTCCTGCATGCTATTAATATATTGTGTTGGTTTCAGGTTGCAGTGATGTCTTTCATATTTAGCCTTGAGCACACGGCTTCCATTGAGAAAGCTTCTTTGGTCAAGCAGCAGCGCATCTCTTATTTGAAAGCAATGAGCATTATTGCTTGAATTCCCCAGAGGCAAGCGAAGACCCAATCATGTTTTCATTTCTGTAATTCCAGGTTTTGTCCACTCAAGGCGCAGCAATTCCAAGTTATTGATTTTCTGTTTTGTGTGGTTTGCTGTGGTATTTTCAAGTCTGCTTAGTCTGAAGGCCAAATCATTTCAATTAGGTTGTAAGCTGTGCCTCAAATCGCAACTAATCTGGTTTTGGGAGTGACAAAAGTGAGAGGATCAATAAAGGAGGATATCGGTTGTTTATTATTTTAATTTAATGAGGATTTGTCTTTAAAGTATTATATCTTTTATTACATAATTGAACCAAAACTTATTAGGTTGGCAGCCTTGATGTTTTGTTGATTTTTCACATGTGAAACCAAAGAAAAACGACTTACTGCAGGTGGAAACATTGACGTGAAGGCGTCACCAAGAGAGTTGAACACAGAGTTGGAGTTGAACACAGTACAATGCAGAACGATGTTTATCTACACTTTGAACAACCCTCTGGGCTTTTGTACTCCAAGCCAACAGCTGGCCATCAGGCATGTCGGGAGCACCTGTTCACATGTGGCTGTTGTAATTTTAGCATGTTCACCCTGTCACCATTGTTGAACTCCAATTGTCGAATCGGGATCCCATCCATCGGCGAAAGCGTTCATTCTTTCAGCAGGAAAAGAAGCTAATAGGTGACTCTAGTCTTTTTGTCTACAAGCTTTTTTTTTTTTTATTCGATTAATGTCTGCAAAAACTACGCAAATGTTTTGTAAAAATGATCATGTTGAATTACAAAACTGTAGAGAAACTGATAATCATGTCTCTATTGGACATTACTGAAAAACTCAAAGGATATGCAGATGTATTTCCTATATCAATCATATAATTATCGTTTTTTTAACTCCACAAGCTTTCCACTTTCGCTTACAGTATCGCCACGGTTTTATTGAACTGGTGAGCTTCATCCTCTTGCAAAGATGCAGATTGCATATCCAAGTTAACGGTCTGAAATTGTGTTTGTGGTCTGTATACAGTCTGGATTGTTTATTTAGATGCCAACAACACAAATAGACATCTTCACATCAGTTTGGTGTCTAAAAAAAAAAAATAAATAAAAGCGAAAACATTGCGAAGGGTCTTAGTACAGTTAAACATGTATGCAATAACACAGAAGCAGCTAATGACCATCTCAGTCTTGGTTTAAGTTGTCTTCTTGCATGGTTTCATGTTACTATCGCCGCCAAGGAAGTCGCGTTGCTCGTCTGTCTGTCTGTCTTTGTTCGCAACTTTATGTAAAAGCTGAGGGATGGATTTTTCGGATTTTTTTTTCTGAGAATGGATCTTGATCTAAGTTAAATCGCATTAAATTTGGGAAGTCATGTGGATCACTATCTAGGTCCAGGAATTTTTTGAAGGATTCTCTATCCTTGCAGAATAGGGTCATTATTAGCATATATATGTAACTCCACAATAAATGATCAGTGGACTTGGCCAAAATTACAGACACTGTGGATTCAATATTAGTGAATCTAGGAATCTAAAACTGTACACATATAAATAAATATAGGACACTAGCATAGGGTGAAAATCACAATATGAGTGGAATTTAGCTGCTTGGTGGACTTCTGCGCTCTCCAAGTGCTTTTCTGGTTTAGGAATCATTCATTAAAGTGGAATAAAAGTGGCAGAACAAGTCACACAGCTATGGTGAAAAGCAAATTTCTTTTCTTGATTACTCTTAAAGTTTTACAAAACATCTAAACAGCTAACTAACACTTCTCATGGAAGATTTCCAAGAACTTTCATGAGCTTTCTAAACATCTAGTGTGTCCTGTTCAGAGAAGTGTGATCAGATTTGTGAAGGGTTCAAATGTCTCAGTTGGGTTTTAACCAAGTGAAGACATTGACAAAGATTTTTTGTCTTTCTTTTTGTTTTCATCTGTCAGAATGAAAAGAATTAATCTTTCTATTATTTATGCAACTGAAAGGTTGACAGCACTTGTAAAACACATTTTGACAGCAGGGTTATTTTCAATAAATCCACACTATTTACCAGTAAACATGTTTGTTGGAGGGGTTTTAAGCCTAATACATAGCTGTCCACCTACACACAATGGGTGTAGAAGAATAATGTCAGAAAAATGCCATTTTGAATCTCATTTAACGCCGTTTTAAATGTAATTTCACATTAAGTTGGCATCAGTGCAGTTGCAATTTGCATAATGGACCTCTTTAAGAGGAAAGCTGAAAAATAACAATGTGAAACTGCTTATGTAACATTTGGGCTTGATTTTATTCAGTATAGTAAACTTTTTAAATATCTTCATGTAAGACCATCCCTGACAGTAATCATTTCGCATTTAGCTACAACATCATGCACTGACCTTGAAACGAGGTGGGGCTGTGTATTCTGAGCTCTGGACAAGTTGTCTCTCCAATTTCTCTGCAATTCCTACCGTCCATCACTGTCATAAGCTCATTATTGATCAGGGATGGGTGCGTCTCATGTTCACAGTTAGTCGTCTCCCTCTGCAGCCTCATCACTCTTGTATGAGCTTTGTGCAGTGATATGTGCTGGTTCACTACATTGAGATAAAACAGGAGATTCAGGAGTGACTTCTGGAAATGACATGAAGTTCAGATGCTTTTGTTTATGGGTGTCGGTAGCACAAATGAATAATTTTTTTATTTCAGTTTTAGAAAGTCAAACGTGATGCATTCACAGTGAATAAATACATCTTCACCCAGTTGTCACAGAAAATGTGAATGTGAATATTCACATGACATGATGCGTGAACATAAACATCTCAGCTAAACTAATGCCACATTTTGCACCACGTTGTTTAACTGTTTATGAAAAGTGTCAAAAATACAAAAGCGTATTGATGTGACCCTAATTTAAAAAAAAAGAAAAGTGGGACATCATTGTGTTATAAAGTGACTGTTTTATTGTAAAAACATGAGATGTACGACATTTGAACATGATAGTTTTATTGTAAGAACGTGAAACACAAAGCACTGAATGCAGATGTTGTTTATGGAAGTTATTTGTGTCAAGCAGAAATGTTTCAGTTCTTTTGGTTAGTAATTGCTGTATACAGATTTATAGTTTCAAACACAGGAATGGAGGACAGCTATGACCAACATGCATCACCTGCCTGTACACAGTGAGATGGTGTGCATGTGTGTCTGTTGCTGTTGGTCAACATGTACCGGTGGTTTTGCCTAAAGCCTTGCTGTCTTCTGAAAACTAAAATTAAAACAATATAGGTTGCATGATCTGCTGGATCTGGGAGAATTTCTGACATAAAGACGTCCATCTTCTCGGGTTTAATGGCACAACATCAACAACAGAATCTTTTCCTTCAAGTTTAACCGTAGTACAATTCCTCCTATGAAGAAATACTTAACTTGGAGATTTCGCTGATCTCATACAAAGACAAATATGGTTTTATATTACAATAACACTATCACGTTATTATGCATTAAAGTCCCAGTTGCTTTTATTTGGGTTGTAGGATTACATACTGATTAGTTTTGCTTTTTACTTGTATTTCCATGACATCATGTTGTATGTCTTTTGATATTCACCAATGACATTTAAGACAAAAGTAAAAAATCCTAAGTGGGGAAGAAGTTAAATTAGTTGTTGAAAACAAGTATGAAGAGTCTCGACCCAAACATTTTGTGCCACAAATAAGGCTGCACAGTGGAATAGTGGTTAGCACTGTGGCCTCTCAGCCAGAAAGTTGCAGGTTCAATCCTTGGCTGAGGGATCAAAAGACATGCATGTTAGGTTAATTGGTTACTTGAAACAAATGAGTGTAATGATTTGGCTCAGATTTGGAGCCAATGAAACAGATACAGAGACTTCAGAGAGCAAATGTGCTGAGAAGAAAGATTGATGTAGTGATGCATCGAAACTTGAGCCTCGGTCACACCTGCATTTCCACCACAGTAACATTTTTAAGGAACTATGATCTTTTATAATGGTTTGTTCAGCCACCTCCATGAAACAGACTGAGAAAAGTTTGAGGTGATTTTAACCCTAAAAAAAAGTCCAGGCTGGGAGTTAATACCTCTAGATGACCCTGAACCTTTGGGGGTAGATCTGGAAGTAATCAACATATCTGAATTGTGGACTATCCCAGGTGTTTTGCTTCAGCTTTTTTTTTTTTTTTTTTTTTTTAATGTCAGCGATCTCAGCTCATTGAGACAAAAAGACTTCACAACAGCACATCAAACCTGTTAACCACTGATTAAACATATTTAACCAGTGGACCACAGGAATAAGCAATGCATGTGATATCCTGAACAGATGTAGATGCAGTTTTTCTTGTGCTATTTTTAAATTCTGCTGTGTTTTGCAATGCTATTTTCTCTATGAATTCCGCTTGTACATGAACTGGGCATTCGGTAAAATGTTACTAAAAAAGGCAGACAGCAAAGATGTTTTTTTTCTATTTTCTCTCTATGTGATGTCAGAAAAAGACATATCACAACTGACCAGGTGAAAATCAGCCATACAGTTGAAAGAAAAGCTGGACTATTCTATTCAAGAGCCAAATTTTATGGCAGTGACTGAACAGAATAGAAGCAAAGCTAATAGTTTTTCAAAAGGCAAATTTAGTGTTTTTTTAATTAAAGATAGAGTACCTTTAAGTTGAAGTGACAGTCACAACAACTGTGTCCCTCCAGCTGATATACTCTTCTCCAAGCAAACAAAAACAAAAGAAAACATCTGAACATAGCCTGAAGCGCCTCACTGTACAAACAGCAGCAGGAAATTACTCCAAATAGTACCCAGAAAAGTGAGTATGTGACTCTCACAGAGTCGCAAATTGTCCTTCGAGTGTCTGAGGACTCACAGCATGAGAACAACTTCCATCTCATTTACATGAGTCAACACTTCCAGATTATTTAAATGTTCAGTATCAGTAGACACAGGAGCAGACATCCTTCTGGCATATTGGTTTTCTGCTGATTGACTCAGGCTCTCCTTATGAAAAGAAGAATAAGCAGTAAATGTTTTTTCTTCACGTCCTTTTTTTGTTTCATGTTACATTGGACTTGAAAAATATCACACAAAATCTAGCTTTGTGTCTACCTTCAAAATAAGAGGAACAGTGCCAGTGTTACTTATAATATAACATACTTGTGTTATTTAGAATATAACACACTTTATCAAGTATTTTCATTGACGTATCCAAACACTTGCAAATGGATCTATAGATCTGTAGGCTAAGTAGTCTTTGTGTGTGTGTGTGTGTATGTGTATATATATATATATATATATATATATATATATATATATATATATATATATATATATATATATATATATATATATATATATATATATATATATGTATATATATATATATATATATATATATATATATATATATATATATATATGTATATATATATATATATATATATATATATATATATATGTATATATATGTATATATATATATATATATATATATATATATATATATATATATATATATATATATATATATATATATATGTATGTATATGTATATATATATATATATATATATATATATATATATATATATGTATATGTATATATATATATATATATATATATATATATATATATATATATATGTATATGTATATATATATATATATATATATATATATATATATATATATATATATATATATATATGTGTGTATATATATATATATATATATATATATATATATATATATATATATATATATATATATATATATATATATATATATATATATATACACATATATGGAATGGTTAACACATCAAGGAGATTTGAAATACAGTTTTTTCCTCTCTTGCAGGACTTAACAGAATCTGGTCTCCACTAAGAGGAGGTGCAAAGCACAGGTAGGTTGTCAAGACCACAGCCACTATGAGGATTTTATGCTGTTGATTCTGCCTCATATCTTCATGTGGCATGTCTGCATAGAGAAGTAACCAGCTCTCTGTTTCAGATTTTAGTTGGAGCTTTTAGGTTCCTGAGATTTTTGTATGACTGCAGCAAGAAGCAACTTTCTTGCACATTGAGAATAATATAAATATAAATGAAATATTGCTCTGCACTGATGCACGAGACATGAATACTGTATTGAATTTACACTATATCCATCTTATACTTTGCTTTATTGATGGCAGAAATGCTTTGCTTCGCTCTCTTTGATGTTTGTGTTTTTTCTGCCGGCTTCTTCTAATCAAGTGGTCGGAGGTTTATGCAGAGAAACTTCATCTTAAAACAATGTCAGAAACTAAAAACATGGTTCAGAGATTCACATCTTTGCCAGAAAGTCTAAAGACAAACAAAATGAATAGTTAAAGCAACATTTCAAGTCATTGCTGTGCAGTTTGAACTTCAAGCAGTTTATGTTCATTAATGTGCCCGAGAGGCCGGCACGTTCCTTGAACGTCTACTCATTTGAGGTTCTTCTTATCAAAAGTGATAGACCTGGCGAAGATCAAAGGGCAGCCTAGTGGTTTCCCTTCTGGCACTTTCTGACTGGTAAAGCAGCCTTTTAAAGGGACTTGTGACAAGCACATTGCCTTTGAAGCGGATTAGTATTGTTAGCGTCTCATGTTGCATAGCTATGTTCACAGCATTCTGTCCCTAGAATTCAGTGGTTTAAACCATCCATCCAGCTGAAGCCCGCACAAACTTCCCTAGCTGTGGGGTATTTGTTCTCACAATTTCAAAGCAGCCCCTTGAGCCCTATACAGCTGCACTATAATCATAACGAACAGGACCAATACAGGCCCTAAAAAGGTGCTGCCGATAAAACTTATTAAGCTCCTTTTTCATGTCCCTGAGGAAAGATCGATTGCACTGAGAGCCTTTTAATATAAATATATTATCTCCTGATAGTGATATGAAATGTCACTTTGAAAAATGCCTCTCCAACACTTTATCAGTGGAAATGTGATCAGAGGCAATCCAACCCTGCAGCTTTCTCTGAATTCTGCAGCAGCAGTACATCATGAATATCAATATTTTTGTCTTGATAGAACAAAAGTAACACAATTCTTCCTCTTACTTTAAATATTTTCATCACATTCCCATCTACTACAGCTTAATAGATTTGTTTCAGTATGAAAGTACTGACAGACAGCGAATCATTTCCCCTTCAATGATGGAAAACCCTGAGAGATTATATATATATATATATATATATATATATATATATATATATATATATATATATATATATATATATATATATATATATATATATGTATGTATATTATAAACCCTAAATCTCTCAGCCAAATTGACTCTGATTTATGATCATTATGACTCTGATTAAATGTTTTTCTATTACCAATCTCTAAGCCAAAATGTAACTTTTTTTGTTACTTAACTCCCACTATTGGGAGTTGGAAATCTTGATATCATCAGGATTCCTAAAACATAAACATTTTTTAACTTAACCAGGTGCTGCCAAAACCTCACGAGTAAAACTCCTAAGTGAAATTTGAGACACAAGAAAACAGAAAGCAAGTAAAAAAAAAATAAAACAGGCATTCCCATCTGGTCTTCCGATTAGTGCCCATGATTCCAGACCTTCCACCACCTCTCATCCAGCTTCCTCATGACAAACTTGGCTGCTCAAATTCAGAGTATTTCACCTCCTGTGGGCAATTGGGTGTGGAGCACATCATCTGGTGAAATTATGCAAGGCAGTGCCATGGAATACTTATGTAGGTCAACACAACTATATGCGCTTCAACACTATATGTTGTGGTTTCTCAGTGAGACCCCAAAACATGGTTAATTTATGTGTTTCCCTTAAATGTTTTCTACTTTCATTTTTACATAATTACTCTTTCCCACAAATAGATGATTTGGGTTTAAAGTTTGTTTCAGTCAGAAGGGTTAGAAGTAGACAACAATACACTGTGACAGACTACACAACTTAAAACGCATTGCTTTCCTCATGTAGCGCAGCATTCTCCATCACATACCAAACTTTACTGTCACATCATCTCACAACGACTAAGCTTTGATCAAGAAAGTTCTATGTTTTTTTACATAAGGACAAATGTAAATTAGAGATTGGGACAAATTATTACATAAGACAGCATGCTGTATGAATTATAAATAGCATAAGAAATCTATTAAAAGACTAAAATTAATTAAATAACCATGATTTACAGAAACACTGTTGAAATATGATATGATATATGTTTCAAAGTAAACACTCAGACTGAAGGCATTGCTGCTGTTGATACTTTGTGGCACCAGCATCAAAGCCCTCTTTCTTCATATCACAGAGATGGGATGGGCTTTGACCAAAAAGCAGTATTTGATGCCTTTCTGTGAAATTAGGGCTGGAATATTCACAGCTACGCTAGAAGAACCAGGCTGTTCTCCCAGAGCTTGTATAATCCGACCATGGCCATTTTCACAAGGGCACTGTTAACCTAAAAATTTTGAGGCAGGGTCTTGAGGGTTGAATGTAAAAACACACATTTCTGTAATATTCTCTATGGAGACTTCTGAAGAAGCTCATTCAGGGAGCTACGAGTATTAACTCGTATTACACAAGTGAGATGATGTGCAGTGCGTAATCCTCCATAGTGTTAACGATGACTGACTGTGCTGATGGTGTTTCAAACCTTTTACTCCTCCTGACCTGTTTTTCACTTTTCCACCTTGTAATATGGAAACGTTATATTGATACCAACATTAAAACATCCATCATTACAGATCATTACAAGATAGAACAAAGCAGAGAATCACATATTCTTCAGCATATTTTTTGCACCTTGTCTTGCATCCATCATGGACCCCAGATGCAAATTGTATTTTTCATTATGTATTTTGTTATTGCATTTTACTTACTCAAATAAAATAAATTCCCAAATCAATTTGATCAATTTAAAACAAACAGAAATTATTGAAGATCTACAATTATATATAAATTAACATTAATGGACTGAAATTGACAGTGATGAGTAAGGCAGTTTCTCCTTTTCTTTTTTTTTTATATAAGTTGTTTAAGTGAAACAGGGTCTAGGATTAACTAGGACAGGTTGAATTACAGCTTGAGTTTGGGGGCAATTCAATAGGAAGTGAATCAATCTGAGGATTAATTGTTGCACCACATCCTGAGTAGCCGACACTCGATACAGCCTGAGGGAGGCAGCTTTAATGGAACTGAAATACAAAAAGCACACAGCTTAACCCTTCACAGCTCCTCGAGCATGTTTCATGAATATTATAGAAATGATATAAACAGGCAAGCTGTTTGTTATACTGTACCACCTTTGTTGTTTTCCATTACCTTAGCATGAAAAAACTGTCATGCTGCATTTCAGAGCTTGTGGTCGTATATGATAGTGTCACTCTCCAAAAACCAGGAAAGGTGGACCAGGCAAGCATTTTTAATCAGTTGCAGCATTGTGCTTGTTTTGGTACTGGGGTTGGTAAATAATACATTTTAGAAATTCAATGGGAATGTGGTTAGTGAGCCATGGTTTGCCTCAAGTTGTTTTTTTTTTTTGTTTTTTTTTCATTATAGACATTGTGACTTTCTGTGTAGCTTGTTTCTCATCACAGTAGTTTTAAGGGGTACAGAAGGTGAAGGTTGGATCTTCACCAGATGAGACAGAATGATCATATATGGAATTCAATCTTAAGCCTATGATATACAATAAAGGTAAAGATTTTGGATGATTTCCTTTTGATTTTACTTTGGTCTTTTCTGAAACTTGTGTCTTTTTGTATCCAGAGGCGAAGAGCTCATGCATAAAAATAACCAATCTACCTATACTCAGTGATGCAGCAGAATAATTTACTGAATGATATGAGACTCACATCAGTTGTTGCACATATTGCATTCCTCCCCCTGTAAGACTGACTTCTTGTCAACCTGCATCTGTGCACATATGTTAATATCTTGCAGAATTTTGTCATAGCTGAGATTCATGAGAGGAAATTGAATCCTGATGGATATTATTCTTTCTGAGAGATGCAGGTAAAGGCTATTATTTGCCAGGTGTCTCTTCCAGCGATCCTATGCTGTGACTTATGGCACACAACTTAGCCGGACAAAAGATAGGCTCCGAAACAAATGACCACTGCCACAGAAGGGGAGAGAGCTTTTTAAAGCATCTGTCATCAACTGGGACAACTCATGTTACACACAAAAAAAAAAAAACAGGCTGTAAAAATCATTTTCTTTATCAAACTTTTATCATATACCTCTGTTTTCAATTGAAGAAATACATCAGTGTGCTGTTTTTAAAACCATTTGAGTGAAAGTAGACAACAATGGTTTTGGGCGTTTTTTCTGCTCCTTCTGGTGATCTCATCGGTCCTTTTTCATACAGGTGTGTTGAATTTTGTTAGACTTTAGATGCACTTCAAGAGTGTGATTGACTGAAGATGCAAAAACATCATCAGCATAAAGACAGAGTTTAAGATTTTGGAAATTGTTCCCAAAGTTGTTAATAAAGGTGGCAAACAAATTAAGAGTCCAAATTGAGCCTTATGGGGAAAACCCTGAGCCATATTTATGAAGCTGGATTTCAGACCATCAATCAAAAGGAAAAAAAAAAAAAAAAGGAAAAAACACTGAGTTCAGCCTGAGAGTTAGTTTATTTTTCAGAGCTGTAACTTTACCTTCTACAATGGTGGAGGGGCAGGGTGGCGGCCAACCCCAGTGTTATCTTGGCCATCCTAATGGCCACCATAAACACCTCATCACACCAATCAATATTCTCCTTTTTTTTCCTTGTATGCAGGCGGTGATCCGGATCACCCTCAAAATCTAACTACTTGTTCCTTTTTCCATTTTGAAGATTTCCTGAAAATTTAATCAAAATCTGCCAGTAACTTTTGGAGTTATGTTGCAAAAAGACAGACAGACAGACAGCCAATCAAACTGATCAAACAATCAAACAATCAACAGCAAATCTAAACAATCTCCACCTTGACGGAAGTGTTCATTACCAAAAAAAAATCTGCAGAGGAAATGGGATTTGTTAGTCACTGTAAAATCCATTCATGGAGATTTATTCAAATTATTTGAATTCATCCTGGTCATGTTAGAAACAACTTATGAGATTTTTTTTTTTTTTTTTTTTTAAAAGAAATAACCTTTAAACTGTGCAGTAAAGAGGCAAGCCCATATGTCCTATAAAGTTTGAAAAAGCTATTTTTGGGTTTAGGTGTTAAATTACTTTCAAAACAGGAAAACTGTAAGCAGTCTTGAAGAATAAAGCAAAACCTCCACAGTAGCTTTGATTTGGCTCTTACTTTGAAATCAGTGACTTTTACAAAACTGCTCACAAATGGCAGGGTAGCTGACAGCAGGCATCCCACCACTTGGTTATAACGCCATCAGACATCCAACCTGCCTCACCTCTCTGTCCTTGTCATACCACTTAGATAAACTACACGTTCAGCTATTATATTCAACCCAACTCAATGGAAATTATTAACATACTTGTGAGTAACTACATTAAAAACATAAGTGAAAACCATAACAAAGTAATCAAACTCCCCATGCACTGTGGTATTGAAACCATTGAAAGTGTGTGACAAAGAGGCGCTTCCCGCCGAGCGACACTACACACACACACCGGTACTTACCTGATGGTTATCCAGAGGACCAGCATGCCAGCAGCAACACACCCGCGGTACTGTTTAGCAGCCACACATGCCCGACATTCTACCTGCCGTTAGCAGCTTTTAAGGGGTGCACACCTAGTTGTCTCGCTATGAATACTGTGAATGAGCTGTTGGACATTTACTCACCATGTGTCGCCATGCTGGTTGGTCATTTGTGTAAACCATGGCAACGTTCGCACTACGCTTAAGATCCGGACTTGTGCTGCGATGTGGTAGTGATGTCAGCATCACGTGACGCACTGAAACACTGCATTGCGTTAATTACCTGGTTTATTTCTCTCTGTATAATGCTGCTTATCATGATGTGGGGGTTGTTAAGATGTATATCCATTCTGGATTGTTTTGATTTGTCTAGTTGTTATGCGGAACAACTGTCATTTAAGAAAAACCTTTGTTTTCCTGATAATTGGGGCGCTTCCTGGTAGGGGAGGGGCTACATGTTTAAAAGGAGCTCGTTCTGAGCTAAAAGTTGTAGCAAGTAGGTTGGATTGTGTTTCAGAGCCGGCATTTAGAGAACGTCTGGTGAGAAACCAGTGAATATATTGTACATATTATAAATATTGTACATATTGCTTGGGAACACTGTATATATTGCTATACTTGGGAGGAGTTATAAATAAACCACCTCAACGGAACCACCACGTTGCCATCGTTTATTGGGAACTGCAGAGGATATTGCTGAAATATAAGTAATGGAGTCAATATCTGTTGACACTGGTTTCTCCTCATTCTGGTGTGTAATGAGGGCTTCTCCAACAGCAGCATGTCCCACCTGATCAGCAACATCCACTTTTTGCCTTTAGTTCCATGTTATCAGCTCACAATACTTGTCCCTTTCACAATGACCCACTACTGACAGCAAGAGACAAGACAAAGGAAACAAGAAAACTCCCTCATGTGTTAGTTTATACAGGGCAACTTCCATTTCCGCCACAGAACTCACCATCTATTTCCTGCATTTGGTTTAGTCAAAGTGAGCAGAGATCTTACGTTTTGTGGAGGACCAGAATTAGCTACTCATCAGAGTGTGGTTGCAGATTAATACCTCCCAAAATGAGCTAGACATTCTGTGCAAATGAGAGTGTTTAATTAAGACAGGAATGAATGCACCAGGTCTTTAAAGTCAAGCACACTTTTGTAAATAACATGATTATCATCAACACACCTGTATACTGTGACAAGAGTGGTGGTCTCTTCTATTATTTTTTATTAACTGCTCATATGAACTCTGTTTTTGTAAATTGGGCATTAAGTGAATTATAATCGGATGACAACAAATTAAGTTAAATTAGCATAAATCTTCAAAAGTGCCTTGAGATGAATAAAGCTAAAGTGAGTTTAATTAAAAGCAGTCATAGACATGAACTTCTCAGGTTTTTTAGCCTCTGAATTGTTCTTTTTGTAACAATTTTGCAATTGCAGCATGCACATAGTTCATAAATTGTTCAAAAACTACGCATGGGATGATTTTGCTTGAGCTAAAAGCAATAACCAAAAACTCCGTGCATCAATGGCAGTGAAGTCACGTTTGGAGGACATGTCAAAGCACCGTAGCACCCATGAACAAAACTGCAAGAAGCAGTGGTGGAAAGAGGACACAAACTGACATTTTAATGCTTGCATACTTACTGAAACCATGCACTTATCCACAACAACTATCATTGTTAAAGAAGTTTTATTGCCTCCATTTTTTAAAGTTAAAGCAACAGTACTTAACTTTGTCTCTGTGCTTCATCTTAACCAAACTCTTCCCAACAACCAGGAATCATAAAATAGCAGACTAATAGCACACTGAAACCATTTGCTTTGCCATCTCCATTTGGAAAGTCAGATAATGACATCAAATTAAGCACAATCCTTTCAGCTGTTAGAAATTGCTCTTAAAGTGGCCGGTGACATGTAAACAAGACAGTGACTTCATATAAGAAAAACAAAGCTCTGGTAATGGAGAATTAGTACAAAGATTTGTTCCGCATTTAAGTGACCTGTCCACCAGACTTTATTTGATGTAGAAAAGAAAATTCACTTGACGTGAAAGTAAGATAATTATTCTTGAATATAACAAAGCTCATTTAAATAAATGAATGCAAATGAAATAAAGAAGCTTGTGGTGATGATGAAGAAAGTGGAATAAGGCTACCATGATCTCACTACAGTGACAGAAAGCTCGCAAGTAAAATGTGAGTATTAATAGCAACATGAGGTTGTGTTAAGTGTAGATGATGAATGCAGTGAGACTTTCTACAAATGTAGCTAAATCTGTCTCACCATTCCTGTTTTTTAATGCCATTTATCTATACTGGTCTGTGTCTCTGTGTGTGGATGTGTGTGTGTGTGTGCGTGGGTGCGGCATATGTAGATATATCCTGTGTCCATCCATTAAAGATTCTCAGTTCAGCTAACTATACAGTCTTCTTTATCTTAAAGCCTGTCAGATTAAGATAAATGGGTCAATTTAAAAAGTAATTAGCCATTGTGCTTGTTGAATATCTGCTGTTTATCACGATGTCTGCCAAACCTGAAACTGGCTCTTTTTTTCCTTTGTTCTCTATAAACTGATTTGGAGACAATAGAGATGATTGATTTGAAATACGGCCTGCTCTCTGTTCTTTGTGCTTCTAAAATGGCCGGTTAGTTTAATAGCTGAACACAACAATGAGCAAGTGAGAAAAACAAGATACTCAGCTATAAGAATCTCATTTACAAAGGTTTGAAAAGAAGCAATTAAAAGACACTGAGTCGAGAAGTCATACAACGCTGGGATTGATATATTAAAGTGTTTCTCTGACAGAATATGCTCCACAGAGAGTCTATTGTCTTTTTGAAGACTGGAGACAGATTTATTGCAAAGGCATATCAAAGTAGACAGACCCTCAGAGATAAATGCCTCCATCTATTTTTTTTTTCCAGGAGAGATAAAGGCCCAGGTTGATGGTCCAGCCTTGCTTTTCAGATGGCTTGTTTTCTGCCAAGGAGCTGACTGAATATTCCCAATCATTTTCTACGTCTCTGTTTCATTTAAATCACACAAACTGATATGGAGTTTGCCTGAGTTGGCACAGTCTGGAACTCTAGCAGACTTTATTTAAGTTCACCTCACCCATCCATGAAGAATCTGAAATGATAAGGCTTTAAAATAAGCTGGAAGAGTTGGTCTTTCAGTGGACCGGAGAACGAGAAAGCAAAGTTGTGACGTTATTGAAAAAGCCTGCTCTGATGTGTTGTTTGAATGTCTGTGTGCTGTAAACAGCGTTTGGAAATTAGGTTTATAAATGCTGTTTTAAGCGGATGTTTATGAATATGTGCTGGCAATCTCTGAACATCAAACATATTAATAATCAGGTCACGTAAAGTGTTCACAAACTGTGTCTGGAAATTCTGCTTGTCTGTGATATTCAAACATTAACCAGTTGGAAAATGAGGGAAAACAAAGACCAAGTGGGCTTACTAAACTGCTTTTACTTCACATTAATGAGGATGCTCAGTTTTTAATTGTTCCACAAAGTAAGCCGACACTGGCTTTTTAAAGCGCCACAGATAGTTTTAGCTAACCTTGTTATTTGCAGGATCAAATGAAAGCAGTACTTAAATCTAGACTTGTAAATAAAAGAAAAATTTCCATTAAATAGCTGATTTTTGGGCAGAAGAGCTGCACAGACCTGGTGGAAGATTATAGTCTGCTCAAACCAGCCCTGAAAATGGCATCTCCACTGGTTTCAAACAGAATGAAAAGAAAGTTTCTGCTGCAATGTGCAATTAGAGAAAAACAACGGCTTCATTAGCGTTTAAGCATGTAATCCTTAGACAGAATAAGACTCCTCACATAGCCTATTTCACATTAAAAACGTAGGGGTTTGTTGCACATGGCAGCGCCTCAGAGGGTTTTCTGTTTACTCTGATTATTAAATGAATGTTCTAATCTGACTGAGTATTGTTTGTTTATGGTTCCACCATTCTGTGCAATTGCAGGCAATATTCTGTCTCATATTTGATGCTGCCCAAAGTCATGCCCAGAATTGGATTGTGGCTTCTGTTGTGACTCAGCTGTGCATAAACAGGAGGAGGAAAGCAATTTCAGTCAGTGTGAATAAAGCAGAGATTTCTGTTCTGCTGATGTATGGAAATAAGGCAGTGTTTTGTGTCACGCCATTAAACTCCCAGTATGAATAAGTGCATTAGCAAGCAATTTGCATTTAAAAATGCCTCATGTTGAGGGATTGCTAATCAGTAAGGACTGTCGGCAAAATGATAAAACTTTTGTTTTATTAAGGTTTACTGGGGAAGTCACAAGATTTTTGAGCCATATATATTTAATCAAATCCATCATAACTATAGTTGGGACTCAATTAAAAAAATACTTTATTAAGTAGAAGTTTTGTAATGAATAAATCTAGATTATTAGCTCCAAAATGCAACATGTTTTGAATTTAAATTGATTTTAGAGGACAGCTGTATGAAATAATGGGTACAGACATTATTTGAAACTCAAGCTCTATTAATGTCTGGAAAAATGCATTTAATGGCACTTTGGTGCAACAATAGAAAAAGAAACCGACCCCTTCCCAAAATTGAACAAACCTAGCGAAAGTAAGTCAGTGATCCCAAACCCAGGTCCTACAGATATCATATGTTTCCCTGCTGCAACACACCTAATTCAAATTAAACTGATTTCTGATGAGATCTGCAGAAGTCTGCTGTGAGATATTCATTTGAGTCAGGTCTGTTGCAGCAGGGAAACACTGCAAGTGTGCAGAACAGTGGGCCTTGAGGTAGAAGATTCCTACTTTCAACAGCAGCTCCAGTGAGCTATTTTAGATGGTTGAGGGGCTTGCAGGACCTGCAGCTCATTGAGAAAGGTAAACTAAAGCCTACCAGACTTCAAGTTAGTTTCCAAAAGTCACTACATTTGTTGCTCATCACTTTTTAAAAATAGAGTCAATGGAAAGGTCTTAAAGCTCATTAAATACAACACTAAAGTTGCTATCCAAGCTCTGGCATGTGCATCAATATGATTCATCAACCAGGAAATCACAAACTGACAAAAGTTCTGTGTTGTTTGGATCTGTGATTAAAGGTGTTCATTTTTTTAACAACACATTCAATTTTCTGCAATTAATAAAATATAATTAACGTATTAATTTCTACTTTCCACCACTCACAGAATTTTGGATTTAGTGAAGGAAATGAAACTACACATTAGCCATTTACTATGACGAGCTGATTCACAGACTAACCTGGATTATATTCAATGTTATTTATTATATCAATCATCAATAATGAGATGACTCAGTGTTGTCGTGAATTTACAGCAAACAAGGCAATATAATGTAGCTGATCATTTGCTTACATTTGCTTTTCTTGTCAGTGTTGCACCGTGCTGCACTGATTAACAATCAGTGTTTTTAAAAGCATATGTTTCCCTCAGATGAAAGTGTGTGCCTGCAGATGAAAGGCTGTGCCATTCTCTACCCTGCTTCAAAGTGAGAGAAGGAAAAGGCACTTTCTATCACTTTGCTCTGCACTTCGTCTCATATATGTTGGAAATTTCAAATGATAGTCATATAGTTTCTAACCTGTATTTTTTTATATTTTTGAGGGACTCTGAGGGATTCTGCCTTCATATCGCTTTGTTTGCAGGAGCATGGCTGGAGATAACAGTACGCTCCGTGTTTCTGACTGCGGTACAGGCTCTTAGAAGTCAAGCACGCATCAGAGGGCACTTCAAAATAGATTAAAACAGCATACTTTTTATGCAAGCACAGAAAATGCAGCAGAAAAGAAATGCAAGTGATGCTGTGGTTCATACTTCCACATCAAAATAAAAAAAAGTAATTTCATTGTTCACTGAGATTCATGTCATACTTTACTAGATGTAAAAGGAAAGATTGGATTTAAACTGTGTTGCATTTAGCACCTTCACAGTTCAGCTTACTACTCATGTTTCCTGAATAATAAAAATTCAATAATTTAATGTCGTTTAATTCCTGTTCCTCTTTTATGAAAACAAAATATATTATTTAATTCACTTTTACCAGTAAACAGATTATACATTTGTGTCCAGAAAGATATCAGCTCAGAAATAATTTATTAGTTTTTTCCATTTCAAAGGAAATTAGATTTTCTACAGTCAAATAATATCTGAAGCCGTATAAACGACTTTGCCGCAGAAATGTTCTAACTCTGGTAGAACTCATATTAAGCCATTTCATTAGGATCCCAGGTATCACAAGTCAACATATATATATATATATATATATATAGAGAGAGAGAGAGAGAGAGAGAGAGAGAGAGAGAGAAAGAGAGAGAGAGAGAGAGATAATGCAGCAACAACAGGTTTCAATGGCCGTAGATGCAGAGGGGTTGACTGTATTAGTGCTGTTACACACTGCCATGGAACTGTGGTAATAATTATGCGAGAGCTAAGTGGGCGTGCCTCATTAAAAATGACTTAGTGTCTTAGTTTGGGATGTTTTCCTGTCTTACTATAATGGCTTGAGGTCAGATGAGTGCTATAGCCTTTATTTCCATTTGATCCTTTGCCCTCTGATTGGCTGTAGTTGAATCTGAAGGGAGCTTATTGGTGTGAAATTAATTCAAATCCCATCAAATTTATTTCTAGAGTCCAATTACAAATACTCAGATTTTACCATGGCCACGGGTGTTGCTAGGTTGTCATACATTGCCACTGGTTGCCATGGGGATGACCTTAGATGTTCATTCTCTTTACAGAAAGGAGAATCAAGGCTTATGGTTTTGACATCTGCATTAATGTTCCAAAATTAAAGATATGTAATCATTTTTTTCCTTTCTTTGTTAACATATCACACACTTTTAAATTTCCGTGCTTCTGTGACAAAAGCAATGTTTCCAGCAGGACAAACAGGTTATGGATGTGTGGAAATATGCACCCAAAGCCCATGAAGTATTCATGGAGCCCGTTTCTCTGTTAAATGCCTCACCAGAGACACAGTATCAGCCTCATTGCCTTCTCTGTGCTCCATCAATAGAGTGAAATTTATACCACTTAAAGTATCTTTAGGGCAATCTTTCTTTTTCAGAGACAATGAGATTACATGTATCTCTATTGACATGGTGTAATACAGTATGTAAGCGATCTACTTTAACAGGATTAAGGCATGTTGTACTGTATAACTACCAAGACTAAATGTACTCGCAGCTGTACGTTCTCTAAGGTTTAATGTCTGAACCTCACACACTGATGCCTGTAATTACACGAGCTTCAAAAGGTGCATGAAACAGTTAACTGACTCATAACAATCTAATTAATTATAAAGACGAGTCAAGACTTATTTAATCACAAAAGCATTCTTCTTTTTTCCATCTTTGTTCTACTTTGGTTCAGTGTCTGGAAGACTAAACAAAAAAACTGAAAGAAAAATGGTTTTTTTTTTTCTAAGAAGAGAAATGTCAGATACAGTCTGTTTACCATGTTTGTCACAAACAGTTCCCTAAGCCTCTGTTTTCAGTTGTGTACTTATATTCAAGCACGTGCCCTTCGAATAGCATTTACATTTAATAATTCTGTATGATTTATGGTCTTGAATTTTAACATTGACTCAATGCAGGAAGTGGTGTGTCCTTAATCTGGTCATGTGGACTGAATGGGTTTTGTATTTTTAGAAGGCAGAAACAGCTAGTCCATTAAAGCAGATGAAGGAGTGTACAATATGAATATGATGCAAGCATAAGACCACAGGCAGACTGTGTAGCATAAAAATAAAGAATAATGCAGCAAGTCCTCACTGGCTAAATTAAAAATGACATCAAATCTAAGCTTCCTGGTTGAACTGACCGTAAGTGTTTTTTGTTGATGTGTGTGTTTTTTTCCTATTGTTAAACTGTTATTGCTTACCTTTTGTCTCTGACTTTGAGGCGCTGCTTGCCATTTGAATCATGAATCAATCATTTTTCTGAGTTATTAGAAAAACAATCAGCAGTTAATGAATGTGTGCTTGGTGAATAGGTTTTCAAACAACCAGGGATCTCTATCACAACATGCTTGCATTTAGAAAACTCTGATGTAGTCAATAGGAAAGTCTGTGTAACCAAGAAATCCAGCATTTAGACATGATTTTGTGAATGACTTTCAAATGTTTGAGGGAGACGTTAGCCCCACGGGACTCAATGTCTAAGAAGCTGGAGACTCAGACGTGCCAGTAAAAAGACTATTGTCAAGGCAGGAAGCAGATTAAGATAGGATAATACCATACGTATCTTTCAGGGGGAAAGTTTTACAGAACGGACTTGATATCAGCTGTTTCAAGCATAATTGTTCAGTATTTTAACTTGAAAAGAATAATTTTGACTGATGAAATACTGGTTACCTCCCTTGTGGAAATGCTGCCAGTCAGTCAGGAACTTCAGAAGTCAGCTCTTTATTATGGCAGCTCAGCGATTCCATCAGATCATGTGTGTCCAGTTGATTTACACAAAAATATGAACTATTCTTTGGACCTTGGAAAATTAGTTTCTGTCTCGCACCAGACTTTCTGTCTCTGAAAGGTGAAAGCATGCAGCCTCCCTCTAAGATTAGAGTTCTTAGGTCAACTTGTCCCATTAATCAGTCCTCTGCCTTTAGTGTTACCAGCTTCTGCAGGCTTTTGAACACTACAGACTTAATAACCGATCCTTTTTAGTTTATCTTATCATAGACCAAAAATCATCATATATAACACTTGTTAAATAAAACCTGCATATTCTTTTTAGTGCTTCATAGTTTAGTAAAAATCCATTCTTAGGTCTTATTTTTTGACTTTGCTTTCCTTCAAAACTCTTGCACATTGTTGGATCTGTTTTGTACCTCAGCTGTAATGTATCACAAAAATCATACTGTAAAGTTATAAATGTTTAGTAATAAAAGAGACAGTAGTAAATACTGTTAATAAAACTGATCTTGCTAAGTTGTGGTGAAGGCATAGCTGGAAAAATTCCTCTGCACATTTTTATTTATTACCACATCATAAATGTATAAATTAAGTCATTTAATATTTTAATAAAGAAATAACTTCAATCTTTCATTTGGATTTATTTTACTCTTTCTCTCTCTCTCACACACACACACACACACACACAGAGGGAGCAAAATTTCTTGGAAAACAACTGTTTTGTCCTGTTTCTTGCATGTGGGCATTGTGGTGTGTTTGAGCAAGCACTAGCAGACTTCCCCTCTTGTTACAACTCCCAATTGCTTCATCTAGTCTGTCACTGGGATACCTTTAAGGGAAAAAAAGTAGTTCCTGCCGTTTACATTTTGTTGATAAACAAATAAAAGTAGTTACAATTACATAATATTTCAATGTTAGATGCTCATGACCTAAGAGAATTATTCATTCATTCATTATCCTAACCGCTTAGTCCTATGAAGGGTCATGGGGAAGCTGGAGCCTATCCCAGCAGTCTCTTGACAAAAGGCGGGGTACACCCTGGCAGCTCGCCAGTCCATCGCAGGGCTGAGAATTATTTTGTAATAATAAAATTATTATTCAATCAAAGGTTATTCCATGTTATATGCTTTTGAAATTGCAGCCATGGGCTGCACAAAATATGGACATACTTCATTCTGTGTTGACTTTGTTGGTTCTGCTGCTAGCATAGACTGAGAAGACTCATCCAATATGGTGGCGGTGCTTGATTACACTCCAGCACATAATGAGGTTTTGTGGAAAAAAAAAACCTATAGTCATACAATTTTTGCCATTGGATATGCTGACTGATGATGTTTCTACTGTACCTGCAATATATAGACATGATATTGATGTCAGTGGCTGCCACTCTTTAATAGAATGAAAATAATTGTTATTCACATCATTTCCAGTTCAGTTTCCAAGCAGCAGCACATCTACCAAAGTCCTTTTCTGCTTATAACATTTTACTCTGCTTTCCTCCTCTTTACAAGTGGGATGAATTGTGAGATTAAAATACATGGCATGTCTTATAGAATTATACAGCATAATGGACTAGACAGTTCAATGTTTACTGGTCACAGTCTCCATCATGTTGTGTGAAGCTGTCTGATGCAAAACAAAACATTATATCACCATCATTCAGCCTGAAAATGACAAAACATTAGACCCCTAGACTAATGTCTACGTGCAGACTGTTTCATAACTAAAAACCGGCTTTGTGTCTTTGTTTGAGGTGCAGGACAGTCAGTGACTGAAAATCCTGACCGCTGGTCAAATAGCTCTGCCTGATGACTTAATTGAGGTCATGTGCTGGGAGCACAGTTTGCCAGTCTTCTATCTCATTAGCATTGCTCTTTGTACAATATGTAGATGAAAAGCAGTGATTTACAATCACTTAGCTTCACAATGTAACCATACATAAGTGTCTTCAAGAAAAGTTTTCATGAATATTTATCTAAATAAACATTGTTTTGTTAAGAGAAACATTTATGAAAATTACTAATTTGTTGGAGCATCATTGACAACATTGACCTTTTCCATAACTGTGTTTTTTTAGCTGAATTGTCCAGCAGAGAGAGAAAGGTGATAGCTGACAGTGTGGTGCAATCTGCTCTATTGATCATCGTGCTACAGTGACTTCAACAGCTGCACAAGGAAACAGCAAACATTAACCCTTCATTCCATGGCTGACAGACAAAACATAAAGGATATCAGATGATGGTACCATATCATTATGGTGATGTGCATTTTTAAAATATTCAACATCCGCTTTCATAACATCACACGCCCTTCTCACTTTGTGAATTGGGGTTGGTCCTGCTGTGCTTTTACCTGTAAGGAGAGGAGTATGCTGCAGGGATCATTTACTGACATTGGCGTCTACGGTTTTGGAGATCAGAGGGTAAATCCTGAGGGGGTGTTGATGCAGACTCGTGCTTTGGTTTGAGGATCTGTATTACGTTGCTCCATCCGGCCCTTCTTCCATCAGGTTCAGGGAAAGGAACCCGTTGTTACCCAAAAGCCCATGTGTCATTGAATATTTATCATGTATCTGATTTGACGGGGAGAGATTCCTGAGATGTGGCAACCCCCCTCCAAGGCCTGAAACTCAACACCCTGTAATAGAAGCCCTAAAATGCGGCTGTCATTTTCTGCCTCTGGGACATGGTTAATTAATTACATGTTGGGTTAAACTCGTAGCAAACCTACTTTGTGCTGCCACTGTGGTACAGTACACTGCTGTGTTAAAACAAGAGATGATGAGCTCAAAAACAGAGAAAACACACATCAACTTGAACATTTAACTTACCGCCAGAAAAAGTACCATACAAGACTCCGTAGCATTACAAGTCAGAGAGGCAATGGTGAAACACAATGCAAATGCCTGTTTCCTTAACACTGAGCTTACAAAAGCAAGAGGTGATCCAACAGAGTCACAAAGATGAATGTCAAGCGTTAAACTTCAGTGGGCTTTTGAGAAACGACTTAATAAGCAAATTTAGAGTTAAATCATTTTTGGCATTCAAACATAGGAGTTTTTGTTTTTAGCAGAGAACTTAAAAACACAAAGAGACCCAGTCTTTTCAAGGGTTATCTATCTATCTATCTATCTATCTATCTATCTATCTATCTATCTATCTATCTATCCAGCTAGCTGCTAGCTAGCTAGCAGCTCTGTTAGGGTATGCTAGGTTAGCAGGTTACCATGTGCTAACAAGGTGTCCATGCAGTCATATAATCTATGGATAACAACTTTGAAGCACAGTCAAGGTAATATTTTGGTTCATATGTATTGATCTAATGCTAAACTGCTGCATCACAACTTCTTGTGTATTTTCAGAACCTTTATTTACTTATCCCTACACACCACAGAGTGCTCTTAGATCAGCGGACCAGATGCTTTTAACTGTCCCTAAGACACGGTGTAAATCCCATTGGAGACAGAGCCTTTTCAATCAATCAATCAATCAATCAATCAATCAATCAATCAAAGATACTTTATTTATCCCTGAGGGGAAATTCAAGGTTCTAGCTCCAAAAATCTGGAACAGCCTCCCTCTGCAGGTTAGACAGGCTCAATTGCAGTTTAAAAACACATTTTCATTATTTGGCATTTGAGCAAGACTGAGTTGTCATCTATGTCCTTGTATGTATTTTTACTGTGTTTTTTTTTTTTTATGTATTTGTTTATTTTACCATTTTATTGTTATTTTATTTTCTTGTGCTGTCTTTATTCGATTGTTGTTACTGTACAGCACTTTGGTCAGCTATTTGTTGTTTTTAGTGATTTAGAAATAAAAATGGTACGGTACTTTTGTTTGCTGCAGCAGTCTAGCTACTACTTATGCAATCTTTTTACACAGTTAGGTTTTAGTTAGGATGCTATACAGAGTTTGCTGTAATGTATAGTTAAAGTGACTCAAACAGTAGAGACATGAAGTGTGAGCAGCTGTTATTTGGGGCAGTCACATAACTTTTTAATCATCATTAAAGGGCAAAAATGCAGCTAAAATTGACATAGTAAGCTACTATATTTGACATGTCTTCAAATTAGCCTAAATCTAAACTGGCAGGTGTTTTGCTGCTGAAATGAAGTCAGTAAGACAACTGTCAAGTGTTGTGACTCTCTATTTTTCAAGAGCACTCCTTCAATGCTTATTTCATGCATGGAAATTGGCAACAATTTTAACTTTGTTGAGATGCATGTGCTGTGAAGCTGATGTGTCTGCTCTCTTAATCTGTTAACATGGGAGCTGAAATGAAAATTATTCTGCATGCACAATAAACCCAGATGGTATGAAGCTGGCCTGAAAATGTGCAGTTAAGGCACACCTGTGTGAAAAGAGCAACACATGCAATCACTGTATATGTTCTGTCCACAGTCATGAATAAGTTATAATGAAAATAATTCACTGTAGTTAAACGTTAAATTTATTTTTGATTGTAAATTTTTCAGAACATAAACTACAAATAAGTAGTGTGTATTAGTTACATGGTTACATTATATTACAGGCGTTGGTAAGTATGTATGTGATGTGCTTTCACTCCTCATCACTTTGTGCATTTCAGTTAGAGTCACTCCGGTGTGGAGGAGATCGATTTTCTGCAACAGGAACATTAGTCATTCTTGAGCCAAGGGTATTAAACTCAAATCATTGTGTTCTATTGTTTGGCATGTCATATTGATTATCTCCTCGGTTTCAGTGGAGAGAGTGAAATATTGTAGCCTCAACAATCCTGCACGCAAAGAATTGGATTCATTTGAAAACAAATAACTTTGCAAAGTGACACAAAAATCTGTTTGGATTTAATCCATTTGTTTTAGCTGCCTAGTGTGAATTGCAAGTGAATAGCTGGCATAAATGTAATTACCGGGACGTGAAACAGTACGTTAAAAGGGGGGAAGCAGTTTGTGGACTGTATTAAATAAAAAAATATACTATGTGTTACTGCCCTGAAGCTGCCCAATGGCCAGATTTACAGAGGGAGGATTAAACTGAAAGCAGAACCACAGTATCATGTTAATACGGTAAAGTTCTGCACTGATAGTGACAGCATAAAAGGGAAAAACTGTTCAATTATTGATCCACTGTCTCAAATCCCTCATTACTTCTTGGCACCTGTTAGAGAGCAGTCCCTGAAGACGCAATGGGAGAGTCTGCACAGCAGAGTGGCTGTTCACAGATCTGTCGCTCATGGTAACAATGATGAAGCCCCTTTTCTGCTAAAATCAATATTCTGAGCCATGAGTCACTTTGCTCTTCTATCTCTTGAATTAGACACAGCAGGTTACTTAGAGAAAATGTCCTTTTTTGAGATGTAATCAGCCTCACAGAGAACAAAGATTTTCCCAAATATCATAACATTGCATCACGTAAGAGAATCTGATGAAAGTGACCTTTCTCTTAAACGGAAATTTGAGGAGGACACTTAGAAGTCCTAAACGGGGACCTCTATTCAATGCTATAAGGAATTCATCTTGTTATTTTGTGACTAATCTAATTAAGCAAATATAATTGCAGAAGGGCAGGTTTCCCTGCTGCTGTTTTAGAACCGTTTGATTGAAGATTTTTAATGAATATCATAATTTTTAGTTTAAAGGTCCTGGTGCAATTATACCACAAAGTGTAACAACAAATTAGTATGAAAAATACTCACACTTCATGCTGCAGCTCTGTTTACAGTATGTGTTGTTTTAATAGCTGTGCAACCCGTGGGTTTTACTAAACGTGATTGTTTCATTGTCTCAGGCACTTCCAGTCAACACGAAGCATGACTCCACCACTCTGAGTTTTTACAGTACAGCACAATCTGCTCATATATTTAACAACACTGAATATTCATGAATAAAACCAAACAAGGCAAACGCGGTGTGGAAAATATGGTTATTTGCTCTCAGCTGAAAGGCAACTCTAAGCCTTGTTTTGTTTATGCCTACTGAGTTATGCACTGAGGAGTGAAACCTGCCATTATCCTTTGCTCCCTGGTTGAGTTATTCATGCGGGTCTCCTGTTGTGCCTTCTAAATAAAAAGCCCGCAGTGCCTCGCCAGCCTTCCACTCTGCAAGCACCGCAGGGTTTCTCACAAAGCTAATGGTCACACCGGGGCCTGTCAGCCCCCTCTAAAGCTCATCCTTTGTACGCTCTATGCTCCGTTCTGACCCCTGCTGCCCTGCACCTTATTGCAAATGTCAAAGGATATTGATTTTGCTCAGAGTGACAAAGTCTTCATTGAGATGCCTCCTTTTGTAGTACTGCAGTGAAGAATAAGACCTGACCTTCATACATGCTGCACCTAGAAACTATCAACATTTCAACTTCAAATTTTGATCCAAATTTTCTGTTTCCCCTCTCGTGAGACCAACTGAAATGGCAGCAAAGTTGCAGACATGTCTCCAGCTTGTGGGCACGCCTCACAAATGCCGCTCTTATGATAAGCATGCCAACTCTTTTAGAAACAAGCTTCTATGGTGGCACAAATATTCCCATGAAACTTTTAGAGTCTAAGTATGGCAGATATAAATAGAGAGCAAGGCAGAAGACATCCAAATTTCTGACTGATATTGGCTTCAAAAAGACAGGATGTGGCACAGACAACCACAACAGAGGATGAACAAAGATAACAAGAAGACAACAAGTTGGTGTTGGTATTTGAAAGAAGTTTAGGACGCTCCAACTTTCACATCGATAGATATAGATGCATAAATTACAAGATGACGGTCATTGTTTGAGGACTAATGGGCTTCTTGTCGTGGGCACAAAAATGCAGTATATTATAATGTTCCATTATTCAGAAGCATGAAAGAAAAGGATAGACATTCATCTGAATTGTAATGACTACGCCTCGTTGCACTGAATCAAATTTGCATGATGCCCAGTTTCTTATGTCTTGCATGGCTGGTATCTAATTGTTTCTGCAGAGAACTCATTAGGAGTCAGTTGGCTGGAAATTCTCACAGGAGAATTGCTGCAGTCATCTGATAACCTCCACGTTTCCTTTCAGAGGTGCATTTTTAAAATCCTCTTAGAGATCCAGTGAAAACTAAAAGCCTCTGATTTCCCGGCGGTGAAATGATAGAAGTACACCTGGTTAAAAAGCGTGTAACATTCTTCTAAAGAACCTGACAACAGCAAGATTAATTTATTATTCAGGTAAGTCTTTTATATGCACATCCCAGTGTTGGATATGTTTTGGAATTTAGGTGAATTTGACTTCCTGATGTTGTGATTCTCTGGAGAACGAGTAAGTCTGGATGCTTCGTTAGGGTTTCCCTGAAGTTATTGAGTCAGAGTTTGCCCTCAGACTGTACTTCCACATGTCCTGGTCCCGCTCTTCTCACCCTGTGTGCTCAGGGGACCACTTCTCTGTAATGCTAGATGCATCCGTTGCATTTTCATCCTTCATTATTCTACTCCTCAAAGACTTTAGCTGGAAACTGGAGATGCTGCAATCTGAGAGAAAGGTTTAACTCTTTGTTGTGTCACACTGTTAGCTGTGGATTCTGATGCACTGTCGAAATGGCTTCTGATAAACTTGGTGAGGTCCTCACATATTCTTATAAGAAATTAGATTTTACTGAAGTAGATTTAAATGCACATCAAGTAGGCTATATGCCTCTAACAAATTTCAGGGTATGGCGTTGGTACAGTTCTTATGAATGAATGAATTAAATCAATGAAAAATGCTTCATTCATCTCAGAGGGAAATTACAATATTGTACAGCTTTTTTTAAATGAAAACTAATGATTCATTTGATAGTAATATCTTGTTCCCGAGATTAATAGCTAGTGGTAGAATTGATCTCCTGTATCTTTGTGTCTTCCACGGAGCCTGAAGACGTCTCTCACCGAACGCACTTTGTTTTTCCACAGTGTTGTGTAGAAGACATGAAGAATCCTCCATTATGTTCAGTGACTTACGTAGCGTACTTGTCTGGACAATCAGCTCCAGTGAGTGCAGAGTTATTTACAGCACAGAATCAGTTTGATCAGTTGGTTTAGATTCTTTGGGACAACATTCACATCAGCCTTTTTGAGTCGAATCTGATGCAGTTTTCTCGGAAAATCCACTTCGTTTGGGGAAATGTGAATGTGCTAAACGAATTCTGATTCGGACCAAAGAAGCAGACTTGGTCCACCTGCCAACGCAGGTCTTGGTTCGTTTCAAGCAAACCAAATATGGGAAGTAGACTACAAAAAAAAAGTAGCATTGTTGCTGAATACATATTAATTGCATTAAGAGTGCTCTGCCTTGTCTGTTGTTCATTCTACATCCATTGTTTCAGTGTATTTCTGCAGAATACTTACATAGATAAAATTTACATTTTATATAGATAAAAAAGAGATAAAATTTAAAAACACTGCGATTTAAAAACAGTGCTCCATTTTTAAATCGCAGTGGAATTTTCTTCTTCATGTTCTCTCTTTTGCTAAAGACTTGTGCAGCGCCACCTTTGGTGGGAATAAGGATATATTATTGTAAAGGTTTGTCACGTTTGACCAAAGTGCAGCGGGAACATAATCCCGGTCTAAATGGATGCACCCCCTATAACTTAGCCGAGTCACTAATCGAACCAAGTCTAGCAGACTATCCTGGTGTAAATGCACCTCAAGTCTCTAGCTCTGATGCTGCTGCCACATCAGATGGCTGCAAAGCTGATTGCACTTTCCACAACAGATTTAGAGCACATTCACGTCAGCCTTTTTGATTGGAATCCTAGTCCGTTTGCTTGGAAAGTCCACCTCATTTAGGGAAATGTGAAATTACCAAAAAAAATTCTTGTTGGAATCACTGAAGCTAACCCGGTCCAGGTCTGTCTGTTTTAAGCGGACCAAATACAGGAAGCAGACAAAGTCACAAAACCCGTCCCTTCCTGCATTTGGATGCTATTGCATTGTGGGTAGGCACGGGGCATTATAGACAACCACCACCACAAAAAAATGCAAGTGAATCTGTGAAAATAGCTTGTGGTCAAGCGTGGAGTGATAACAAAGTAAATAAACTAATAGAAACATGGTCAGACGAAAATGTATCACAGGTGTTTGTAAGTACACACAAGAAAGGGTTTTCCTCTTCACGCGGGTCTTGTCCTCTCTTTAGCTAAATACTAGTGCAGCGACACCTTTGGTGACAATGGGGATATATAATTGTAATGGTTTGACTTGTTTGACCAAAGTGCAGTGTGAACGCAATCCGCATGGATGCACCCTCCTACAGCCGAGTCGAGTCCCCCATCGAACCGAGTCTAGGAGGCTATCTTGATATGAATGGACCCTTATAGACAGTATGTAACATTTGGCGCAAACGTAAAACGATCTCAGCTTCCTTAACAAATACAGTCTGCTCTGTCTCTTCTTGTAGGTAGCCTCTGTGTTGCATTTCCAGTCCAATCTGTTTTCCGTCTGAATTTGTAGGTATTTGTATTCCTCCACCACCTCCAACTCTCGATTGTTGACTCTTGAAATCAACAATCATCTCTTTTGTGTTCAACATGAGGTAATTGTTTCTGCACCATCTCACAAATTGACTGATCAGTCAGTTTGTGAGTACTGATCAGTACTCATCTTCTTGTCAGTCACTGATATAGCCCACAGTTGCAAAGTAATCACAGTATTTCTGCAGGACTCACTTCATCATCCCACTGTTCTCGTCTCCTGGTTGGTTTTAAGATGAAAAATTCCTTAGAATGAGAAAATGATGATGTCTGGGGATAAAACATATTGTGTTTACAGTCATCATCCTCATGGAGGTCAGGTTACAGGTTGCCATGATTACATGTAAACACACGTTACAGCAAAATCTTTCTGGTTGGCTTTAGGTTGTAACACCATCTGGTTAGGATTAGAAAAAGATAATGGTTCAGGCTTACATCAAACATTCTTTTTGCAACACTACTGTCATGGACACCAATTTCCCTCTTCACATACAGTTCCTTGCATAACAACTAGAGCTCACATAATCTTTGTGCTTTGTTGTACTGTGGTGTATCTGCGTCCATACGTCACATGGAAGCATTTTGGGGTGGAGAGCAGTCTCAAAGATTTAAAGGAGCATAAACACAAAAAGGTTTGGAATAGTGAAAGTACATCCTATCACACCCGGATTGGCAAAGCATGCAGTGTTAGTCAGAGGATAGTCTTCCATTTTAACAAGTTCTCTAATTGAAACAACTATATGGATCCATTGTCCACACCCTGGAATACTTTCCATAACTGTATTCCTGTAAAGTACTGCTCTGCAGATATCAGGAGGCAACAAGATCTTGTCTGAGGATGTCAGAACCTTGAACCATATGCAGACACTGAAAAAGGGCAAGACAAGACAAGTTTATTTGTATAGCACATTTCATGTACAAGACAATTTAAAGTACTTTACATAAAATCATTAAAAGCATTACAGCAACAGGCAGGAAGCATTAACAAACAAAGTTTTAAAAGAAAAAAAGTAAAGAATTAAGAAAATACACAAGGGAGAAAAAATGCATGCAATAAATGGAATTAAGTTTATTTTGAGAAAGGGGGAGAATAATAACGTTTTTAACTTTCAGCAGACCTGCAGTTTTCTGGACGTTTGTTCCACATGTGAGTAGCATAAAAACAAAGGCTGACCGTCCATGTTTAGATCTGACTCTGGGAACAGAAAGTAGATTTGACCCTGGCAACCTGAGCGATGTGGTTGGAAGAAACCAGAAGATCCTAAATGGATTTAGGCCCTAAACCATTCAGTTCTTCACTCCTTAACTTGCAAAGGCAGACAGGGACACTTTACTTAATGAATATTTACTTCCATTAATAAATGCCATTTTTGGTTTTAAATTTAAACTATTTTTTACATTTGATTTAATAATCATGTTAGGTCAAAATAATTTTATGCAGTTTTTTAACATTTCCTTTCAGAGTCTAAAGAACCCATTGGAATAAAATTCGCTTTGGTTTAATCTAAGTAAATAAATAAATAAATATATGCACCAGGGACCATCAGAGTCTTGTTATTGGCTGATGGCTCCTCTGTGTGGTTTACTGCCCGACAAGCTCCATTTTTCAGACTGGGTCTGTCTGACCCTGCAGGCTTTCACCTGCTGCATAGTGACTGATCCATTTCTGGTCCTTTTTGGAGTCAGGCTACAGTGCGTGTAGATGAATTGTGGGTGGATGTATCCCTTCTATGAGTGTGGTGTTGAATGCTGGGTATACATTATCACTATTTGACTGACACGTAATACCCCAACATTATTTCATTTGACAGATGAGTTATTACTCTGTTAAACGCCTCAGCTCAATGAAACAAGAACAAACATTGACGTCTAAATTCTCTGATGATTTTGGGTTTTATCTGTATCCTTTTTTTCCTTTTGTAATTGTTCATCTGTGTGCAGTAGCCGGGCAATGTTTGATACACGGAGGAAAGGAAATCTAATAATCACAGTGTGATGGTCAATCTTACGTTTAAGAGACACTAAACACTAATTTACCTTTATTGGTCTCAGTTGTGGTGATGTCAGGTCAGTCCAGGTGGAATCCCAAAGAAATCCATCAAGTGGTTATGCTGTCAAGTAAAATCAATGCTATCTTAAATAAATGATATTGTAAAGTCAAAGGTACATTTAGCTAATGGTGTGAAGAGGGATGTTGGAATTAGTTACCATTCATTGTGTTTTTTAAAGCTCCAGCTTTCTTAGGGGAAAAAGAAAATCCATATTTGGCACTCATGTAGTTATGTTATTGACAATCTGTACAAACTGAAATACTTTAACATGATTAAAAGAGAACAATGATCTTCAACAATGTTGATGGTGGTTGATGAAGGAGAATCTTTCAAACCTTCATCGTGAAGGAAAACCTGATGTGAAGTTTTAGCTTGGTGTCAACTAGCTTGTGCCTACAGCAAAACCTGAAGTCAGAGAGGAAATTAAAGCTTAGTTCATTAATTGCCAGCATTTGTTGTGCTGATTGCTGAGTGGTTGATTGAAGAACAACTGGTGGGAGGTCATTAATTAATTGTAAAGGCCATGTGACTGATTCTCTGCAGCAGCCGGATTCACATCACATACTGATGGGCTGACACTTCACAGTCAAAATGATCTTTCCTGCATATTAAATACTCATTCTGGGCTTTCAATTCTCATTTTAACCAATAAGAACCCAGCATGACACATATTTATATATATACATACAGTTTCTGAGACATTTGGCTTCATTTTAAGGTACAAACTTTGCTCAAAATCCTGGGAAGCACAATCAGATTTATGTCTTCTGCCCCTTAATGAACACTAGAAAGCAGAAGATTACACTACAAATACTTTGACATGTCTCACAGTGATAAATATCCCTAAAAACTTTAGGTACTTTTTTGTTTTACATTTTATTAAATGGACAATTAAAGACCTTGTATAAAAAGCAAGGACTTATCGGATCATTTTTATTGGGTTGGGTCTTTATTGGTTGAAGACTTTTATTGAGAATTGCAGACACTTAGTAACTAACAGAAATATGTTTGAAATGTTTGGAAAGTTTGCACTCAACTCACTGCTGTTCTGGGTGCACTGCTATGATATAAGATTGCTATTACTAGGGTTTAGGGCCGACTTGCAAAAAAAACATCTGGATGTTGTTGTTTTTTTTTACCAAATATTTACTTAATGATGTTTTTTACTATGCCCAAAGTGTAAATTATCACACCGTGACGATTCATCATTGTCATTGTGACCTATGTCACATAAAACTTTATTCTAATTTACTAGCACATATTTTATAATTCATTTATACTTCTTATTCTATGCTTACTTTAGTAATAGGAAAAGTCATTTACATGACACGATACATAGCTGTTGAATACAGCATGCATACATTCGTTAATTATTTTTGGAAAATGAAGTTAAACATGTCCACATCAAAACTGTCTGATGCAGTTGTTGTGCCCAACAGTGTATTGTTTTACAGAACATAATCCAGCCAAAACGTTCATTTTACAAGCAAAGAGCAGAGTTTGAAACAGTTCATGTAAATTTCAGACAGCTGTATGAAAGAAAATCAAACTGATGGTGTATTAACTTATGAAAATGGGCCCAAAGACAACAGAAGGGTTTTAATAAAGATACCAAACCTAAATGAGTATTGGTTTTAGGAACTATATTTGGTGTCAGATTTAGAGCCTTAGTATGGTTTGTTATTGTAGTGAGACATTTTTCATGAGAACAACTGGTTCAATGATGGGAATTTAAACGTTCTTGGACAACAAAGCACCTCTATGGTACAAAGAAATAAATTTTACATCAGCCTTTGCCTGCTTTTGCAATCATTGTACTACTATTTGATTTACTGATGCATTCATTGTTGCTGTGGATCTTGATTTCACTAAAAATTATATATGACCAGCCTTTACTGTTCAAACATATTTTTTGCATGGCAAGCCTGTTTAAATCAGAGCTGCGTCTAACAACCGTGTGCAAATAGTGTGTCTTTTATGATCAGTTTATTCTCCACAATTTAATGGCTCGACGGCCATTTTCTTCAATTTTATAGTCTTGAAATCGTTGTTACTTCAAAGGTCAGTGCTGCGGGTAAAAACAACAAAGATTTAAAGTTGTTTAACAGAGGAATGCTAATAATAAGTAATAATTATGGAAAATAAAGAGGTTTGCAATTAGTAAGCAGTACAAATTAGCATGATGAGATCACCAAAGCTGACCTCTGCACCAAAGCTCTTTTAGCAAAAGAGCTGGTCACAGCTATTCCAGCAATATAAACTTTTTTTTTTTTTTTTACCTTAAAATTCACTGGAAATTTTGTATGACTGAATCGTGAAGATGCATTTTGTAGATATCTCATGAATAATAACATAAGCATGAAAATAAAAAGATAATAAGGGAGTTTTATATTCAACACAAGACAATAACTCATTTAATGATATAAAGTGGATCAACTTGCAGTACCAACTGTGTCACATATCCATGTGGAAAATCCAGATAAGCCCAATGTCATGTGGACTAAAGAAGCACTAACTGCAGGAAACAGGTGGCTCTCTCATCCTGACCTATTGAGAATATTTTGGTTGTCTGCCCTAAACTGAGCTAAAGTTGGTGGTTTGGACCGCTCTGGTTGGCTCCTGGGCTTAGTTCCGCTAGACGCGGGGGTCAGCGTACCAGAGAGCTGTAATTACATTTGGCTCCCACTCCCACAACAGGATTAGGTTATTGGTGGCCAAGAGGCCCTTATAATTGCCCCTGATTACCACTCACCAGCTCAGTGTAGAGAAAGGTCAGCCAGTCTGCCATTCAGACACCCTTTTGGCCCATAATCCCTCAACAGCCTGTGTAGATGTCATCCCCTCCCCCCTCTACGCATCTGAGGATGTGGAGCGATGTGAAGTATTATACCGTTATTGTCTGAATCCCTAATTGTAACTCTTTCCCTTCACTGTTCAGTGGACAGAAAACAAAGAAATATTGCAGCCAGTGTGGATGCTTAACATCTACGTATGTGGTCTGTTTCATCGTCTCAGAAAACAGAACCATCGCTTGCTCGTTATCTTGGGCTGAAAATATGCGACCTTGTTTGGCATCACAATAAAATAGACTTAGCAATAAGTGCATTGTGTGAGAAAAAAAAAAATTGCTTCCTCCCTCTATTTTCTTTCATTTTTGCCTCTTGTTAGGCTTTGTTGGGGATTTGAAAAATTCCCTTAAGCCTCCTCTGAGTATTTTCCTCCAACAAAGGTTTCCTCCCTTTTATTCAGCTTGTACTGAAATAATTGGCTGTATCATGTGTAGAGGCACAGAGGCATCTTCCTCCTGAGGTAAAAATTCTCATATTCATCTGAAAGTCTAATGTATCTTTGTACAGATTTACTGTACAGGGGATGCATTTAGCAAGAATGAGGGGAAAACTGCTCGAGGTTATTTTTGCATATGCATGCATATTATTTGCATTTTTAGCCTATTATTGTTGAGTTACTCTATTCCATGTTAGAAATACGATTTAAAGTATCAGCTCACTTTCATTGACTCTTTTAATTTGTATCCATTTCTAAAGGTCAAAAAATGATCATAAAAGATAATTGGGTGTTTGCATGAGTCTTTAAAGACACACTATGTAACTTTGCAACATTAAACCTTACTTTCATTGCTAAATCTTGTGTCCTATGACAGGTATGACACAAGATTGATTGGCAGTTGTTAGAGGATGCATCACTGCCTCTTTAAGAAGTAAATAAATGTGAATGATTTTCTGCACATTATCAGAATAATAGACTGTCTAGAAACTATTTCTGATAATCAAATTACAGTTTAAACTTTGTTGTATGATGTTGTCACTTGCTGAGATTTAAAGATGTTTTGATGTTACATTAGATATTGTAGTGTCTCATCCTAGTAATTACACACCCATAATGACTAAATTTGGAAACACTGACTAACTTCAGCTGTGTTAGTCTGCTTCTGGGGTCCATGACCCCTAGGCTCCATGTGTGGACAGTGCCATGTGTCTCTTGTATGTAAGTCTTATGACTGGTCCAGATGTGAACATAGGAATGTCTTTGTCTGTGTTCTATATAAGGGAGTTGACATAGATGATCTGTGGGAATTTCCACAGTTGGCTTTAGGAGCCCTCACACATTCTGATCTGTTTTAGATGCAAGACTTTTCATACTAAATGTTTTTTATTATACATAAAGCTTGTATCCAGAGCTCTTTTTACCTCCAAACCATGTTTTCCACACCATTTGCCTTAAATAATACACACCAATATTCTTAATTTTGTTTGTTTAGAGTTTTTTTTTTTTTTTTTCAAATTAATGATAAAAGATTGACTCAAGTTTTAAGTTAATTTTTTAATTTTGAAAAAAGTGTTAAAAAAAATACATATTTTATGCAATATGGTGTACATTAAACAAAGCCAACAATGCCACAAATATTGCCTTAACTATGTTTCTCTGACTATGTTGAGTTTGTAACCTTAATGGTGTTGTGAGATGCCAAGACACTCCTCCCTGTCGTTTGTATCAAGTGAGGGGAAAAGATTAGGGGTTTTCCTGGACTTGAGCCTCAAGGTCATAACTCAACCAAAATGTACAAAAACTTGTGCAAACTATTCATACCTTAGGAAAAGATGTTTTAAGGTTTAAGCTGACATTGTAAATATTTTGCTCTTTTCTTGTCCAGTTCTGGGTAGCTGTTAGCTTAGCCTCCATCATTTAACTGTCCAAAAAGCACTCTGATTGCTGTTTACTGCCAGATACTCTTAATACTTTCAAATGAAAAGAAAATATCTAATTCAGGACCCAGTATGAAGGCGTAATTTAAACTGGAGTATAGCATGACAACACATACCATCTTTATGTGTTGTTCTCTTGCCCTGTGTTTACAAACCAATCCAGGCAACCAATCCAGGGTGTAATTTTAACTTTTTTTTTAAAAAATGAAAATGTCCTGTCCTACAGAAAGGTAGTAGAAGAAATTACTGTTTTAACCTAAAAAAAAAAAAAGAAAAAAAAATGCAAACCAAAGTAAAATCAATAAAACCATGCAACCTGTTTGCATGTGCAGCTACAGGTAGATAATTAAACATTTTCTTCTAGATGATCATTGCATCTCTTTTATTGCTGATGGAATACATCTGTAGGCGAGACCAACAAGACTGGAAATAAATCTAACCATTACATCCTATGTTCTCTCTGAAACTGGGCTTACTGCAAGTCTCAAAATAACCCTTTTGATATGTCTTTTAAAACCACTTTGTCCCTTATAAAGCCATTTTTCTGCCTTTTGATGGAGGGCACAGACTGTGCCTCATGAAAGATTTCTGGTAAAAAAATCCCTCTTACAAAAGTATCATGATTGGGTGTAGGCAGCAGCGTACCTCCCGAGGACAATGTGAATGACCCAGTGTGACTATTTGTTCCCCAATTTGTTCTGCAGTTTGTCTGGACTCCATGTGCTTTTGGTTTAAAGCAGTGCTGCCTCTGAAGCTGACCCAATTGCTAAACTGGGTGAGAAATGAAGATTTATCTGCGTATCTGTGAGGTGCTCTGTGTTCTCACTCCCGCTGTGTAGCTTATCAAGCGTGCAGTCAAGACTACAGTTGCAGAAAAAAAAGACATCTTTCACATGTTCAAGCATAAATACATGCATAAGCAATTTCATCCTCTGTTCATCAAAGAGTCAGTTTCTTACACACTTATTGCAAAAAATAGTGGCTCAACTTGTTCTGGGCTTATTTGGACCATTTTGTTTGCTCAGGATCTCGCCCCACACTACAACCCAAACTGCCACTCCACCTTCATTTCCTGCTAGGCCCCAATGCAGTCTCTCCCTCATCTGACCTTTCACACAGTGAACCCCATGAATGGACAATAGTGCCCTTCACTTGGGCCCCATGACCACAGCAAAGCTTGCAGCTGGAGTGCACAGCAAGGCTTCCCTGGCCCGAGGGCAAGCTAACAGCTGAAAAAGATCACTGAACTGCCAAGGGGATTTTTTTGGGGAGGGAATGCTGGGGAATCATAGACATGAGGGATGAAAAGTGGCCTCTGCACAATATGAGAGGATCAAGAGTTGTAGCTGTTTATGAGATGCTGAGAAGCAGTGGCCTTTAACAGGTGCTCAGGCGCTGGATGGTGGATCTCCTGGACTTCAGGAGGATGAACTCCTGGAAAGCCCCGGGCTATTTTTCATCAGCAAAAGGAAGAGGAGGATTAGGGCAGTTACTACAAAACCCTTTGGATTTCTTGTTAGTGGTCCAAAATAATAGCATAATGTTATTTTATTGGATGACAGAATGAAAACTTAAATCTGCTTAAAGGGGTGCTATTATGGTATTTTGAGTTTTCTGAGCTTTCTACAGTGTTACAGTGTTGAATCCTCATCAGACATGTGAACATAACTGTTTTTTATCACCTAAACGCATGTTTGAGTTTGAGTTTGAGTTCCAGCACGCTCTCCATTCGGTTTCCATGACGACGAAAAACGCGTTGTTTTAGAGAGTTTTTTCTACTTCGAAATCCTTGTGATGTCCCGGGGGATAAGGTTCAATGATTGGTTACCTTCTACTGGTTAACAAGGGCATGTACAAATACATCAGGCGGGTGGAAAACGTCGGATGAAGTTATTTCCAACGATGGCTGGTGAGTTTACCAAAGAGAGACATCCTGCTGCATTCGTTGCTGTGGGTTGCTGTTTTCCACTTTGTCTTCAGGGTCTGATTCAGGTTCCAACATGTAGGGCTGTATGCTATGTGTTGACATTGTATTTTGTTTTTTTATTGAGTTCATATTAGCCTAATCCTTCTGTTTATGAGATGTTACAATGACGGCAAAAGCAGTTGCGGTGCGCGCTCCCGATGTAATGCAGTGGCGGGAGGCGGGGCTTAATGCGGTCTAAATCCACTCATTTTGCCCGCAGGCTGATCTGACAGCCTACGGAGAGGGTCGGTCTGAAATAAATAAAGCGATTTGTGACAATAACTCGATCAATCCCAGCCCTTCTGGTCTCAGAAATAAAAATAAATTAGCCTGAAATGCACATAATAGTTCCACTTTAAATTCAGCTAAGCAGGAAAATTAAATCACTATTTGACTTAACAGGTAAAGGGTTGTGTAATTTTTGTAATACATTTGAGTCTTTACTACTTTTTTTTATAATGACTAAACAAATGACATAGTTCAGTCTGTTAGAAATGTTGTGAACCTAAAAGCTAGAAAATGGATGTCGGACTCTGAACAGACTTAGATAGTGGTTTAAAAATGTTTAGATGTTTATTATTTTCTTAACAATGTCAATGAGATCTGGCACATCTCTTCGCGGTTCAAACAGCAGGAGAAACTGTGTAAAAAGAAACAAAAAAGTTTATGCTAGGAACACTGAGCTTTACTTCATGCAGGTTGCCACTATCTATCTATGTGACACTAAGGGGGACAGCTTGACAACTGATTTGTCCACTAATGGCAGTGTAGTCGCATGAGAGCGGACCATGTCATGTCAGAGGAAACACTGGATTTTACTCAACAACAATAACAGTAAATTTAGATAAACAACTGTCAATATGACTCTAAATTGTGCGTTTCTATAGTTTTGTCCACCTTCACATGACACAACAGCTAACCTTTGTTATGCTAGTTAATGCTAACATACTAAGAGACATGAGGCTTCATTGTTGGTGGGAGAAAATTACTCATTTTGGAGATATTCATAAATGTATTATTTGATCTTATCAGGGAAACGTTGTGACCAAAAATGATAAAAATTCAGTCAGTAATACAAATCAATCAAGTATGCAGTGTACTGTACTCCAGCCCAAACTGGTTATAGCAAAACTCTGTCAACAATCTGACTAAATTAACAACTTTTGCAAATGATTGAAACTGTTTGTTTACCAACTTTTGATCACATATTGTAACGAGATTTACAGTTCATATTCCAATTTGGATTGCAACTTATTAAAAGCAGTTGCTGTTCGATGAATCATTGTTTACGTTACACCAATATGAAAAACAGATCAGTCATCACAGGTTGATTCTTCAGCGCAGCTTCTTCTCTAAGACAGCAAGTTTCATTCTTGCAGTGAAACTTAATGTCACCAAAGCAATCACGGTTTGGTTATTAGAAGCTTGTTACAGGGTTGTGTTTCTCCCCCTAAAGGCTTTCTAATTAGATGAGAAAATCAATTATGATTAAATTACACCCAACATGTCTTATCTTCACTAGCCAGGGATATATTTGGTAGTTCGTACCATGGGGCAAGTACAGGCAAAAAAAATATATATATGCAAATGAGAAGCAAGGGGGGGAAAAGTCACTGTTTGAATAAGCCCATGAGAGTAGACAAGATACACTTGATTAAAATTCTGCCATCATCATCATTATTATCACAAGGCCTCGTTTTCTTCCATTCCTATAATGACATGCTGTCCAAGAAGCCATTTACTCTAGCCAGCCTGGCTACGCAGCAAAGTCGTCCAAATACTTGGCGGCACCCCCACTCAGCTTCTCCAAATGAGTTTTCATTAGCATAATGGTGTCTGCTGCTGCTTGGTGATTTCTTTTAATCAACCCTGGAGTCACTGGTAATTAGTAACAGACGACTAATGGATTCTGATGGATACTCTTGGCATCTTCTGACTTATTGTTGGCTCATTTGAGACTAAAAGGAATATCAATGGCAGTTGTCAATGACAAATGGATTAATATCATGGGATTGTTGGTGACTAGAAATAAGTTGAATCCAGTGCGCTTTTATATTCATGCTCCTGCCATTGTCACTCAGCAGCAGCTGTCTTCCATTCCATTCCAGCTCATTGGATCTCAGATTTGACATCAACCTAATCTTCCCCTGCAGGAAAAAAAATAAAAAAAAATGTCGTCTGAGCCGATCGGAGGAAATTGACATTCCCTGCACTGTTCCCATTTTTTGACTGCGTCTCCCAGCTTTGTTTCTCCACAGGACATGTGGTGATTGGAGATCTGAAAGGTAATAGGAAGAATAATATCCAGCAGTGCAGAGACATGCAGTGAAAGACTCTGTGATTCTACAGAGACCAGAAAAAAAGTTGTTAAAATTCATAGGCCGAAAAAAAAGGAATCAACTGTGGAATACATTACGAAGCATCAGCGGCTGCAAGGACAGGAAAGGTCACACTGCTCATCTGGATCACATTGTACAAGGAAAAAAAATAGGATTTAAAGCAAAAGAATGTCAAGCTCCAAATTGTAATCTGTAAAATGTCATTTGCAATGGCTTCCTTGCTTCAGTGTCCACCCATATATATATGTGTCCCATGATGCCGCGTGTGGGCTTGTGCATCTGTGGAACAAGTGAGGCCAACCGCAGCAGCCACTGACCCATTTCTCTTTTCAAAATTACAAACCACACAACACCCTGATGCCCCTCCTCATTCGGCTGCTCTCACCTTTGATAGAGAAGACTTAGTGATCACATTGCCTGCAGACAGAGAGAGAGAGTTTGTCTCCAACCTAATCTGTCCGGGGGCTGAGTCTGATGCTGCCCAGGACTTAGAGAAGGTTGATTCAGACACATTCTTTCAACAAAACCTCACCAGAATGTGTTACGGCAGGATCGCAAATGACCAAAGTTGTTTAATCATGGCTTGATAAGAACAATAGTTTCCCAGGAAACTAGACAACCACACATTTACCTCCCAGATGAGCAACCTCCGAATCATATTTCTTTGTCACTCTGTTTGCTTTGGGTCCTGTTCTTCCTTAAACATACATCACTTGCACCTACACACATAAAAAACACACAAAGAGCATGCATAGTTCAAGAAGAAATTTCAAAACCTTTGATTTCCCTTCTATTGACCTCTGACTCTCAACTACAAACATACATTCTCTTTTCTCCCTCAGAGCTCCTGTTTAAAGTTACAGCGCTGGCAGATTAAGTTTGCAGAGAAACCCCACCCAGCCCGCCTCTCCCTCCTTCCCAGGGACTCAGTATTTCAACACAAGCCGGGAGGCTGGGTGTATGTACATATATATGAGTGGGAGCCACACCCCGCAGCTGTGCACCTGGAACTGCTCCCATTCCTGCATGGCAGTGAACCCACACACCTGTTCACACCTGAGGCCTGCGCCTCTGGTCTGCCATCTCCTCACCTGCTTTTGTTACATCCATCAACTCATGAGACTGACACAAACTGAAAAGGCAAGCAGTTTTAAAAAAAAAAAAAGAAAAGAAAAGAGAAAGAAAATATGTGTCAGGACTCTCCATGCCTCATCAGAGTAATGTCAGGTATGTAACAGTCAGAACAACGTTAAGCTAACACTACCTGGACATGTCGATGTGCAGTTTGATTAGATTTTTGCTCTATTTTTCTATCGCTGTGTTATCTGACCCAGCCAGTTAAACCAGCACTTCACAAAACATGTAGTCAGGATGGATTTCAGGCAAATAGCTGACTCGCGTTTCAATAGCAAAAGGATTACTAAAGAGATTGAATCAAGGAAATTTTATGTCATTGCTGATTTGCATTTATATGTGCAGCGACAGATAAGAATAATTGAGACTTCCTGTTTTGTTTCCAGCATGATTTTTTTTTTCTGTTTCTTATAAAGGACATTTTAGTGTGTGCAGCATGAAGTAATAGAAAGTGGACTATACACCAGCTGCAACACACATTTGAATTTTGCAAGTAAGTAGCTGGAAATTTGCCTTTGGACATTCATTTTAAGACAAAAAAAGAGAAAAGAAAACATCTGGTGGAAAATAAACTCAGCTTGCTGAACATTTTTGATGGGTGGGCCAGCTGGGGACAAAATGTAGCATGTGTAAACAACCCATAAAACCAACAATTACATATTTAGCTTTTTGGAAATAGGTGATAGTTTATAAATCAACTATTCTCTCTTTAGCATTTTCCTGCAAAGAATTCGAATGTCTAGTTTTAATCACTACTCTGCAGGACTTGGGATAATTGATGTGAAAAAAAAATCCTAAACCCATTTTACATCTTTGACCAGCTGTTTAGCTTGCAATACAAAGCTAACTGTGACATCGATAAGTGTCATCACCTTTAGATCTTCTGGCAAAAGCATGCAGTAGAGGTCCTGTGATCAGGAACGTGATTGTATGTGCTCTCATGACATGATGCGATCACCTGCATCCAAATGTGCAGCAGCATGCACAGCAATATCCTCTTGACTTATTCCCATGGTTTGCCGTCAACGAAAGCTGTTAGCTTTCTGCAGTTAGCAACATGAGCACTGCTTCCAGTGAGATGTTTATGGCTGCAGTGGTTACCTTAAGGCTGCGTAGGGTCTGATAATTTTTCTAAGGTCCAATGTTATGCGCAAGGCAAACAGAAATAAATGTTCCAATTCACTGTTTCCCAGCATTTAGATGGTCTACTTTTGTCTTATTTTTATTTGCACATTGTTTCTTGGAAGCAATAACTTTTCTCAAACTTAACAATATCTGGGCATTAGGAGCTATGATTAATAAGATAAGGCTCTGTGCTAAACTAAGCTTTATAACATTTACCCAGTCGTTTGATTCTATGACTGGATCCGTTTTGTTTTATGGAGCGGAGTTTGGGCCATGAAGGCGCTCCTGATTGTGACGGAGCAGAGCCACGAGCTGCTTTCTTGGTGTGCACAGGTTCAACCCTAGACCAGTGTCAGAGGGAGACATGGGCTGAGAGCCCTGTATCGTGAAGCACAGAGGTAGAAGGGATTAAATTATCTGTTTAGCAGAACATTGACTTACTTAGAAAATCTTTATTTAGGATAAAGCTCACTAATATTCTGGTCAAAAGAGGTTCTGGAAATATTTTTCTCAGCTACTAATGAATCATTTACAAGGTAAAATAACTCAGATAGACTGTTTGACTCTCATATCAAGCAATGGAAATGTCAGGTGTTAAATATGCCCTAACTAAGAACTTACATTTTGTATACGAATTATTTCTCCATTAGAGACCTCTGGAACAACCGAGGTCTCTGCCTGCCCATCTCAGATCAGGTCTCTGCAGGTGAATGTGGGGTTCCAGAAGAACACAAGTTGTCTGTTTTAGGTTTGTTGAGGATAAATGGCTTTTGTTTGTTGTTCTATTGTCCTTCATATCATGATGTCACAACTGTTATATCTGAGATAATGCATTGTAAAAAGTTGTGAGTATTTTTTATTGGGATGAGTAAATACTGTATGTGTTGGTCATCTTCTTGTTTTGAATGTTAGCAGTGTCGTGTCAGCAAATGCAAGTGTATGACACTTAAATAAAGTCGAGTTCAGTTCTGTCAATTATCACCAAATAGAAGCAAATATTTTAATTTGGTTAAACTATTCACTCTTTTTGTTCTGTGTTGTACTGTTACTTGAATGTAACAGATTATGTACTATGTAAGTGCAGAATTTTCCAATTTCAGAACAACAGATATGTCTTTGACTCCAACTGGGCTGTGGAAGTACAGAATTAGCCTTTTTTTTGGAGAAACAGGTGCATGCGTGCAGTTGACAGCAAAATGTCCTGATCATTTCTTGCGAGGGGATTCTTTAAGTTTAGTTTAGTTTAGTTTAGTTTAGTTTAGTTTCCTTTCCTTTCCTTTCATTTCATTTCATTTCCTTTTCTTTTGTTTCCTTTCTTTTTGGTTTTTTGTTTGTTTGTATTTTTACAGGCATTTTTCTTAGAGTATTGTTACTTGACTTAAAACTGTCTATTTTAATCCCTTTTTCAAGGGCTTGGTCAGATTGTCAGAGTAGCAAATTTATCACAAAATTTTGTTGAAGAGTTTGAGGAAACAAATATAGAAATCACTAAACTATGATTAAATCAATTAAAACAAAACAAAACTAAACTAAATCATTCAACGCTGATAATGTGTTCATGAGCTAGATTCAGTAACAGTGTTGTGACAAAAATATTTCCCAGCAAACACATCACCTAAAACTAGCAAGGAAACAGTGTTCAGAACAATGATTTATTTAGAAATTAAAAACACTAAAAAACACTTTGAGCAGGATAAAATAGTTTAGTAATTTATTTATTTATTTATTTATTTATTTATTTATGTTGCATTCTTTTGAAGTCCACCTGACCACCTGTTGGTGTCACATGTGCATCACTTTGCAAAAAAAACCCACCAGCATTCTTTGCTAATGACTTGACCACCCCAAACAAATCTGGGAGGTCTGAGCGCGCTCAGTAGCTTCACAGCAGGACTGCCTGTTGACAAGTATGCTTCAAAACCATCTGTTATGTTCCTTCACGTGGGCTTTACCTTGGCAAACTGGACACATTTCAGAGGATCATATAAATTATGCCAAGAGGATCAATAAAACATCTTTAGAAATTATTCATCTATTTGCTTTGTTCAAACATTTGCTCAAGCTGATGTGACCAAAATTCATTTGAACAGTTAGATGAGTTTGAACAACATCAACTCTGTATTTTCTCATTCATCATAGTTTAAAGAATGTGTTTAACATATCAATGTCACATAGTTGATCCAAGTTTTTGAGGGTGAAACAAATTATCTAATGTATATGCTGCTATATTTTGCTTTAAAATATAGAGTCCAATAAAAACATGCAGTGTCTAAACTGATTGTAGTGCAGCAAGAGAGCCAGAAATAAAACTGCGGAAAAGCCAGCAGGTATATATGCCTTCTAAATCTAAATAACGATGAACATGTGCTGTGATTACTTTAAACCTTAAAAAAGGGAATTAAAGTTTTTAGAGGATATTCAATATTGTGGCTCATTTTGTTCATCTTGTCACAAAAAGAAATCTCCAGAAAAACAGTGATTTAAGGATGAAAGGTGTACGCTGCCAGTATCTGCTTGAATTTTATTCTCTGATTTTCTAAAATCGACAGATTGCTCCAATTATCATCTTGATCTAAGTAACATCAGCTTGAGAAAAGAGTGATGCCAACAGCACTGGAACGACTCAACAACGAGCTCTGTTGTCAGTTTGAATGTCAGCCATGAGTCTGCTGGGACTGCATGTACCTTTCCAGTTTGGCATAAATTCCACTGAGTTACCTCCAAACAGAGGCCACCTTTGATTTTCCTCTAAAAATAATAAACTTTCCCTCCGCTTTCTGTTTGTTTCTGACCAGAGCTCAGCAGTAACTACTGGTGTCATTGAGAGTCTAATTAGAGGTCTGAGACCATCCTGTGGGCTTCTTTTTTTCTGCTTTGTGTTTTGAGGAACCAGTTGCCAGGCACTGCCATGTGCAGTGAAATCATGAGAAAGCCTCTGGCACGTCACTCTGGGACTCCAAATACTTTAATTCTCTGTGGCTGGATTTCAATTGATTAGCTGGTTGTCTATGCACAACAGCTTTTTGATCCAACCAAGCATCCAAGCAGGCGGATGTTTAGCATGGTTTCACTGTTTATCCTTTTTATTATTTTCATTTGCCCTTTATTAACTTTTCATGACATAATTTAATCTAAAATCTTCACTTATTCTTTATTGCAACAAGAATAGATTCATAAAGTTCAATTAATGAACTCACGTTTCAGCAGGTTTTCACACTTTTTGGCACACATGAAAACCTGGAACATGAAATATGTCAGCATAAATCCAGCCCACACAAGCTGATTTTAAAAAAAAATCTGAGATAGCAATAAACTGTAACAATGACAGCTGAACAGAAACAACTTGTGTTTCTTCTGCAACAAGAGTTTATGGTACGAGACCACACATTGATTGGCTCGGACAAATCACACTTTTTATTATTTGTTTAAGGAAAAGGAAAAAGCATGAGAGCAGCCTCAGCTCCGTCAATAAATTTGTTGAAAAGAAACAATGATATTACAATAAATTAAGGAATCCATATTTCCTGACCTGTAGGAGGGAAAAAATCTGCATTATTAAAAAAAAACTACTGAGCTATGAATTTGTCACAATTAACCAGCAGAGATGACGTTAAATGGTACATACAACAAGATTTAGCAATATGGAAATACTTGTGGGCTGCACGGTTTCCCACCGTCCAAAGCCATGTATGTCCAGTTAACTGGATACTCCGAGTTGTCCCTAAGAGTGAGTGTGAGTGGTTGTTTGTCTCTCTGTTTTTTTTCCCTGTGATGGATCCTGTCCAGGGTGTACCCTGCCTCTCACCCAATGATTGCTGGGATAGGCTCCAGCGTTCCATGACCCTGAATTAGACTAAGCGACAAAGAAAATGGAAGGATAGAATAAATATTCGTGATACTAGCTAAGACCATTTCACTGTCCAAAGTTTTAGAGTCACTGCTTTGAAGGATCACTAACACAACACCTGCAACAGAATGGCCAGTTGACAGGATGCTCCCAATAACAACTACAGGAAAGTCAAATGGAGCTCAGTAAAGAGTAGTGCACATGACAACCAATCGTAGCGCTGTACCTCCTTGTTTATTTCATGTGATGAAGTTGTAAAGCAGTGTGGTTCAGTAAGTATTGATTTTAATGGTTTTGTCACCTCAGTCTATACTATAAAAATGTATTAATACTGAAATTTAACCCTCTTTTAATGCATAGTTGCCATACAATGGACACCTATTTACAGGCTTTTTTCTTGCATATTAATGAATGAGGATGGTATTTTTGGAAATAAACCACTTCGGTGGATCTTAGTGAGTCATCCAATAGACTAACTGGAGAATAAATAAATATATGCTATACCTGAACATAGTGAAATTATGGGCAAAGGCAATGGGTTTGCCTTTGCAATAAATAGGAAAATAATATGATACAGATATGTTTTATAGAAGATTTACATAATATAATTGTGATTATATCTTACTTTATAAATATTTTATAGAATACATTAAAATAAATCATAAATCATGATAAATTCTAAATGTCACTAATAAACAAAAAAGTATCATTGCATATGTCTGTAGAGGTAAAATACTGCAATAAAAAAAAATGTTACATTGTTTTTTATTAATTCATGCATGAAAAGGTTAAAGCACTACTGTACATGTTTTAAAAATCCAGCTTTGAAGTTGTTTTGACCGTATATTCACTTTCATTAATCACACAGCTGGAGATATTGGTGCACTGCAACGTCCCAAGGCTGACAAACTGCACAACATTGTGCTCCAGCCCAGAGCATCACATGTCAGCTGTGTTTTACTTTAAATGCCAGCAACTGGTTATCAACAAACTGGACATTTTTGGACTCATGGAGACATATTAGAAGCAAGAAAAGAAGAGTCAACATTGGACTGACTTTCTCTGAAGAGAGCTGAGAGAAGAGACAGGATGCAAGATGGATGTGGATTTTTGTACATCTGGATGATGGGCTAAGAACAAGCTTAGAGTTTGTTTGGTTTTTTTCACTGTTGTATTCACTGTTGTTATATGTTGTTGGGGGGCTATTTTTCATATCATATTCCCAAACTTGTGGAATATGTTCCTATCCTAATGGAAATGACCGTAAGATACACAGGTAATTACACTTCTACTGTCATTTCATTGCACTTTTTTAAGTATTGCACCAGAAAAGGTTAATGTAATGGAAAGAGCAAATTAATAGTTGAATTAATAGTTAAATAAAGTCTTTTCTTGCTTGCACACTTAAGAAAAACTGTGCTGCCCAGTTTATTATAACAACTTAGTTCATGGAAATGTGCAACATGTGGAATTTCAGAAGTTGACTTCAACATTTATTGACAATTACACAGAAAGATGATCATTTTTAAAAAATTATTTTTAAAAAAAAACAATAATTGTTTTAAGCAAGCGTTACACCTGCCTGGTTAACTGCTTGCTGAGCAACAGATGCAAATGAACATTGTTTGCATAATTTGTCGTTTGTTTTATTTTCCATGTTTTATTAATATATTCAAATGTGTGCATTTGTCATCAATTTTAAATAAAAAGATGAGAATTAATCAATTAGTATTGTTCAAGACATAAAAATATGGAGCTCCTAAAGTTGCAAATGCACCATATGGCCTCAGCAACAAAACCACACAGACTGAGAGAAAGGGTGAGGGGGGGGGGGGTCGTAAAAAAAGCCCTGACCTTTGGCTCTCTACAAAGCAGTCCCCAGACTATGGACCCATTGAACTGAGCTTCTTCAGAGCTTTTATATAAAGAGCATTGCTAATGTGACTGACATGCACAGCCCACCACAAATACTAATATCACCCAGGAAACTAATTCTCTGTGGAGCTGCCAATACGCTGTCATTACTCTTCAGCTGGTCTACAGGATGAGCCCACTGCTATCACAAGCTTGTTGTGGAGGTGCTTTGTTCATATGTAAAACATGCCCTCTGTATATTCTCTCTTTCCCTCTCTCTCTCTCTCTCTCTCTCTCTCTCTCTCTCTCTCTTACTCACACACACACACACACACGGAGCCCAAATGTCATGTGCCCATCAGAGCAGTTTGTAAATCCAGTTGGTATTCTTGGATTCACTCCACTGAGGATATCTGTCTCCAATTCAACATCTGTTTAACAGTCTTGTCAGCTGGAACGGGGGATAATCTCTAATTCTACCGCATGTGGCACAAGTTGTGCATAATGCGGGCCTCAAATCAGGAAATGCAAGAAAACGAATGCACATTCAAGCCACTCTTCAGAATAGCAATTAACTGCAACTAGCTCTTACTTACCTATGCATTGAGTTGGTCCTACTTGAATCTTACTCTGTGATATGATTCCAGTTTTACAAGTTAGAAACAGAGGAGTCAGTGTTGAATGCCTTGTTATTTCGGAACTGCAAAGCTCGCTGTGATTTTCCGTGTTGTAGAAATGGCTGTGAGAAACTCTCAACACATCTACGGAGGCTTGTCTGCTCATTGTGTTTTGCCGAGCCTGTATACTCATCTCGGATATCGTTGTTGTTTTTATTATGCTTATCAGGTGTGACAGCTCTTAGTTGTGACAAATTTCATGCTTCATGTTGTCCTCAAAATAATCTACCGCAGACCAAAATGGATCAAAGAGGGAGATATGTGCAAAGTAAGTGGGAACACAGAACGATGCGTCATCCATGCCTCTCATGAATGGCTTGATCGTTATCTAGCAGCAACGCATTTCCGCACTTTCATCCAGGGCTGATGTTGTTATTCCTTTGCTCCACTGGGAAAGCAGAGGAGGGCTTGGTATAAACACCTAGAGAGGGCTCTCGCTTTCCTTTAGCGCAGGTGAGGAACAGCAGCAAGCAAGCTCAACAATGCACCTCTGCACTCAGCCCCCTGCACAGCAGCTATCTTTTCACCAGGTTCGGGGGGTCACTCTTTTCCCACCGTGGAAACGCTTTTTCCTGCTCATATACGACGGATGCATTATGGCCTCTGAATGAGAACTGTTGCTTTCAATGTGCATTCTTCTAGGTTTCTGTTCTTACAGAGGACAAGTGAATACGAAATCAGCATCTAAATAAAACACTCTTTTTCTTTTTCTTTTTTTGGCACACACTCCTCTTTCCCTCCTCCTCCTCCTCACTTCATCTACCCTCAACTCCCCTCCCCCTGCTGCCATTCTGTGAACTTAGGAATCCATAGGAGGTTTTTTTGAGATGCAGTCACAAGTGTGAGAACAGTGGGCTTGGGAGGAAAAAAATCCTTTCCTTTGGCCTCAATGGGGGCATTTCAAAAACCAGACTTTTTTTTTCAGGATCTCCTTCAGTAACAGCTTTCTTCCTCTGTCAGCTGAACGAAACACTGCAGCCACTCAGAAAAAATAAAAACTTCATTAATGGATCATTTGATTGGGCAAAAAGAGATTCTCTCATTTTGAGAATCCCCCCCCTCCCCCTCCTCTGTTGTTTTTGTTGTATTACATCAGAGTAATAATTGTAAAAAGGCCATACAGCATACGATGTTTGGGGGCACAGATCAGATGCTTTGTCTGTGGATGTGGTGCTGCTTGGTTACTGGTGTTCAGAAATAAAAAGGAAAGTCAGTCACAAAGTGATGCCCAGCCGCTTTATTCAAGTCTGCCCCTATTTACGCTTTCTACAAAGCATCAAAGTCACTGTCAGAGCTGGAACCCAGAAAAACAGACACAGACAGGAGGGGGAAGGAAATCCATTTACACATGTAGCTTTCATAATGACTTGAAACAGTCAAGGACAGAAACACTTCTTTTCATTCAGGGGTTAACTCAGTTCCTTAATCTAATTGAATATAAAGGATTCCTCTTATTTTTGCACGTAAAGGATTTTTTTTCTATTGCACTAACTGTGTGCAGCCTCAAAGGCCTTCTCAGAAACATCAGCAACTTAGTCAGATTTCTTCATGTGGAATGTGTATTTTTCCCTTCAAAAATGCACAAATATGTCTTCAGGGAATTCCTATTTTGTTTACAGGAGAAACTGGTTCTTCAAAATGGCTGAAAAGAAGATTTTGTACAAGTATGGCCAGAGATCCATAATACTGGCATTATGCATGGTGAGATTTATTTATCAGATGAATTAATTTTGAACATGTGGTTTTTATTCCTAAAAACTCAGTTTTTGTTAATAAATGATCTTTGCTTTTAGTGGTGGATTTTGCGCGACTTAACAGACATTTTAAAGATTTCTGATGGCACCGTTTAGTCTTACTCAGTGGTGGCCCGGAGGCTTTCTGTAAGCATGTTGCACAATCATTACACCGTTACATACTAATGGTTCTGCTGTGGAAAACGACTGAAGCTGTCTTTTTTTTGTTGTTGGCTAAATAGTCAAACATACTTTCATCTGGATTGATATACAGTAAATTAGCCTCATAAGCCAAATGAACTGGATCAATTAATTGCAACTATTTTCTTACTGGCTGAATATTTTAGTTTTCTGGGAGGAAGTTTTTCTGACAGTGAATTTTGAGCAAGGAATATATATACTTGTGTGTCTTTCCTTCTGTTATGGTTATTTTTTAGTTACAATGCAACTTGAGCTCCAAATTATTGGATAAACACCATGTTTACAACATATCATGACCCTCCTAATATGAAGTTGGTCTTTCATTGGCCACCAAAGCAGCTCTGGTCTGCTGAAATACTTCCTCTTAAAGACTTTCACAGTTAGCAGGAACTTCTTGAGTTCTGAAATGTTCCAGAGCGGTGGCTGAAAGCACAAATGTCTACAACATTCCCTTCAGTACGGTGGCCCTGAAGTGCAAACCACAACTACAAAACAAAAAACGCAACACAAAATTAAAAAACAGCAACAAATTGAAAATGACAACAAAATTAAAAAAAAAAAAAACACAATGAAAAATTAAAAAAACACAATCAATTAAATTAGCACTACCAAAACATTCTAAAAAGCACAACAAGTAAAAAAAAAAAAAAAAACATGAAAAAAAAACATGAAAAAAATGATAAAACATAATGACAAATAAAAAATGACAACAAACTTAGAAAAAGCACAACAACATTAACATACCGGAAGAGGTTGGTACCAGCGGGCAACAAGAGAAATCGCTGATTGGACGAAGTTTTTGTGTATGTAGCGCAGTTTTCAAAACATGAACGTAACCCGTAGCCTAAACATAGCTGCTGCTATTCAAGAATATTTTTATTATTATTTAATATTAATATATCTATTACACACTTTACACAAAATGTGTCTCAATCAGCACACTAAAACTACTTCGAACACTTGCGTAGTCTTTAACACAACGAATTTAGTACTACTTCAGCCTTTCCTCTACTCCAAACTGAACGAGGTACAAAGGTACAACAACTTCTGGTTCAAAAGCCGTCTGGCGCCATCGTCCAATCAGCTCTCTTATTGCCCGCTGGTACCTACCTCTTCCGGTATATTAATGTAGTTTTTTCTAAGTTTGTTTTTTTCAGTTTGTTTTTCTAAGTTTGTTTTTCTAAGTTCGTTGTCGTTTTTTATTTGTCATTGTGTTTTATCTTTTTTTTTTTTTTTTTTTTTTTGTTGTGTATTTTAGAACTTTTTGTTGTGTTTTTTAATTTGTCATTGTGTATTTTCTTGTCATTTTCAATTTGTTGCTGTTTCTTAATTTGTTGCATTTTTTTGTTTTGTAGTTTGTGTTTTTTGTTTTGTTGTTGTGGTTTGCACTTCAGGGCCACCGTACTTCAGACTTGCCGATGCAGGCTTTAGGTAAAATTTCCAGAATATCAGTGGACAAACAAATCCGTGTTTTCCACAGCCTAATTGGGGTGGGAAAATCGAATCGAAAAATCAAATATCTGGATTCTTTGCTTCACAATTTTAAAATCGATTTTAATTTTGTCGAAAAATTTATTTTTCATTTCAAGTAAATAAAATGAATCCATTATAAAATTTTTATTTTTATTGTTTTTATTGATCTTTTTACTTGTCTTCTTGGGCATTGTAGCAGCAGGATGATGGTCTGGCTACTGTGTTGTTTTTTCCTAATTGAAATTAAAAAAAAAAGAGCAAAATAAGTTTTGTACATTTTCTTTTATGTTTTTAGTCTACAAAAATCAGCAATATCGAGAAATCGTGAGAATCGCAATTTAAATCAAATCGGCACCCAAAAAATTGGAATTAAATCGAATCGGGACCAAAGCATATCGTCACAGCCGTACTAGTTTCTCCATCCATGCTGCCTTCTGCACTAGAGTCTGGAGGACTATTCCCCTGGTACCCTTCGTTGGCATTTCCAGTTGACAGAGCACAACCACCTGCTGTGATTTGCTTGTTTTAACAGCAATGCTCAAACTAAAAAGCTAGATTTGTTCCAGCAGATGCCACCAACAACATAGTCATGGTTTATCACACCCTGTATTGGTGTCAGTATAAACCAAAAGCATTGACTTCTTTGTCCAAAGTGAGGACTGTTACTCATACAGCTAACTGTTACTCACATTATATCATATTTTCATCAAAACATTCAGATATTTCATTAAAAATTCTCCAAATCACCAGAGAGAGGCTGTGATTGGCTGATCTGATGTTAAGGAGTTAAAGCTTAATCATGAAAAAAAAATCCTGTTTTAAAAGGAAATTTGAGCATTTACTTTCATAAAACTTACATTGTACTTATATTTTTTTATTAAATATAGCTTTAGCGAAGAAGTTGCACATTCTATATTTTCATATATGTCTATAATCAATATGACTTCATTAATACAAGATGATTGCAGCCATTGATTACTTTCATCTGTCTCCTAATTTTATTTCTTGATGTTGTTTTGTTTGTTTGATTTTTCGACTGTTCCATCAAATATTTTAAAAAAAAATATATGAAAAAATGTTAAAGGTTTGTTTTGTTTGAACTAATGTGCAACATTTCACATTTTCTGGGTTACAGTTCAGTTATGCGACATTCCCGCTGTAATGGGTTTAGCTGACAACACCAAAGTGGTGAAATAACCCGCTTTTTGGGAGGTCTGTCACTTTAATCAGCAGCGAGGGCAAGCCTGACAGCTGTGATGGCAACAGGCGAGTCCATCGCAGGTGCAGTGTGTGCTGCAGGGAGGAATGTTGGTGGCTGCCTTACAGTGGAGGCCAAAAATAAGATGACAGGTGGCCGGATTCAGTGTCTGGCTGCCAAAATGAGTTTACTGCTGCTGAGGAAATGACAGCATCTAAATGTGTTTTGCACCACAAAAGCACATTCACAGGTTAGGATGGTAAAAATGAGCTTACCTGGAACATAAGTTTGTTATTTCTATGAATAAGTATGTCTTTGCAGATCTGAATATAATCTTTATTATCTACTTCTGAGAGTCAAATAATGTATATTTACTAAAACTGACCAAATCAAATCAAACTTTATTTATGAAGCACTTTTCAAACAATAAAAGCAATAAAATGAACCCATCACACCCCCTTCCCACACACTCATATGTACACACACACACACACACCTAACAGCCATTTCCAACACCCCATCTTAATCATCACACATACATCTTAGGTTATGTGTTGTTGAGCACAGAGAAGCCCAGTAAGGAAACACTGTCACAGGAGCCATCAGCACCATGTTGACCAGACCACAGCAACCAGAACACCAACCAAGGTGCTAGTCAAAAACCAATATTGTGAAAGGCGCCCCTGCAGGCATGACTGATGCAACACCCGGCGCAGAGGGTCTCCTCGGAGGAACACTGGGAAATGCGCAAAATTTATGATTTACATTTTTTTTTAAAAAGTAAAAGAATAAGGACTAAAAAGAATTTGTAGAGAACTGAGGTTGTTACAGGAACATGTTTTTGGTTTTTCAGTGTGTGTATCTGTTTTTATTTATTAAAATGAAACATTAAAACTGTGCCTTCATACCGTCATGCAACATTTCAACTGCTTTAAACTACCTGATGTTATGTTGTCGGGTCCTCTGTGGGAGCCGCTCTAAATACCTTATAGCCTCCAGGAAGCAGGAGAAGACAACTCCACCGCCACCCCCACCCCCACCCCCACCCCTCCCTCCAACACTGACTAACACACATGCAAGCATTAAAACATGTGAATTCTCTTTTTTTTTTTTTTTGTTTTTTTTTTTTGCAGCTGCCTCAGTCTTGTGTCACTGTATTTTTTTGTTTTTTTTTTACACTTATATGACAGCTTCAGCAACAAAAAGCCCAACAAATCTTCAAGGCCCCAGAAGGACATTGTAAAATAATCAGCAATGGTTTTTTTTTATCTTTTGCAAAAAATCAAGATGGTTTTTAAATGTGAATGTTATCCTTTTTTGTAAAAATGTGAAGACGCCACCAAAAGGTAAATGGAAAAGTTAGAAGTAGTATGTACGTAAGAGCAGCTTGGTTGTAGTAGTTATTTCACTAAATGTTTCTCCGTACAGCCACATTCTACCGTTAATCCACGCATATTTTGCCATGTTTGGCTAAATCCCTGAAGGAGATGAAACTGTCCATGTGGTTCTCAACCTCACTTAAATTGTGACCGTATTCATGCTGCATTGAGTTTTTTGGTCACATTAAATTAAAGATAATATGAACAGTTAAATTAGGCCATTTTGAAGTTCCATAAAGTTGGATTGACAAATGTTTTACAAAGCCAGCTATATGTATCTAAAAATTAAATCTTGTTGCGGAAATTTTGTGCCTGCATGTGTATTATCTATTCTGTTCATCATGTCACAAACCTTGCAAGGCTTACTGTAACTGCACTAAATGGCTGAATCTGCAGTGAGGCTGGTAGCTTTTATGTCTGTAAAAGGGTTAAAAATGAGCTCCTACCAGGGACCAAAATGTGAGTAAACGTTGATCAAGTACATTTACAATCATTTTAAAAGTAGTAAAATGACTGATTGACACAATCCACCCAAGTATCTTTGCATCAAATCAGAGCAGTTGTGCTTTTGCTGTTAATAAAAAATAAAATTCTGACTGTGACTTTATTCCAGTCAATATTCTGCTTATGATGTTTACATGAGTTGCAGATGAGGTATTATCTTTCTCCTTCTATGACTCAGCACTATGTTAAACTTCTCTAAGACAATATATTAGCTCTCGTCTAAAGCCTTTATCTCCATAGCAACCACAATATGAATTACAACTGTAGTTTATCAGTTGCTGCATAAGCCTTTCATCTTTTAACCCAAAGCTATCCAGCTATGATGTTTACATAATGTGATCAAGGTTAGAATGATATATTTTTGTTAATATTCGTTATTCCCAGCGTGGCCTTTTTGGGTTAAGATTGTTAGAAAATAAGCTGTTAGAAAATTGGTTGATCTGGTTTGAATGATATAATTAACACTGTATTGGCAGACTGCTGTGCATGTATGTAAACATACCTAATGCCTGCCTATGGCTTTAGGAGGAATGAAAATTTAAGTCCTTCACTACTGTTATATATAAATCTAGCTCATAGTTTTCATGTTTTAGCAATGCTAAAGATGCATGCTAACATTTCTAGGTGATTACTTTAAGTCTAATGACTCATACTGCAAAATCATGTCCAGTATTAAAATTTTCAGTTTTAATATCAGTTTTCAGGGGAAAGTTTGGGATTTTGTTTTTTTTTTTTATTTCCACTAATAGTTTAGAAAAGTGCTTTTCAATGTAAGATATTATGTTAAGTATGTACTGATTTAGTGGACAGTGCACCATTTTTTCCAAATTTAAGTTTGTTTGTTTTTTTCTCTCAAACATTAACCTCTCAATTTCATGTTGGAATTAAGACAAGCTTCTTTTTTTTTAACATCAAACATATATTCTGAATAAAATATCTCATGGCACTAAAAAAAACCAAAAAACTGTGACACATGAAGGCTGCAAATGAATAAACACACCTACATAAAAAGTAAAAAAAAAAAAAGTAGTGTGGGTGCGTTCTCGTCCCTGCCAATATTATTCGTTCAGTTGACTGTGGATGTTCTCAGTGTCAGCTAAGTTTCCAGCCGTACGGCAGCGTGAGGAGCGCTGCATGCCGAGGCCTGTTTCTTAAGCCTGCCATTCTGACACACATAAAGGTGCTGCACATCCAGGCTTTGTGTTAAGGATTAGGAGAGCAAATACACTCCACCCACAGAGAGACACACTGAAAACTGCTGCTTCCGCTTTCCCACATGCCCTCACATTTGAGACAAACAGTAAATTCCTGAAAATATGACACCAGGTTTGCCAGACATGAGGGAAAGTATCAGCAGCACCCAGCGGAGTCTAAGTCTAAAAAGTGAAATCTAACACATGACATGAGGAATGGTTTAAGAGATAATCCCTGGTGTCAGGAAATAATTTAACTAGCCTGACAAGTTAAGAGTTTTATCACAGCTCAGCACAAAAGGTATCTACTTGTTTCTATCTGCTTTTTGGACCAAAGAACAGCACGAGCCATCAAGTCCAATTAGCGCTGCACACTTATGCCACGACCCAGAGGTTCAGAGCTCTGAACTGAGAGCAGCAGGGAAGGATTAAGAGCCTCTGAGGCAAGGTAGTTAGAAAAATACTGTAGGAACGGGTTTTTATGGTTAAACTAAACCGTCTGTATTCAGGATCCAGTCATCTTTTGAAACTGATTGATGTCTTAGTCTCACTCTTTGCTTTCATAAAGCTTTTATTTACCCACTAAATCAACTGTTTTATGGAAGATGTTTCATACTCTGTCTGATCATATATCAATCTCTGATGTGTGTTTGCATGGGAAGCTTAAGAGACAGAACTTTGAAAAGACTCAAAACACGGCATGAAAGTACTGATCAAGCATGAATAAAGACTGATGTTGTCACTGTATGCACATGTCAATATAATGGATGATTTTTAATGTCTACACCAAATAAAGGTTTCTCTCTGGTTTGTTTTCTTTCCTTTCAGTTGTGCGAATAAAAGCAGGAATCCTACTGCAAGACTGTCAGCAGAGTTGTACACGGTGAGGCCTGCCAGTGCTCATCTGTGGAGCCTCCAGTTTCATTTTCATGCTTTCTGTATCTGTCTGCATCTTTTCTGCCTGGTTTGATTTGAACCGTTTGTCTGTTCCAATTGGATGCCAAAGAAGGTTTTCTTTTTTTTTTTTATATCTTACATTGTGTGGAGGGAAGAAAGCCTGACAGTTGCCTATGTGAAACCATGGCTTCGGTTCTTTGTCAGGCTGCTGCAAAGACTCTCGGGTGCAAAAGTAGGTTTTGCTTAATGAATAGAACAATGTCACAAGATTTAAAGAAAAAAAAAAAACTATCACATGTGACTGCACATGCAAAAGTAAGACTAATTCAGAGAGACAGATTCAAGAGAAAGAATTATCTTCAGCTATTTAAAAAAACACACACAAATGAGCCTGTTTGGTATTTTATTGTCCACCTCTTAAATCTGAAGACTGAAAAATGCAGTTTAAAAAGATTTTTCACTCATGAACAGCTTTTATTACAGAGCCTGCTTTAAATTCTCAAGGAACTTCTGTCAATCAAAGCTGTTAGAGTGCATCAGTGGACAAGTTTGAGCAGAATCTGCAGATTTTATGGAACGGAAGTCTTGGCTCCCATCTGACAGAAATGGAGTTTCTTATCTAAAATAGCAGAATGATTTCAGATTTTCTCTGTGAAGGCTGCACTTATGTGATTTATTTCTATATTCTGAACACAAACACACCTTAAAGCGGACCATAATTGAGGAAGATGTCAGTGAAATCTCCCTGAACTTCTTTTTTTTATTGTTTGGCTTCTGTTTCTTTTAGATTTCGTATCTTTATGCTCCATATTCTGCCTTACTGCTCTGTTTTGTGTGTCAGCGTTTCAGATAAGAAACACTGTTGTTACTGCTGATACCCTGGAATTTGCTGCAAAGATACAGCTGGGATCACAAGTGCAGATCACCTTACAGTGAAAAAGAGAGCCATAGCAGCTGGAAAGTAAGCAAGCATATGTCAGCCATCTGGAAAAGTCACTCAGCGCACTATGCATCCTCAGCAATGAGAAGTTATTTTACTTAATGAAAAGCATAGTTTCCCCTTTATTTCCAGAGCGAATGAAGTATAATACATTTCCCTTTTTTCATTGTATGTAATTGTCCTTTCGCCCGTATCATTTCTGATACATCAGGTTAAACAACAACCTTCCCAAAGCCAACTGTTTATTAATTGTTCAGCTGTTCTGAACAAGCTTGAACTGAGCGTGACCCGTGGCTACTTAGAAGGTTGTGGAATAACCATACTGCATTAAAAGGCAAAAAAGATAAACAAATAAATAAAAAATAGTTCAAAGAAGATGTGAGTAAATGATCAGACACTGATAGGAGCAATCTGGCAGATTATCTCCAGCCAGCAGCATTTGTAAAAATGCATTTGGCTGAAAATAATGTTACGAATGAAAAAATAAACCTTATAAGGAAGGTTTTAACACTGTTAGCTCAATACCTTTAAACATTGAGTCCGCTCCAGAAAGAAGACAAAATTCCAGATGCGTTTCAACCATCCATCAAGTGCTTCAGTTTATGCACTTTGACCCCGTTACAGCGAAAACCTAGAAGCCTCGCAGCTCCAAAATGTGGCAGGTTGTTAGCGGAAGCTAAAAGAGCTAGCATGACTTGACCAGTTCAGGCTGGTTAGAGTTCAAGCTTTACTCCAGACCACCTGCTTGGCGAGACTTTACCAATGTAACAGTTTTCATTTGCTTCTACTTTTTCTTATTGTCAACATTGTAAATATGTTGCTTTCCTCACAATTTCCATCTATGTAACAAACATTCCTCCTGATTCAGCTTCCTTTAAACAACATTAGAAAGTGTGATCAAGTCTCATTAGCTTTCCTAAATCTTCAGTTCAACTCTCCACCTTAAAGTTGCCAATACAATTCATGTCTATCCATACAGTAAGGCCAATTTCGAGGCACTGAAATGTATGAATAGAAATCTTAACAAGAACTCATTTGGGATAATGCATGACCAAACTGATGTGAGAATATAAATGTATTATTAAGAGTCAGTCCCCAGATAAGCCAGGTGGGTTGCAAACAGCATGTTTGCACACTGTTTGTCTCCATCTGTGATCACTGAGGTTGAATGTATCATATCTTTGTGATGGGGTATATATATATATATATATATATATATATATATATATATATATATATATATATATATATATATATATATATATATATATATATATATATATACATATATGTTTTTTTGTTTAAGAGCTCATTTGAACATAAGACAAATAAAAAGGAAATGAAATGTCCTCGTGTAATTGTCAAAAATGTCCAAAAGAAGAGGGAAGAATACATTTATCTGTATCTAAAAAAAAGGAAATCTGCATGCTTCTTTATCCTCTATTGATTAGAGAAGGCAGCGTATGCAGAGAAAAGCAAATGTAAACTATTTCTGAATTATTAATACATATTTTTGTCACTAATATCTTGGTTTCAAACTGCAGACTGATCCAGGTCCGCTTGACTGTTTTTTTTTTGTTGTTGTTTTTTGTTTGTTTTTGTCTTTTTACATGATTTATTTCTAGTTTACCTGGTCAAATTTCTCTCTCTAAAACGCCTCTTAAAGCCATTTCCACAGTTTTATGGTTGTCAGCATACCTCACAGACCCCTCCGATGATCATCTTTCAACCACAGGAATTGTTTTGATTTGGGATAATAGAATCAAATCCTCTTATCTTCACAAAAAAAATGGGAAACAATTAGTTTCTTTCTATGCAGTAAACCATCATCATTTGATTGAAATATTCCTAACAAAACTGGTTTATTTGCACATATTTAGCCTGCAGCACAATTCGAGAACATTAACACGTAGAACACAACTTCATTGCTTGTGCAGAAGAACAAGGAGATGTTTTTTTGACTCGCTGGCTTTTCACTCTTTTGGTAAAGCTGAGGTGGCAGCTTCAAGTCTTTTCAGGGCACTGCACATAATGGCCATGTGTTAAGTGGATGGCAGGGTGCTTCCAGCCAACTAACGAGAAGTAGCAGCTGCCTTGGGCTCTCCTGTAGGCAAACAGCAAAAGAGCTGCCAACTGCAGATTCCAGAAAATTTGATTTCCTTAGCCAGACTTTGAAATCCGTGTGCACTTGATCTTTAAAGACACCATTTACTGCTTTTATTTATATATTATACCTTTAGCAGAATGTGTAAGACTTGTGCAATCTCATTTCCTCAGGTTTTCCGTTACCTACATTCCTTGTCTGTCTGCCCTCGAGCTAATCTGGCAGAAGAATGCAAGTTGTCTAAGAGCATCATGTGACTTTTTAAAGAAAATACAACACGTATTTACAGCACAGCTTCTTATAGGAGGATATGCAACAGCTGATTTGAAATGAGAAAAGTTGTTCAACTCTATTGTTCTTGATTTTGCAGCTTAAGCTTTAAGAACCGGCAATTCCTCATGAGTCTGTTCAGACACATGAGGGATATCTGCAGGAAACCTGTTTGAACTAATAGATCATTTGTCATATTGAAATTTTACTAGCCCAGGGTATGTTTCCTGCTCAGTTTGCTCTGACTGGCACAAATGAGAGGAAATGTAGACAATACAGGGGCAAGTAGAGGCATACAGAGTGAGGCAGGCTCCTCTTATGTTAGTGTAAAAAAAAAAAAAAAAAGCTCTTCACATTCACTCCTTTTCCCAAATGCAGTTTTATGTCCACCACCTACATCCAGAATGGAAGATAATTTCAGCTACATTACACAAAGAAGGAATCACACTGGAGAATCTTTAAAAAAAAAAACAAACATCAACTTGTAGCTTTTATTTGCAATGTAGAGAATCCGATTAAGAGGAAGATGTTATCATCATCGCTGCTTTTTGTAATTTATACAAACCTCTTATGATAGTAAAGACAATTTAGGATGAGGTTAGATTTTTGGCAACTTCTTTTTGAGCTCTTATTAAAGTTCTGGTAAGAGGACCAGTGTGCAAGTTGAGACAGAAGATAAAGTCAACGTGGCCTGAAGGCAACTATGACTCACGGATGTTATTTTGGCTCTGGTATTAGGAGGTTTTTTTTTCCTTTCTCTTTACTGAGGGGGGCTCAAGTCTCCTCCTGTTTCACTATTTTTTCAGGAGAGCTGCGTCGTGTGTGAGGTGTTGCCACAAAGAGTCATCAGTGAAACATTAACAAGCTCCATCATGGTTCCGCTCCCTGAAACTAACACCTGACCAAATAGTAGCTGACACCTCCTCGTCATTGCAGGAGTATGCGGCTGCAATTTCACTTCATCAACATCATCCCACATCAAGCACAGTCTCAACTTGATCAACACCACTTTTTTCTAATCTTTTATTTTGGGTGTGTGTGTGTGTGCGGGGGGGGGGGGGGGGGAGGGTGATCCAATTGACCTTCTTAAACTGCAGCAGCAGAAAGAAAAATTGAGTATCATCTTACATTTTACATGCACAATCAATAACAACATCATTTAGCCTGTAGGTGAGGTCCACTGTCTCAGAGGGATGATATTTATCGCTGAGTCTTTTTCCTGTAATTACACATCCACGATCTCTTCAATTACTCGGAACCCAAAGCGCTGACATTTCCACATCTCATTAAAGGAACCACATCACATTTTTACAGAGATGAGGTGGACAAGCGGCTGCTTGAGGATGTGAAAATGGGCGACACAGGACGGTGCAGCCCCGCTGTCTTCTCTAACAATGGAGGCTTTACTGGCGAAGCTAATGGGAAATAGCTCCTCTGGCCTGCTGAGGGGATAGCATACATCTTAATGAGCTTCAAATTAATCCGTTCTTTCAGCCACCACTGAATTCCACTCTTCAGCAGTTACGGAGAGACTATAAATATTTCAGGATGGAAATGATCTTTTTTCTGGGCCTGGAATCGCAAGTTCATTTCCCTCCGCAAGTTCAGGATAAAATGATGCTCCTATTGGAGTGTAGTAAAATTTTACTGACCCATAATAATTATTTAAACCTCTGATAGGAGTGCCAATTTATGTTAAAATCTATTTTACCTCACAGATAGTGATATAAAAACAGAAATCTATTTTACTTAACATACAACATATGGGGGTAATAGCTCATAACTTCTACATTTAATGATAGTGATATTTTCTTTAATAATAAAAAGGGAAATGGGGTATTAAAATGTGAAGCAGGGTGCGATGTGGGATTAGTGGAGCTGCTATTTCAGGAGGAGGACTGTGAAGTCACTGTGTGGTCAGGGTAATAACGAAAGGAAGCTAAATGGCATCTGGGACGAAAGGTGATCAGTGAAAAAAACTAGCAAGCTCACTTTACCATGGTGAAGGTTTTCTTGCTGGACTGGCATGAAATGAACTGTTGAAACGTTTCCTGTGTTCAACATTCAGGTGTTTGCTTGTGCCAGGAAAAAAAAAAAGAAAGAAAAGTCTCACGGACCTCTGCTAATTAAAACGATCCCCCCCCCCCCCCCCCCCCCCCCCCCCCCCATGCATCTTCTGTCTCAAGTCTGCAAAGCCAGTTTGGGCTGCCAATAAAGTGCGTCCACCTGCACCAGCTTTTTTTGCTGCAGCTATTGTAACAAGACAGGACAAAAGTGAGGGCTATATGAAGCCCCTGCAGCTGTGCACACACAACAACACTGCATGACACTAGTAAAGTTCAACAACCAGGCAGAAGAAGCCAGGACATAAAAGAGATGTGAGGAATTCAAGGGCTGGCTGCTTATTTTCCAAAAGCTGAATCCCCAGACAGAGTTAGTAGCATTCATTTATGGCTCCCTGTGAGGACAACATGCAGGAGTCACACTGAGAATCAGCTTGTAGCGATAAAGTCTTCATTTTCTCTGTGCACGCCTCGCTGTTAGTGTTATCATCAGTCTGCATTTACGCCCGTCAAGGATGGCTAAGCTGGGTTTAGATGGGGGGAAATGTTGGTAACAAGGAGCTATTGAAAACCACACAGTTGTCTAGTGTTGTATCTCTGAAACACAGACACAATATGTCTGCTAGAAGCATGGACACATGGTGCTGCTAAAACAGCTGTAACAGCAGAGAACATAATGGAAGTATTGGATTTGACTATTAATTCATGTAGTTTGATGAAGTGCTCCAGTACGCACACTCTTAATCATTTCTATTGTAGCTTACTGATGGTTAAAATTTTGCACCTATTGTCTGTGTAAGATACAATAGGAAACAAGGCTGTAGTTGTTGTATAGACAGTGGAGACAGATGTAGGCGTAATCCCAATAGTTTAATTATTTCCACAACGAGAAGTTAAAGCTCATCTAATTCTACATTCATAAACTGAATATATAGATGATCCTCCACTTATTGTGCGTAATCTCAGAAGCAGGAAATTAAAAAAGGCAGCTGTTTTATTGAGATAAGGCTTCGTTTTCTTGCATGCGCTTATGAAATCTTGCATGCAAATGGAGTCGTGGCTGCTCACCAGCAAGCTTTTTTGTTCAAATAAGAAAAAAAAATTAAGAATCAGGTGCTAAATTGTCATGATCGCACAGCTTGAAGCGGTTATCCATTCACTAATCTTTCTCCCTAAAAGTTGGCTTGATGTCATGCATCTTTTATTTAGATGGGTTCTGTCATGCAGCAGAGCTAATTTCTTGTAAAGTGGTCTGTCCAGTTTGGTTCATGTCTGGAATAATACAGAGCAAATAAATCTTTCTGGATCGCTGTCTGGCTTCACAAATGGGGAGGAAAAGAGAAAAAAAAGGAGCCCATCCTCTGCTTAAAATGACAAAGAAGGTTGTGTAATGAGTGTTTCCACATTCAAGTCCTTTCCTCTGTGTGCATAAAAAGGCTAATTTGCAAGGTTCCTGCTTTCTTATATTTACAGACCTTTGGCTTTAATTCTGCACACTATCTGAGCTCCACACATCAGCTTTTAATAGATTTTTTTGGATTCATGCTCACACCTTATTATCAAAGGTGTGAGCAAAGGTGTGAGTGATTTGGGTTCACTGACCCCTCTTTATTAATGCCAATCATGTACCTAAAGCATAGCTGAGTCAATTTGAGTTTTCACTGCCTACTATAGCTTCTCTCAGAGGCTTGCAGTATTAGCTCTTTTTTTTAACAATAGAAATGGTTCCTAAGTTGTCTTTAATGCATGTTGCTAATCTGCTAAATGTGCTTCAGTTGAGAATATAGCACAACACAGTGCAGTTTGCATGCCTTGTATACGAAAAATAATACTTCTTAAGTCGGATGGAGAACAGTGAAAGGTTTTGTTCAGAGATGTGAGTATTAGTGATTCATCTGAACAAAAAAGAAAAACACATACGTACGGATGTGTTTCAACACATGCTCTGAAATATATACTTTTAGAACTAACGATGCCCTCTCCTTTCTATGTCTTTTTTTTTCTTTTTTAAATCAGCATATCTTTTAATTTCACACATAATCACCTGCTTTTACTTTAGATTGGAGCTTCAAATGATTCATCCCTGAATTAAAAGGCTCATTATATCCTGTTTTATCCACAGTCATTATTTCTAGGACCGCAGTGTGAAGTTTTCACTCAATAAATGACCTTGACAGTTCAGTAATAACCTGAATATGTGTTGATCAACACATTGTTTAACCCCTGTTACAGGTTACAGTTGGGAGGTGTTAATCAGCTCCACATAACAGAGCAATAAGAAGCTCATTCTTTCAGGTAGTATAATGATCTGTGGAAGAGCTGTCCTGTCGAATGTCTCAAAGGTACCACAAAGCAGTGTGTGACACCTCCGACAATAGAGGCACAACACACAGTGGTGAGCTAATTGTTATGCAGCAGGAGCCCAACATGCAACTGGAAGGTCAGTTGGAGCATATGATGTTTAGTAATGCATGCCTGACTCAGAAATACTGCAGCTGATGACAAGTTTACCACACCCGACATGTGCCGGAGTTGTTCAGAACCACATCTTCTAACATGAAAGAAAGACCAAAAAAAAAAAAAAAAAAAAAAGTATAAATAAAATCATCTCAGAGTAAGAAGAGGGAGTTAAACTGAATCTGTGCCACTGGAAACACTGGAGATGTTCTTTCCTGTATGATGAAGTTAAAAACTGGAGACAGAGAGGAGGTGAAACATATACGAAGCTGAGGAAATCACCAGAAAATAAAGAGAGATTTGGAACCACTCCTCTGCATTTGCTGAAACGACAGAATGTGGTTTATGAATCATCATGTTGCAGCAACTTTGTGGAAATCTTGTAGCAAAAATATACCACAGCTTTGCTGCTGGATAGAGAACCTTGCTGTATTTTGTAGCAATACACAGGTCTCTCACAGGTTTGTACTGCTTTGCAATTTTCTTCAGATTCTAACAGACACAAAAATCACTGGAGACTGAAGGAAATCAAAGAGGGGCCCAGAGGTAAAGGTGTAATTGAATGCGGTTTTATTGCTATAATAATCTAGGCACATGGTTGACTGACACTTATTCTTCTATAAAATGAAGCAGAACCAAAACTGCAATGGCCGTGCATAAAAATGGAAGCATTAACTTATAAAGTGTCATGTAAATCGGTTCTGTCATGCTAACTCGCTGTAGCACCTCAGCAAGGCGGCATGTGCACCAGCTGTGTTTGAGATGGGGCCTGCATCCGGCACCTCTAAAGTCATTCTTTTCACACTAGGGTGTCACTCTTTTATGTTGCTCTGTTGCATCAATGCTAAATATGCTGCCTTTCAGTGGCCATCAACAGAGAGCAGGGCTGACAGTAAATGAGTGGATCACAAGGGTCACTTTCTTGCAGGATAGACAAAAAGACCATGTAAGGTGGTAGCTTTGCTCAGTGGCTTTGTGCAAATAAGAGCCGTACTGCCTCAGCTCTGATAGAATATGAAATCGCAGTCTCGTTAGGTATGTCAAGCTTCAAATAGTTTGCATTTGTGATACATGAATGTCATTTTTCCTGACAGGCGGTGAGAATCCTGATCATTTTGCTGCTTCAGTCAGAAACAGAAAACCCGAGGAAAACTGGAGCATAGAGAGAATCAATTCTGTTGTGGAGGCTTGACAAGGTTTAGTGCAAGGAGGTGGGGGGTTGTGGTGGTATTTTCCTGCATGCAGCCTGATCCTAAAACACAGGTGCAGCTTCCTCCCAGGCCTCTCTGCCTTTGAGCACAGCCCACCCCCCTCCTCTGCAACTGCCAAGTGTTTGTCCATCTGATCCTCCATTAAATCTCGATTATTATGGATTTGTCTCTTTTCAAACCTGTGATTTTGCAAAGATGAGGCACCCATAGAGGTTATCTGGTGATGTATATGAAAGCTGGAGGTTTATATTGGTAATCAGTGTCATGAAGGAGGAAAGGAATTCAATTTTAAACTCTGTGAAAGGTGCAGAAATGGCACCCGAAAGGCTCCTATTCCCACCACACTTCAGCAGAATGACATTTGGTTTAATTGCAAGCAATGCCAACAGAGCCTAGATTTAGCTTTAATTGGTTTTGTGTGGGTAAATAAATAAAAAACAAATAAATGAATACCCTAATAGTATTTTTTTATGAAATATCTGGGCTGTTTTTCAGCACAGCTGCGACCTAATCTACAACCCCCCCCCCCCCCCCTTTTTTTTCTCCAAAGCGTCTGAGAAACTACTTGAACAAGGAGGGGGGGCTCTAAAGATTTGGGGCTTCTATGTGGCGTCATGCGGAGTCGATCATTGTCTCTCTCACACTTTCTAACAAGCCATTTCACAACATCCAGACAGCGGATCGGGCTGCACGCAGCAGCAGCGGCAGCTTTGCCCTCGGGGCTCTTTTCTCTCTCGTCGTCGACCATAACTAACTATTTGGATTCGGCACGCGGATGAGACTAATTACTGGACTTAATCTATCATAATGCCTCCTCTCTGATCGACTGATAGGGAAGTGAGTTTAATGCAATGGCTGTGGAGATCCGCGTCCACTGGGAGCGATAAGTGGCAATATAAGGAGAAAGCAGACTTTGGCTACAGAGCAGCAGATTGCTGGACATCATGTACAAAGTGGTGGATTTTACACTCAGAAAGCAGCTGAGTGCGTTTAATGTCGGATTACTGTGACAAACTGGTTTCTTGAGGAGATTTTTTTTTGTTGTTGAAAGAGTCTGCTTCCTCCTGATCGCTGTCCTCCGGGTTCCTGCAGGACTCCTGAGACGCGGAGAGCCCATGCAGTCGCCAAGGTTTGGTTCATTTTGTTTGTTCCTGACATGAGTTTATTTTACTCATGCAATCTGCCAGTTTTGAGCTCCTCAACCATAAGCAACCTTTTATGTCCTGAGCATGGCTGTTTTTCAGTCTGCATGCTGTCCTGAGAGCTGCATTTCTGCTGTTTTAACAACCTGATCCTGCAAGTGCCACTCATCATCCAGCTGCAATAAAAGCTGCATTCATTTGCACCCTGTTCAAAAGTGAAAATGTTGTTTTATTGATCACGGTTTCAAGATTTATTATAGTTGTTCCCAGCCCCAAAAGGCCCCCGTTTAATCTGTCATGCAGTAAAATGATGATCTTCGGAGCTGCGCAGCAGGACAATATGCAGCTGGATACAGGTTTTCATCTTTTAAATCCCACCTGTCTGACAGCTCCAATTAGGCCAATAATGGAGCTGTCCATAAAGCTCAATTTTAATGACAGGTTTGCTTGTCCTCGTAAAGCCATGTGCGTTTGTGTCATGGTTAGAAGCTCCATAACTGAGCTCTTTACAAGCGCCATCTGTTGGACAAGCAGCTCTGCCAGTGCAGACCTGCAGCAAATGTAGACTTGTGCAAGGGATTTAAAAGACGTAAAAGCTCATCAGTGTGTCATTTAGGTTCTAAAATACTAAGTAAATGATGTGTAAACTGAACCTGCTGTGTGCGTTTTAACATGATTTACCATGTGATCAGAAATTTGAGCTTTTTCTTCTTTATTTTCTTTTTCAAACCATGTGGATTTTTGCATGTTTGTGATGCTATATATTGCAGCATGTAGATGTCATGGTCTACAAATGCTAATTTAAAAAGATGTAATGAGAAGCCCTCTATCTGCTGAAGGGAATCATTCAGTGTGCCTGTTTGTGCCTTGCCCACATTATTGCTTAAAAGTGACATGCAGCTTGATTACAGCAGACAGCTGGCAAGAGGAGGTCCCAACCTAATGTCAGACGATGTGACAAGAATCAAAGCTGTGGCTGCAAGATTATTTTTAACAGTAACTGCTTGGTTCATGTATTAATTGTGTAAGAAATCTTCAGAACAGTGTTGCAGTCTTGAAGTGACTTGATTTGCCCAACAAATGGCATAAAAAAAGCACTTTTACAGTGACATAAAACAGAGCCAGGCAATGCTTAAAGAAATGATTCGTCTACTGGAACTGATCCTCAAGATGGAAAAAAACTGTTATTTTTTGGGGCAAATTTCTGCAACTGCTATGCAGAGTGTGGTTGCTATAAAACATGGAAAAGAATTTGGATTTCAAATTCTGTATTTGCTTCAATGTCATAACTTTACATATTCATGGCTTTTGTTAAAGTCTCTAAATATCCTTTCCTTGTGAAATATGCATCAATGAATTTTCCATAAACAAACCATTAGATCCTTAATGATAATCATTAGGCTTCAAGCTGTACAACATGTTGAGAATAAATGATGAACACAGGCGAAAAGGTGCATCATCTTCGTCTCCGATCTTATGCACTCTGTTTTTTCCGCCCAGCAGTCCAGCAACACTTTAATGAAAATACATAGATCAAAGCTTTGAAGGTGTTGAAGGACATTTTAATTTCTGAGTTTGCTGCAGCCACAGTATCTCTGCCACAGTCCAAAAATACTCCACAATTCAAACCGTTTCAGCAAGCAGCTCAGACCTTTCAGCTGCGCTCATTCATTTCAGATGTGAAAGCTTGGCATATTGCTGTTGGACGTAAGTCAGCACAGGGCCACCCTTGTTGAAAACATGTGTAGGCTCAGACCTCATTGTACATGAACATATCCATCAACCATGAGAGGGACAGCAACCACAAAGACATTCACCACTCTGTGGAAAAATACTGTACTGCCAGCCACAACCTGAGTATTCAGCCATCCGTCAGGTAGCATTTAGGGTTAATGGCAATGAAAGGTACCAATAATATGGCAATTGTGAAACTGAACAATGATAAAAAAAATAAGAAAAAAAATGCGGGGAGTGTTGTGTCTTTAGAAAGGGAATAACGATGGCATTGTAAAGGTAATTTGTTCAAATCTAGAAAGTCACTGAAAGAAAAAGCCTCAAGTAGATATATACATAGATAGACAGTCAAACTGAGATAATTATAATACTGCTCTGCTTCTCAGTGACCCAAAAAATGTGTTAACCTGTTGATATGTTTTTCTGGATTTAATAATAATCATGAGGCTGCCTTTAACTGCAGGGGGTTTTAAACAGACAAGGTGTCGTGCAGACCAGATTGTTTCAGATAGCATGCAGACTGTTTTTATGATCATGCTACTGTTTCTGCGTGAACTGATTTTCACATTTTCACATGTATATATATATATATATATATATATATATATATATATATATATATATATATATATATATATGTATGTATGTATAAACTCTTAATGTCCTATATTACAACCTCTAAATTACTTTTCTCCTACACCTTATGGTATTTCTAATCATACATAGGCGAGACTGATAAGTTAGCAAATGATGGATATTTCTCAGTCAATAAAGTCAAATAACCCCCTTTTTTTTTTTTTTTTTTTTTTTTTTTACCACATTAAAGCTATTTTTCTCTTATTGCAAATCATCCTCTGGGGAAAAAATCTCTCACCTGTTCCTTACATGTTATTGAGAAAATATTTAACCCAGAAACAGATCAGGAAATGAATAAAACCCAGCTTAGTTGCTCCCATACATATTTATTATAATTTTCCAGCAGTTAATTGAAATGAGCTATTTTCAGTGTGGGACACCTTCAAGCACAGTATATTTTGTTATTGTTGCATTTCATCAAATGGAAATATTTCTTATGCCCTGTACATTTTCATATAATCCACAACATTGGTCTACTTGCAGGTTTGTATTGCCAAAGAGGTTAACTTAGCTTGCTGCCATCATCCATATTTAACTTAGGTTTTATTAGGTTTTTGTGACGTCATACAGGCAAGCTCAAGGTATAGGCAAACAAAACAGCTGTTTGTAGGGGAAGCTTGCATTTTATACATTTTTGTACCTCTTTTTCCAAAATAAATAAACTGGCTATTTTGTTTACTCAAAACATGTTTTATCCATTATGTTTTCTCTTACTTTCAGTTACAAGTTTAGTAAGTTTAGCCCCATTAAGGCTAAAAACTACAATAACAACTACAAATAGGATCGAATGAGTATCTTACAGAGTATGAAATGATCAAACATCAGTAAAAATTAAGCATTGGTGGTATTAAGGTGGTCTGGTGGGGGGCAAATCACATTTTGATTGGGTCCCTCTAATTCCTTGGAACGGCCCTGGTAAGATAAGCGGGAAAATAAACTTAATGTGAGTTTGAATTGTTAATTTGCTTCCTTCTCCATCTTCTTACACGTGTTCAGTCGTGCTTTGAGTATCAAAACGAACCTGTCTCGCATATGTCGGTGTGGACGACTAGTTTATGGGTCGTTAAATGTCGAACAATTCTGCAGATTGAGGTGTAATATGAGACTCGCAGAATGAGACTTGGGGGAGGTGGAGGGGTGTAACACAGGCGGCCGTGATTGGCTGAGCGTCCGCCGGGTCCGCAGAGGGAGCACCTCCTCAGCACTCCCTCCGCTCCCTGCGGCGCTGCGAGCGGTCTGCGTTTCCCCCTCACTGCTGGATAGTGAACGCTGCTTTCACCGCTGTCTTCACTTTCACACCGACTAGGGCAACAAAAAACAGCCTGACCAGGCAGGGATAAGAGGACGGGGAGCTTCAGAGCTCGTTCGTGAATAGTTTTGTGGGGGTTTTTTTTTAACGGGGGCTCCGCGGCTGTAGCTAACTCTGCTCCGCTGTTTCTCCTTCATCTTACTTTGAGCAGGGAGAGGAGTGAAGTGCGACCCCGAGCTGGATGGATGGTTATGGGGGAAAGAGGGAGACCCTCGGCGCTTGAAGTGTGCAGAATCCTCGCCGTGTTTTTCTCACTTTTCCCCTCCGGTAAGACACCCAATGCAACTTTAAAATCACAGCTGAACCACAACACACACACACACACACATACACATAAAATGACGCTCCTAGCTACAGGTGAAACTCTAATCATTACATAGCATTAGCTAACTTCCCCCAAGTTAGCGCACCAGTTTCTGTTCACCTGAACTTGTTGGCTTCAACCAGTATTCAGTCACCCAAATGATTTAGTGACCTAAAATCCAAGTAAAGATGCTTATTTTCTCTAAAGGATCTTTGTCGGAGACAGTAAAGACAAATACGGGTTAACATGAGCAAGGCGACGCAGCAGTCGGTGATTAAATCTACTACGATAAGAGAGATTATGGAGATTTAGACGCGACAGTTTATGTTCAGCTGTTTTGATAAAGTTAAAAGACTTACGGTTTAATTAGCCGGCGACAATTGCTGTTGTCATTATAAAATGTAGGTTTGGTCAGTTTTATTAATTTAGATATAATTTATTCACTATTATAAATAGTTTTGAAGTAGCTGGAGTTGTACTCTTGTTTTCTTTCATAGTTTTTTTCATTTCTTCATTTCTTTACGTTTATTTATTTTACAGCACCAGTGTGTGTGTTGTCCCAATAGTAAGACTATAGTTATCTTTTGCATGGGGAGCAGGGGTGGATCATATTACTTTAAATATCTTTTACTAATTACTAATTACATGGCTGTGTTTTGAAATTAGTAATGCAACTTACTAAATTTTTGCAAAATGTTTTTGCATGTTGTGCTTTAAAGAGGAAAAAAAGATGCAGTCACTGAAAAGTGAAAAGTTTCATAGTAATTGCATTTAGTTTGATAATTTAAAAAAATGTAATAGTAATATAATTCATTTAGCATTGTCATACTTTTGTGAAAGCCTTGGCTCTGCTGGCTTTGTCATCAGGGACCACAAGAGAAGCACTTTCTCAGATATTAATCCCCCATTTTCACTTTAGATAAAACTGAACTACAAATGTATGAATAAATATATCATTTTTTAAAAACCGAAAAAGTACTTGTTAAGTCCCTTTTAAACAAACCAAGATGAAAAACTTTTCCTTTATAATTCATAAGATTAAATTTACCATGCTGATAAACATTTACAGCTGGACTTTTTCTTTTGCTTTCACAGTTTTTAAGGTGCAGTTAAATTCCACTCCTTGATATTAAACTACAACTGGATTCTGCCTTTTTTCCCCACTGATCTGATTATTGATATTTTGTGGTAATCAGATTACATTGTCATTTTAATATAATCTCCGCCCTAGTGGGAGTGCCTTATTTAGTTCATTTCACACATTTACCAAGCTCTTATCAGTTTCCGTCTTCAGTTACTTATCTCCAAACAACGAAGTGATAATCTGCTTATAGTTTACCTCAAGATGAGTTTATTGCCATCTGTTAAGTTGAGACGTGCTAAGCAGTGCGTTGAGGTTAGAGAGAGCTGCGGCTTTTCAAAGAAATATTGTTTTAAGTGAGACTTCAAAGTGAGATGACCGCAACGGCCTTGGGTAAAATGCCTTATTAGTTAAGGGTGCTACGAGTCAAATATGGTGTCACAACACAGCATCCTGAGAAACGTTTGAACAATATTATTTAGTCGGATGTGGCACAATTTACTGGAGAAAATCAACAGTGCTGCAGTGTTGCTTATCAGTAAAAGTGTAGCTTAGAATCCTTAATTGCATTTTTACTTTTAAATAGAAGCCTGTAGGTGTGAACGACAAAAGGCAGTCCTTTATAATTAACAGCATGTGTCATATCAGCTTGACTTGGAGGCTTGGATCTGCTTTTTGCAGTTGCATGGTGTAATAATGATGATATTGATCACTTACAATGTACTATGCTTTGTGTTTATTTTTATTTAACAAGAACTGATGTATTGCTTGATTATAGACCAAATGAAGTTGGTTATACTGAAATGACCACTGTTGGATTATGATACTGGCTTTTAGATTTTAGAACATGCTAGAAGATGCACAGATATGTTTGGCAATGTAGGCTTTCATATGAAACAGTAATGGCTGTCTCTGCATTCCTGGTTAGTTTAGAAGATTGTATTCTTCTTAAAGCACACCTGTGGTTTTATGTGTTTTTATTTGTGAATCATGTAGATGACATGATTACTTGTTACAGAGCATTTTTTCTAAACTATTATAGTAATAATATTCCATTTCTTTCCTTTGACAGTGAGTCTGCAGTGTAAGATCCTAAAGTGTAACTCTGAATTTTGGGCCTCGAAGTCAAACTCTGGACTGGAGGAGGAGTTTTGCACGGCGCTGCGAGCTTATAACAGCTGCGTGCGCCGGACTGCACGCACCTGCAGGGGTGACCTGACGTATCACTCTGCCCAGCATGGCATAGAGGACCTAATGAGCCAGCACAACTGCTCCAAGGAGGGGCCAACATCACAACCTCGCGCACGAACGCCGCTTCCTCCTCCACCGCCTCCGATCCTGCCCGACAGCCAGGAACGCTCCGATGGCCCAGAGGTTTGCCACTATGAGCGCAGTCTACAGCGCAACACGGCGCCGAACTTCACCCACTGTGGCTTTTTCGGAGACCCACACCTTCGAACTTTTGGCGACGACTTTCAGACGTGCAAAGTGGAAGGAGCCTGGCCACTCATCCACAACAAATACCTGTCTGTCCAGGTGACCAACTCTCCTGTTGTACCCGGCTCTTTAGCTACAGCTACAAGCAAGGTGAGCATCTCACTGAGTGTGTGTTGGTATACTCTGAACAAACAAGATGGCAACAGTGACTTACATCAGCAGTTTAATTTCTTCTTTGATCGTGAAACGCAGCCTTTATTGAAACATCTGTGCTCATACTATTCCATGTTGAAATGGCCATATGATGTGGATATTGTACGTTCTATGCTATGATGACAAACCGGTGCATTGTTGGAGATATAATGTGTGCAGATTTGGACTATCAGTCAGTAAAAATAGCAGTGAAACGCCTGGAACTGACCTTGTGCCTTACTCTTCCTCCCCCTCTGACATGTTATATAAATGACTAAGTACATTTGCTTTATCTGAATCCATCCATGTTTTTGCTAGAGTGAGTCTCTTCTTTCATGTGGTCACATTGTGAGAGCTGCAGTGAGATGTCTTTTCTGTCAAACCGTGGATTCTGGTTAGTGTTTGGATGAGTTCCATAATAACACACGAAGAAGTCCAAGCCAGCGCGATCACAAAGAGATCTCGATAAGCTTTAGAAATGACACGCAACAGCAGAGCTGCATCAAATGCAAACATAAGGCTCCATTTTCACCTCAGCTCAGCCTGAGGTTCACGGTACTTGAGGGTAGTCCATACTGAGCACAGGGAAGAATTTCTCTGCACATAAAACTGCAGATATTTTCTCCACATAATGAGATATTTTCTTTTATATCTTTATCAGCAGAACACACATGATTATAGTTGTTTTGATAAATGGTACAGTGGTTAGTTTGGACGGCTGCCCCTGACCTGTCTTTTCAGTAAAAATTTAAGGTCATGAGATCGACTCGGCTGAGATTTGGCAAAGCTTCAGCAGCGATTGTTACTGAGGATCACAGCTAGAGTACTTACACAGCACTGTAAGAGGACTTTATCCTTAATCACATTTGTAGAAACCGTAATTTTCTATAATCAAGCTTTCTTAATGGCACTCTTATTAGACATTTGTGGGCCTTTTTTTTTTTTTTACCCCCCCTTTTAGCTTTTAAAGTAATTACTTTTTATGTTGCTATTCTTGGAAACAAATGAGACAGTTTTGTAGAGCGCATGATTCTGGACAAAGAGAAGACAAAGCAGCAGCCTGAACCACCTGTGCAAACAAGGCACTTCTGGCAAAGCGATCTGCATTAAGCAAAGCACTGTATCACTCCACGTCTCTCACTGGAGCAAATAAAGCTGCTTTTTAAAATTTTTTTATTATCTCCTCATAGAGCTCCAATAGAGGCCTCTAGATTCTGTTTAGTTTTTTTTATCAAACGTTTCAGAAATGAACCTGAAGGAATCAGATGCTGAAATAGGTGGTATAAGGGAATTGACTTGTGAAGCTAAAACTGAGTATTCAGTCGACCTCCTACTTCCTGTTCTCCGTCTAAGACAAGCAGACATCAGTCCTTGGCTGTCTTCGCGTCCCAGCTCTGACAATGACTTATTGGTGTCCCATGAAACCAAGCTTAGAGAGTCCTGACCAGTCTCACTTAATTAGCTGCAGAGCATATAGCTGCGTCCTGGCCTGATGCCACTCCCTGGAGCATAGTTCTGGGGGTTCACGGGCAGGTTTTTCAGCGCTATGAATGGCTCGTCTTTGTGTCTGCAAACTGAGGCCTGATTTTACATGGCTAGGACTCGTGTTTTTTTGAGGGCGTTTACCTAGGCCTCCCCCATGTCGAGCCAGCCCTGAAATGTGACACTTCAGTGAGGTAGCGGGGGGGGGTAGATGGCACATATCAGCACAAACTTGTCCTTAATGCAAAAGTTTAAAACCTTCCTTTTTAAAAAAATTTTTTTTTTAAATAAATAAATAAAATTCTCATATTTACATTTAGTGCAGTTTACCAAGACTCTGCATGTGAGCTGAAAAACACAGTAATGAATGCGTGCAGTATGTTCCTGATGGGAAAGCCGAAAAGCAAATGAACTTGATGTTTCACGCTGATAAGAATCTCTGTTTCTGTCCGCCTGCAGCTGACAGTCATCTTTAAGAATTTCCAGGAGTGCGTCGACCAGAAGATGTACCACGCCGAAACGGACGAGCTGCCGGCCGCGTTTGCAGACGGCTCCAAGAACGGAGGGGACCGGTACGGAGCTAACGCGCTGCGAGTGGTGGAGAAGGTTCCTGGGCAGCACGTGGAGATTCAGGCCAGGTACATCGGAACGACCATCGTAGTCCGGCAGGTTGGCCGCTACCTCACTTTTGCCGTGCGGATGCCTGAGGAAGTAGTGAACTCGGTGGAAGAAGGTGACGACCAGGACTTGTACTTGTGTCTTCACGGCTGTCCCGCGAACCAACGCATCGACTTTCGGAACTTCAGGGCTCGCGCGGCCGCAGAAGCTCACAGCTTAGGCAGGACCAGTCAGGCAGGACCAGGCTTCACCTACCAGTCTGCAAAGGCCAAGTGCAAAGAGCGGCTCCCAGTGGAGGATCTGTACTTTCAGTCTTGTGTGTTTGATCTCCTCTCCTCTGGAGACATAAACTTCACCATGGCAGCATACTACGCCTTTGAGGATGTAAAAATGCTGCACTCGAACAGCAACAGGTATCACATCTTTGAAAAAGATGCTCTGAGCAGCACGGCACAGCGGGGCAAAGACTCACTTCCGATCTTCTTCCTCACCCTTCTGGCTGTTTTGTTGTGGATCGAGCGCTGCGCTTTACATCTATAGTCTCTACTTTAACGTTGTGTTTGTCAGCGAGTGTTCGAGCGTCATCGCTGCGTCGTACACCGGCTCCTCAACTCTGCTCTGGCTCTCTGTGTTGATAAGTGGCTTGCCTGTTGGCTGCCTCCAGCTCCAAGTCTCGTTTTCGTGGTATAGTCATGTCCTGACGTCAGCCTCACGACGAGACAAGTTCGCCACTCTCCCACCTATCATCACATGTATTTAGCTGCTTTGTAGGAGTGGTCTTTGAAGAGAGAAACAGTGAGAGAACCTAGCTGCCCCAGAGCTTTGGATATCCACCTAGGATTAAATCCCACATTCTCATCGGGGCTGTTTGTGTATGGGAAGCCGGACAAGATGATCTTTTGCAGAAAGAGGGGTTTGCTGATCCTCCCTCCCCTCATCCGCTCATTGGTGGCAAGCCAATGAAGCTCTCTGTGGCTCATGTGGCAAAGCAGGAGGACCTGACAGGGGCTTTTGTTAACCTTAGGCCAGAAGCAGCTCTATGTTTGATTAGTTTCCAGCTTTGGAAAAGCCTGAGCCTTTTGGAAGAAGCACCCAGCCAAAAGGATGTCAGAGTAGCGTCTCCAGTTGTCTGCTGTGGAGATTAATGGGTCATATTGTTAGGTTGTGTGTGTGTGTGTGTGTACGTGAATTAGTACAATATGTGTGCAGAATCAAGCATCTGTGGTTAATTTTGTGTGTTTATGGGTGCAGGAGTTTCCAGAAATGAGATTTTTTTTTTTTTTTTAAAAAGAAGAAGAAGAACCTCCAGTGGGAGAAATCTTTGCCATGGGTTTGTGTTGTGCTCAAAATTTCAGAAATTTAAAAAAAAAAAAAAAAAAAGACGGCGCGCTCAAGTCTGTTCAAATAGGATCCATCAGCCAAATAGTAAATTCCAGCGGGAACAAATAAACTGTTTTTGGATGGACATCATTCTCAGTGACAGAGCCTTCCCCCCTTCATTGTTTGAGCTGGCGGGTTGATCAAAGTTTGTATTTCAAATTTATTATGTGAATGTAAGAGGAAATAAAAACAAATGCAAAAGGAAAAAACTCCAGTGGCACTCAGAGCGTTTACAGAATGTAGATCAACCAATTGGAGTACAAAAGCTCTAAATTTATCTGCATTGAACGTTTGTGCAGATGCCGTCACCTCTAGTCAGTATAGCATCTATAGACCAGCAATGCGCTGACCTGACCACGGCTCAGAGTAAATGATAAGCATATGTCTGTAAACGTGACTTCATGGCTTAAGTCGTTGCCAAAGAACGCGCTCATGTGCCAACATTTGCCTAACAACTGAATTTTCATCCTTTCGAAACTCAAGACAGTTCACATTAAAGGGATGTTTCACTGTATATAACTTGTTTTTGTGGGTGATTTTTCTTTTTTTTAATGGAATACAGTAACACTTACTGTGAAAGCAACATTTGTTTGTCTTTGCAGCCTCACCTTTTGCTGTTCTTGTGTTTCATGTTAAAACATGCTCCTTGCTGCAAGAACTTTGAACCTTGGCTGAGTATCTGTTAATGTGCAAGTCTTCCCAGTAGATGCTGTTTTTATCAACCGGACAGTTTTCTGATCATTTATCCTTCACACTGAAGTGTATGGCAGGTCTACTGCTATTTGGAGTATGTGTACGTGCAGTTATGAAAACAACAAAAAAAGTCCTACAAACAGATGATTTCGATGTTGAATCTTGTGTTAATAGATGTCATTTGTACTGTGTGTTTTACAGTAATATGGTACATGTGTTTTGTGAGATTGTACATATCTTTTGTGCATTTGTTGAGTTTAAATTTATATACCACCAGCTGTGTTTTGAATTTATCACTCCAGTTTGTCCACAAAATAATTTTGGTGAATGTGAACCTTTGATTTCTTTCAAAAGGGACTTTTTTTTTCTTCTTTTTTTCAAAAACATGGACGACACAAAGGTCTTCAGCACAGTACACACTTTGTAGGAGTAATGAAATGTTCTTTATACATCACATACCTTTAGAAGGGGGGAAAAAAAAACATAATGGGAAAATGTTTTGTGTTGTTCATGTTTTTGAGGTTAAAGCACTTTATGTTTTTCTTTTTTTTTCCATTTAGCTCCTATTTTGTTTGATTTGTGATGTTTAAAAAGAATAAAACATAGCTGAATGGGGAAAATGCCAGAAAGATCAAACTGTTGTATAAATCTGTTGTGGTCCCACACGCCAGCTGTTTATAATGTAAGTTATTTATTGAATAAAAGACAGTGTCTTGTTTGTGTGCCGTCCCTCTGTCTCGTGCTGTCGCAGTGAAAGCATTTTTTTTTTTTTTTTTTTTTTTTTGAAAAGCAGCATCTTTATGTGACTTGGAAGTGTTTTACTGCCCCCTGCTGTAAAGGCCCAAAAAACTGAGAGCAGATGTTATGTCTGTCTGAACAATTGCTCTCATCCTAGCACAAAGGTTTTAAATTCCCAGTCAAAAGTAGGACATCAGAAATGAACATGAATGAGTTTAGAGACTTTGGATCAACAATTTATACAAACATGCATGTTATTGCTGCACTGGGAGTAGTTTATTTTTTACAGTCGTTTTTAAATGTTTGAGAATAACTGGGGAGACGACAAAAGTTTGATTTGTCTGTCTTATACAGATTAAAAACATCTAATATTACAACAAAACTATCATTAGACTGCATGTCCCTGGGGCATTTTAAACTTTTTCAATTAGTCTTGGCAGTCATCAGAAAGCATGTGGCAGAATTTGTGTGGATCTGTGACAAGCCAGTTTAACCAGTCCGTGGTGTTAAGGTTATCTTTATCTGAAATCCAGTCGAACTCTACACACACTTACAGGATGTAACTTAACACACAGCTTGGAATATTAGTAATCACTTGTCAGCAGATAAGGTTAAACTACAGATCAAACTACTTCAGGGAGAAATATTAGGTTAGATACACACTCTTCAGAAAGTTATAGAATTGTCCATGTATAAAATCACACAGTAGAGTAAAAGAAAAAAAAAAACATTTGAAAATGCAACCCAGTTAAGCTTAATGCAGTTTGTCAACTTGTTTACAGCTCATCCATTACATCGGGGGTGTCCAGCTTCAGTCTTCTCTGTCCACCGTCCGGCTAGTTAAAGATGTCTTCCTGCTAAGACACAACTCAAATGAATAGATTAGCAGAGTTGTGAAGAACTCAACAAGCCACTGAGGAATTGCATGTTTCACTAAACGTTTTGATCACAACTTCCTGCTGGCTATACCTGACACTTCTGTCACAACAATAACCTTGATAAAAAAAATAGCAAAATGAGCGGTCAGTAAAACACTTGAAACCAAAAGCAATGTTGCATAGAGTGCATGAAGGACCCTGGTACTTCTACAACATGAGCTAGTCTGTCCGGATGTTTGAACATGTGCACTCTGTTGTGCTAGATAAGGACGCTAACCTAAGTGGTTTAAAAAAAAACAAAAAAAAAAACAATGTGGAATTATCCTGGTGAAATTAAAAAAAAAAAAAAAAATCACTTAAAATGTACAACCCATTTTCCCTCTCGCATTTCGGAGCTGTAACATACAGCAGTCTGGAAAATAAGTATTTTACAGCAGTCATACGTTGTAACAATCATCTCAGGAGGAAGAGCAGTCATTTACCTACTAGAAGGTCTGTGGATAGACTTCTTGAACACTAAAACCCACAACGCCCCTGATGTTCAAGTGTGTGTGTGTGTGTGTGAATGTAACAAACAGTCTAAAGCACTTTGAGTGGTCAGCATGACTGGAAAAGTACAACATAAGTACACTTAATTTATAAAAACAAATCCATCAGGTGTGATTTTATGGAGTCAAAAGTAAGAATCTTCATTGTGTAACAAAGTTTATTACATATGTCCAAACATATGTACAGTACATGTTTCATGAAGAGTGGTTTTGTCACAAATATAAATTATTTAGACTTCCAGGACATATGATACAGGAACTGTAGTTTGCTTTAAGTGGAAGAAGAAAAAAAAAAGAGCTGGCTGTTTCACTGTAACAGGTTGACTAAGTGCCCAGGACAAAACACACAACATTTCTTCCTTTTAATGTTTACATAATCCCCTTGAATCATCACCTCTTCTGGAATAGACAAAAAAAAAAAAAAAAATCACAGAAGCACAAATTACCAGAATACATGATGGTCCCCTCTAGTTTTGAGCTGAATTCTGATCGAATCAGATGAAACACTGAACTGTGATCTGCCTGCATCAACCCTCAGTACTGTCCATAAACTAAAATGCAGTATAGTAATGCACATAAATAAGGCACAAATGAAGAAGCTTTGAAGGTTTAACGAAGAAGGGGGGGAAACAAAGGGCCATGTGCAGGAGCAAATTTGGCACAAGAGGATTGACCAAAGATATTTACCATCACCTGTCAGCACCAGTAGCTTAATAACTTCTCAACCACTTTCCAGTGACAACACAAGCATCTCCAAAGTAAAGAAAAAATTTCAACCCAACAATTAAACCGTTTCCGCCACCTTGTTTCATCCGAGAGCTTACATGATGTGGAAAGACAAGTGAATTACTGAAGCGATAAAAGTACCGTTCTTAACTTTCATAATACTGAAAGGTAAAATAAGGGATTGTTCTGATTCATAGTGTTAGGAGCATTTGCACAGGTTGCCATAAATACAGCTTAGATATGCTTCCATCTCATGGGGCCTGCAATGAAGAATAGTGATTAAAGTGAACAAAGCAGGAGGATTGCAGTGAGTTATGCAGCGACAGAAATCATAACGAGTTGTTCACATGACAAATGTGAATTTGTCAGCTTTTGAAATGTGTCTTCGAGTGTAAAATGAAACATACTAGAGTGTTTGATCAAATTTCCAGCAATTCACCCCCCCCCCCCCTTTTTTTTTTTTAACCCACACAATGAAACTCCGTCATCTGATTCAGCTACATGATCAAAATGTTTTAAAAGTGCAAATGTTAACACATTACACATTCTATTGTACCCAAATCTTCTAATGACATAATCTGTAATACTTAAAGCTAAACACAAAAATAAAGTAATGTCCGTGTCATGGTTCCTTTTGGGAATAATCCCATACATTTACCATTCAAAAGGCCAAAACCTTTAGGCACTTTTAGGACTGAGATCACTCAACAGTTTGTGTATCCTACATTTAGCAGATAATAGTCCATGGGACTAAGCATCCATAAGATTCCCACTCAGTCTTACCATGTGATTAAGTGATGAGCCAGTTTGTTGAAATAAAGACGCAATTGTAGTTTGTCTGTGTGTCTTTAAGACAAGACAGAAATGCTTCTTCCTTTTCAGCCACAATCACAGAGAGACAAATTGTTGGGTTTTGCTGGTAAAGAGAGTCCATTGATTCCCTTTTCAACTGTGGTGAGTCCATTCTCGTCCATCAGCAGCAGCAGCATGTGGCTTTAACCCTGACCAAAACACAGATCAGTTTCCGAGCAAGCGCCGGCAGACTTTATGTTTTCCTATTGATCCAGTTTGGGTCTGCCATGGCATTGGACTCTATTGGACGCTCCAGTGGAGAGCGGGAGTCCTGGGGAGACTTCTGAGCTTGTGGGGAACGAGGGTCCATCAGTGGAAGTTTGTCAGGATGGAAAGGCCGGCTGTAGTGCTCTGGTCCAGGTGGACCTGTCGGTCTATGGTCTGGCATCCTCCTGAAGTCCTGAAGCGGGCCTTCGCCTCCCTGGTGGTAGTTGGGACGGAAGTCATCAGGACGTCTTCTTTTGGGGTCCGGATGCCTTAAAAAAATAAATAAATAAAATTTGTACAGTCATTCTTTTTCTTTTAGATATTTTTTTTAAATCAGCACTTAAGACATTCTGTCACCGAGTTGCTTCTTCATCGTCTGCTGATCTCAAACCCACTGACTGAAGCTTCAGCAAAAGATTCAAAGGAACGTCGCACTGGTGGCCTCTTCCTTCTTTCCCCTTTAATCACTACCATGGAAGTGATTTTATAAGTACACAGAACCAAGTGACACAATATGAACTGGGAGGTCTGCTGTTTGAGCAAAAACACCAGCAGGACGTCACCTTTTCTTAATCGTGTAAAAGTTTTCGAGGGTTTACAAAAGCAACATCATGTCGTGCCATATCAGGTAGCTGGACAATGGAAAAAGCTAATAATTCCCATAAAGAACTGAAAGTATTCCCAAGATGTGTGCAGTTATGTAAGTACAGGTATAGAAAATAGAATAAAATTCCCAATGGTCAGCCTCAAAATCCTAATCTGCAACCCATAACCTCAACTACTAGTAATAGAACTGCATAAATGTGATGCACAGAGAGCCTTTACATTACTTATTGTTAAGGATGGAATCCCTGCATTACAAAGAAGGGAACCCCCAAGTGATGCCCATACAGTTGTCACCAGTCCCCAGTTGAGAGCACTGGAGCAAACTGCATTATTGTGATTATATCATCATCATTTAACCTGATGTCTGAAGACTCATTCCCACCGACATGTGGGAATGTCAGGTCGGTCAAAGCAGACCGGGATGCATTTCTTTGTGTTTCTACAAGCAAAAACTGGGACAGGGACCCCAACACCCATCGCAACCCACCCTACTTTTTTGTTATCCTGCCATTGGGGTACCAATCTAACCGATCCAACTAGAAAGGGTGGAGCTTGACACACTGCAGTTTGTTGATTGATTTAAAAAGAAAAAAAAGCTACACTCCCCGTACGATCTGACATAAAATCAAGGCAAGAATAACTTCTTGTTTAAAACAGATTTTCCTTTTGCTTCTTAAATTTCTGTTAAAAAAAAAAAAAAAACATCACAAAGTTGCATTCCATGGACGTCCAAGGAGGAAAAACAAAGAACACAAACCACGAGATCAGAGGTCTCCAACTCAGTCCTACGAGGTCCGCAGTCCAGCAGGTTTTCCATGTGTCCTTTCTCCAACATAGTTGATTCAAATTATTGATCGTTAGTGGAGACCCTGATAGGCTGTTAGATCCATTTCATTTGATTCAGGTGCGTTGAAGTACATGGGAAACCTGCTGGATTGCAGACCTCGTAGGATCGAGTTGAAGACCTCTGTGCTAGATGATCGGCTTTCTCTGTCTTTTTTCCCCAGTTGTATTTTGGTTGTATGAAGGCACTACGCTGCGATGGCATCATGCTTTTACGTAGCGAAGGCATCTACCGCCAACAGGCTGATACTTCCCCTCTCAGGTAAGGTTACAGCTGGCTGTGGGATCACAACAAGTTTATAAATAACTGCGGATGTAGTTATTTATAAACTGACACCAATATCTGCAGATACCAATATTTGCCGATACCAAATCTGTTTATGTGAACATTATTGTGACTATGGTCATTATTGCTGTTATAACTGTGTAAGATTTCATTAGCTTGTAATAAATGACCCATCCTTTCTGAAGTTACCTCACCAATACAGTTCTAATAACATTACAAATCAAACAATTTCAACAAGTTTTATTTTGATTTGTCACGTTTTAACTAAATACAACTATAAATGTGTGGTTTTGAAACAAAGATTTTAGTGTAACAAAAATGGCTCATTTTAACATTCAAGGCATTTATTTCTTTTAAAACATGTCCGAAGCTTGTCTTTATTGGGGATTAATAAAGTATGTTTCATTTCATCAAACACATCTCCGCTGGCGTGACTAGTGTGGTATCGGGTATCAGTTGTGGTATCGGTACACTTTTATTTATATCGAGTACGAGTACACATGCTTGGTATTGAGCTGATTCCGACACAGATATTGGTATCAGTGCATCCCTATAAATAACAGACCATATCTGCACCCTAACCCTCCAATCGCGACCTGCACCTACAACCTGAGCCTACCTGTACATGTAAGCCTTGAGTGACCTACCTGTCGTAATAGGGTCTGTGACCTCTGTGATCTCTGTCGTTGCTGTACTGATCATATGGTCTTTTCCGAGGGGAGTTATTGTTGCGGTAACCGCCAGAGCTGCGATACGAGTCTCCATGTGGACGCCGGTCACTGTAGTGATCTTTGTAGCGATGAGGGTCATACGGATGATGCCGGTCTCCCTGCCACGGCTGGCTGCTGTTTCCTGGGTAGTTGTATTTACGGTCCCTCTGCCAGTCTCCTCGATCTGCAATCAAACATTTCATGTGATGTTTTCAAAGCTCTGCAGATATTAAACTGCATTAACGTCTCTCAGCCAGTCCCCACGTACCATCGCCGCCAAAGTGCCGCTTGTGAGTTGCATTGTACGGTTCTCTGTGGTGTCCGTGGGGTCCCGGCTGTGTTGGATGTGACATGGATTTAGAGGAGGGCTGAGTGCCTGTGGAGTCTCGACTGGAACCAGAAGCCTCAGGTCTGAACGATTTTACTCTTCCTGAGAAATCCTCCTTCTTCTTCTGCTCTTTCTGGAAATGTCAGAATAATTTCAGCGTTGGGGAACATTTCAGTTCAAATTCACTCCATGACACACTTCCTGGTAACGTACCTCTTCCTCGTGCGATCGCTTCTTTTGTGCCATTTTGTAAAGCTTGTGAAGCTTCCTCGCACCGAACTCTGTAAACTTGGACACAAAAATCCAGAGGTTCCTGCAAAAAAAAAAAAAAAAAAAAAAAACCCACATTAGAGTACTAAAGTATTTATTTTGCTGGCAGAACAGGTAAACGTAAAGTCTGTCTACCAGCGACTCATCTCACCTTCGCCACATTTTGACGTGTTCAGGATCACTGTAAGCTTTAAGGCACTCTGTGATTCGATCTCCGATCTTCAGCAGGCATGAGCGAGTGTGCTGGAGCTGCTCCTGATCAGACAGACCCTCGTCTGGTTTGTCGAGCTGCTTCAGGGCCTTTTTTACTGGCCTCATGCGCTCCTTACACTGCACACATGAACAGACCATTTCATTATGAAGCCAAGCTTCCTGGTTAAAGATGAGCAACGTAATCAGCACATAAGGAAACTCACAATGCTAAAAGTCTCCTGATCAAGTTCATCGTCCTCCTTTCCTTCGATGGGAATGGGCTCAGACCCGGCTGTAATGTGAACCGGACCTTGAGGTTTCTTCCCTTTGGCTCCTTTGGCCTGAAGGACAAAAAATACAAGATAATAATGCAATTAAACCAAAGCTGCTATTCACACCTTTAGTGGATTATTCACATGATGCACTTTTTTTTTTTCTAAACATCTTCCTGCAAGTCGCATCTCACGTTACCAATATGTAAAGCAGACATTCAGTATTTTCAGGTCAGGACTTCTGTTGTGAAATACCTTCTCTGCTCTGGGCTTTGAAGCCTTCTTTTCTTTGTCCCCGTCCTTTTCCTTTTTAGGTGTTCCCTGTTTCTCTTTGTTTTCTTTGTTATCCTTTTTCTTTTGTCTCTTCTTGACACTGGGCTTCTCTGTTCCATCATCCTGTTTAAAGTAAAACAGCAGGTCATGGCGCCGAGGTTAAAGTCGAGTACTTCTGTGGTATTTTTGCAGCATTAGAAATATTACTTGGCTTATAAAGCAGAATTTGTGTGTTGCTTCACCAATAAAAAATGTTAAATTTTTTTACAATTTTGGTTACATTGAATTCCACACTGAGACCCTGCACGCTCCCACAGAGTCATCACATGTAGCGTATGCACTGACCTTCACTTCACCCTCCTCTGATGGGTTATCAGACAGCCGCGGGGAGGAGATGTCATTGCCCTGCTCGTCTTTCAGAATCTTGTTCTCCTTTTTCACCCGAGGCTTCCTCTTCTTCACTTTAACCTTGGAGCGAGAGACAAGATGAGGTCACTTTGTGGACATACAATTGTCAAGTCGCCTATGGATGATGTGCCTGATGATGAAGAGCCCCTTACCTCCACTCCTGTTTTCACCAGATCTGCATTGTCTTGTTCTTTCTTGAGCAGCTTCAGAAGATACTCAGCTCTGGCCTGTAACTGCTTGGCTTGAGGCTTCTTGTTTGGGTCGTCTGGAAGAATCTGTGTAGATGACTGTCTGTCAATACTCGTCTACTCATCTTCTCACATTGCAGATTTATGTAGTTTGCAACACTCCAGGTGGGGAAGATGACAAAAATATAACTGCACTCCATTTTTGTTTACACCAAACACTCGACTCTGAATTTCTTCAATCTTAAAAAAAAGTCTGTTTTGTTTTTTCACAACATAAAGCATTCCTTAGTGTTATTCTTAAGTATTTTTCCTCATCTATGATTGGCTCAGTGAGGAAGGTAAATAAAAGAAACTCACCTTATCAGCCAGTTTAAGGTCAGGGTCCGTCTTGATGAGATCCCAGTTACCAAAGCCGTGCTCATAGATGCCGAGTAAGAGCTGAACATCATCCTGCAGATCCCAGTCTACATCAAAGTGAGCTATTTTTACCCTGCATGTGATTTTGAACCTGTGGGATGCAAGGTGAGACAGATAAACCTTTTAAAGGCACTCTCTTCATCGTAATACAAACATCTTTCTGCTCATATTCACAGTGGTATCTTACTTATTTCTCTCAGCAGGGTTGGAAGGCACGGCTTTGTGAAGTGGCTCAAACTCTTCCTCATGCTGGATGATGGACTTGGCATTGACCTGCACTCCTGAAATCTTGATATTAATCCCTCGTCGTTTCCCAGGACCTTTTGCTGGAATGGCAAAGTGTGTTATTTTGGGACAACAAAAAAAAAAAAAAAAAAAAAAAAAAAAACTCTTTTAAGTTACTTGGAGAAGTAAAGGCAACAAACCTTCAACTGGATTCTCTTTGAGGTGCTCCTCGTGCTCCTGGACAGCAGTCACACAGCTGGTGTGAATCAGTTCTCCAAGTCTCTTCAGGTCTGCGATGGATTTGTCCACCAGCTCAGAGTCCCGGGCAATGGCCTCCAACCTGGACGCAAAATGAAAATTTGTCAAAAGTCCTTTAAAAAGAAATGGAAAAAAAGGGGCCAAAAGAACTGTGCAAGTAATTAAAAAAAAAAAAAAACTGTTCTAGTTCTGCTATTGATTATTGCTAAGATTTAACGTTAAGCCTACCTTTCAAGTGGAGACGCAAACTTCTTGTAAGCCTTAATGAACCTGTTGTATAGATTTTTATTGCAATAGTTAGAAGGTTACAATAAGTAGAGAAGTAAATCAGATAAATTTCAACTGGACAAAAAACACAAAAGACAGGACACTGTACCTGCGGATCTCTGCATCGGTGAAACCCTCCACATTGTTTTTGCGAGCTCGGGGTCTGCCTCTCTTCTTCGGCTTCTTGTCATCGTCGCTGTCATCAGTCTCGCTTTCTGAGCCAGAGGAACGGTGCTTCAGCTTGGAGCCCACATCACTGTCGCTATCATTTGCCTGAGCCTGAAATACGACAGAAATTAAAGTGGTTTGAACCGAAAGCAAAGTGGTTCTGAGAAATGTGGTTTTTATAAAGACGTGATTGACTTCTGTTGTGTGTGTATACAGGTACGTATGACTTGACATGACTCAATTTGTTTTCTACATAGCAGAGAAAACAAAAGAAATGCAGTTAAATTTGAGGTGTTGTGTAACCCAGGAACCAAGTTCTGTTGTATAAATTAAATCAGTTTAACTTGTGCTGAGTTGGAAGATAATTCAAGAAACAAAGTCACCTTACCCGCTTGTTGGAGCTGCGGCTTCTAGGCAGCATGAAGATGTCTTCCATCTCCCGCTGTTTCTCCTCCTCCTCGATTTTACGCCGCTGGTCTTCCGGGATGATGTCGTCCCACTCCCTTATGGGCTTTTCCTCAAATTCAGGAGCGGTTTCCTCCATACTAGAGAAGTTAGCGACCTGCAGCAACATGTGGAAAGAGAGAAATAATAACTGTGACTAAATAAAATGAGTACTGTGACTTGTATTCAGTCTCTTTAAGGAAGCATTAATATATGAATCTCTGTGCCAAAAGGAAGCAGCGACAGCCTGCTTGTACCTTAAACTGTGATAGAAGTTCATCTGTAGCGCTTGAGCCTTGATCGCTTTCTCTCGTTTCTGCGAGTCTCAGGATCTCATCAATGTCCATTTCCTGCATAAACAAAGAGATTTTGCTCTGATTTCCCTTATATGCAGCATAACTTTCAGTGGAAACCAGGTTATTCACACGTTGTGATACCTGCGGTTCCGACTCTTCTCCTTCTGCCTCTTTGAAAAGTTCTTCTGCACCAAACTTGAGGATTGCCGTCAGCTCTTCTTTGTTGAAAGGGTTTGAACTGTCAAATAAAGAAACAACGTTGAAAATAAGAAATACTTCAAAAGACCTGATTAGCAGAAAACATGAAACGTTTTGAGTCTTACTTTGTGTTTCCAGAGTTGCTGTCTAGAACGGTGCGACCGGTGGTATCCATTCTCTGAATGACAAGATGGTCTAAAACCATCTTCTTCTTTGCCCTCTCAATGATGTCCTCCTCCACAGTTCCTTTTGTGACGAGTCGATATATATTTACCTGCAAAGGAGCACGAGAGATATTTTCTTAATACAACAACCTTTGCAACTGCACAGACAAGTCATACATCGGTGGCATTAATTACCTGTTTTTTCTGCCCAATCCTGTGAGCTCTTGCTTGTGCCTGCAGGTCGTTTTGAGGATTCCAGTCCGAGTCAAAGATGACTACCGTGTCTGCTGAGGCCAAGTTAATACCCAAGCCTCCAGCTCTGGTGGATAACAGGAAGCAGAAGTCCTGGTAAACAAAAAACACACAACCATTAACATTTGGGAATAAGCCTCTTGGATGATGAAAACAACCATAACGCCAGTTTAGACCACAATATTATGTCTGACCTTGTTTAAGATAATCTGAATGACCATTTGCAAAATAAAAATGAGCCATAAAATGTGAATAGTGCAGTTAATAGGACTAATACATTGATCATGAATACAATAAGTAATAGTTCTAATGCATAATAAGTATTACTAATGCGGCGTGAACAAATACAATAAAAAAAAACAAAACACAAGCATACATACTTCTGAGCCCTCTGCATTAAAGTGGTCGAGTGCTTGCTTTCGGATTTCTCCCTTAATAGAACCATCCAGTCGCTGAAATACAGAAGAGCAACATGTCAGACTCAATTCCCGAACATTTCCTCTACAACTATGTGCTGCTACAACTCTAGTATCACCTTTCTTTACATGCCACTGTGCTCCAGCTATATGTTCAGACAGACTACAAGTCGAATGCAAAGACTAAGTCAGCAAAACATTTTGAGTTGGGTGACTTGCACAAGTCCGGCTGCACTCTCTCCACCAGAAAATATCTTGTTGATATAAATAAACACATGAACTCTGAAGCTGTGCGCGACAACGCTGACATTTGATCCTCAACTGAGAATAATCTGCTCACTGCAATCGACTAAAGGCCCTTGACTGTACACACCAACAAAAACTAATGGAAAATGGAAGCAATACTCATTTCCTAGTCATATATTTGGGGGTTATTAGCAAATATAAGACAAGGTGTGGATGATACAGATTAGATCTATATATATATATCTATATATATATATATATATATATATATATATATATATATATATATATATATATATTTTATGCATTTGTATCATGTGTCTTTTTGAACTGTAAACTGTCTCTAAGAGGTAAATTAATTCTCAAATCAATGTCCAAAATCTTAGACCACTACAGAGCCTTCCTTACAACACATGCATCTATGTTGAAGTAAGTAATATCTGAATCCCAGTTCCAGTGCAAATCTCACCTGAAACGGATATCGCTTCTTCGCAAGATACTCTGCTAGAATGTCCAACATCCTGACCATCTGGGAGAAGATCAGGACCCTGTTGCCTCTTTCCCGGAGTCTGGTCAGCAGCTTGTCCAGCAGAACCAGCTTCCCACTGCCCCTCACTAAACCCTGAAAGATGTTTATAGAAATGGGCAATCTGAAGTCCACAGTGAGGAATATTTTCTTGTGAGGTGAGAACTTGTTTCAGGGTTAGCCAAAGAAGAGAAGCTGGAAGCTGAAGAACACAATGACATTTACCTGAAGGTGTTCCTGTGTGTCACATTCTCCCTCCTCCGGCTGCTTAATGAGGAAGCTGTGGTTGCAGCACTTTTTAAGTTCCATTACAATGTTCAGGAAGCCAGAGGAGCTGCCGCGGGTGCCTTTTGCAAGAGCTTTATAATTTCTTGTTAGAATCCACCTGGAAAAGAGAGGAGAAACATGCACACACACATTTATACAACAACACAGATGGCATAAAATTCTGTTTAAAGAAGGAGCATGTCATACTTATAAAACTGTTTCTGCTGCGCGGACATGTCAACCCGAAGGATCTGCTCCACCTTGGCAGGGAGAGACTTCTCCACATCTTTCTTGACACGTCGGAGCAGGAAAGGCTCGAGGACCTTGTGAAGACTCTGATAACCATTTTCCCTTCCTTTCCCATGTTCGTCCTCAAAATCCTCCCAGGAATCAAACCTGCGGTGCAGAGCAGATGTAAAGAATATCAAACTAGAATACAAACTCTAAATGCAACACAAATTCCAAACGTGTAAAGCAGGACGTACTTGTCAGGCATGAGGAAGTGCAACAGTGACCAGAGCTCTTTGAGGGAGTTCTGCAGAGGAGTGCCCGTAATAAGGAGTCTATGATTAGACCTGAACTCCATTAAAGTTTTGTAGAGCAAGGAGTCATCATTCTTCAGCCTGTGAGCTTCATCTACACCCAGAAATGCCCAGTTGATATTCCCAAGGACCCCCTATAGGCAAATGTTAACACACTATGAGAGATTGTTCCACCTCACACAAACACACAGTAAAACTGAGAGGGAAGCAAAACAAGAATCCAACCTTGTCTTTAAGTAGAATCTCATAAGTGGTAAGTAGTGCATTGAAACGTATTCTTTTGGTTTGATGGTTCACCCACTCGTAGTCGCGAATCTGCTCAAATAAAACAATTGAAGTTTACGTTAGAAACTTTAAATCACCTTTTGATATCTTTTAAAGTCAAATTCAAACCTACTATTTTTCTGCTCATGACGTCACCAATGTAGACCACCACATTCATGTCTGGTGCCCAGGTGTCAAACTCCCGCTGCCAGGAGGTGAGCGTGGACAGAGGCACCACCAGTAAAAAGGGACCATAGAGCTGATGCTGGTGGAACATGTAAGACAGGAAGGAAATAGTCTGGATGGTCTTTCCCAGTCCCATCTCATCAGCAAGGATAACACTGTTGCACCTGAGAGAAGGGAAGTAATATGGATATTTTAATGGATTATGCATGTCATAATAAAATCTTTGTTGAATGTGGTTTAAAAAAAAAAAAGAAAAAAAAAAGAAATAATCTAGTTATTATATTCACGGACACAGTACCGGCACCAGGAGTGAGCCAGCCAGTTCAACCCATCCAGCTGATAATCTCTCAGTTCAAGGTTCTCGTCACCAATATATGAAGGTTGTTTCTTAAGCGCCACAAACCTCGGCCTCTGTTTTAACACCTTAAAGAAAAAGAGCACAGTTCTTCAGCAAGAAGGAGACCGTTTGAAATAGAACAATAAATGTAGGTTTAGTCTGTCTTAACACTCACTTTACAGTCCTTTGATGGGACGGTTTTGCTGGAGTTACGGTTTGTAAAGCTGTCAGTGCAGTGCTGAAACTTCTTCCTAACCAAAGCTCCATCCTCCCAGCTGCACTCCGCATACGGCAAACCCATCCACTTGCATAGATACTCTGGCTCATTGGAGGACGAGGTCTTGTGACTGTGAGCTGTTCGTGAAGAGGAGAAATATTAGTTTATAATGAAGGCTAAAGCATTACTTCACAGAAATGTACAGAGATGTCAAAAAAGGAATACAATCTAAAACTGGAAAGGCTGTGGACAGACTGGAAGTGTTGGAAAAGGCACTTACAAGGGAAGTCAGATGATCCAGGTGTCTTTCCTGTTTTTGTTGCTGTAAATAAAGTTTATATCAGTAATACATTCACATGTCTTGCATAAGACAAACAAAAAGTGGCTAAAAAAATGACTCCTTACCAATGATTCTCTCCACAATCTGAAACTGTTTGTTTAAGTCAGCCATGAGCTCCTGCTGGCAGTTGTGAAACTCTACATCCTCAGGAGACGCCTTCCTCAACCTGCAGACAAAAATCACACAGGTTAGAGATGACTCACTAAATATGATGTTCACGCGAACACAGCAATCCTCACCATGAATTCATCTCATCGTTTTTCTTCCTGAAGTTGTCCAGTTTCTTCAGTCCCTTGACCTTCTGCTGTGTCAGAGAATCCAGGCTCTCCCACGTGTTGTGAATGTAGGACCAGCCTTTCCACTTGATCAGAAACTGAATCTCCCCCTCTTCACTTTCAGGGTCAAAGCCGTTACATGGGTCCCCATTTTCCTCCACAGCATACACTGTGGTGGAAGCACCGATGGCTAAGAGACCAAAAACCCAACACACACACACACACACACAAATCTTTACAACTGTGAAAGAGCCATTTTATTGACAACGGGTTGCGAAACTAAGAAAATGTATCACCTCCTTTTTTGCCGGTCCTCGTGTCGATAACTTTCTCAATCGTTTCGCTGTCATCGTCCTGCTGCTCTTCACCAGCATCCCCCGTCATTTCGATAAGGTCATCAGAGTCCGTTTCAAAGTCATGTTGGTCCTCTTTATAGCTGCAGCACAATGGAAAGACAGGATAAACATAAACATGTCTGATCTGTTCACGTGACAAGGAGCAGCAGTGACGTGCTTCCAATTTTAGTACCATGAAGAATATTCCTGTTTACAGGTTGTTTTCACCTCTGTTGACATTTTTTGTAAAACACTTGTGATTAAAATGTTCTATATATAATTAGGGTTGATTTGTTTGGATTATTTAAATATTAACATATTGGAAAAAAAAAAAAAAAAAAAAAAAAAAATCACCTTTTGACTTTGGTGGCACCCCTTCTTCGAGTCTGTCTCTTTGGAGTGTCTTCCTCGTCATCGTCATCATCTTCGTCGTCATCGTCATCCTCTTCAGCTGATGACTCCTGTTTCCTCGACTTCCGTCCTTTTTGAGACTGCTGCTTTTTGACCGAAGATTTGCTCTGAGGTCTGGAAAAATGAAGCAGAGAAACACAAAAGCCGTTGAAAACTTTGTTGCAGAGTTTAAACAGGAAGAAATGTTATTAACAAAAAGAACCAAACAGACACACAGATGCTAAATATCTAAGGAATATATCAGACTGGAACTCAAAGCCAAAATGAAAAAGGGAGCAAATACGATATTAAAGAAGTTCTCACACAACATGGAATGATTTGGAGATGACCAGTGGGTAGCTGTCTGATGGCCAGGCTTCGCTACTCTCTTACCTTCTAGCAGGAAGTCGTCTGGATCTAACTTTTTTCTCTTCCTGCTCACTGTCTGTACTGTTGGACTCCTCCTCCTCATCTTCCTCCTCTTCATCATTTGAGTCATCATCTTTCCAGATATTTCTTTTAACAAAGAAATGCCACAAGTTCACCCTCAAGGCCCATCACTGCTACTTTTTCCTCAGTAGTCATTTATGTTAAGTACTGGCCACAGGGTGCATATCACGACCCAATTTGATCAGGGATAAGCCGCTGATCTGACCAATCAAATTTGATTTTAATGTAAAAAAACATCACCTGGCAAGCTTAAATTTGGAGCCCATTATGAAGCAAACAGATACCCATTTACAAGGAAGAATTACATGGCAAGATTCACAATAGGAACACAGATTGGCTACACAATAACACACACATGAACTGCACAAAGACTACTTTATGGACTGAGTGTATGTGTCATATGGCAGAATTAAACAAAAATAATACAGGAAATAAAATGGTGCTGTCACATTGAATAAATAAAAGGACAAATGACCAAATAATATATCTCCAAACACATTCACAACCTGTATACTTACTCTTTCTTCTTAGCCCGTGAAGATTTTCTCTTAGGGCTTTCACTCTCAGAATCACTGCTACCCTGTAAAAGCACAGCAGACGCATCAGGATACACTGCGTCACCAGACAAAGCCATGCTATGCAATGTCCACTAGATGGCACAAGCAGATCACTCAGAGGAGCTCATGTCAGAGCACATCATATAACCGGTCAAGCCACGCTGCACATCATTACTCTTCATCCCCGAGCTTCATTTGCATCTGCATACCTCAGCTCCAATGTTGAGACGAGCCGGCTCCTGTCTGCTTCGGTTCGACCTCCTGACACCGTAAACATCTGGATGTTCTTCCCACATCTGAAAAAAAAAAAGGAGATCAGGTGCTAAAAGTGAGACAAGAGCTTTGTGGTTCATTGCCGAAGTGTTGCATATCCTACAGCTCACAATCCACTGGGCAGCGTCTAATATAACCATTTAATTTATGACCTAGTAAGAATAAGTAACATTTTTTTGTTTTGTTGACAAACCAAAACCAAAAAGAAAATTTTAGAGTTAAATAAGACAGGTAAAAAGAAACACTATTTCAACATATTAGAAGTAAGACTAGCTGGGATTTTTCAAGAGGCAGTGTAGCATGTGTCAGATATGAATAAAATAGTGTGTGAACTCTAGAAATACAGTCTATCAATGTTCCAGGAACTAAATTCAAAATCCTCCTTGGTGCCACCCCACCATTCAGCAAGAATAAAGTGCCCCTTTCCAGCTTTAGAAGTCAACTATCCCTTTGATTAAAACTTGATCCCCTAAAGTAAAAGGGGCACAAACAACACCTGCATAACTGCAAATTAGAGGGGTTGGTCCGAGTTATAGACACTGAAATATTAACACGCTTTGAAAGCAGAGGTATTGTGCAACATTTAGTCAGGTCACATCAGGCTTGAAAAGGACAAAAACACTAAACACTGCAGTCAGTAAGTCAGGATTAACTTACAACTCCCCTTAATGGGCTAAAGGGTCAATATCATTGCATGCATTTGTCTTTCAACAGTCTGATGGCTTTTCTAACTCTATCTGAGCAACCAGCATGTAGAAAACCTTCCTGTATCAGAGGTGCTATATGAATGCTGGACTTATGACATATGCAAGAAAAAAAAAAACAGTACGGATAAAGAAAACCTTGCAAAAAAAAAAAAAGAAAAGGTTTAACTCTAGAAACTTTGAATGTCACATCTTCCTAATTACATAAAAAGCCCAATTACACAAACCCAAGTAAAGTCAAATGCCTCATTCATCGCCTCATTATGAGGCGATAAGACCATTAATCTCGTTAAAAGACTGTAAGCCTGCAGGGGAGTCTTAGTTCAGTGACCTTTACCTTCTTCACATCTGCCAGGCGCTCCTTCTTCCTAACCGGCTTGTCTTTGACTTCTGCTGTGTTTTGCTGTGATTTGGACTCTGTCGATTCGCTCTCTGACTCGGAGTGACTCTCTGATTCTGAAGAGCTGTTGGACTCTGAGTTGTGCGATCGCCTCCTCTCGCTGCCATGTTCGCTTTCTGACTGACTTCCTGACTCTGATGCAGAGCGATTGGATTCCTCTGAAGCAGAGTTGCTAAAGAGAAAAAGAATATGCATTTTTTTTCTAGCCCCTTTGGAATTCTGCAATGCGTACAATAAGATTTTGTGTGAGTAGTTTAAGTAGATCCAACAACATCATGGTGAAAGTTTTGAGTTCAATGTAGAAACAAATGCATCTAGCAATTCAAGTGCAAAAGCTCTCAATGTGTCACAGAGAAACTTAAAGGGCTCAATGGCTTAAGTAATTAGTGACTCTCAGCCAAAAGGAAAGAGAAACCTCATTACATCATGGACTATGTTTTTCACTCAGCTAACAAGCTTATAACGACCTCATTCTCTCTAAAGCACATGAAACTACTTAGTCATTTTAAAAGATGTGGAGTTCCCATTCACCTGCTCTCACAACTAAAATATGGTAAAACTGGAAATTATAAAGCTATCTATTTTACATTTACTACAGATTGACATTAGTCTCTTTTCTCCCTCATAACGCTCAATATAATAAGAGCTACACGAGCACAGCAATGAAAACAACATTAAAGCATGAAAACTACAGGTGAAACTGACAAGCATGCCACTCCCAACACAAGATCCTCATCCTATATCTGAATAAGGTTTGGAGCTTATTTTGGAGGAATAAATATACAATGATATAATCACTAAATTAAAAACAATGAGATGGCATCCCCTTCTAACCTCACTATCTTTTTTAAATGGTGCACTTTTGACCCATCATCACATGGCTTTAGGTGGGCGTTAACAGATAAATTTAACTTTAAGTACTTTAACCTCAATCATTTATCATGTGATGAATGCACAAGTAAAATGTATTTGATTCAGATCAAAAAGCCACAAAAGTAGCCTCACATGTTTTGCATGCATCTTCAGCTACTAATAAGGTGCAACTAAAGTTGTTTTTGTTTTTTTTATTTCTAATGTAAAACATTTTTAAACTCAATTGTAATTTTAAATGACCGAGTCATGTTAAGTTAAAGCAACATGTAACAGTAATGAATGAATTTTTTAAAAAATGTGATTTTTCACATTAGTTTCATATGTGCAGTACTTTCATTTGTACACATGGTGTCGCTAGTAGCTATCCTAACGGAGATTAACTCTGCAGGAATCACTGTCTAAATACGTAGTTTAAAGACTGATCCTCTTGTTTTAAACCAGCATATAAACTTACCCATTATTTCATGTACTCAAGACAATTAGTCACTCTTGATCTTAGGGGAAAACATTTCACTAGATATTAAACAACAGTAATATGTATTTGCCCCCCCCCCAAATTTGGGAATAATTACCGCCTTGAGGAAAATAAATTGAAGCAGCATAATCATAGTATTACTAACTATTTTAAAACAAAATGCACGTTGTCCTGGTCTTTAAGTTACTGCTCATAGACATCCTATATACGATGTACATACATGTATATGTCTATGTTACTGCTCCTTTAACCAAACCCGGAAGTACATATCTCTTTCCGCTTTCAGTGAGGTCAACATTGGGTGGAACCTTGATAGCTCAAATTTCCATTGGCTACCACGTTGCTAGGCAGCAGTGTAGCCTATCACAAAGCTATACGTAAGCTTTTTTTTTTTTCCCCTTTCTTATTAAAGGCCTAAGCTCTTCCTGTTCCTCTGTGTAGTTCAGAGCTGAGTTTTAATACAGATAAGTGAGCAAGCTGGGTACACAAAGCAAGGGCCATTTTGTGACTCAGGAGTGTGTATAAATGGTAGTTTGCAAGAATGTGGCAATGCATAAAACCAGATTTCTCTGTTGGCCTTTCTTATAACTGAAGTGCTTGCAAAGCAAATCTATTAAAGTCATAGAAATTAAGCTGTCATCACTCTTGAAATATGTTTCACTCTTAGCTTGAAATAGTAAAATGGCTGCCATAAGATCCCACACACACACAAAACTCTATAAGTGTGATGTAACCTGCTGCAGTCTAGTCAGTGAAATGCTGGGTGTCACTGCCTGCATCTATCTAAACTGTCCTTTAAAGCTGAAACAGTCTACTAAATTGCTCACGTTTACTTTTGACATGGCAATGTGTCTTCCAATATGTGCTTAACCAAGAAGGCAGCATCTATCCAGCAAATACAAACATTTCTTAAAGGTGACAAATCAATCATGATCCATCCCTTCACCGTCCTAAAACCAAGGACAACATGATGCACTGAGATCTTTATTTATGGAAACTTGTTTCTACATATTCTAAAATAGGTTAGGCACCTGTGGATAATAAATGCACTTTGAAATATTAACACCTCATGGAAAAAATTATGACAAATTTGTTAATGTCAACATGCTGAAGCTTCCAAACTCAAACCTTTAAAGCATACCTGACAATTTCATTACATTAAGATGTTTAAGAGAAATCAATTTTCTTTGTGGCATCATTTACAACCTTTATACATGTAGGGGGGAAAAAAATAACACATCTTCATAAATTCAGTGAATTTATATACATTTAATGTGTCACACACTTGCATAACAATTTTTAAATAAAAAGGACATTTTTTGAAATATCTTTGACAGATAAAATAATTTTTTTTATTCATACATAGCCACTATCTGAAGAGATGTTTAACAGTAAACTCTCCATTCACAAAAGCCTCTGAAACATGATATATATATGATATCTTTCAGGATACAGGAAATTATTATGCAATAATCTTTTGGCCTTAATGAGAGCAAGAGAATACTGATGGAATCTCATAACATGCAAGTTAAAGTTTTACTCGTCCTGTGAAGCAAGCTAGTATAAATATAAATCACATCTAAAAAAAAAAAAAAATTTTTTTAAAGATTTTAAAATCAAGAACTTTCACAATAAAATACATAAACCAACATGACGAGACACCTAACTTGGTTTAAACTTAAATTGCATGTTAAAATTGAAAGTATTAATGTAAAAAAAAGAAAAGATTTAGAGAAGTAGTCACTTAAAAACAGATTTTTTAAAAACTACACATAAAGTGAAGTGTAACACTTCAATAAATCCTTGATTTATTAGTGTCCACAGGTAACAACAATACAATGCAATGTTTTGACAAATAAATTAAACTGAAACAATGTTAGTAAAGTGGTGCAATGCAGTCCCAATTTGTAAGGCAAGGTCATAGAGCAATACAGCGACAGAACATGTAGCACTTGTGTCAAATCATATTAAATGCAGGACAACTGAGTTTTCACAGTACATCTCGTGGGCAGTGATGTCTGAACAGAGGCCTGAAACCTCAGTATTGAGTGTCAGAAATGGCAGGAAAATCAGGGTGTGGCTATTAAACAATAGCAAGGTCATTCATGACATTAGTGAACTTCTTCAAAACGACGTCGCAAGTGTAACACAGGTGATCAACCAAGCTTGACAAGGTAAACAATCAAAGCAGTTATGTGGAAGGTAAAATAAAGTAAAATGGTCATACCTTGATCCATTGCTTTGAGTCGATCCATCGTCCTCCTGTTTTTTACTTTTATTCTTCATCATCGTAGTATCCCGAAAAGCTGATAATGTGATGTTTTGTCCTGGTATTTGCTGCCAAAAAGTTAAGAGGAACCCCGAACTATCATACAAGTCTTTTTGTCCAGGTGGCAGATAAAACCAATGCGGTGCGACACGAGTAAAGATAACGACATCAAATCAATAGACTTGATGATCACTATTTACATCTCAAATTTAAAGAGGGCTCAGAAAACATGGTAGGTGTCCTTATAATATGTTAAATATCCACTGTGTCTTTCAATATAGCCCTCGGATCAAGCTGCATGCCGTTAATTTTAACTGCGTCATCGCATGAAGCATTGGAAAATTAACATTTACCGTAAAGAAAATCGGTAAATTAAACACTGCACAATGTAAACATAACAATTCAATGTGAAGAAAGGTGCTAGCCTGTAAGGGAACTATTATTCTCGTTCACTGTCGCAGTTTAAATATTTATCCGACTCGAATAAAAATTAAACCGTAAAAATAATTACTTCCAAAATTACAAGAAGAGCTTTAATCCAAAAAGGTTATGAGCCTTTACAGTGTAGATAAACTGGCAGGCTCAGGGCGACAGAGGCGAGCAGCAGCAGCAGCGCACTAAAAATGGAGGCGCGCCATGGCTGCCAGAGCAGAGTATGGAAAACAACGACAAGCACTCCGCCAGCACAGACGGCTCCTTCACCTCAAATATTTAGCACAAAAACCATAAGAAACGCACCCAATCCCGCTAAAAACGTTCGCGAAAAAACAACTGCAGTTTTACAAAACAATCCAGCTGTATCAACCGAAAAACAAGCAAGAGAAACGGTCTGGCGAAAGTCTATGGCACTCTTCCCAAGGCTCAGCCGCCATCTAGAGCTCCTTCCCTGCTCTGAAAGCTTTGCCTTTGATTGACGTTATTTCCATTTACCCCACACTCAGGTGATGCCTAAGTCCCACCCCTTTTATTATGTTTAAAATGACTTTTATTTACTTACAGATATTTGTCAACTGTAAGTTACAAGTCTCAAAAGGAAATCTTTATCTTCACTAATAAAAACGTAAGAATAGAGAGAGGCTATAAAAGTATAAATTTTGCACCAATTGCATCACTTCCTGTTTAGGCAGGAAAAAGACAAAGCAGCAGCCATTTTAGAAAGTCTTTGGGGTTATGTTCTGGAAACCATTCCAGTTCAGAACTAAACATTTTCAATTACTATAATACGCAGGTGCTAATACATTTGTTCACATTTGCCAAAAAGCAAATGAGAATTACAACCACCATTTTCTGATCATTAAAGATTATAAATTCCTTTTCATAGCAACTCTGAAAAGATATTTACCCCATTTAATTAGCAATCCAGCAATTAAACTCGACAAAGTATATAAAAACAAAAAAAAGTAAAAGAAAAATCTGTTATTACTGATGGAAAGTCAATGCGAACCAACTTAAATTAAATGTATAAAGTAAAATTTTACAACCAGCTGTTAGTTTGACTAAAACGTTATTTAAATCTTACGCCAAATGTACTTGTAATTTTCCAGATAATAAGCTAATAAAGCAAAGCCAGGGATTAAATACGAAGACATACACTTTATTTAAAACAACATTTGAATATCAAGTGTACAAAGGCTGATTTTTCCCCACCCCCAAAAAAACAATTTTTGTCAAGTCCAAAATACAGCCATCATGGGTGGTTCAGAGTCCATGTTGTGAGTAACAAAAAGTAAAAATCCAAACGCCAAAGTCCAGAGAAAAAGCTTTCATCTTGTCAAAATTTGGCTAACTGCCAAATCACTTGCCATCTTCACGTTAAACAACGCTGTCTCCACTTCAGCAATATCCACTTGAATGGGGTCTTGATAGGATGAAAAAAAAGAAGGAAGAATTGTAAGCCCATAGTTTAACTAAAGTAAGTGTTACTGACCAGCAGTTAAGAAGGCATACTACACTAAAAAAAAACAGCTTTGTTCTATACTTGGCTAGCTTTCACTTGCATTAGCTAGGACTGTGCAAGAATGTGTAATTTTGAAAATATGAGGACTTATATGAATAATGAAAGAATTTAGCTAAATCGTCGATTGCATGTAAAAGTCGCAACACAATCCATTGAAAAACACTACATTTCGCCTTTTTGGATCCAGCTTGGTAGCAGTGATCGTTTAGGATCAAATTTGAAGAAGCGCAACAACTTCAATAAAATCCCAGATGACATCCATTTTATGACATAAAATGCTTGCGTTAAGAATGTGTTAGCATTAGGTTGTAGATTGGGCAACACACATTCATGTATTATTTTTGGTTTTTGCCAATGAAAAGGTATTTTGAGGTCAGTTTGAAGTAACTGAATAAACCCTTGGCTGATACAATTCACCAGAAGTTGAAGGTAATCAACTATCAAAACAAAACTATCAAATGGCCAGCAGGGGTATTGCAAGCATGCAGCCTTATAAAAAAAAATAAACCAAAAAAAAAAAAAAAAAAAACCCATACATTTTTAAAATACACTTGATTAAGTAAGAGTGTTCAAAACAGTCACACTAGAACACAAACAGCTAAGAGAATAAAAAGGGGCGTTATCAAAATTAGATTAGTTGAACAATTGCGCACTTGAATAATAAAATACGGGACCATATGATGAACAACACTGGCCAATTTCAAATATCTACTACTGGTGGTCAACATCAGAAATAACACCCCGCCCCCCTCCAAGCACAAAATGAGATGAAATCTGTAAAAAATAATTGTAAACACAACTGTGCATAAGGTTAATAGGAATAAAATGCTACCGATTTGGGGGAAAAAATGGCAAAGTTATCAACCTGTGGGGAATTTTAGCTTTTTCTATTAAGTGCCACCAGGAGGGCAAAGTTAACACTGACATTTTCTCTTTAACAAAAACAACATTACACTGCTGTGCAGGTACTTAATTTTCACCACAGGAATTGACTCATCCTTTCTCAACACCATCTGCCTGCTATATCGTACTTTGGAAGCATCTATAACTAAAACTGAATTTTAAAAAGAAAAATCATTCATATGTGCACGATGGGGCAAGATTAGCCTTAAAAAAAAAAAAAAAAAAAAGTGTGGCATTACCATAACCTATCCAATTTGAAAAAAGGGGGACAGGGGAAAAAACATTTCCAAGATCTTGAATTAAACAATTATTACATCCAATGAACACAAACAAAGACTTACAGAGCTGTTTTCTTTTTCTTCAATTTGAAAATCTTGTGACCAGTCTGTCATGTCTCGACTGTGGAAGAGATAAAGAACAATGAGTGATATACAATTATGACATAAAAACTCCACATTTTTATGTTTAAAAGTTGTTTCAACTAGTCCTGCTTTTAACTGTGGCTGTTATCATAGCAGAAAAATTGCTTTCTGGCCCAATTATGAAAGTTGTCATGAAAGAAATTCATTTACTGTCAAGTCAATAACAAGTACAGGTCAAGCTAATGTAAAACAAAATTCTAGACATGGATTTGATTTCTATAAATGATTAATCACTACCATATCATAATGAAATGTTTAATATTTAAGCACATATTGTAAGAAAAACCAAAGCAAATAACATTCTTCTGGTGTTCATCAATATTAAATTTATATTTTTAACTTAATGAATGTTTTACATTAGTTTTCACCAATGCACGACCTGTCACAGCAAATAAAGAGATCACATGGGGACTTTTGCAACAAACTAGCATGGATTACTTTTAGTTTGTTGAATGGCAAAAAAACAAAAAATCTATTTGCATGTCTAAAGTTGTTAAATTAACCTTTGCAAATACTAAAATCATGCCATCCATTCTAACAGTATGTGTTAACTGGTTGGTGTTGCTTCAATGTTATTTTTAATATTGGGGAGTTGCTTATAATCTTTGGCTTCTGACGGGTTGCTTTCAAGTTAAAAAAAAAAAAAACTATTAAAATAAAGGAACAAGAAGGGTGAAATAATTAAAAATCCAAAAGACTGTAGAATTTAATTTTTTTAAAGTTATGCCGTATTTTTTAATACCAGCTAAAGTCCATTCTTCAGCGGTTACTACTAATGTGCAACATGCAAATGAACTACCTAGTTATTTTGTACTGGTGTTTTTCAAATTTCAGTATACAATATTTGTCATTACAAGTCTAAAATGGATCAAGTTCCAGTAAACCACTCTTTATTTAATTTCATAGAGAACTATGCTAAACCTTGAGCTTGGTCGTTGTATTTACTTTTTATTATAACAGGACATTAGAAGTGGGAGGTGGTTTTGACTTCAGAGCCTGAGAGTAGTAGACCTAAACAGGACCAGATTGTCAGTTAGCATGATAAGACTTAATTTTTTGTAAACAGGACATAAAGTTAACATTGTCAACTTGCTGAATGGCAGACTGTGGAAGTTTCACAAGGAAGAAGATAACCAAAATATTTTATCATTTGAAAAGTATTTTAGGTAATTGTTATGCAGCAGCATCAAAACCTTAACTGAAAGAGGTTTTTTTTTTGGGGGGGTGGGGGGGAAAAGATGTGCATGGAAAATTACATTAAGGTGACTTAAGTATGATGTTACGAAACTTCAGCAGCTACCCAGACAATGGTCGTGATTTGCTTTCTATGGTTTATAATTTTTGTGTATTTCATTTGTTCAGTTTAAAACATTTTTACATAAAGTATTCAGTAATTATTAATATCACTAAGTAGTGCCATCTAGAGGGAGGTAAAGAGGCAGGTGAAATAAATGATAGTCGAAACAACCGTTCATCATGTTACCGTCAGTGCGATAAAAGCACCACAAGAGTTTAAATGTAGATAAACTGAAAGTTAGTTACAGAAATTACAGCAAACATTTTCTCTGACAGCTATGACACTACCTGTTCTAAGGGATTTATACTTGTTATGGTGCCATAGCAGTTTGCTACGTGTACGTACATGGAGGGTTGATGCCTTTGCTATGCAGCATAATTGCGCATATCAACACCCTTGTGATGAGTCAGTTTGTGATCACGTGTTTCTGGATTTCTGAAAATTCTCCTCAATTTGTGGCAGTAACCAGGGAAGAGAAACAACATGACACAGTAACCAGACCCTTGAACCCACATTTTTTTCAGCGTTAGCTACGCCAACCCTACGGTACACAGACATCGCACGAGTATAAATCCAGTTCATTGCACTCAACATTGCAGTACTGTTGTATCTTTTAACTAGGGGGGAGTCAATAAGCCAAAATTATTGTGTACAGAATACAACACTGTAGCAGCGTAGCCACTTTTGCGATGCCTGCTTGTTAGTTACGATGCTAACTTGATATGTTTAGTCAGTGCAAACAAGGGAAAGGGACAGGCAATGATTAGACTAAAATGTATTTTTTGTGTCAGCATTTGCAACCACCATGTAAATTTGCGAAAGAAATATGAAGCAAATATTCACCATAGTTTTTGCCCATCACCCACTGTGGTTAACTTGCTGTGTTTACGCTAAATGCTAAATATTCACACCAATTGCTTTGTTAAATGACACCATATTGACTGAAAAAATGATTATGTACTAAATTCTTAAGAATACCGATGTGTTGTAGGTTAGCTAGCTAGAAGGATGATCAATTTGTTGACACATACTTGTTTTTGCAATATAATCATGTTACGTCAAATTAGATATAATTATGTTTAATTTTTAAACCGACCTAATAAAACTGTGGAGCAAGAAATTTTTTTTTTTTTTTTTTAATGAGAATCCTATGTGTTCAGTCAAATTTGAACTTTGATGTTCGATATGAAGTTCAATTTTAAGACTTCACAACCACTGAATATTAACAGCATTTTAAGCTGTGATCTGTTAAGAAAATTTATGAATCAAAGTAGAGTATATACACGTATTTTAAATATAGTTTTAACCTAGCCAAGCAATGGCCATCTTGCCTAATACAGGATCAAGCTACTAATTTATAATTTATAAGTATCTCTTTACTACATTGTACACTAGGGGGCAATGCTGTCCATCCATTGTATAAATAGTAAAGCCACAAGAATTTAGTCAACACATTTCAAGACTTCAATGCACAGGTAACATGCAATGAGCCTTCTTTCAATTATTTGTCTTTAAATGATACTTACAAATCTCCACTGCAGCGTGAATCACCAAGGTTCTTCAAATCACTAAACGTCAACCCTTTAAAATAGAACAAAAATATAATGAGTGAGGCAGTAAGACTATAGCACACCCTACTGGCCACAAGTAAATAGCAGTGAAGACAAACACTTTAATTTGGCCTAATTGAAATAAAACATACCATTCAGAGGTGGTGAAACAAACTGATTTCTTCGTCAACGTCATTTGTTGAATGGCAAAGACCTGCAAATTACGAAAACGTAGTTATCATTTATGTAGTTTTGAATAAAAACACATGGTGACAAATCCCTTCACTTATAAGCGAGCTAGTTTTTAATTACTTTTAAAAGACAGTTCTGAACCATCTGAAGGGTCATTTATACTTTAAGAAAATAATAAGTAGGTATATGCGTATTTAATTATGCAAATGTTTCAGATTTTTGTGCCTGAGTGGCTCAAAATTCAACTAAATTGGTCTTAAAATGTGACATCCATTTGAAAATAGCTTACAGACGACATTTTGTTATGTGCAAGTTGGTACTAATCCTTGGGATTTAAAAATATAGTCTAGAATTCCAATATCTAACATAAAAATACTTTATAGTACCAGTTTATATTATGTGTACTATTTGTTTTCAAATGTGAATGTCTTTAAACTTTGTGAGACAAAGAAATTAAGATTATTTTATTTATTAAATTTCTATACAGCATTCAAATTATCTTCAAATTCACAAATGTAGTTGGATTTTTAACCTTAAAGTCTTTTTTTAGATAGCATATAGAAGTAATGTGACCTGAAAAGGTAGATTTTAGGCAAATATTAATATTACTTCACCATTCAGAACCCCAAAGGGTTAAAAGCCAACACCCTATTTTGTATTTCGAAAATAGATCTAACCTTTTAAAACATACAGACTCTATACCTTACATTCAAGTTTAATCTAGTTTGTTTGATGTATGCATTTAAAGAATTATTGTAATAAGCTATATTTCCAGCATCCTGACAACTTTGCTAAATGTATTATTTTTATTAATAAATTATACATTTTAAGTATATAATACCTCCATAAATCTAGATACAAGCTATATATGTCAGCTCTGTGAGAAGACAATCCATACATTTGACAGAGTTGTCTTTTATTTGTATTTTTTATCCTAAAATTCCATGAAAAATGTTTTAAAAAATGAATATCCTAAAAATTAACAAAATTGTCTTTAAGGGGGTTGTGTTTATGTGAAAGAGTCTCGATACAACGTTTAAAAAGAGAAACATTTGCTCATATTTCTTGTTTTTATCGAGTAAATTCAACAAGGGCATTTGCCCTTTCAAGGACAAAGGAAATTTTAAATGCGTAGGTTGAAATAACTCCAAACTCTTTGGGAATAAATATGCCTGTCCACACATGAACTAAGTCTCCTCGAAAAAGAGATACAAAACATGCCAAATTTATCAAGTAAAACACAATTCTAAACCATTTAAACTCGGTTAAATGTTTTCTCTATTCTTAGCTCTCAGCACAACATGGCCATTTTTACAACACTGCGCCTAACTGTCGTTCTTTCCACCATATTGCCTCGCGCGCCAGATTCGTATTTTTCAACGGATAACGTATGATCACTGGCAGTTTCTTACCGCTTTCTCCGGAGGTGTCTATCCCCCGTCATCTGCAGCTGTCAGCATGGCATTTTTGGACGATTTTCGTGCTTTTGGTATGTCTTTGGGCGGCATCGTGTCGCTCTTCATCCTCCCCGTCCTTCCTGCCTCGCTCCTCTGTTGCATGTGTCCTCCTCTCTGCCTCTGCCTGAGCTGATATCCTTCAGCGGCTCTGCCCACCTTCCTCCCCAACTCCACTTCCTCTACAGCCCCATCTAGCTAGCATGCAGGCATTGAACGGACCTTAAATATACCTAAACTTTTCTTAAAAGAGCTGAATCATGCGGTACAGTTCTAAAACAAAAAAATAATCAACAGAATAAGTAATACTAAAATGGGAAAACATTTTCCCTTAAAGAACAGCTAACTGTGTTTGTAGTCAACATAACAATCTAACTAAATTTGTTTATGTGTGTAACCTGCTGATATGTGAGAAGACAGATCTGTAAATAGAAGCTATTTGTGTCACCTGTGTTTTAGTGCTTTAGAAGAACTAGAACAACACAGTTTATTATGTTTTAGTTATTTCATTTCTATTGAGTAGTGCAGTGTTTTAATTTGTGTTCATTCAGAAACACAATATTTCATTTGAACTTTTTATTTCAAGGTGGCATCAAGAGATATTGCACATTGTTTACACATATTGTTCTGTATTTAGATTAAACTGCTAATACGTAATCTATGCTTCAATAATAAATGCAAAACTGTACTGTGGTTACATTTTATGTCCATCACTGAAAGCATTGAGATGACCATAACCAGCCTGTTGTTCATTCGTACTTGTTCAAGTTTTTTTTTATTTTATTTTATATTAACTATTTACATGTAGCCTATTTGATGGAATCCCTATATAGGTTTACTGGGTCATAATTTACCTACAACTCTGATTATATGTGTACAAATTTTCTGACCTGTCACTGTCTTGGGTTTTATGCTTTCTACCACCTTAGAATGTGGTTAAAAAAAAACAAAAAAAACTGGATAATGACCTGTCTTTATGGTCACTTCCTGAATGGCACAAATAGCATCTAAGTGTCTCAAAACCAGCATCACAAATGTTTATTCAAGTGTCCAAAAACTGATCTAAGCTAAGATGCTTTAATGTGCAAGATGCAGCCTGAATAAGCCACAGGTTCCCTTATAACTAAAGGACAGGAATGCATGGAAAGAAATAATGAGACCATACATGACTTATTTCTAAAGAAAGACATGGCAATAACAGATTATCTTAGTGTGTTTTTAATGCCCAAGTCCATATTTGTGACTTCTGAAAATTGAATTACAGCTATTTCAGTGTTACTATTTATTCACCAGACATAACCACTAATACCTTATATGTGTCAGGAGCCCAATCTGCACATGCCTCTGCCTATGTTTATATAACCAAACGTTATTAACATGAACCACCACCTCAATGAAGAGTTTTAACAGTTAGTTACCCAATAAAGGGAAACCAAAGTTAGTTAACTGATCAGTCAGTCAGTACAGCCTTTGTTGGTTAGTCTGTGAGCCTGTGGCATGCACTCCACCCCCGGCTCTGGCCAATGACAGCCTTACACACAACAGCGCATGTGCATAGCAGTGGAAGATTTCTTTAAAAAGATCATCAGCCTAGCAACAGCAATTCCCTGCAGAATCATTACAAATCCAGACATCACAAATGAAGATATCCTGCTTTATATTGACTTTGACCGGTTGGTTGGGTGGTGGAGTGTCTTATATCTTAATCAGTTTGTCTGCTAAGATGTAGAAATCAAACCCTGTTCTATTAGAAGATGAAAACTGAAGCACTTTAATGAAGCATACCTCTCCAAAGGGCACCACTGTGCTTTAAATTCATGTTGATTAACAATTGTGTGAGGCATAATTTTACTCTTTTGCTCCCTGAAAGGAAAAGTAAATGCATGATGAATGCAAAAGCATTATTGAGATCAAATTAAAGCAGCACCTGCAGCAAATAAATACCAGTTATTAATATATGGTTATATACTCACACTTTCATAAAAATGTCATTGTCAGGATTAATTAAATGTTTCTTTTCTAAAGCGCTGTTCACAGTTAGAGACAGATGTGTTGTGCATGTTGCAAATGCAGCACAGAGAACAAGTGTGTTTGCATTAAAAGGCGTCGATTTCTGACAGGCGTTTCCACCAAGTGTTATCTTCCCCCACATGTATTTTATGAGATGACCTGAGAACAGGTTGGTCATGGTCTCATGTTGGCTTTTAACTTAGTAGGTTGAATGGCTGTGTATACTGGTGCGGCTGCACTCTTTAGCAAATAACTTTAGTAAGGGGAGTGGTAAAATTAAAGAGTTAAAAGTTACACTACATTATAAAATCATATTTGAAGAATGGCAAGTTTCAAAATGAGCAACAGGAATATCATTGACTTTTTATACATTTCATTTATTTATTGGCTTGTATTTGTGTGTGTGTGTAAGTACTGTAGAGTTAAACAGAAACATTACATGCATTATATGTGTTGAGAACCATCTCGGAATGATGTAAGTCCTGTTGGGATAATCTGAACTGACTGGTTCAGGACAGCCCACCAGTGATAACACACCTCTAAAGAAAGATTTCTATCAGCTTTATTGAAAACCAAACAATTCTTCACATAACTAAAATTACTGATACAAAGGGCAGGGACTTTCTGTTTGTGTGGTGGTAGTGCTTGAGTTAGAGGTTAATATAAAATGTTAACATTTAGTAAAACAGTACAAACTGCTGAGTCCTGAAACTATACTGTGTAGGCGAAAAGTCTCTGGAAGAAAATGCTGCCACCTGGTGGCCGTGGATCAGATCGCACAGCTCTTGCATGCATTTGTACAGTAAAAGGTCAGAATCTCAATTAGCAACCTTATAGAAACGACTAGAGACACAGAAACAGACAAACCAAACAGAAAAGCTTTTGTTTAAACTGAATACGAGTCCCATCAGGTTTTTACTGTATAACATTCTGTTTATGTCTGATGAACAAACCTGCAAATCCCTTATCTTTTCTGATCAATGGATCATGGATTATTATTGGTAGAAATAAACAGTTATCTTGATTGATTTAAATAAAAGTCACATCAAACTAGAAATAAAAGAAAAATACAAATCAGGTCTGCCCTCTACCGACTCAAAGACAGATAGATTTGATGTTGCCTTCATTAGCTCTGATTTATTTAAAGGTTATCGCTGGCACTGATCCGTTCGGCTGCCCATTGCTGTCTTGTCTGATTTTCTGTGGAATCTGCGGTCGTGACCTGGAAGTCTGACGCCTTAGAAAGCTGTTCTGTCTGCTGTGGCCCTTTGGTAGACGGAGAAATGTTGCCTTTAGGTGCTGTCAGAAATGTAGAAACTTACATTGCAAAGCTTAAATAATCCCCACCCAGTGCACAGTCAGCGAATTAAGGTCAGATAATGAGGAATTGGATTTGTTTAAAATGTTACATAAATTAAAACGTTTTCCAATACACATCAACACACTTGCATATAGCATAATTGCTTGTAAGTTTTCATTTATTCATAGAAAAAGAATGAAGCATTGGGTTAAGTAAAGTAGGAATACCAAAAAGTTTAATGGCGGACAGTCTAGCTATCATATATTTAGCAAAAGAAAGAGTAGTAGGCCAAAGCTGGGTAATAAATCAGTTTTAGCTATACTGCATTGATCTGTTGGAAGTGATACTTAGGCAGCATTGACTTAAGCAAATATCAAAATAATTTTAAATGATCTGATACATTTTTTTCAAAAACCTTACGGGTAATTATTAGACAACATTGTCATTGGAAATGTTGAAATCAAAACATAAATATAAATAATGAATAAAATGTATTCTTGTAGACTATATTTTATGAGGTGACATTTTAAAATCTACTTTCTGCCCCTTTTATTTGAAGTTGCGCAAAAACCCACACAGCGTTAACATACCTTAGCTAAAGAATAGGAATAAATAAATACCGTCCTCAAACTTTAGCTATAAAGCTGCCAATATCCTGTTTTTAATGGCAGAAGCTGTGTGGAAATTCCTCTGTACGTGAGTGACGTGAAGGCAGCACAAGCCCACATAATTCTCCTCTTCAGCACCAGGAACAGAGGGCCAGCCTGCAGAGCGCTTCCGGAGGCGGATAATCCTCATCTCAACACGCAGTCCTAATACTGTCAAGAAGGGATTGCCACAACTCAACTCCAGGAAAACACATTTTGGAAGCTAATGCAAGCACCGAACAAGAACTCCGCCTGCAAGAGAAGCTCGGATGAGCCGAGAAATGGATATTTGCATTTCGGCTCATGTTTATTGTGCAAATAACAAAATCTGAAAGCGATCAGGCGCTCGTGTAGAATGTGACAGCTGCTGCCGCGTCTCACCTCGTCGGAAGAAACTAGAGAAAAATATTACATTTGCATCATTTCAGCACCATGGTGGTGAAATTCAATCTGGCTTTAACTTTTATTGCCGTGGCTCTTTGGCGAGTCAGCGGCGAGCCACTCACCCCTTCACTGGCGACGCAGTTAAATTCAACATCATCATCATCATCATCATCATCCACCGTCAGCCAAGATGAATTGACGAATAATGCTACGGATGCTGCCGTGGGATCCCGGATTTCCCCTCTTATGACGCATCTTCCAACCCTGAAAAACATTGTTATTTTCATCTTTGTGTTAACAGCTACTCTTATCACATGTCTGGTCATCAAAGTGATCAGGTAGGTCATCATGAGGTTCATAAGAAACAGCCTACAAGTGTGTTGATAAATGCATCTTTGGAGGAATTTTAGCTTCCATAGGCCTGTTAAGTCGCCTTCCTTAAGGTGTCACTTCACCATGAGGTTAACATTATACTTAGCTTCCTGTTTGTTTTGTTAACCTTGTTTCTCTGGAAGTCATCTCTAAACAAGTGGCCACTACAGGATCCAAAAGCCAGTTTAGTTGCATTTATCTGCAAAGCAGTGGAAAAGAGTAACAGTTTGGCCAATCTGGTGAATGCATGACTAAAATGATTGTCACAACTGACTTTATACAAACTGAATTTCGCCATCATTCATCTGAGTGAAAAAGCTGGCAGTGCAGATCGCACTATTTACCTCTCTGAGCATCTGTGCAGTTGTACAAACTCTAAAGTTACCATTCATCAATCAATAAATGAGAAAAGATAAACTTTATTTATATAGTTCTTTACATAGACACAAGATCACAAAGTGCTTCCCAACAATAAAACATCTGTTATTGATAAAAAAAAAATTCTCCTCTCATGTTTCCTTTCTCGCAGATCTGGCAGGCGAATCAGAAAAACACGAAAGTACGACATCATCACTACACCAGCGGAGCGTGTTGAGATGGCTCCTCTTAATGAGGAGAACGACGACGAAGATGACTCGACCCTCTTTGATGTTAAATACAGGTGAGTTCTTTTTAAGGTGAGAGGTCAGTGCAGCGCACCTCGATGCCATTCAGTCACCAGTTTACCGTTGGCTGAATTAGAAAAAACATAGAACTGCTCTGAGAATGTTCTTTATATGCAGGTGAGCTTTCTAGGTACTTTAAACCTGCCTTGTTTGATGCACCTGGAGTTGTATGCTTCACTGCATCTCACCTTGTCCGAGTGATAAATGGGATTTGCTTATATGTAAAGCAGTGTGTAAGTCTGCTTTGACTAAGAAACGACACAATTTTCCCAACTTACTGAGGCGTTTTTCAGTTCTTCCTGCTTTTAACTGTACATTTACTCTCCTTCAGTTTAAGTGCACAAAGGGCTCAAGGTCAAACGTGTGTTGGGAAAACGCACAGAGAGGATTGTTTAAGACATGTATTTCAGCTGATTTATCTTTTAAACAAACACATTTTTACTTCATATCTCACGTTAGCGTCGGGTTTCACCCTTCCGTGCTTTCAAGTGTTCTTTGACACACAAGCACTTCCTTAAAGGAAGGTATGGCGTCCTGTTTACCTGACATTCCTGACTTTCAACTCACACTGGGCTCTGTGAGGGGAACACACTTCCTCTTCATCATTCTGATTGTTAAAACACACCAAACCTTGTAGAGTAACCCTGAACTTTCCCTTTCTTTGTAGGTGAATTCCAAGCTGGACATCAGTATTTCCCAACTGCTGTTCTGACCTCCCAACCCGAGTGATTTTTATTTGTGTCGCCATCTGAGTCTGATCATATCATTGACTTCTGCAGCTTGTGCATGGCTTTTTATCTGTGTTAAAATAAACGGCGCCGTTGGGATATCAATGTCTGCTGTTTTGCGAAGGCTTCTGTCATGTGATCCGAACAACCTGCTCTGCTGTTTCTGATGTTGGAGATGAGGAGCCTTCATTATGTGACCTCATACATCAGTTAACTTTATCAGACTGCAAGGGGTGTGGAGTTGACCAAGATATCAGCTTCTTCTTGTGTTTTGGTTTTTTATTTTTTTATTTTTATTATTATTATTTTTACACTTGAGCTACAGTCTGACTAGTCGAGGAGTCTGTAGAAGGAACCAAAGTTTGCCAGTTTGTCATTATTGTAAGGAATGGTTACTCATTGTTGAATATAATGGTTAGAAAAGGTAATAATCTACAAATAATGTGCAAATTACTTTTTTTTTTTGTAAAACTTGCAAGAATATGGTGATTTTTTTTATAACTTAATCAAATTTTATCTCATACCTACTAACCACTTTATTGTGCATATATACTGTTAAAGGCTTTCCATCCTTTTATGTATATATATATATATTAAGTGTATATTTTTTTACCGTGTTGTTTCAGGTTCTGTCTCATTTTGCTGCTATTTCAGCTGAAGTTCATATTTTTGAAATCAGACTAGAAGCTAAACATTACTGTTGGGATGCATTATTAAGATAGGTATGTCATTTTTATGAATGTGAATGCCGTAATATGTTGTAATCAAGTGTGCTGAATTGCAAGAATTTCATGTAATCACCTTATCTCCAAATGAACAGTATCAACGGCAGGTTTGAAGACTGCGGTCGAAACAAAATCGCATTTCTTCGTTAAAATTATCCCCAAATTCAATATCTCGTGTGCCCGATAGTAATAAACAGCCAGTCCCCCTTGTTAGTTTCTATTTATGGCTAAATTACTTAAAATGTGATTTTCTTTGGTTCCACTATATTAAATGTGCTACTTTAGATGCTGTTGGAGCTCACAGAAAGTCAGACCAGCTCAAGCTGCCAGCAAAGTTGACATTTCTGAAAAAAAAAAAAAAAAACCTGATATAATATTTGGATTTAAAACCTTAAAATAATCTCACAATAATTTTGTCTGTTCTAAAACAATTGAATGAGTATGAAATCTAGAAGATTTCTTTAGATTTTAATCCAAATCTTCAACAATCAACCAGCAGCTCTGTGTTGTCTGACTGCACACTCACAGGCAGGGCAGATGCAGGTTTGGTTTCCGTGGCTGATGCGGGGGTGAGGTTTCCTAGGTGACCTTCTGTTTTAATCCATGCTGTTACTTGATAGTGCATCATGCGCTACAGCTGCAGCTGATGACCTCCATCCTTGGTTCAATATGAGGACAAAAGATCCTAATCTTAATCTTTAGCATTCTTTGTCCAGAAGAGAAGAACATTGTTATTTTGGTTTTTTTTTTTTAAAGTTTTTGTTTCTTTCAGAGGAGTGAATGTGTTCGTTGTCACTATTAAATGCAAACAAGCGAGCAGATGTGTGTATGACTGTGAATCAGATGTATTTTTATATAACCTTTCGACAACTCCTGGTTGCTTCTTGTGCTCTCCATCCGCCTGTCGTCACTTCTCATGTCAGTATTGTTACTTGGTGACGTATAGTGTTTTGCAGACCCATCTTTTCTTTTGCCGCTGCTCCGTTTCTCTCAGGCGAGCATCCCTGGCAATGTCTAACTCTGTTCCGAGCTGTGTGTAAAGTTGTGGAAAAATCCTGCTCATGTAAAGATGCTAATTGTAGAGTTTTACTGGTTTTAAATCATCTGCTCCAGAAAGTTGCTCTTGTAAAATAAATCAAAGTTGCCGCCAGGAAGACGTTTTAAACCCCGAAAAAGAAGGAAAAAAAAAAACAGTGACACATTTAAATGTCTATGATGTTTATAGAAGAAAACAAGTTTGACACAGATGTTAAGCGTCTCCACTCCTGTTTCCATTTCTTTACAACACCACTGGAATAAAGCTGCTTCCTTTGAAGTGTTACATCTTTAAAGGGAAAGGCTGGAAATGTTCCTCCAGTTTGATCTCAACTGTTTTTTTTTTCTGTAACAGAAAAGTACATCCACACTGTCATAACTGCACAATTCATGTGTCTATGACTCATTTGAAATATTTTTCAAATAAAGATTTAAATACGCGTGTACATGTCACATTATTAAAACAAGACGGCCATGCAGAAGCTAATATTTGGCTGAAACTCCCACATTTACAGTTGATAACACACCGTGTACATAAGAAAATAAGAAACACAATCGCTGCATCTTCACAGCAGGAGCTACATGTCAGAAAACCTTTTTTTAACTGTGCCAAACTACAGATGCTGGGTTAATTAACCTAATAGCATTGGACACAGAATGTTTCTAGTTCAGACAAGCTTTCACAATTAAGCCTTTCTTTGCCTCAGACTGCTGACATCTCTAGCACAACTTTCATGTCTATTCTAAACTTAATTGGCAGAGTAAAAGGGCTGCCATGCAAGTCAACAGGGGCATCTTGTCAAAACAACACTTTTATGGACGAATCACATGGCTGGGAGCGCATGAGAGGCAACCCATTTAGCCATGGAGCTCTTGGAATATTTTAAATGCTTCTAGTAATTCTCGTAAACAAGGGCATTTTGTTGCAAAAAAAAACAAACAAACGCCAAAGTGACTGGCAAAAAGCCACGCTGCAAGACAACTCCTGGAAATCTTGCACCAATGTGCAGCTGGGAAACGCAAATAAAATTATCCATAAGCTCAGAGATTTTGCTTGAAAAAAAATCAGTCTGAAAATGAACACAGAGTGACTGCGAAACATTTCTGGAGCTTTACAATTAAGCTGTTGTTTATGCATGTCCTCTTTGTGTGTATTTATTTGATAACTGCATTTCAAGACAAGTATGTAAGAAATGTTTAACCTTTTTTTTTTTTTTTTTAAAATCCGATTATGAGTTAATTAGATAAAACCCTGAATATTTTTAGTTTAGAAGACGTAAGCAGTTCATTCTTAAAGAGAGGATTTTTCTTTAATAATAGGCACAAAATAACAGCAGCTTTAATTAAATCTACAGACATTTCTATCAGCCTACTGTACTGGTCTATAACTAATTCAAACACAGCATACAATTATATGTCATACATTATTTTAAGTGAATATAGGCAAAGGGATTTCCAGCTCTTCTTCCTCTCAGTGTTATTGCACTGAAACTGTTGCTTCTCAGAGGGAATTTAAAGCACATATTCGCAAAAACATTCATAAGAAAATCAGTAAAACATTCATTTAAAAATGCAAAACAGTTCTTACTGCAACCACAGCTTGACCTCACTTCTCACATTTGCACTGCAGAATGTGGGCAAATGTAGCGCAGCTTTACTGCTGGTTAAGCAAACATTCATATGTGAACAGCTGCTACACTCCTTTATCCTCTCAGGAGTCACTATACTGCAATTCTGTCATTTGGATCTCAGAGCAGTTTAAGTTTATCCTGTCAGAGTTTTAGACTCAAACAAGGAAAAAAAAACCAAAAACCCAAGTTCAGTGGAATTTTAAAAAAAAGAAATTGTCAAGTTGTTTTCACATTGTTAAAGGTTCTATATAAGAAGCTACAAAAGCACAAAAAGTTAGCCATCAATGTATACTGCCAGTCAAAAGTTTGGACACACTCCCTGTTAAATCCAAAGGGAAAGTGTGTCCAAACTTTTGACTGCTCGTGTAAATGTTATCACAAGTTGATTCAAAGTTTTCAGAGAATTGTAAGAAAAAGCATTCATTTTTTTTATGAAGAATATATTTTTTTTAGTACGTCTCTCTCCCTGATTATTCAGTGCTTCCATCTTGTGGCCCAGACAGCAATTCACAGAAGCCCTTAGCATCTCTTCATGCAGCCTCAGTAGAGACCTGTGATATCATAACCTGCAAGCGGCTGTCTAAGTGCCAATCATAAGAAAGGGGTCTTATTATTTTAAGCCTCTGGGGTCTCAGCCAGAGTTCTCTTTGCTGGCACTGTAGATCTGGTTTTTATTTTTAAAAAGATATAAATATAACATTGCAAAATAGGTGGAACAGATTTTTTTTCTCTGCACAGCCTATTTGAAGATGATTTTTGCTGCTTAATATTACAGTAAAGTGTAAAACCAGATGAGAATGTATGAAATCTGATTTTCTTTTTCAGCATAAAAAAGATGTGTTTGTGTCTTTTTCCAAACTTGTAGCCTCTATAAAACTCAACCCATCTGTTCCCCGTTCCAGTTGCTCATGAGAGAACCCCAGAGGGTTAACGGTTGCCATAGAAATATCATTAAAGTTAAAATACAGCAGTGGAATGACTCAACGCAGGAGTCAGTGACAGAAATGGCTCCTTCCTGTTACTGGACATGTTGTTATTCAAGGTTAATCTGAACAGCAGTTACAAGAAAACCTTCTTCTGAATCCATTCAGTGAAGAACGTGGTATCCATGGAGATCTTCCAGCCAGCTATTTACCCTGGACATCCTTCAGTAGTGTCTGTTCCACATCGCAGGTCCCCGTGTGGAGTCGGAGCGCCCCCTGTCTGTGCAAGGTGCTCAAGGTCCTGAATTCCAGAGGCATGGTGTGAGGACTCGAGCTGGAGGTATACTCATACTTTAGAGTGTCATAGTAGTGGTATTTAACCGGTTTGCCTTGAGGATCCATTGGAAATGGCCAGAAGCCATACAAATGGATCTCCTCGCAGAAGCGGGTGGCCATTGTGTACATGAGGAGGCCAGTGGTCGGTCGCTTTATGTGGACATTGTTGGTTAGCCAGTATCTGTGGACAGACATACGGTATGGTTTTAGCTGAATCAGTGAGACGGAAGCAGCTGCAAAAGCAGGAATACATTCAAGATCTCTAACAGCTTAACACTACTACGAAGCAACACACCTGCTTCCGTGTAATATTTTACTCATATGGTATGCTGAAGAAAACAGAAAAGCTAAAGTTATACTAGTTGAGACTTAGACCTTGAAGAGAATGTTTCTGCATTGGTACAACCAAAGGTTGTCCTTTAAAAAAAAATTGATTTATTCACAAATCTTTTCAGTTTTCATTGCTGAGGCAGCCACTGATGACTACGTCGCTATTCACCATAATTGATCTGTCGGTGAACATCTTTTGGCTTTCCACTGCAGCCAACATTAGCAGCCACAAAGAAGCTGATTTAAAGTTTGCAGTCCTGTTCCTATTTCAAACATTACTTATAAGTTTGCTATTTCTTCTTGAACATGTAACTTGCCGTTTTGCTTTACTTATTGCTCATGTGTTTTCAATATCTTTTCATGTTAATACTCTTTGTTCTATTCTAGATTAGCTGGCCCAAGAATATTATTTTTTGAGCCATTTATTTGAAATTAGAGCCATCATTTCCATTAGACTGGCAGAAAGATACAAATATATACATACAAACATGGAAAATATCATTGAACCACAACCACAAGGTTCATCTTTATGCGTGGTATATCTATACTTTCATTGTTTTTGTTTCTATTTGTTTTTATACTTAAAAAAGCCACAAAGTGCTCTGCACAGCTACTATTTCATTCTTTAGGTGAGCAAGAAGCTCCTACGACAGTGACAAGCCACTTGTTTCCTGCAGGTTCAGCTCCACGAACAGATGGACATTAATTTGCCGCAACTTTTCTTTTCAGTAAAAATCCCATTCATTTAACCATAATGCTGTAACTGCCTCCTCACTCCCTTTCAACACCTCTTGTGGTTAGTGAGGAAGGCTGATGTTGTATTATTCACAGCAGTTTATGTGCTGTAGAGGCCAAACACTGCAGCAGGTAAGAATCCAAACAAGAGAAGAGGATTACATCACATTGGATGTTTTGTACTTTTCAGACAAATAACTACTGGCTCAAAAGGCTGGCTAAAAAAAAAAAAAAAGAACAAAAACCTTTAAAACATTCCAGGGCTAATTATTTTGTAAAAGATCTACCCCCTTTGCAAAACTAAGTTAGCTGGAGCATAAAAAATGGCTTTAATATGGTCACTGACCAGCAGTGGCTGTTGGGCTTTTAATGAGGCAGGAAAGATACACACGGGTTTGGTTGTGATGAAAGAGGCAAGACCAGTGCAAAAAAAAAAAAAAACCCCCAACATGAAGAGGATTTCTTTCTAAAGCCTGAAGGGAGTGGAAGAAACATCACACAAATCTGCAAAAAGCATCTAAAAAAAGATCAACTCTGAAACACATCAGTACAAATAAATCTGTGGATATAGGAAAAGCTGAAGAGATTTATTGTCTGTGCTTTTCCAGAATCCCAGACATGGCTTCTGTTAGCAAGTAAACCCCATTTTGCACACAATTTACACTTAATTTAGAGTTCTTTACAAGCCGAATATTAGCTGAGAAAAAACACCTGGTTGAAGTTTTGATCAGATTGCAACTCAGTTAAACCGTGGAATGTACTTCTCGCTTCCTTGCTGAGAATCAGAGGGGCGACATGAGGTCTGTTTGCCCAGCACTTCTATCCAGCATCTCTGCTGGTTGCCTGGCAATCTTGCCATGACGACAAAACCGACTGAATCCTGCTGTTTTTCACCAAGATTAGGTGAAAGCATTAAAGTGTTGTGTCACTGTGGAAATGTCTGGCTGAGGTTCGATTTGTACAAGCTGCATGAAATTCACTCGAGACACATTTATTTGCCTTGGGTGTTGAGTTATGACTGAATATGTTATCATGTGTCACGCTAATTTCCAGCCTTGGTGGAAGTATGTGATCATTTAGTTTGCCTCCTTGTTTGTTCTGTGGACAAACCACACAACGGCTGTACATGCAGCCTTTTAAGGGTTTTGCAACCAGCAAGGCCGGATTAAGGCACACTAACCCCCGACTGCAGCCTGGAGAATGGGGCAGGGATTGATATTGGGCAGAGTTTGTCAAGTGGGCGTGGTTGGTTGTCAAATGTGCATGATTAGACGGGCAATGGGTGTTAGGGGTTAGGGTTAGGAATGGCCACCAATCAAAATGTTGAGGGGCGGGGTTGGACATCCAGCCTGCAGTCAAGATCGTCTCAATTAAGGAGACTGAAGAGAAGCAATTTTTGTTAGTTGCAATCTGAAAGTTTCCCACCAGGTGTCACTAAAGCCCACATAACACATTTTAAAGCACAAAAACCGTTGATCAGCATGAGAAAATATTATTAATAAATAGTCATGAATTATTAATTTATATAAACATAAATAAAAATATAAAGGCATACAAGATGTGGTGGGAAGCAGATTTCTTTTAACAGAAAGCTGGTTTTCTTTGCTTCAGGTCCTCAGGAAACTGGTTACAGGTTTGACATGCAGTACGGCTGCAGCATTGATTTTCTCAGCAGGAAAGAAAATTATTGAATTTTCAGAAAAAAATGTGAGGCAATGCAAGAGACAAGCATGAACAACAGAACCCACAAATAAAAGACAGGCACAAGAAAAGTAAATAATTTTCACACATTGACTAAAGAGAGAGGGAGAGTAGCTTCCTCATCCTGACCCCCCCCCCCCCCCCCCCTCTCTGTTTAAAAATAGCCAGCTGGACTGGAGATTAGAGTTACCCGACCCCTTGATTATGCCGCTCGCAGGTGCTCTCATGAGACGTAGCACACCGCGAGAAGCAGCTGCATCTTACCCTCTGACAGCGTGGAGAAGGCGCAGCGATGGAAAAGCGGTGCGTATGTTCACAGTGTGCAGCAGGATGAGGCGAAGGGCCCACTCCACACGCTCCTCTCCCCTCTTAGCCATGAAGGCTGGGATCCACAGCACGCTGCCGCTCAGGCTTCGAAGGCGCTGCAAGAAGCGCTCTTTCCACTCATCAGTAACCAGGTCCTGGAAGGCTCGCTGCACCACAGAGGGGTTCATAGTCACCAAGTTGGTCCGCTGCCCCACATCGCGAGAGTACTCCTCCACTGGTGCCAGATTACACCTTGAAGCAAAGTTGTCCAAGTTTAGTTTCAGTAGCGGTTACAGAAAGAACATCTCTGTTTAACTAAACTACTCCTCCAAATATTTATAGTCAGCTGCAGTGGAAGACCACGAGGAGCATTAACATGTACAAGAATAGTCACGGTGGGGTAACAGGTGCATTGTGCGAGCATTTCTTATTGATGAAGCTACAGTATGAAATCTCTTAAGTAATCAAGCATTTTTTACCAACAGTCACAAGGCTGACATTTCTGTTCTTTTTTCTTTTGCTGGACAAATGAAAGCAAAGTCTGGATAGAGGAGTTGAGATGCTTTCAAATAGGACACTGAATACAGTTCATAGTCCACCAGGCTGTGTGTTAATGACATCTAAGAAGGGACCAAACTAAACTCATTCATTCATTCATTATCCAACCCGCTTAGTCCGATCACGGGTCATGGGGAAACTGGAGCCCATCTCAGCAGACTCTTGGCGAGAGGCGGGGTACACCCTGGACAGGTCGCCAGTCTATCGCAGGGCCACACAGAGACAAACAGCCACTCACACTCACTACTACATGTAATTTAGAGTAACCAATTAATCTAACATGCATGTGTTTGGACGGTGGGAGGAAGCCAGAGTACCCGGAGAGAACTCACACATACATGGGGAGAACATGCAAACTCCACACAGAATGGCCACTGTTCAAGCATCCCCCAAGCCGAGAATTGAACCAGCAACCTTCTTGCTGTGAGGCCACAGTGCTAACCACTATACCAAACTAAACTAAATCAGAGTTAGTTCTCAGGTGCCGTGATGATAATCTGCACTGGTATCTAAAGGAGAATTACATCAATTTCTGATTTTAAAACTCTCGTTTCTGACTCTGACATTGGCAATCAATGTCCTGACGCTGAGAAACAGCATGTCGCTACTTTTTCCTGTCTTGGCGCATCATTTTACAGCACTATTTTACTTTATGGCACAGTGTAACATGCTAGCAAATGGATATCAACACACTGGCCGTTTTGAGGACACACTGGTCTGATTCAGCAAAGAAACCCAAGAAGACACTATCAGGGGAAGCCAGTAAAAGAAAGAGAAAGGTACAAAGCAGGAGACAAAACAGGAGTCAACAGACTCAAAGTGACTTTTACTTGCTTCAGAGAGCTCAGAGATGAGTCAGTAGGCAAGAAAGATGCTGAATTAGCCATCAGTAGGGAGTGCCTCGGTGAGAAAATCTGCCCCAGTTCAGTAGGGCTTGAACTACTGATGTATGCCTTCTGAAAAATCCTTACATAACATTCTGTTGAACTGACAGGTGACAGCTTTGGAGCTTCAGATACCCTGGAGCTGTCAAGGTGGCTCAAGGTGGACACTTTTATTTTGGGTTTTTTTTTTTCATTCATCACTCATCTTTGACGTTTGTCAAACTGTTGTGCCCCACTGAACAGAGACATAGAGCACAAACAAAAGTACAATTCAACCAGGTGCTATTTTGTTTTTGGATGTATGTAAATGTTAGAAAGCTTACACTTGGTGATTTTCATCACAGTGAAATGTGGTAAGGAAATCATTCAGGGCTGCCATTTGCCATCCATGACACCAAGGTTAATATCTAGATCATAAATATTTGACAGTTTTCCTAATAAGAATTGCTTGGAAGGTCACTGGTAATAAACTCTTGTCTACTTCCCAAAAGGTGTCTCATAAATTTGCCAGACACTTTATATTGTCAATTACAATGAAACCATGCCACGATGACAGAGCCAAAGACTTAGCACCGTCAGGAAATTGGAAAAAAAAATGCTTGAGTCAAGTGTTTGTGATCAAACTTATGAGACCAGTTGCTTGTATGTTCTTCGCTTTATTTCATTCCCATGAACTATTTTGGATTATTTCTCATCTTCTTAGAAGAGGCTTCAAATTCACAACGTGTTTGACGTATTAATGCGCTCATACTTGCCATCTCATGATATTAGAAACATTTCTCTAACTTAGTGTTTCTGAGTCCAGGTCCTCAGGACCACCTGCCCTGCATGTTTTAAAGTTAACTCTACTTTTACACACCTAAACGAAATAAAGTGCTTGTTAATGGGCTGCAAGTGTTGAGTGTGTTGCCACCAAGCAGCAACCTCTGACGGTTAAAAGTGAAGTCTAAGCGGAAATGCATAAAACTGCAGTTCCCCCTTCATCCACTAGGGACTGGCTGCAAAACAGAGCGAATCCCCATAGACTCCCATGTTAAAAAGGCCAACTTCACGGCAGAAATAAACATGTTTACAGTCTGGTTCAAAAATCCATTTTCGGTTTATAGGTCAGGTTTACCCTGCGATGGACTGGCGAGCTGTCCAGGGTGTACCCTGCCTGTCGCCCAAAGCCAGCTGGGATAGGCCCCAGCTTCCCCGCGACCCTGAATTGGAATAAGCGGTTCGGAATGAATGAATGAAAGGTCAGGTTTACCTTCATGACAACTGTGGGGGGGAGTGAATTTTTTTCTAAGTAATTTAATCTCGAAGTTCGGCATATTTATTGGCATGTCCTTTTGATTGGCAGGTACCGATCTCTGGCTTCAAGTAAGAAGAACATAGAACAACCGCGGTTTTTAGCCGGTTAACAACGTGACTTAGCTTTAGTTCGCTTACCTCCGTTAGCTGTTTAGCTCCCGTTATCTCGGGGTTAGCTTGGTTAGCTTTTAGCTACAGAAAACTTGGAGTTCGCTTGATGTCAATCATCTGCCATGATGCTCACGGCTCCACCTCTCCACCTCTTTGCCCATATTTGTATTTTCCGGGCGAGACGACGCGCATGACGCTCCCAAGATGGCGATGGTAGGAACCGCCCACCGAACTTCAATTCAGCTCTTCAGAAACCTATGGGTGACGTCACGGAGACTACGTCCATCTCTTTATATACAGTCTATGGTTGCAACACACCGAACTCACATCAGCTTGGCATCAAGCTATGCACAAGTCTGCTAATTAGGACCGCCCCCCTCGAGGACCAGAGTTGCCCACCCCCCCCATCCCCTGTCACAGCATAACAAGGTAAAGTTCCTCCATAACACCTGAGTCAGATTATTGAACTTCTTCATCAAGTTCTTTGCACTTTAATGCACAACTGCAGTTCCAAAAAGGTTTGCACCTCTGATAAATGTAACAAAAAGTCTTCACATTTAAGAGGCCCCTCTGAAATGCTCATTTTACATGCAGCCATGTAGCCGACCTGTTGCCAGTTAACCCAATTAGTTGTTTAATACTCCACCAGTTATTTTTTATCTAATTCTCTAAATTTTTTGTTGATCCCTATTTAAACTTCTGCTTGAGACATGTTTGTCATGTTTTTGTTTTGGGTTTAATAGTGTTTGCTGTTGCCTAGTTTCTGTCACGTTTCATGTTTTCCCCTTGTGTATTTTGTTTGCTTTTCTTTCTTTTCTACATCACACATGCTTTAATTTGCTCATTTGCTTCACCTGCTCTCTGTTAGTTTGCCTCTGTGTGTATATATATAAATATATACCCATTGATTTCATTGATCACCTGCCAGATCACATTGTAATGATGCATGAATATGAGGACCCATGTGCAAGATGAAGCAAGAGGCCGACAGGTGCAGGAATAAAGGTTTTAATGAAAAAGTCTTATTGACTTAGGGAAAACAACAGCAGGGAAATAAAACAATGATGTGTCAGGTGATCAATGAAACCAAGGGGTGTGTGTGTATATATATATATATATATATATATATATATATATATATATATATATATATATATATATATATATATATATATATATATATATATATATATATACACACACACACATATATATATATATATATACACACATATATATATTAACCTTGGTCAGTGATAATTCCAATGCAGTCTGTTGTGCATTATTTTCGTATACACACACTCAAAATCACTATAATATTACTCCATTGTGGGCATTACTATAGCAACGCATTAATCAACTGATTCAGATCGCCTGTCTTTTGACAAGTGACTTACAGAAACACGCCATTGCTCGACAGTAGTTATTCAGCATAAAAAGTACACACACAGAGGTGAAATAATAGGGAACAGATAAAGTAAATGAGCAATTTAAAGCAGGTGTGCTAATGAACAGGAAGTGAAGCAAACAAACTATCCAAAATATATGTTGTAGAAAACTACACAAAATAAAACAGGAAACGAGAGAAAGAAAGTAGGCAACAGCAAATGTGAACAAACTCAAACTAAAAATACACGGAGTATGACAGTCCTGCTGCCTGCTGTTAAAGCTGGGGTAAGTAATGTTGGGGAGCTAGCATGAAAATAGCACCCTGTCTTGGCTCCTCCCCCTCTGGTTTTGCTCCTTGCGTGATCCAAGGCTTTTTTTTCTTCCCTCTGCCAAGGAGGTTATGTTTTTACTGGCGTTTATCTGTTTGTTTTCAAGATAACTCAAAAAGCTATGGACGGATTTTATTTACATTTTTTAGGAGTTGTTGGAAATGTGAAAAGGAAAAGCTGATTAAATTTTGGTGGTGATGCGGATCACCGTTTGGATCCAGGAATTTTTTTTTAAGGCCGGGGTGGAGATTTGCGCTCTCAGAGTGGCTTTCTAGTCGCAGCTTTTTCCACCAAAGATTTTCTCTTTCCCAGCTGTTTAGAGGGGTCGAACTGAATTTCTTATTGTTCATGATTACAGAATGTGCAAACTAGCATAAGGACGAGGAACCACTTTACCCAAAAAAAAAAATGTCTCTGAGCAAGATTACCTACCTTTAAATTCAAAATGATGTTATAAAAAGAATTAAATGTCTTATTTTCAAAATCTGATTTATTATCTATGTTAATCTGGGAACAAAAAATATAAGCTAATGAGATTTGCAAATTGTTGCATTTTGTTTTTTGTTTGCATTTTACACAGTGCAACAACAATCCCAAGATTTCTTTAGCAAGGATTTATTTTTTATCATTGGGATCTTCATTCACACCATCATAGTTCATGTCAGTTTAATATAAAAACGAGTGAGTCTTGACAAAGCAGCCGTTACTCAAACTCTGAGCTGAAACGATCCCTACCTGTAACCTCAAACACCAGCAGCCTACTTTGAGGCAGCGGTGGGAGAGCAGAGAACTATATTTAGCTGAGACATTATCTTCCCATCTGATAGTACCAAAGCAAATTCCTCAGCTACTCAAAATGACACATTTCCCCTCTTCTCTGCCTTCAGCCAACCATTACTGCCGCGGCAACGCATTATTCTTTATCAAACTGCTGGAGTCAAGAAATTGCAGCCCTTCCTCATCAGCAGAACAGTATTTGGAAAAGACAAGGTGTGCAAATAACATGATCCTTTTTCTAAAAGAAAAAAAAAGCACACTGCTGCTTCTCTCTGCATTTCTACCTCAACATTAAAGCTGATTTATGAGCTGGAGTTTTCCCACCACCTCTCTGGATGATCCATACTGGTGCATGATGGTGCTACGTCTGACTCAACACACTTCTTTTTGCGTCCACCCTGATAGCACAACTCTAGACTGAAAATCTCCTCCAAACGTAGGCAGGAATGGTAACACATAAATAACACGCAAAGCAGTTCTGCTTGTTCCTGAATGTAAACAGAGCAGGCTGATGGCTTCACAAACACTGTCCTGTTTGTAAATGAGGGCAGAACTCAGGAGAATGCTGCTGTTTCCCTGAGAAACACAGTGTGTGACTGCTGGATGCAAAAAAAATAAAAAAACAAACCTTTCAAAATGTCAATTTCATACACAAGCATTAAATTGCTCTCAGCCTGGCCGTGGCTTTCCAAGTTTAAGTCATTAAAACAGCTCTGACTGCTTATTCAAACGTCCAATTAAATGCCCTTCCAGCTGTGTGGGCTCTAACTCTAAACCTGATTTAAACACCAATGCCAGGGAAGTGATCATCATATTAATGGCAACTAGTAAAACCAGGAAAGGAAATTTAAGTGACAATGCTTTTTGGGCATCTTTTAGGATTTATATAAAAGAGAAGACATCAAATCACTTGTTCTGATACAGTGGGGAAAAAGAAAAACCAAATACCTGATTACAAAGTCATGGGAATCAATCTCGGGCCCGCAGCTGCTGTTCAGCAGGATCCCAGAGTTGCCCACGATGGCACAGCGCCTGTGATACTGGTTTTTCATCGGTGACACAGTTGGTAAAAGACGGTAGAGATTCTCTGAGATGTTGGTGGTGCTGTGGCGATCAAACACATAGTGGATTATGTCTCCCTGCTTCAGCGTGCTCTTTAGAATTGAGATATCTCTCTGTGGGTCGAGGAACCTCAGAATATTCTTCCTGTAAATGAGAAAATATGCCTCTTGTTAAAAAAAGACTCTTCTGTGAGATTTTACAGAGGTAAGCGAGGTGAGTGGTAACAGTACCTGATGAGGTTGGAGAGGGTCTTATTGAAGGTCCACTTGGTCGACGAGTGTTTGGCAGTGGTGTTGTGGGTTTGGGGAGGATGATTAATGTGTATGGTCATTCTCTCCGTAGCAGTCAGATCCACATGTACTGCAGCTTTTCTAAACAATGAGAGCAATTATCACCATTAAGTCATGCATAAGATTCTCTTTAGGTCCCTGGAAAGCATATGTAAGAAATATACGGCATTAAAAGTTAACAATTGTATCTTCAGTTTTGAATATGAAAATAACCTAAAAAAAACATTTGTTAAAGTTAGAACTTTACCAAACTATCTGGAGTGACTAACTCTAAAGTAAATTTTAGCTGAAGATCTAATGTGCTTTCATTAAGTAAAGATATGACAGGGATTTTTGTATAGCTTATATGTTTAAAAAAAAAAAAAAAAGTTTCTTCAGCCTCTGGTCGACCACAGCGAGGCCTGTTATAGGTGGAACCTGTCCTGTAAAACCGCTGTATGGTCTTGGCCGCCGTGTCACAGCTCATTTTCAGGATGCTGGCCTTTTAGCCAAGACCGTCTTTATGTTGAGAAACTATCCTTTCTTGCAGATCCTTGGAAAGTTATTTGCCATAAGGTGTCCTTTCAAACTCCCAGTGATCAGTATGAGAGTCTTACAGCAATAACAGCAAATCTAACACACCTGATCCCCGTTCACACCAGCAGACTTGTAACAGTATTGAATCACATGACACCAGGGAGGGATGATGGCTAATTGGGCCCAATTTGGTCATGTTCACTTAAGGGTATACTCACTTTTGTTTTCTGCAGTTTCGACATTAATGGCTGTGTGTGACGTTGTTTTAAAGGGACAGTGAATTCAGACTGGTATACAAGCTGTACACAGACTACGGTACATTATATCTAAGTGTGATTTCTGTAGTGTCGTCACATGAACAGGTATAATGAAATATTTGCAGAAATGTGAGGGGTGTACTCAGTTTTGTGACATAATCTATATATGTTTCCTGTAATTTTCTGTAATGATTTATGAACAGTGTTCTTTAGATTAGTTTCAGTTGTCTTTTGTATGTCCATGAGTTTTGTTTTCTTGATTTTCAGGCTTACCGTCTTATATTTGTCCATTTCATTTATGGTTTTCAATGGCAGATTGTGAAATATCTACACTTGTTCTCAGGTCATTTCAAATTAATATTAAAAATGTACAATTGATTTGTTTCTCTTTCTCAGTTGTCTCCATTGATGCAGTTTCTGTCAAGCTACTGATCATGTTTCCACTCCCATTGTAACTGATGCTGATGTGCAATATGGAATGAAATAGGGAGCAAAGACAAAAATGTGTTATAAAGAGGCAGGAATAATTTGGTGGACAGTGTCAGCCTATCAAGTGAGGTGCTCTATACTTTCGTCAACCCTTTAATTTCTTACTTTTCTCCCTTCTAGAAATAGTTTAGTACTAAGTTGTAAGTGTATGGGTACCTTTGCATATTACAAAACTTTCCACTGTCTTTGACTATTTGCAGTTGGCACTGATGCTGTAATCTCACAGCTTTTAACCGTGCACGAGGAAACAGCTGCATTTTCTTTACATGTGGACAAATGTGTTTCTGGCTACAAAACTGTTTGTTTTTTATACAAAATATGGAGACTGCAAAGACACATCAAAATGAGTGAAGAACAATGGAGAAAATGCCTGTTGAACAGAAATATTTAGGCTACAAATTGACCATGTTCATAAAAACACACTTTGCTGACAGTGTATTGCAACTTTTCCCACAACATGTGTGACCAGTTAACAAAACTCCAGAGAGCTCTGTGTGACAGGTGTCACAACATCTGGATGGAAACGTGACATTTCATAGCAATGACTATAGCCAAGAAGAATATATGAACCCTAAACTACCAAAAAATTATATCTAAAATCATTTACCATCAGCCTGAGCTCCATAAAGTGACAATCTCTTGATCTATTCCCCACAATCCTGTATTTTGTTTTGCAAGTGCTATAAAATTTTACCCCCCAGAATCAGTCATTCGCTACCAAAAATATGCAGCACACAAGATATCATTACTCCTGCTTAAGTAACCAACAAGTTAATTATCAAGCTGATATATCTCCAACTGAAGTAAAATGGATTTTATGTAAGATGCTGTTCATAAAGTTGTATTTAGTTTTTTATTCTTACAGCAGATGTTATCTCATGGATGACACATTGCTGGGTATTTATAGCAGTGCCCATTTCTCCTTTAAAAGTTATGACACACTCTCTGGGAGTGACTCGTCGTGTTATTGAGGCTGCAAGCAATTCTGTTACTCTGTAATTTAGCTCCTAACTGGTGGTGTATATGCATAGGTCTACGGGTGTATGTGAGGAGAGGCTTTCTGACCTGTGTGGTTTCGGGAGAAGCTGGTTTGAGTTCATCTTCTTTGAGTGTCCAATATCTCTGAAGAGAAAAAAAGGATCAATTAGATTGAATTACACATTACTTAAGAGAGGGTTCTTACATTTAATGTACTGACTGGATTCAGCTCCACACATACTGCACATCCTTCTTTCAAGACAGAATGAAGGTGAAAAGCTCATGTCAGGGAATTTTTGGAGACATCATGGGCCCATTTGCTGATGTAATAATGAGAAATATGGCCTTAATGGAACCCCATGAGGGTGAAAAGTGGTTTTCTTTTCACAGGAAAGTGAACAGACCTTTTACAAGGTTTCCTAAATACATCGACCAAGATGCATTTACAGTAAATGTGCTGCATGCATTCAGATTTCTGAGCCTCCAGCACTTTTGCAAACATGACCTTGGTGAAATCTGCCAGAAGGCGTCTACATGAAAGAGACAAAGAAAAAAAAAATTAAAAACAGAGGACTTCTGTCTGCTTCTTTTCACTCATTTTTACAGCCCTGGTTTGCTTTTAAAAACAATGTTATTAAGCTGCATTTATGCAGAAGCGGAATTGGTTCTGGTTTCTTCTCCCACGGCAAATCACAGACCAATGTGACCTCATTACAACATGAGCCACAGCCGGGTAATTGCATTCAAAACAAAATGTTCCTGCCTAAAGGAAAACGTCAGGATCCAAAAGCTTCACAGTGCAACAATATAAACAATAACAACAACAAAAGTCTCTTTTTGTTACTCAGGTAAGCACATCTATCCAGCAGTGGTGAAAAAAAAAACATAACTAGAGGAAGGATGTTGAACTGTTCACATCTTAAAACACATTTTCATGCTAAACTGAGGATGGGATTTTCTTGCAGGTCAAATACAAGTGGGTCACATGAGGTGGGTGATTTGGGAGCTTCATGCTGCACTGCTCAACATTTCAAAGTCTCATAATGAAGGGAAAAAAGCAAATGGAAAGCCTATTTTGTTTCCAGTCTGCTTTCCCCTCCCTTCTCAATCCGTGCTTTTCTCTTTCACACTCGTTCGTTCCTCCATTTCTCTCCCCCCCCCCCCCCCCCCCCACCACCACCACCACCCCCTCTACATCTCCTCTGGTGGAAATGTATCCTATCCCGCTTGTAGGCTGCTGCAAGACAAACAGCCTAATCCTTGGAGACCCGGGCAGGCGGGCTGCTGTCGGAGCAGCTGCTCCTGCTGCACCGGAGTCTTACAAATGTAGAAACAAGCTACACACACTCAACATGCAACTCCACAACTTCAATCAGTTCAAAGAAACTCGTTTCCCCCCCTTTTCATTTCTTCATCCTCCCGTTCACACTTCTTAGATTAGATCTGCTGAAGGAAAGAACCTGATGGACAGCAAACAATAGGCAGCACTAACACACACACACACACACACACACACACACACACACTAACACACAGACAATGAATGGATTAATTGTAGCCTACTGGGTTACTTACGTAGTTTCTTTTTCCACTTCTGCAATATCATCAATGATCAGAAGCACAACCAGCAGCGTTACAAAGCCGAACAACAGCGTGCGGAACACAAGCGGCATGGCTGAGAGGGGGGGGGGGCTGCAGCCGGGGGTCCCTCCTTTCAGCGAGCCCTCCTATAGTATCAACCTTGTTGGCTTTTCCATTTAGAAACGGAGAATCCGCTCAGTCATCTATCTCTTTGTTCTTTATCGCCGGAGTCGGACACTCCCACGCGGGATGCAGTCCTTCGCTCCCACCCCCCCAGTTCCTCGGATGCTGTGGGTTTGTGTCTCCCCACGGGGCGACGTTACCGCCGTGTCCGTTACCTCTATTCCCCAGTCAAACTTTGAGAGCGTGCACCTCCGGAGCGTGCCATGGGAGCAGCGAGATGTGGAGCACATGCAGCCTTAAAGGCGCAGAGAGGGGCAAAGTGTCCATAATCACGCATCTCTCCAACCGAGGGTGTGTATGTGTGTGTGAGGCTGCAGCTGCTCAGGTGCGCGAGGCAGATGCACTGAGTTGGTGTGAAAATTAATCTGAGCGCAGTTCCCAAACGGGGATGTGATCTGATTGCAAATGTGTCTAAACAAAGATGCAGCAAGAAGAGCCCATCTTGATTTGATGAGGACAGATGTTTCAAGAAAAACAAACAACAACTAATAAACAAACCCTAAAAAAACCAAAACACAAGTAGGTGCTGCATCAGCTTGAATGTAAATGTAGCTGCTGAAAAACAAAAATGCAACGACTTAAAAGTCACTCAAACAGGGTATTAAAAAACCAGAAGAAAAGCTGAGAAGATTGAATGTTTTTGTGAGGAAGACGTTTAATGTGCTACATGTCAGAAAATATCAAAAGTTCACAGAAAGAAAAGACTGAAAGTTATGTAATGAGCAGGCATCCAGAGAGCATCACACTGAGGCTGGACCTGATGAAAGGATTCACAACTTCACAACAGCAAAAGACAGTGCGGACAAGTCCTTCAAATGCCAAAAGAAAAGTGCAAAGAATTTGGGGATTTCAAAGGACAGGGAATTTAGAGATATCTGTCCGTACCCAGAGAGTGTTTTTGTCTTTCAGCGTTGAAAAGAAACACGACTGTCACAAAAAAAAAAAAAAAAATCTGTTATAAAAAGGAATAATTATAAAATGCAGTTATGCGGTATGTTATTAATATGCATTTTTTAAAAAAAAAGTTTTTACATAATATTTCACTGCCATTTTCTGAGAAAGAACACGGCCCTAATCAGTACTTTTATCCTTACCCTAACCAGTTATTTCAGTGACGTAAGATGACATGCCAAAAGCTTATAATGGCTTTAGCTGACATGCAAAATACACCACTTCATGTGGTGCTTTTTATCTGCATTGCTATGAGATGATGATGTTGGGAAATCACAGGCATTGTTAGGATACTGTTTGTTGCTGACAATCCAGTTTGGCAGCAGCACAATGTTTCAAAGCCAACACCCGCCTTGAAGAGTGTTAGATCACATTACATTAGTAGGGATCCCCAACCTGTACTTCATTTGAATCAGATGTGTTGCAGCAAGGAAACATCTAAAACCTTCAGGATAGTGGGTCCTTCAGGACTGCAGGGTTGGGATCACAGCAGCTTGTTTTCAGGGCATATTGTTATTTTAGCAAGACAACATCAAACCGCATTCTGGTGTTAAAGTCACGAGTTACGTGTCACATTTTTTTCTGCAGAGCAAACAATGGTTGTTAAAAACATGCATGGACTTCTGTAAAAAAAAAAAAAAAAGATTCACTCTGGAAGACAGCATGCATTATTCTAAAGTCTTCATGTACTTTTTTTTTCAAGAAGAGCCCCTTTTCTTCTTGTTAACGCAGACCGTACTGATAAGTCTGACTGTTTCCACCGTGGTGTGATGGCTAAACCAGTTCCCTCAGACCCAGTGAGCTTGCAAACACATTCAAGAAAGGCTTGTATGGAGGGGTTTTTGTTTGTTTGTTTGTTTTGCACAGTTTAGTTTTATTTTGCAGATGTAACGTCGCATTGCTTGACTAAGGTTTTTCCATCTAATCCCTTGCTTGTGAAATTAAGTGGAGTTGTACATGTTGATCTGTCTTTCCTGTCCTCTCCACCCCAACCAGTCGAGGCAGATGGCTGCCCTCCCGGAGTCGGGTTTTGCCGGAGGTTTTCTTCCTGTTAAAAGGGAGTTTTTTTCCTTCCCACTGTTGCCTCGCGCATGCTCAGGATGGGGGATTGGATCTAAGTCATGATTTGATGCAATTAGTTGGTTTCTATTATAGGCTATGTATGAACTGGCTTGAAAGGATGTGTATGTAAAGTGCCCTGTGACAACACTGTTGAGAAGTAGCGCTATACAGATGTAACCTGTGGGTTTTTCCATAAACAGGTTTTGCATAATTTCTTTGTTTGGTTGTAATTTTATTGATATATATTGTTAATGGATGTTTATTTGATTTGTAAATGTGAGTTGTTGTTTTCCAATTACCTTGAATGTTACACGAAAATGTGGGAAACAATGGGTGAAGGGAGAGACAATCTAACTTTATATGTTGTTCGTTTACTATTGGTTCCCCCGAAAACTACCCTGACCTTATTGGTGCAGGGGCAGGACAATCACGCTCCGTTCGGGACAGGTGGAGAGAAGAAGAAACTGCTCGCTCCCGCTCGAACTTTTTCGACGGTCTATGGCTGCGGTGTTCCGCCAAAACGAGAAGCGGGAAACCGAGTGATATCAGGCGTTCTGCAACCCGATGATGCGTTGGACCTGCTCTTAATCAGCCCGACAGGAGAGAAAGGGCGGTAAGCTGAAACAGCGGACTTTTCAATGGACATCTACACGCTTACAACTGGAGGAATGGGGCCGCGTAGTTGCTGATGAGGACATACAGCAGCTGTTTGCTTCGCGGGCTGTAAGCGTCTGGCTGAGGGTACTCCAACCTTCTGGAAACAGCGAAAGGAGCACCTGACTTCGTTTGGAAAAGAAAAAACGAAACCAAACAACTGCGCCTTCATAAAGGACGCGTAACTGTGATGGCGTGAGTAAACGCGCCCGGTTTTGATCGCATCCTTTTTCTTTTTTTTCTTCTTTTCTTTCTGTTCACTGGTGGGCCGACTGGCGCCCACATCTCAGGCCTGCTACGATCACCATAGGTGCCGGCTATTTTCTTTTGGCTATCTTACTTGTCATGTGGTTATAAAGTGGGCCCACTACAGTTATGTGTTTTGCTAATGCTACTCAGGTCATGATGTTACAACCCATTGTTCATTAAACGGGGGCATCTTGTTATAAGCCATTAGTGGTATGTTCTTTATTTTAACAGTCACACAGTCATACATAAATAGTAGAGGTATTTACGGTATAATTGTTAAAGGTATCAGGAGACCCAGGACACTGTTTATAAGTCCTAAAGGGCAAAACAGTGTTACATAATTGGAGGCACCGCTGGGATCCTGTGTGACTGATCAGTATAAGTAAAAGTAATTATGGCTTATCCTTTACACCCCCAGTTACTGTCAGAACTTGAACAGTGGTGTACTGAGCTAGGAGTAAATCCCACAAATGCTTTTGTTTTGAGTGATGTACCTGCAGATATCAGCATTGGTGATGTCGAAGAAACCATTGAAACTGTAAAAGTGTTCGGCCGAGTACGCCTCAGAGGTAAAAAGTTTATCTCTCAACTAAATGGGGATGTAATGTTATGTGAATGCCGCCATGGTATCGACCCCACTAGGGCACCCCCTGAAATTTTTCCAACTAATGGTGGAACATCGTGGAAGTTGTCATTTTTCACCACTGCGGCAAGCTCATCAGATGAGTTTTCACAAAAGTTGTTCAAGCTTTTAGAAAATGAAGGGAAATCCCTAAATGATCTTCAGTTCCTACTCGATAATGACACTACAGCTAAGAAGGACGATTCCCCTTCCTCCATTATTCGCGCTGTAGGAGAGCTGTTGGAAAAAACTATCCGTCCTAACCCTCAAGAGAACAACGCATTCCGCAGATTGCGAATTTTTTCAGGAGTACTGCCCACTCCAGCAGGGGAGGAGACCCTGGAAAACTGGATGGAGCAGGCACAGCTTATGATGGACGAATGTGATTGCTCTTGGAGGGAGAAAAGAAAAAGAATAGTGGAAAGTTTAAAGGGGCCTGCTCTTGAGATAATACAGGCTGTAAGATGCAATGATCCTGATGCACGTCCGGAAGATTATCTAGTGGCCTTGGAGAATGTATTTGGGATCTCTGAATCAGGGGAAGACCTATATTTTGCCTTTAGATCCATGCACCAAAAACGTGGGGAGCGCCTCTCAGACTTCCTGAGGAGGTTGGAAAAAGCTCTTACCAAGGCAGTCCAGAGAGGGGGCCTTCTACCTAGTAGGAAAGATAGAGCAAGGGTGGAACAGCTGCTTAGGGGTGCAGTTGATTCTGACATATTGCTGTTACAGCTACGTTTGAAAGAGAGGTTGAGTAACCCTCCCTCTTTTATGAACCTGTTGAGTGAGATCAGATCAGAAGAGGATCAGAGGTTAGCCAGGCCAAACCTGACTCCGAGCATTCGCCAGGTATGTGCCACAGAAGAAAACGTAGTTAAATCCTCTGAGATTAATAGTCTAAAATCTCAGATTAAAGATTTACAGGCTAAGGTACAGCAATTGACAATGAAAGACCAAGTATCTCATCAGCTCAACTGGGAAGTTTTGCCAACCTCGTTACCTAAAGCAGATCCAGAGATGTCAGCTTTAAAAGAACAAGTAACAAGTCTGCAAAATCAGTTAAGACAGAGATCCGTGCCACAAAGTCCTTCCGAGGCATTTGCAGCAAATAAAAAAAGATTCAGGCCGAAGCCAAATCCAGGCAAAGATGAGGTGAAACTGTCAAAAGATGGACAGGATATCTTTTGCTACCATTGTGGAGAAGATGGCCACATAGCTAGCAAGTGCACTGGCTCTGAAAACTCATCCAAAGTTATCAGTAAACTGATTCGAAATATGCAACATCTGCAAAGGAGCCAAAGAGGACTTTCAGGTCACAGAGAGCAGGGTGGCCATGTCACCAGAAGTGCAGCTGGGCCACGTGAATCAACACATATCCCACAGGGTTTGATAGGGAAACCAACAGTAGGTAAAGTGATAATTGAGGGCCAGACATGTGATGCACTCATGGACAGTGGGTCTACTGTTTCCATTATCTTTGAGGGGTGGTACTTACAGCACCTGTCCCATATTCCCCTCCAGCCTATTTCTAGTTTAGACCTCTGGGGTTTGGGTCAGACTAGTTACCCTTATAAGGGTTTCATTGCTGTGGAGATTCAGTTCCCTGAAGACCTGGAAAGTAGTGAGCCTAAGGTCATACTAGCTCTTGTCTGTCCCGATGCAAATGGGCCAGACCAAATGCCGGTTATTATTGGCACAAATGCTAGGGCGTTCAGTCATGAGCCTAGCATTCAGACAGATGACAGGGGCAACCAATTAGCTCAGACCTTGAGAGTGTGCCCCCAAATTTCACAAGAGCCTGTGGCTGTTTTACAGTGGGCTGGGCCGGGGCCGCTGATGCTGCCTCCGGGTTGTGAACGTTCAGCCAGCTGTAAAGTGTCATCTAAAGAGCCACTTGTAAAGAGCATCCTCTTGGTGGAGACTCCATCTATGGGAGCACTTCCAGCAGGAGTGTTAATGCCACCTTGTGTCCTACTCTCCACAGATATGAACACTAACCGATTTTCGGTGGTGTTAAAAAATGAATCTGTCAAACCAAAGCAGATTCCTAAGGGAACAGTTATAGCACATGTTCATAAGGCCGATATAGTTACCCAGTCACAGCAGACGGAGATGTCTATTAGACAACTTGAGCCGTCTGTATTCAACTTTGAAAACTCCCCCATCTCTGCAGACTGGAAAGATAGACTTTCCCGAAAGCTGGCTGCAAGGCCTGGAGTTTTCTCCATGTCAGAGTGGGAAGTTGGTCTGGCGAAAGGGGTTGAACATCATATCAGGCTTAAAGACCCACGCCCATTTCGAGAAAGGGTAAGGCGGCTCGTACCAGCTGATATCAATGATGTCAGGCGACACTTGCAGGAGCTCTTGGCAGCTGGTGTAATCAAAGAATCGCGTAGCCCTTACGCCTCACCTATTGTGATAGCTAGAAAAAAAAATGGGAAAATAAGGATGTGCATAGACTATCGCACTCTCAATGCAAAAACCATACCTGACCAATACACCTTACCTCGTATTGATGATGCCTTGGAGTGCTTAACTGGAAGTCGCTGGTTTTCTGTTTTGGACCTCCGCAGTGGTTATTACCAAATTGCCATGGCAGAGGAGGACAAGGAGAAAACTGCATTTATCTGTCCATTAGGATTTTACCAGTTCGAGCGCATGCCCCAGGGTATTACAGGAGCCCCAGCTACTTTCCAACGACTTATGGAAAAGGCTGTGGGAGACATGAACTTGTTGCAATGTCTAGTCTATTTGGACGACCTGATTGTGTTTGGTCGCTCCCTGGAAGAACATGAAGAACGTCTGTTGAAAGTTCTTGACCGATTAGAAGAATGTGGTTTGAAACTGTCCATTGACAAATGCCAGTTTTGCTTACCACAAGTCAAATATGTGGGACACATTGTGTCAGAAGCCGGCATCGCTACGGACCCAGATAAAATCAAGGCGGTAGCCGGCTGGAAGCCCCCTACTGACTTAAAGTCACTGCAGTCCTTTTTGGGGTTCTGTGGCTACTACAGAAAGTTCATCGCTAACTATTCCGCCATAGTTCGCCCACTAACTGATCTGACCAAGGGATACCCCCCGGTGCAGAAGGGGAGGAAACCTAGTAAGAGTAAAGCTGACCCGTATTACCACCCTTCAGCCCCCTTCGGGGATCGTTGGACTGCGGCCTGCTCTGAAGCTTTTCACCGAATCATCCATTGTCTCACCCATGCCCCCGTACTGGCTTTTGCTGATCCCACCAAGCCCTACATACTCCATGTAGACGCCAGTATGGCTGGGCTTGGGGCCGTCCTCAACCAGGAGTACCCAGAAGGGTTACGTCCAGTGGCCTTTGCTAGCCGAAAACTATGCCCATCAGAGAAAAACTACCCCATCCATCAGCTTGAGTTTTTGGCACTCAAGTGGGCTGTGGTAGATAAGTTTCACGACTATCTGTATGGTGCCCAATTCACGGTGAGAACTGACAACAATCCGCTTACCTATATCCTGACCACCGCAAAGTTGAACGCCACTGGCCACCGGTGGCTTGCTGCCCTAACCACTTATGATTTCGACATTCAGTATAAGCCTGGCAGAGACAATGTGGATGCCGACTGGTTGTCAAGAAATGCTTTAGAGGTTGACCAGGGGTGGAAGAACATCCCACAGTCAGAGGTAAAGGCTCTGTGCCGGCAGGTTTGTGTTTTGCAGTTACCAGGGTCCCATACTCGTCTCATTGATCAGTTGGGAGCCTCCCCCCAGGCCATTCCTAGAGTTTACTCCTTCTTATCCCAGTTGAAGGCAAGTAACTTGGAACAGATGAGTCAAGAGCAACTAAGTAGAGCACAAGATCTTGATCCAGCTATTGGTAAGGCAAAGCTGGCCGTTAAATCGGGACACTGGCCTGTCCCTAGCATGAGCAGTGTTCCTGACTATGCTTTACTTTACCGTGAAAGGCATAAATTTTTTATAAAAGGCAGCACTTTGCACAGAAGGGTGGTGAGACCCGAAGGGGGACAAGTATTGCAGCTAGTCCTCCCCAGTGACCTTCGTTTGACAGTTTTGAGGTCACTGCATGATGAGTCTGGCCATTTGGGAGTCGACCGCATCAGTGAGCTAGTAAAGGGACGGTTTTACTGGCCAAAGATGATGGCTGACATTTCTCAGTACATCCAGAACTGTGGTAGGTGTATTGCCCGAAAATCCATACCTCACAGGGCAGCACCTCTTCAGCAGATCACGAGTAGTGGTCCTTTGGAGCTAGTGTGTATCGACTTCTTATCAATAGAGCTTGATACAAAGGGGGCTGCCAACATCTTAGTGGTAACAGACCATTTCACTCGTTATGCACAAGCCTATGTTACCAAAGACCAGAAAGCAGCGACTGTGGCCAAGGTCCTGGTTGAGAATTATTTTGTGCACTATGGCTTGCCTGCCAGGATACATTCTGACCAGGGCCGTGACTTTGAGAGTCGCCTGATTAAAGAACTCCTGGGAATTCTGGGAATTAAAAAGTCGAGGACAACTCCTTACCACCCCTAGGGTGACCCACAGCCAGAACGGTTTAACCGCACACTTTTGTCTATGTTGGGAACACTCAGCTCCAGCCAGAAACAGAAGTGGAGTCAGCATGTCAGTTTGCTAGTGCACGCTTACAATTGCACCCAGAGCACGGCCACTGGCTACTCTCCTTACTTCCTAATGTTTGGCCGTGAAGCACGGTTACCAATTGACATGTGTTTTGGGACATCTCCAGATGGGGATGATGAGGTTAAGTATCTGCAGTATGTGGATAACCTAAAAAAAGATTTGAGAAGAGCTTACAGATTAGCCACCGAGACTGCTGACAAAGCGCACAACAGAAACAAAAAACGCTATGACGTCAAAGTGAGGAACCAGGTTTTACACAGCGGGGATAGGGTGCTTGTTCGCGCCACAGGATTTTCAGGAAAGCACAAACTTTCCGATAAATGGGACTCCTGTCCTTATGTAGTGGTCGAAAAACTGCCAAATCTGCCAGTTTATAAGGTGAGACCTGAAAAGGGGAGGCCTATAGTGAAAACGCTTCACCGCGACCACCTTTTGCCAATCGGCTACTTGGCTAGGTTTCCTGAAGGTTCAGAAGAGAACCAGGGGCACCGGAGGCCTGTGACTCGAGCTACACGAAAACTGGTAGTGACTGACCACGACCATCTAGAGTCTGGACCAGCATATGCCGATATGTCTGAGTCAGAGGATGAAAGTATTAAGTCTTTGTCGTCCTCTCATAGAGAACATATTTCTCAAGCCCTTGATGCGATGGCCGATTCCATTAGCAAGGAAATTCCCCCTCACAATGTTGTTTCAGAGCCATTCTCAAACAGCCCTGCCATAGAGGTACCAGAACCCTCCCCGGCCATGGAGGCTGGGGCTGCTGATGTGGAAGTCTGTCAGAATGGGGAGGGCACTGCAGGTATGCCGCAACTCCCCAATGACCTTGTGGTGGATGTAGGACCAGAGGGGGGAGAGCTCCCCTCCTCTAATACATATGAGCTCCCTTCCTCTAATACATATGAAAGGTGTGATGAGCATGTTTCTAGTTTCCCTTCCCGGAGAGAAGTGAAACCGGTGATCCGTCTGAGCTATGATATGCCTGGACAACCCACTGATCGAACCATAGTAGTGGTACATCGTGGTTTGAGAATCACCTTCAGTAGAAAAGGAGACTAATTTATAGTTCCTCCTTCCACACAGATAATCTGTCCACCCAGATATGATCAGAGTCTTAGCTTTTAAAGCAGGTAACACACTTGTTATGTTATACACTCTATGGATAGTCTGATGAGGCCATCTAGACCTTTAGAAGGGGGAGGATGTAACCTGTGGGTTTTTCCATAAACAGGTTTTGCATAATTTCTTTGTTTGGTTGTAATTTTATTGATATATATTGTTAATGGATGTTTATTTGATTTGTAAATGTGAGTTGTTGTTTTCCAATTACCTTGAATGTTACACGAAAATGTGGGAAACAATGGGTGAAGGGAGAGACAATCTAACTTTATATGTTGTTCGTTTACTATTGGTTCCCCCGAAAACTACCCTGACCTTATTGGTGCAGGGGCAGGACAATCACGCTCCGTTCGGGACAGGTGGAGAGAAGAAGAAACTGCTCGCTCCCGCTCGAACTTTTTCGACGGTCTATGGCTGCGGTGTTCCGCCAAAACGAGAAGCGGGAAACCGAGTGATATCAGGCGTTCTGCAACCCGATGATGCGTTGGACCTGCTCTTAATCAGCCCGACAGGAGAGAAAGGGCGGTAAGCTGAAACAGCGGACTTTTCAATGGACATCTACACGCTTACAACTGGAGGAATGGGGCCGCGTAGTTGCTGATGAGGACGTACAGCAGCTGTTTGCTTCGCGGGCTGTAAGCGTCTGGCTGAGGGTACTCCAACCTTCTGGAAACAGCGAAAGGAGCACCTGACTTCGTTTGGAAAAGAAAAAACGAAACCAAACAACTGTGCCTTCATAAAGGACGCGTAACTGTGATGGCGTGAGTAAACGCGCCCGGTTTTGATCGCATCCTTTTTCTTTTTTTTTCTTTTCTTTCTGTTCACTGGTGGGCCGACTGGCGCCCACATCTCAGGCCTGCTACGATCACCATAGGTGCCGGCTATTTTCTTTTGGCTATCTTACTTGTCATGTGGTTATAAAGTGGGCCCACTACAGTTATGTGTTTTGCTAATGCTACTCAGGTCATGATGTTACAACCCATTGTTCATTAAACGGGGGCATCTTGTTATAAGCCATTAGTGGTATGTTCTTTATTTTAACAGTCACACAGTCATACATAAATAGTAGAGGTATTTACGGTATAATTGTTAAAGGTATCAGGAGACCCAGGACACTGTTTATAAGTCCTAAAGGGCAAAACTGTTACACAAATAAAGCTGAATTGAATTAATTTTACAGGGTGTCCAGCCTAGGTTTAGTCTTGTGTCCTTGCTCTTTGCACAATGAACCTTCAGATTATAAATGTTTATAATTCAGTATAGAGGGAAAAATAAACAAATCCCTTCCATCTTTTCTTTGAAGAATCTGAGTAAACTAAAATAACTTGTGGACTATATTTGAACTATTTTTTTTTTTTAATCATTAAAATTTCTTTCTAGAGTTTGTTTTTATGCTTTTTGCATCCTGCAGTAAAGCTTTTAATGATTGTTATATGTAAAGCACTTACAATAATGTTCAATATGATAAAAACCTGTCTTGCCTCAATTTTAAAATTTCACATTTAAAAAAAATAAATAAATAACCCGAGCACAAACATGGTTTTCAAGAGAAGCTTCATGGTCACATAGGCCCTTTGAAACTGTTACTTTAGGAGAAAAATTGTAGCCTTTAATGTCTTGGAGGAAGTTTGAAATGAAAGTACTGCTTTTTTTCTTTTCATCTTTGCAATGTGGTATTTTTATAAGTGTTGCACTATGCCATCCTTTCAACTGTTATTTTAAAACTTTAAATGTCTCTCTGGTTCAGCTTTTCTTGGCTGGAGTCTCAATTTTCTTTTATTTGTAAAATGATGAGAGTGCTGATTTTAAGGGAAAAGAAATGTATCAGACTGCATATCTCTATGAAACTGCTGCTAAATACACTTCGAAAACTTGTGTGTGGACTGTGGAAGTTAATCGAAATGTGGTTTTCATGTGGTTTTTTTGTAGCAAGTAAGTTTGAGTCGAGACACATTTAATTTTATGCTTTCAGAATTACAGCATCATGAGCTGTAAATATTTATACAAAAGCAGCTTTGATACAGAGAAATAGGCAGAAAATTCATGTCAAATGATCATTTCAGTTTGTTGTTGATTCAGTTTTCTAAAAATGGTCATTAATTTGTTGAGTTAACACCTCATAGTGGTCAGCACTTCATACTCAAAGGTAGGTTAATGAAGTTAAAAGACTGCTAATATAAGTGACTTGTAATGATCTTGTACGCTAAATGTGTTTGGCTTCACCAGCATCCTCATCATCCTTCTCGCCGACGTCTATTCTAAATATTGCCTTGAGACGAAACACTTTTGTTGGTGATTCTGTAGTCAGAGCAAATCGATGGTGACAGCACGGTCTGTTTTCAAATTTTATGCATCCATTATGCGGCATGTTGTCTTTCATAGATGTGGGAAAAGGTCTGATTTACATAAACGGAAAAGTGCAGCTGGAGCCTTGAGAGCGTGCATAACGACAAGTCTCATAACAATATTTACCCAGGTAATAAAACCCAGCACTGTGCAGCACTAATTTGCTGCTAAAGCTCTTGAGCATAATATGCCAACGTGGAAGATTTGGGACTTAAAAGACTGCGTAAATATAATCTTACATTTACAGCCATCTTCTGCACAGTTTGTGGTCTTTTCTTTTGTTGGAAAGTAAATTTCCAAACATTCCAATCAACATGTCAGCAGCTTTAGCTGATTAAGACTGAGTGAAACACACACGGTGAACAAACACTATGAAAAAGACTTAAACCAGCCCAGTGAGGATTTACTGCTCTGTTTCTCTGCTCCGCTTATTGTGTAACAGTTCGTCTCACTAAAACACTCATTAGGCTAATTGACAGCTCACCATTAAAAGAGAAAAGTCCTGCCTGGAGCTGCGTCTGCGCTGACTGCTAGATTTCACTTTGTGTGATTAGACTGCAGGCCTTTATGAGCTCTTAGTGTCTTTTAGATGTGCATCCATCATAGACAGTGTTGTTATCCAGGGCCTGATACTGGAAATACTGTTTTCAAGCACAAGTGTTAATTTGTCTTTTTGAAGCATACGACTCAGTTGTAATTATACTTTACAACGACCTGAGAACAACAAAGGCACAAACAGAAAAGCTCCACATTTTCAGCCATATTTGAATAAATTAGTGCTTAGAAATTATGGTGATTAAAAAATATTGTTGCCATAACAGCTGCTTTATTAAACAGGCCAAATGAAGTCTGAATTTTTTATTTATAGATGCAAAATATTTATTCTTTTTTGTCTTGTCCAGCATTTAAGCAAGCAGAATGATGATTTGGATGCTGTGTTCTGCTGAGCAAATTTACTTTGCCAAGGGGAGCATTACTGGTATGATGATCCCCTTGAGTTTCTGGATTTTTATTTTATTTCTTTATTCATTTTGTGTAAATGTTTGAGTTTCTACTGCTGGATCAGACCAGAGAGGATAGGAGCAACAGAAAATATTTATTCTCACCTAGGGAGGTCTGTGATTTAGTTAGTTGACAAAAAGCAAATGTTCTCTGGGTCAGACAGTAATGGTGTGACAGCTTCTCTGTTGACACATATAACTGTTCAAAAATGTTGTTCCCAAATATTACTGTTCAATGTTGCACCTTTTGGCAAAGAAGTCAGAGGCTCATCAATTACATGTCTCCATGTGATAGGCTGATGTTTCCCAGCTGGGTGATGGTGAAAGCGCCAAAACACTGTGGTGATACAGATAAGAATAACTTTTTTTTTTCCCATTCAGTCATGGTCAGTCAGTTTCAGGCTTAATACCTGCAGTTGATCATAAATGTTGCTGCTCCAGTCCTCAGAGACTGACAGCCACCTCTGACTGTCTCGTCACTGATTGTCCAGACTAAATATGTTCTGCTTCTCACATAAGAAAATAGATTTCTGCTTTAACTCAAAACTATTCAGTTCATAAAATATATGTTTGGCTGTGAATCTTGCCAGAATAATAAAAAAAATAGAGAGAGATTAGTTGAAATAGGAAAATGAAAAAAATCAGTATCCAACATAACAACAACAAAACAGTTTGTTCAAATCTAAAAGCAAATATGACCGCCTGTATTTTTCAACACTGAACCCTCTCAGATAAGTTTTCTTGTCATTTCTTTCCGTTATCAGCAGGAGAAAGGCTTTACTTTGGATGTGTTCAGCCTTTTGTTCTGGATTGTAACGATAAACTCAAGTCGCATAAGAAACGTTGAGGCTCTGGGGAGGATTCATCACTACATGAAACCCATTGTTGCAGATTTTCAATCCAGTTTCTGTGTGTTATTTTCTCTACATCTGATCCCTGTTTCTATTTCTTATAAATATGGATCAAGTGAAGGATAAAAGGCATCGGTCAGGTCCTGCGCCAGGTCTTTGTTTGTCTCTTCCTATTTTTTTGGGGGGGTTTATGGTAGTTTTTAAAACTCCTTTAACTTATTTTCTCTAAACTTTTGAGGCTAAACTTCACACCACCCTGATATAAACTGTGCTTTCGGCTAATAGGTCTTAAGACACTCACTTTGTTGATGCAAAAACAAGATTTCATTTCTGTCAAACTATGTTTTCATAGTTTAATTAACTTAATTAATTTCAAACAAAGTAAATCATAAGAAATTGGGTGTTTACAACATAATAATGGCCCCGAGGATGCTTTTTCAAGTTGGTTGTTTGCAAAGTTGTTATGTGGAGACACAGCAGCAGCTCAAGCCTTTAGTTGGGGATGAGCCAGCAGCTTGAATGATTCATAGTTCAATGTTAAGTAGCTTTAACCCACACACAAATACCACATTTCTCTGAACAGTCAGGTACAGTGACTGGAAATGAATGAAAACTGTAGCAAAGCTCAAATAAAACCTGAAAGACCTTCAGAAAACTTTGAGAAGTATCATTCAAGATCACCTTAAAATCACTTTTTATATGAAGTCCTAACTTCAAGATATGACAAGTGGTTTATGACATGTTTTTCTTACATATTGTTTATTTTCAACATTTATCCAAACAAACTATTCAAATAAAGATTTTTATTGTTTACATTCTTTCACATGGTTCTTGCAGCCCCCTTTACTTATTATTGAAAGCCTCATGAATTATTATACAACCGAATAATTGTATCCAGCTTTCCTCTGTGGGATTTGCCACAACATACCAACCTTACCCCAATATGGAACAGGAATAACCATCCTGATCTACATCACAGCTCTGTAACAAAGCTCCACAGGAACATGCATATTTACTTTCTCTCTATCACGTTTTAAATCATCTCCACTTCTCTGCAGCGATTTCATGAGCTGGTTAGTGATAGTCAGTGAGTCCTAAATCCACCGGCTAAATGAGAAGCTCTGTTTCCTGTGATAATCAAATTACGGGAACTCTCAGAACTAATGTGCACTATTAATTTCTCACACCCGTACAAATCATCAGCTGTGCAGTTAACACAATATTGAGTGTGTGGGACGATACGTGAGCATTAACTGGCAGTTGAGAAGTTTAAATGGTGCATATGAGAGCCTCAGTTTGAGGCTCTGATTAAATGTTTTATACACTCATCCAGGCACTACTTACACTGTCAGTCCTTTGGTTTGTTGTCAGGCATCAGGCACAGATGTGGATACCATCCTCTCCCCCTGAATCCATCATAGCTCAATACAGATAGTTAAAGGTGTCAAAAATTTTACATTTTTCTTTCCAGGCTGGGGTTAGTCCCTGTTGTAACAGAACAACCAAAGCCTCATTTATGTATGTGAACTGGTCCAGTCTGGTCCTTATCGGATTCCACATCTTTGTGTTTCCCTCTTCGGCTCAGATTTTATTGGTTAAATTGGATCCAGACCATCTGCTTGCTCTGTTTGGCATCTTGGACGGCTGACTCCGGGACAGAGTTGATACTCTGTCCTTTGACCAGATGTACTGTCTTCCATCTGATTCACTGTGATTTGTGGACGTTTTGACCTGTTTTTTCTGCCATTATTCCGGTGCACGTCATAAATTTCCCTAGTGTAGGCCTGAATTGGTTGCCTGCTGGGTTGGCCTTGTGGTGGATTAAAGGGTGCAGTCCACTGGCTTTGACAGTGATTCATTATGTTGTTTGGTTTCTTGTAAGTGTGCCAGTTTTGTCTTTTTTTGAACTTAGATGTTAATAATATTCTGATAAAAAAATGTTTTATAAACTTATTATAAGACTATCGAGTTTCACTGTTGGGTTGTTTTAAAGCTCTTCTAGAAGTACAATCATCATAAAACATGCTTCTCTAGGATCTGTGACAGTTTGCAGTGTTGCTCAATGTTATCATTTTTTTGTTCAATAAATATTTTTTGAAATGTTATAACAATCACGCAAATTTAAATTTCAATATTATTTGATGGTACAAAAACATGGTATGATAAGGGAACAGTGGCCGCAGTGGCTCTTCTAAGACAACAAAGACAAAATAGATATTTTTCTGAAAAATAATTTATTTCCAGAGTAAAATAAATGATATGTTGCCATACAAAAAGTGTAAGAAAAAGGGAAAATGTCAAAACTGTAACTACAGAGAGTAGCAAGACATGTGCAGAGTCATGTTCAGATACAGGAATACATCCAGTGCTGCTCATTCTGCACATTCTGTCTTCTGGTTTGCTTCTTTAACCTTAATGTCAAATAATACAGGACAGGCCGAGTTCAAAGACACATATTTCTTTTTCCTTTTGCCCGCAATAATGCAACATAAATCTTTTATCGCTACGCATATTTCAAAATCTTCCTTGACATCAGACACAAATATAAATCCCAGACAACAACATTACTGATAATGTGTCCTTTTAAGCACAATCTAACCAAACATCCGGGGCCTAATGAACCAAACATATTACCTCTATTCTGATTAACGTCAATATTGACACATAAAAATGATTACTTTTGATTTTCTTCTTTGCTTCTCCACTCAGCGCAGAAGCCCAAAAGATCATTAACATGACTATTTAATGAATCCCTTATTAAGACATATTAGGTTGAGTACACTCTGCAGATGTAAAAACAAACGTGGAAAAGAAGCAAACTGCTACGGAGAAACAGAAACCTGCAGTCTGACACACGTCTAGTCATAAACACGGACATTTCTGATATGAATTGCACATTTGCACCTATGAGACAAGACTTCACAGTCTAGTCTAAGCAAGTATCAAAAAAACAGTGTCTACTATCCAGCAAGAACACAAGAAAGTGAAACATCTAATAGGCCACTATAATAACCCGGTTTGGGCGCTTCTGGTCTCACTTTTAGAAGAAACCTTCCTGAACAGAAGTAAAATGCAATGACTGATCAGCTATTAGATTGTAAACACTTGGCAACTTTTAAACAACTGAGGAACCACCCAAACGTGTTTGTTTCAAACGATGAAAGTTTCAGTATTATGAGTGACGGACAGAAACACACAGTGCTGACTGAGAGGATCCTGTCGTTGTTCCCGCAGCGTAATGACAGACCGAAAACAATATGGCGACTATGGCTGCTTTAGCATCAAGTCCACTCATTAACAAACAACTAGGTCTGAGCCAGAGATGGCTGAAGTTGCCCTCTACCAACAAGTCAACACAGGATTTCACTGGCAACACTGGACAACATCTCGCTGATAAACGACTACAATGGACCCTTTGGAAAAGCATATGGAGTGCGGTACAGAGCAGCGCTCCTTAGACCTGAACAGGCTTTTAATCCTTTCAGGAAAATAAACCATTCCTCTGCAGGAAGGTGAATATGCATCTTCACTGTCTTCATAAAACGGACTCCATGTTTTCGCAAAACTCATGGTCCTCTAGGTTATAAATAAACTTTGTCCTGTCCAGTTTGGGTCCATCGCTGAGAGATGGGTAAAACTCTGTCTGTGTCATGTGGCCCTCGTGACCTTTGATGTATTTCTTGTAGTTCCTGCGCAAGCAGTACCATGTGGTGGTGTAGAGGAGGAAGGCCATGCCCTTGAGAATGATGGCGAGGCTAATGTAGAGATGCCTGTAGGCGACGTTGTCGTACAGCAGGCAGGCGCCCTTATTGCCGCATTCTGAGCTCCAGAAAAGGCAAGTAGAGTCGATCCCAGCACCAAAGATCAGAGGGGGGGGGATAAACCCTGGAAAACAGAAATGAAAGATGACGAATCACCTCTTTAACACGGAAATAGGCAAAAATATTACAGTATGTGTTTATACCACTTAACTAGATTCAGCAAGTAGTGGCAACATAGCTTAAACATAATAGAACCTGTTCTGGCCACTCTTGCAGGACGTGAAGTTTCTGACTCGTGACAAAAGTTTAAAAAAAAAAAAAAAAAAAGACTAAGCAAACGGATACAAAAAAATGACCTCCGTTTATTAAACAAGCAATTAAAAAAACGTACGCGTTGCATCCACAAACTGCTGCGGCTACTTTAACAAACAAAATATAAACAAATATATTATCTTCTATTTATGGTCAGAAAAACTGTAGCTCCTTGTCCAGCTCCATTTACAAAACACTGAACATGCTGACTCCAACACTGTCTCTTTATGGTCCCAAATGCAGGACATTGAAAGGAGCCTAAATAGTCAATTTAATTACAAAATATAAAGACAAAAATGGTATAAAACTATGCAAAAAGCTAACAAAGTTTAGTTTAGGTTTTGTTAGTTTTGTTAAAACTAAATCCTTTTGTCAGGTTTTAGTTTAAACCCTAACAAAATTTTCCATAGCAGGATAAATAATACAGTACTGATATAAACAAAAATGGTTCCATTATAATGTTATGTACAAACAAAATAAACATAACTTAGACATGGCTCTAACACAGAAATTTCTACTGTATGACTTTGTTCACCTGAATTTCTCCCGTGTTAATGGTGCAAGGCAGATCTGACCTGTGTGTAAGGCATGAAGAAATGTATACGCCAACGCAACATGTAAGCTCATGCAGCTAACTGGATGACCTTTTCAACCAGGAGTCACAGTAAGTTCTAGTAAACCTCTACACGTTTGCAGTCATAACAGGAACTGTGTGTGTGTGTGTGTGTGTGTGTGTGTGTGTGTGTGAGCATTGTGTTATCTGATCAAAATACTCACCGAGGAGCCGTAGCAAAAGGAACAAGACTCCAAGCGCGTATGACTTCAGTTCTGGACTCACAGTCCTTTAAGAGAAAAAAACCAAAAAAACCCAAACATGTTTCAGGCATTGCATGTAATTTGTGTGACTGACCACACTTCATCCAATAAAAATGAAGCCGCTACCTGATGAGGACGATGACAGAGGGCGTCTGGGCCATGGCTCCCACCAGGCTGCAGACACAGATCACACACAGGAAAATGAGGAAAGCCTCCTGGCAGCCAGGCATGGGACACTTCCCTGGAACTGCAGAGGCAGGCCCACTTTCTGTCGCTATACAAGCACATCCGGTCAGGTTCTGTAAGCAGAAAAGATGAGCTGAAACTCTGCTCTGTACTTCACTGTATGCCTACACTTAAAACATGACAAACACAGCTCTCTATAAAATTTCATGCGGAGACATAAATCTAAGGTGGCATCAGAACTGTAAACACACACAATGAGACGGAGCATTTAAAATTCAAAGACAAGTTTGCACAGTTTAGTAATTGTAATTGTCTAAATTTGGTACAACCAGGTAGAGAAGAATCCCCAATGGACTTCTTTTACTGAACACCATCACAAGACTCAGACCTGAGCGATGGTTGATCTGAGGGGAATGACTCCTCTCTGGGTGCAGCCGGCGAAGCAGGCGGACAGGTAGGTAATGCCGTTGGAGCCGCACACGGGGCTGATGGACGACGTGAAGCAGTTGCACTGACTGTTGCACTCAGCCTCTGGTTTACTTCCCACCCGTAGCGTCCTGAACAGAAACACAGCAAGAAACCTTGACTTTTCCTCGATGTAACAACGAGACAAAACCAAAGACGTGTTTCTTGGTCCATTTTGAAAAGAACTCTGCTTCATTTTCACATCTCCATGGAAACAGCACTGCATGGCTAACCTGCTCTGGAGAAGGTTAAGTTTGTGTCATTGAGAAGAAGAAGAAGACATAAACACTGCTGTGTCACTGACTTAACAAGACATAAACAATCAGGCAGAGCTGAAATACTGTTAAAATGAATGACTGAAAACTGATTTGCAACTGTGATGCAGATGCTTTGAGGCAGAACAAAGGGAGAAGATCCTTTTTGTGGACATGCCACTATTTCATCTTTGAATCTGAATTAAAGAAACTAAACGGACCTACTTGTAATGATAATAATAATTTAAAAAAAATCAACTTACACACACAGATAAAGTTTATAGAACATTAGTCTTTTGTTAAAAATATATTTCTTTTGTTTAAAGAGACCTGTCTCTCGCCCAGCTACTGCTGGGAAAGACTCCAGCTTCCTGCGACCTTTAAATGGGCCAAGCAGTTAAAAAAATAGATCAATGGATGGATTGTTTAAAGACCAGATACAGAATATAAAAATATCACATCTGCTCCTTTTTTTCTCTCTTATTTTGCTCACTTCTCAGATGATTGTTTCTATAATGTCATTACCATGAAAATAGTTGATTTGAGCTGCAGTTAAGGGCAACATTCATTATGGACGAGCCCACTGATTACTTTCCTGATTTACTATAATCACTGCCTGTTCTGCAAGCATTCCCAAAGCTGGAAGGGATTCATAGTGTTTCAAATATCACACAAATGATTCAATTATTAACAAAACTGTGGCAATTAATTTTTTGGTGAACTGATGGGAGTTATTAATGTTCCAACAGCTGGAACTGAGATACAACAAAATATGTAATTATGAACAAAAATAACTGACACACATTAAACATTGATCTTATTCACCTTCGTATTAGCAAGAAACAGCTATTTCTATTGTTATATAGAACAGTGTTTTTCAACCTTTTTTGAGCCAAGGCACACTTTTTTTTTTACTGAAAACTTACAAGGCACACCACAAACCAAAATGTTTAATTTATTTATTTATTTTTTTTAAAAAAGCCCATATTATTAATATAAAATCATCTTGTCAAAGTGTCTTGAATAGAAATAAGATTAAACACAAGAAAAATGAATTTTATTATATTTTACCTGGGCCTCTTTGGATGAACACAGAGCTGCCTTTTAGACCAATCAGGTGAAACTGCATCATTTCTCAGGGCACACCTGATGATCCCACGGCACAGTGGTTGAAAAACACTGATATAGAAGTCATCGCTCACCAGTTTATCTATAGGAAGGTCGGTGACATGTCCAGTTCGGGAACAGTTTTGTTCTTTTATTGGGTTGTGTTTGACACAGTAAAGCCTTCACATTCAGCCTTCAGGTCTACAAGGCCACTCTGAATAGAAAATCCTTTTATAGACTCGCTGAGATGACACAAAGTCATTTGTATAAAAAGAAAGTCGGCCGTGCTCCAGTGAACAGAGGTGATCAGAATTTTTATTCTTTTGACTTTTGCTCTGTATGCAGGTCACTTCCAATAAAGTCTTCTGGCCACTGTAGCTGTATTTCCCTTTAGTGCTCTAATGAGGTTAGATGCATTAATTGCATTCATCCATTAGATTGATTTGGCCTTTATAGCCAAAACATCAATCTCAATGGCATGAATATATATTTTATCATTCAGCTGCAGTCCATGTACTTAATCTGGTGCAGTAAATGCAGTTTTTTTTTTTCGTTTGCAGGTGGAGCAAGCGATTGGTTGTCATCACAGATTTTGTGATTAAATAGATTTTATTACCAAGCTGGAAAATCTTTTCACACACCAGTTGTCCAGGAAGTTACAAGCATAAGATAACTGTGAGATAAGATCAGTAGAGAAGCTTAAAGTCAACGACAGCTCAATGATCAGATATCCTGAGTAGCCACATTCTCAAACCTGACAAAGTCAAAGTGGTTCTTTATCTTATTTTCTTTCAAGAATGAAGCAAGTCTTTGCTTGAAATGAGACGTCCAACCTGTACTGGGTGTTAAATACAGATGCTGAGTTTCCTTACTCGTTGCCGTATCCGACAGTCACTCCGGCAACGGGACCCGTGTCACATCCCAGGAACAGGAAGGAGATGTAACAGGCAGTGGAGACCAGGTTGACCAGCATAGCCATCCGGATGGCTCCCAGCGCTGACAGGTTCAGCTTCTTCACCAGCAGGCCACCCATGAAGATCCCCAGACACGCACATGGAATGGCTGTCATACCTTAACCACAAAGACGGCCAAAGCGCGCTTGTTAAGACAGGTACGCGTACATGTGAGCAGGCAGATGCAAAACTTGCTCTGATTACAGACCTAACAGCTGGTTTGCTGAGGAGGTGGTGAGGTTGAACTGCTGCTCCAAGTACTTCCCCAGGAAGGCCGCAAAGCCGGCCACTACGGCGATCTCCATACAGGCCGCCAGGATGATGCAGGTGAATACTGGGTTCGACAGCAGGTGCTTGGTCACCTTTGGGATAACTGATGATGTAAACAACTCACTTCAGTAATAAGCCAGAGACATCCACAAATATTAGCTCATACCTTTATGCAAAACAGAGATGTCAGCTAATTCTAGTAACTAAGTCTTACATTTAAATACAAGTTTCTTCACATCTGAGAAATTCATAATGAATAATTAAATAAAAAACATGTTTTCATGTGAATGAATGTTTCATATGAAAACCCTGCACTGCTACCGAAGGTCTCGCATGCTCACCTCTCAGCTGCTGACAGCAGGTGGGGCTGTTAGCAGGCTCATGGCTCAGTGCAACTCCATTGCTGGGCTTTGGAGTCTCAGAGTCTGGGCTGAGAGAAGGAGGGAGCATGACCTGCTCACTCTCCGTGCCTTCGTCTCTCTCTTTCATCGGGAGCGACTGAGGGAAGCCGAACATTAAGATAGCCGAGCAGAAGAGTAAGGCACCACAGAGGAGGAAGCCGACCCACCAGGCGCCGATCCACCGGGGGTCGTCTGGAGTGATGCCCAGATGACCTGTGGAGAGGTGCAGAACGAGTCAAACAAGCCAGATTCAGGAATAAAGCAAAAAAAAAAAAAAAAAAGAAAAGTTGACAGGAAATTGAACTTACTGGTGTTAACGAAGATAGCGTCCACATAGAATTTAGTGCAGACGGAGCCGAGGATGAAGCCACAGGCAGGTCCGAACACCAGGGTAGAGAACAGGATTCCTGCAGCAGGGACAAGCATTAGCTTTAATGTTTGCTTTCTGACATCAATCAATCAATCAAAGACACTTTATTCCCTGAGGGGAAATTCAAAAATGTACTGCTAGAGAAAAACTTCTTTAAAACCTCCAATTCAGCCTTGATAATATGGTTATAGTGCAAAAATTGGGTGCATGTGGATGCAACTCAGACTGATACCACCCAAAAAAAAACCAAAAAAAACCCCCAACACTTCAGCAGCATAAGCCGACCACCTGCAGCAATGACACTCCTCGGTCTCCTCCAGCAGGACAAACAGCCCCACAACCAGCTCAGAAACGACTCAAGAACCAGAACCAAGGGCCCCAGGTGATGACCTAGAAAACTATGAAGAGTAAGCATCATGCGGATGCACCAAAGTAGGCCTGATTCACTGAAGCCCCATCCAGAAACAACAGGATTCTAAGACTCAAAGCCACACAGTACAGAACACACACAGTAGTCCTGTTTCCACGTGATGAAAGAGACCTTTATGTTAAACCTTGTTGATACATGCAAGCTAACAAACAATCCAAAGTTAAATGTGTTCCAAAACTACACCGAAAAGTGCAAACAATGCTTGTGAAATCATGTATGTAAAGCCTGAAGTGACATCTCCACATGTCCCACTTTGTCTGTTCAACAATCCAAAACCCAAAAAGTTCAATTATAGAACAACTAAATGGGCTGTTAGGAGTAGCTTTCGTTTCAGCTCAGCTTCAGGTGGCCTTTCCAGGAGGTTCGATGTGAAAAATGGCAGCAAAGTGTTTCGGCTGCCATGGAGGATCAGATCAACCAGTTTAAACCACAAGTCAAGTGCAACTGATACAGCAACACACAGCGACTCTGCTGGTTAAGCTCATGTGGTTTACTCCTCTCAAACTGGCTCTGACTAAACAGATAAACACACAGAGAAAAAGACACCTAACAACAGATAGCAGCTCTTTTGTCTCTGCTGGAGATAAAATGTGGAGCTGGATGAAAAATCATAATTAGAGCGCTGTCAGTGGGGCTTCAGTTCATCCCTGTGACTCAGACTGCAGGCTGATGATGAAGACTCAAAGCTCAATTTGAGAGGCAAATTTCTCTGCGGTGTTTTATTATTGGACCATCAGTGAAGCGACAAACCGCATCAGAATCTGGAGGAGAAACAACAGCAGTTTTAAATCAAATCACCCGGGAAACACAATAAAAAATGATCTTTTAAAAACTCTGCTTCCGCTTCCTGTAACATCAGAGATGTCTCGCGACTGGCTTCAGGCCAGCCTGAACATCACAGCTAACAGCATCTCCAGTAAAATGTTCAGATGCTGGGAGCGGCCACTTAATGAAGCATGGAAACTGTGACTAAGCTTTGTGTGTCTCTGCTGGTGCCGAGAGTAAACTCAGGGCCTGCTTCCTGCCCTGACCACCCACATTGGAAAGGAGTCAACACAATCATATAAACGCAGCCTCACTCACGTTCTAGTTTATTCTTCGCATAAAGGAAATGATTCAGAGATTTGTGAGTTGGGGCTCCGTTAACTATAATGCGCCGTAAACGGGTGTTTTAAAGATAATCGAGTAGGGGAAGAAAAGAAAGTGCTTTACACCACGTTGCAGTGGGAACATTCAGATATTTCTCAGACGCACACAACTGAAACACGTTTGCGGTTGACAGTCAAACCGACACAGAAATGAACGATACAAATGCTTCCACAAATCACAGGAGCTTGACGGGTTTTTCTCCTCTTCCTTCTTGTCGCATCAGTGATTTTGTTATATGAAAAGATGGCAGATAACAGGCGAAACCTAATTTCCTCTGCTGAGTGCAAAAATGTCAAAAATGAAAACAAAGTGAGGAAAAAAATAAAAGCGCTCCATTTCCTCTGGCATGCATGCGCAGAGGTACTCACCAACACATTTATGTAGAGAAAAGGGGGTTGCTGTGGTACATGAGGAAGACTTTAGTGGATACCACAGAAACTCTGCAGTTTAACAGCACTTTCAGAAAGAGAGAGAAAAAAAAAAAAAGTCTGCAGTCGCTGTGTAACTACCCCATTTGCCTGTGGTGTTGCAAATGAGGCCTGTGCACTCTTGTTTCCTTAGAAACCGAGTGTTGTCTGCTCATGGCAACATCACAATTGCTTTCACCACAGGAAACTTCAAGAAGGAAATTCAGTTAGTGAAATCACCTTCCAGGAGCCGATGGCCCAGCTTGCTCACAAGTCCACGGCCACTGCGAGGATAAATGTTTCCACAGAGATCCGTCCCTACCCCTCCTTGCTTTCGGAAACGCTGCCTCCTTGATGATAACACTGTGTAACAAGACGAACCTCGCATGTGCAAAAGATCAATGAGCTCTGAGGGAGCGTGTCGCCATTATCAATCTGCGCTCTCTGAGCAACAAACAAAGGGGAAGCAGTTTTGAAGTTGGTGCTGATCTTCATAAAACACTTCATTAAAACACTTTTTGTCTAAAGATTAACATCAAAAGAAGAAAAGTATGAAGACAGACAAGATTTACAGGAAGATTAAGTTCTATTTCTTTTGGCTTGTATGTATTATGAAGGATGTTTAAGATAAAATACAAAAGAAAAACAACTTCAGCTTGTGTTCATAAAGATAAAACTGTATTTATACAGTTATCATACAGTTAAGGCGCTAGAGGAAAGAGGCTAGTTTTGTGAGACAAGGGTAGATATACAGAACAATACCACAAAACTTTGTTAATGTAAAAACTAGAAGAGAGAAATCAGAGAGATCAAAAAATCCAGACCCAGTCAGCTTTTTAACTTTGGGAATGGTTAAAAATTTAGAGACACATTACTATTTAGATAAATGCTGCATAATTTCCCCCCTACTTTGAACTAAAGAGACAGACATGGTTTCCTCTTCTGAACGCCCCTTTAGAGTCAGGTGGAATTTTATACAACACAGTCTGAGATGACTTACAAAACTTTGGCTTTTAGTCAGACTTCACTTTACTTTGAGCCAGGTGAGCTACTGATAAGAGAATAAAATGATTCTCCCAAGTTTTTTCATGTCAAACATAAGCAAATGACAGGAAAAGATTAATTTTTTTTTACCGACACTAAGAGCTGGTTTGTTGGGCTTTACCTGCACAGTGCTCCTCTGCACATGCACACTCACTGTTTCTCCTGATCTTATTTCCCATAACATCATCTGTAGCCTTTGCCCTTGGGTCAGCGATAAGAATTTGTCTGTACAACCTTTAAAAGGGACACATTTCATGGTTTTCATGACAGGATTCGGCCGGAAAAACAGAAAACCCAAGTTAAGCCCATTAAAGCTGGGTGTAATCTTTGTAATATACTACTTCTCCAAACAACCTTTAAATCCCTTTTTCCTTCCAGCGGTCCCGTTACAAGATAAGTACAAAACAAACTAATTTGTTGATGTTGTACCTCGCTCAAGCCTTTTAGTACGCTGTGAATTATGCTCTCAGGGGAGGATGTCAGATGTAATTCAATAACAAAGCTGGGATCTAGTGTTTTTGTCTCACTCTAATTTACTTAAAAACCAATGAAAATGGCTGGAAAGCAACAGCTTATGAAACGTTTCCTCTCTGAGATATCAATTAACCACCAGCTGCTTCGATTAACCACGCAGTGCAGCTGGAAAGGTGATTTAGAGTAAATATTAAACATCTAAATTCCTACAGGTTGCTTTAAAAGAGCACAGGGAGCTAAGGCTATGTTATGAAACACTGTAAAAATGAGATTTTGATTAAATTTAAAATGATCTCTGTGATAAGCATGAGACATGGATCCATCCAAGGAGTTAGCTGTGAAGCCCTGAGTGCACTCTAGTCCACTAGTTGAGGGTAATTTGCCTCTAAGCTGGCTGTTCATCACCAAGAAAAACCCCAAATGGGAGGGAAAAATGGCAATAACCTGCCAGTGGAGCAAGAAAGGAAACTGTACAGAAACACAAGAGAGAATGGGTGTCGGTGTGAATGTGGGGTGAAAATGAAAATGAAACTTAACTGTTTTCTCCTCAGGTTGTTGAAGCAGTTAATGACAAAAGGCCGTACATCAGTTTGGATTCAGTTACAACAGTGTTTCTCAATTCCGGTCCTCAGGCCCCCCCCACCCACCCTGCATGTTTTAAAGGCAACCCTGCTTTAACACACCAGAATGAAATAAAGGGGTTGTCAACAGGTTTCAAAGAACTTGATAAGGAAGTTCAATAATCTGACTCAGGTGCTTTGGAGGAGGGTCAGGTCCAAAGCATGCAGGGCAGGGGGGCCTGGAGACCAGAACTGAGAAACACTGGGTTACAACAACAGACTGTAAACTCTGTTGCTGGTTAGTGAAAAGCAAAACGAACGATGTGACTTGTTCATTTAATCACCCAAAGAGATCCCCCCTCTTTTTTTTCTCTGTTTTAAAGTGAACTATATATTTGTGATGTTGCAGCCATTATTATTACACTTCCTATAACGATCAAGATCAAAATGAATCAATATAGAAAATAATACTGTTGTAATATATTTTGCCCCACGGAGAGCTGTTCAGTCATTATTTCAACTCCGACTCTTGTGGTTTGGCAAGCGTCATGCTATCTGTCCTCACACATGAAGAGCATTTCCACAGAACTCTGCAGCCCCATTCAAGTACCTCTATCTTGCACTATCATAATGAGGTAGCTAAAACACCATTAAAGACTGGGCTGAAAGATAAGATAGTTGTGACGGGCTACACTCCATCATTAAAACAACCACTTCTGAGATTAACACGGTGACACACCCGCACAGAATGTTTTTTAATACTCTTCAATACAAAGAGCTCCATAAAAATGAGCAGCACTTAAAAATCCTTTGGCCATAAAGTTTTTCCTTTCTCTCTTTTTTTTCTTCTATGCTAAGGGATTCAGATGATAAGCCGACACAGTGTGAGGTTAAACAGAAATGGTACCAAATCCTCAGTCCATTTCCTGCTGTCACTGTACAAAAGGAATTCCTCCTTCTCCTCCTTTAATCCTGCTCAAGTTGGCTCAGTAATCCTCTGAGCTAAATAAGAGCGGAGGGACAGTGCCGCGTGGAAGGCCAGACAACAGCTTGAGCCACTTTCACAAGGGGCCCATCTGAAACCGAGAGTGAGTTAAATGATTGCTGAAGACAAAGCTAAGCGCCAGTGTGCCAGCATCTCATCTCTGGGGCTTGAACCTGAGTTTATGTCACACAATCGATCCAGAGCTGGGGAGAAGGGATTGTTTTGGGTCAAAAGGACTGCATAAAGCAGGCACATGCCACATAAAATCTCACTATAAAGTTTAAAGAGTGAGATTTAAGGAACATTTAAACAAAGCCCTCTCCCCCCTCCTCTGCCATACATTAGCTCATGAAATCTACTGTGTACAAGTGTAAAAGACATTTTTAAGATTAAAGAGCCTCAAGAGATAGTCGTAAATAGGCCATGCTGAACATTTTGCAGATATACACTGTGGTAAGATGTGATATTAAAAAAAAGATAAGAGGCAAACAATGCCCAGTCCAAATCAGAGAAGTCACAAGCCACACCCATTGAAGGTCATCTGCTTTCTCTGCTGCACAGGAACAGCCTGCTGATGCTCACAGATGCTACAGAAATGTGTTATATAGACTGTCACAGAAATCTGTTCCCATAGAGTGTATGTGTTTGACTTTACAGTGACTCCACTCTGAGCAAATACCAGATAGCAAAGCTCCTAACGCCAGACATCCATTGGAGGAAGCTAATTTTTTTTATCACTTATGATCAAGACTTCCTCCTGGTCAATACTCACAGCGCATAAGGGCTGGTATGTAGACTGACTGGTAAATTGGCAGCTTGGACTTTCCATTCAGATCTCTCTTAACTGCATGAAAACGAACGCAGCAATCTGCATCACTGCTGAACTGCACCGATTTGTTGTTCACCCCTCACTGCTTCTCTATCTCAACATGAGAATTTGACCCTCAGATACTCTAACTCTAATGTCACTCCATATCTGGAGACAGTTTATCCATTTCCAACTGATAATTGACCTCAAACTCGGAAGTGCTAAGTCTCATCCCAGCTGCTTTACAATCAGCAACACGATTTGAAATTTTTACTTGTCACACGCTCAAACACATACAATATGCAGTGTAATGTTCGCTGAGTCACTCCTCAGACTGTGCAAGTGGGAGTGCAAGAAAAGTACAAGGACAGCTACCAACCTAAGTGACCTTTTGGAAATCTCCGCTTAATGAAACCAGCTGGACAACAAAACTAACCGATTCCACAGAAGACATGGTTGAAAGCCTTTTCCCAGTCCAAAAAATACAAGAACACAGGTTGGGTAACCTCCCATGCCACTTCCAATACCCTCAAATGATCCAAAACCAGGAGAAAAACCTGATGTTTGACTATCTGCTGGTATCTTCACTCCACTAACTCATTAAAAGAATCTGAGAAGAGTCCTCCTTGGTCCTCCTTTGTAAAAAGAGTGACTACCAGACTGCTCCATCAGTCCAGAGAGGCTATCCGACCCTGCAGGGATATCTTGTATCTTGTTGATCTATGGCTTTAATTTGTTAATACTTATCACTTGCTGAACATGGATTTTATAATCCACACCATAAAAACGACCCATGTCAGCATGATTCTTATTTTCCACAGTTCACGTGTTTTAGTAAAAAGCTACTTAAAACTGTATATGTTATAATCATCCTATGACTGATTTAACCAAAGATAACAATGCAGGCAATTAAACCTACCAGAGGATGATTTAAAAAGAATAATTCAACATATCTGAAATGGAAAATTATGAGACAAAACTGAACAAAGACTATTAGTAAAAGTAATAATAATAGTAATAGGGAGTAAATTTCCTGAAACTCAAAATACAACTGAATGAAAGAATGACTCATATCTACTTTCTTTTACATTTTATCTTTTTATTTTTCCTGTTGTGTCAATTTATAATCTTTAAGGTCTTTATGTTCACACACATGAAATGACAAGATTCTTATCTTTCATCTCATAAAGAATATCTGAATCAAATTTCCACGTTTAGCTTGTCCCGTAATGCTATGAGTAGTTCTGTGACATTTGGTTAACACCTGCAATGGAAACCTTCAAATACAAACACAATTTGTGCTGCGAAGAAAAGAAAAAAAAATCCCTCTGCAGGGACCAAATAAGATTTTAATTCTGTGAATATTTCGAGTGACACAACAACCGAATGTCAGATGTGACGAGACGGTGACAGCAAGTTGTTATGTAAATTCACTTGTTCTCATGCCAACAGGATGAGACGAGGTAAAAGTCATGCAGCAGTCTCCTCTAAGGCAAAGTCTATTTTGATGAAGTACATTAGAGATTAAGGCCACCAAATTTTCAGTGATCCATAAGTACTAAACAGCCTTAGACAGCAGCTTTCACTGTACGAAGCAAAGCCTCGGCCCACCTGAGTGGCTTTTAGAATCAACGTCACTTGTCAAGAAAAACATTCATCACTGACTGAATATTTCAAAAGTGCCCTTCAGTACTCCAAAGCTTCCCTGTCTTTTGAAAAACACGAGACTTTTATCTTTGCACGATTAAGAGAAAAAGAAAAGAGAAAAAAACATGATCAATGATTGGAAAGATGCGGGGGGATATAGACAACCCCACAAACATGATTTGTTGGTCAGTTGTATCCTAATACAACGCTGTTGACACTACAGTCATGACCTAAATAACACTGCAAAGCTTAAAGTAGATTCTCAACTCACATTCAAATGCCGTTACATCAGGATCATCCCACTTTAACTTCCGCTTACGTCAAATCAGCTAAAAGTTCAAACCAGTAGAATGCACAGTCATGGTGTAAATTTAAAGCAGCACGTTCTTCTTCTATGGTTTTATAAAAAATATTTTTAACAGGACCAGACATTTTTAGACCCTTTCACTGAGGCCATATGGTTGCTATTCAAAAACTCCAGTCTGAGGACTCATTCAATGCTGTTAGCATTTTGACCCTGATGATGAGCACCAGAGTCCGACTGACATATCGTTCAGCCGATTGAATCAAACTATTGAAAGAAAAATGTCACAGTGAGGTTAATACAGAGCTTGTCCAACAAAGTGCGATCTGACTGCCGTGTAATCGTTCAGTGGTGGATAGTCAACAAGCTTCCACATTTGTGATCACTTTGATAAGATAAAAATTGCACCCTATAACATCCTGTTTTCAGTAGCACTCTAGACCGGTCCCAGACAGCCATCACAACTGTTCATTCTCATCACAGCTATTTTACTGGTACTAGCAAGCAACCGCCACTGTAATCGGTAAGTCGCTTCCACGTCATGTTACAATGGTTAGGCACAATGCTGAGAATATGGTGAGGGAAAAGTTGCAACAGTTAAAAACCAGTATGTCTCCTCTTTCAGAGATGAAACTGGTAAGGCAACAAACTGAGTGCAAAATGGTTTGGAGAGAGAAATTAATTCAGAGCTTGCTGATGAGAAGCTACATGTAACCTATGAAGCAGTACCATTGGAAACTGCATGGGCAGCGTTGCACAGTATAGTTCACACGTGACCAGCTAAAGGAACAAAAAAGAAATCATCATGTATTTGACCAATGCACAATCCACAATCATAGTGCCTCTTTATATGCCTCTTACTAAGAACGGATATTATCTTGATCTCCTCCACTGTTGTCTTGTTTGCTATTGTCTGAGATGAATGTCAGAACTTGGAAATGAACTCTACACCATCCTCTATTTCCTATCAACCATGCCAACATAAAGCAGGAACTAGAGTGTGTGGGACGAGACGTTTGGCAATGTTTAAAACAGACATACTTATTTATGTTTATAGAGTCTAACCAGCTAGTTAAATAACACCGTAGTGTGCAGTCAGCCGAGTAAGCAACTTAACGACTGTACTGACAATAGGTTGCCTACAGCACCACTTAAGTTAATGTTTAACGTTGCTTGTCAGCCACAAAGCTGTTGGATTGGGATTATTAAGGACTGTAAAATTGATGGAGACTTGGGAAGATAGCTTAATGTTTATTTTGCCAATCTTTTTACAGTTCTAGATGTGACCTGCTCAAGACAATAAAAATTTTTTTTTGCAGTTTATTATCTGTATCTCACTGTAAGATTGACAAAAAAAAAAGTTAAATGTCAAAAGTGGTTGACAAGCACATTTTGAGCATTTTTTGCATACTGGCTGATATCTCAGTACAGGAAATATAAAAACAGTATTGGTTCCAGAAATCCAACGAGCGTAGGGGGGTTAGTGTAGAGCACTGCCCATCCTGCATTTGGTTGATACACCAGCTTTTTTAACTGGTCTTTATCCTTCAACACCCTCTCATGTTAAGTGGAACTCAGGAAGGTTGAGCCAAATGGGAGGGCAGTTGGGCGTCCATAAAGGTTTCACAGCTTCATATCAGCAACCCATTGTAACAGACTGAAATGAGTCTACTACTGATAATAAATAGCTGCTGATAGTGGGACATTTCATGGGACCAGTCCAACTTTCACTATTGCACATGCAGTTGTTCAGCAACAATTTACCAGACATTTTCTTTTTGATTTAACCATCACTTTATACTGGGCACTTGAACCGCCACTGGTACAGGACACGAAGGATCCACAGCTAGTGTCCTGAATACGAACAGTACGGTACTCTTCTTATGAGCAAATGTTAACTCTCCAGCTGGTCAGAACTGTTCTGGTGGGTTGAGGGGAAATGTTACAGTATGAAGGAGGAAATGGTTAAAGTTGTGGCTGATCAGACACTGGACAAACAGGCTGGTAATTCAGAAATAATCCTTACTTACAGACATATTGTTTATAGTATACTCTTGTGCTATATTCATCCCAGATGTTACATTACACACACAAACAAAAAAGAACCTCTGTGCCCAATAGATCTCTGCCCTATTTTATAATTCAGAGGTTGCGACAGCTGAGCGACCACAATCCTTTGGATGACAATAAAGAGAAAAATTACTTAAGTAAAATACTCTGTGGTGGGATGGAAAAAGGCAAAGGTTTTATCGTGTGAGATGCAAGACAGAGCAGTGAAGGCCTGTGGTAGAAATAAATGCTCCTATAATCTGGAAATCCACATCTGGTCTTCATGTATTAAAAAAGTCAGTGAAGTCATAATATTTTTAACTTTCATGACAAAAAACACATTCAGCATCATCAGATCATGGCTGCTTTCTGATAAAGATACATATTAGATCCTAGAAATAGCTGTCAAGTCAGCAAAGAAATGCGAAGGAAATTTGAATTTGAATTTTTGTTAAAACCAACATGTGTAATTCCCTGGTGTGGTAGGTGACCTGGATACTCAATATAAAGTTTTTTCTGTTTGAACAAAGTACTTAACGAGGAGTTCAAATCTTTGAAAACAAGAGTGCAAACAACTCAAATGGAAATCTACAATGTTATCTACCAATTTCGAAGCATAAATATGACTCAATGATCAACAGATCAGTTGGATGAGGCTATTGATCAACACATTTTGCCTAAAATTAACATCACCGCTGTGGATGATTTGATTCAATAATTTTCTGGAAATGGCAGAAAGTTGTTTGTTACTTCTCGTTGTATTCCAGACTGAGAATACAATTTGTGTTCGATGAAATACTTGCTGAAATACTACACTGCTGGCGATGTCCCGTAACCCTTAATTGGACGAAGCATGAATGAATAAATCCTGGCCATGCTACTTTGGCTTTACCTAAAGAGTAACGACAGGTAGCCGACATGCTAGCAACACTCAATGAGAAATATAAAATTGCAGAGTACCAACCAAATGGTGTATGTGTTGGGAAAGATTTGCCAGCCTTTAACACTTGTCAGTATATGTATTAGTAATTATCCTGCCAATGTACACAAAAACCCATGGGGTTTACAATACTAAAGCTAATATTCAATGCAGTATGCTCTTTTACATCTTTACAGGCCGGTAACTAGTATCCAAAATGTCTTTAACAGAAAAGCTAACTTTTTATCCTTTTTCAGGCAGTAAGGTTCCCTCTTGATGCCCTTGGTAGTCTTTTGTTTACACACCTGTTGCCACTTGAAAGTTTGAATAATTTCCTTAAGAGAAAAATAAGGAAAGTCATACATAAGCAATGTGCGTAGCATAAACAAAAGCTAATAATAACAGTGGTGGGTATGCCAAAAAATAAAATACCAATGTCTTACTAATTTGCCATGTTAGGTGTTATCTTGGGCAGATGATCAGTGGGGCTGTGACGATATGCTTTAGTCCCAAATCAATTCGATTCCGATTTTTTGGGTGCCGATTCGATTTAAATAGTGATTCTCACAATTCTTCAATAATGGTAATTTCATAGATTAAAAACAAAATAAATGTGTAAAACTTTTTTTTTTTGCTCGTCATTTTTCTTAATTTCAATGAGGAAAAAAAAACACACAGTAGCCAGACCGTCATTCTGCTGCTTTAATGCCCAAGAAGACAAGTAATAAGATCAATAAAAGCAAAAAAAAAAGTCAAACATTTTATAGTGGATTGATTTTATTTCTTTGAAAAAAAAAAGATTATTTAACAAAACAATCTATCGTAAAATTCTGAAGCAAAAAGTCTTGATTTTCGATTTTTAGATTCAATTTCCCCATCCCTAATTATCAGTATGATGAAAAGGACTTTTTCAATGCAAGCTGTTGTTGAACTAGAGCACTTGGTGGTCCAGATACTTTTTTTTAGACTTTCTGTTAATCGCAAAATGCTGTCAGGAAGCAGCATAGGTTATTGTACAATAGATACTTCAACATTAAACACTTGTACATATGCATTCACAAGTTTGAAGACGATCAAAATTCAAATTATCTGTAAAGGTTAGTAGTGCAATTTAGATACATTCCGACATCTTAGAAAAAGCCCCAACTTTTTTGTGAGCAGTTTACAATAACCAAGTAAGGTTTATATTTCATGCATTATTGACAAAATGCTAAGCATGCTAGCATGCATAGTCTATTTGAAATCACTTTCTTCAACAACCTTGGAGGTCAATGCTAGTTTAACCTAACATGCAGCTACTTGATCTCTGAGTCCAATTAGCTTAGTGTCATTAAAAGTGTTCCAGGAAGTATTACGGCCCCTCATTAACCTAAATGGAACAGAATTACTTAGCGTTGACTTAAATCCATTAGTTTTTGTATCATGGATTCAAAGCCACTCTCCTAATTAATGCAACTACTGTCATTGTAAGTGGTAACCAGACATTAGACTGCACGTCAGCATGACGATCACTGATTTCAGTTCACTGCCCATCCAAATGACGACTGCCAAGTTTCTGTAATGCTAGAGATCTTTAAATAATACAGCAATGCAAGCTTTGACTTTGGCTAAAATCATAATGATGGCCTTTCTGTACCATAAGATTACACAAACAGGCCAGGCACATTTCCAAACAGGGCACTAATGTGATGCTGGAAGCTCAGAGGTCTTGGTCAGACAGCCAGCTCTGTGAATGCCGGGTCAGGAGAGGGGGAGTGACACAAAAAGGCAAAGGGCGAGAATGACAGACTGACGGCATGTGGGAATTCATGTAACATTGCAAAGCGAGGCCACACAATAAAGAATTTGTAATCAGCTTCTGATGCCGGTGCTGAGATGAAGCTGGACATAGCTTCCATTGTTGGACAGTGAGTCTGGTTAGGATGGACGCCAAGGGCAAAAGATCAGCACAGATACGCTCTACTGGAGAGCTGCAGCTGTTCTATTCAAGACGAGGAGCACAGAGAGGTTTGGGACTGTTCGACAGCAGCTGGTAACAGCTTCTTCTGCGGCTGGTTTGGCCTAATTAACAGGATAGAGATGCCAGCAGCCTGTTTTCCTTTTTCTCCAGTAGTACAGGAGAAGTGGGTTCATAATATAAAACTGATTGTACAACATCATTTTTGGCACTGATTAAAATTATGCTAAATTGTGCTACATCCTGAGGAAGAATATGTCAAGAGGAAATTATGTTAAAGACAGGATGAGGGAGATGTTTTATGGATAAAACAGAATTGGGTTATGGTGGATGTCAGAAAATTCATAAAAAGTGAAGGTAAATATGTAAATTATAAATATCCAGTTTTTCCAAACAAATGCTGACAGCTCAATCTAGTACCAGTTTTCTCTTTTTATCCTTATTAAAATGGGCTGAATACATTAACTGGAACTCAGAGGCAGTAATAGTGCTGGCTTGAAGTCAAGTGAAGCCAACTCTTCCTAGTCTGACCCCAAAAGCTCTGGCTGCAGCACTATAAAGTCTGGTGCTATGCTAGCACCAACCCCTCACAGCGTTACAGCATCAGTGGCTAGGCATGGGGATACGGGAACCAACAAGACCAGCTAAAATGTTGAAACTTGCTGTCTGTGGTTTTAATATTTCCAGTTGTGCCTGAGCCCTAAGCTCTATATCAGCATTGACAATTACTATTTGAAGCTGACTTTTCAAACAATATTTTGAGGTAAATCTATTAACATTATTGCCAAGCCAAGCAAACTTTATTAAAATAGCACTTTATCAACAGCTGATCAAAGTGACTTTTTCAGATCCAGCTGGAAACATTTAGTAAAATCCTTCTTGTATGTGATGCCTCCTCAATGCAGGGTGGTGTTTGGAAAAAGGTATCAGCATTGCAGATGGCGTTCACCTGCATTGGCCCAAAAATGCAAATTCTCTGATCTAAAGTCAGTGGCAAGAAAATAACAACAGGGGGATGAAGGCCTTATTATTACAACACGATTCTCAGTGAGAGTGGACAAACTATTTTGATTAATTACTTCCCAGTCCCGAGATGTCATCATACCTTTCCAAGAGTTTGTTTTATGAGACAAAAACAAACATTTTTATTTGCAACATGATATTTCTGGATCAGTGTAAATCAAACTACAGAATGGCTGGAAAATCTTTTCACCAAACTAACAGAGCATGGTGTGGTGGTCCTGGGGAACAAATAAAACAATATTCACTGTGTCATTAGTCCAGTGACCAAATAAAAGGAGACTTTTGTTTACAACTGCCACCCATCCATTGATCAGAGTCCATTTAATTAGGCACTATTATCCTTCACACTCTGCTATCACTGATATGGGGATTAAGTGCTGAACATGCTCTAAGTAATCCTTGGGGCCCACAGAGCAACCTCTTACACACCACTCAATCAATGCGGCTTGGGATTTGTGGTAAATACACAAGTGCTGCCGCAATCTGCACCTTCGAAGCAAAGTACCTGTCCAAGGTCAGGACCTGTTACACATTTTTTAAATGGAGGTGGTGAGGTTATAGTAGAGACTGGGAAGCAGAATGAGTCTTCATTTGGACAATGTTTAACCTGAGAGAAATCTGAATATCTGGAAAGTGAAGGGACAGAAACATCACTGATAGTAGAAACTACAGAAGGAACGGCCTAAAAACAACAATCCGTTTCTGTGGCAACAGTTAGCTGATGCTGTTGTGTTTATGATCTGTCTCCTCCCACCTCTTATCTCTGCCCTCCTCCCACTGTGGATGACAAAAAAAAAAACAAAAAACAAACCCCTTTTTAATCAGCAGTGACAGAGCCTGACCCAGATTGCCTCAAGAATGCTGCCTGGCAGCATGGTGAGGTTGACTACATGGATTCAAAATGAAGAGGAAAAAGTGTCACAAGCATGTTGAGGCTAAAATACCAGTTGGGATTAAAGCAGGGTGTTACATAGAACACCTTTCAGGCTACTGAGCATCATCTCCACTGTTGCAGATGGAAAGATGATACAAAGAAAATGCCCCTGGCAATAACTAGAGGCTTCCACATGAGGCTTACTAGGCTGTGATGAAACAACTAGAGGGTCTCATGTGTGAGTCAGTGATGATCCATATCATTCTGATGACTGACCTATTTACTAACCCAAACACTTTCTTAGACACCTCGTGGTCCAGACAGAGGAATCAAAGATTCACCAAACGAGAAAAGCCAGCATCAACCAGAGGAGAAAAAAGCTGGTTGAGCTAATTCCAAAATAAACACAATTTAAACCATCAGTCAAAAACAAAAGCTTACTTTCGGCATTGTAATCTTTTATCGATTTTCTAAAATTTGATGGTTTTCATTTCTCAAATAATAAACAGGTTGCATTATCCTGAGAAGAATGAGGTTTAAGGAAAAGAGTAGGACATGTTTGCTGTGCAGGTGCAGAAAGTCACATAGTAACTAAACATCATATAACAGGGGAACCCATGTTTGGTCCTCGATATCTACCATCCTGCAACTTTTAGAGTGCACCCCTTCAACAACACACCTGGATCTAATGAAATTCTTGTAACCAGGCCTCTGTGGAGCTGGATGAGAGAATTCAGCCACGAAATTCAAGCGTGTTGGAGAGGGGATGCATAGAAAAGTTGCAGGACAGTTAAACCCGAGGCTGAGACTTGGGCACTCCTTTCCTACAACATCTAAAACCCCAAAAGCTCCTGCTTAAAATGACATAACCAAAACAAAAGCCACAAAATCTCTCGTTTGAACTTAAAAGCAACAAAAATGTGTCACTTTTAAGTAATATTTAACCAATTAAGACATTTCCCTTCTTGTTAATCGCTTAAAAAAATGAAAATAAAGTAACAACAATTAAGATAAACAAAAAACTTTAAAGATAATATTTTTATGCAATGCATCATGGGTGGATTTAACAATCAAGATGTTTGCAAATGCTCAACTGCATCCCCCCCCAACATGGAGACGGACATGGCCTCAATATCTGAAAGTGAACCTACTACTGAAGAATACTTTCTTTGTTGGACTGATGTTGTCCGGCAGCTGAATCAAAACATCTTTAATGCAACGTCGTGCTCATTTGCCAAATCATACTTCAATTTAAAGTGAAAACGACAATGTGCTGTTTAATTGGGGAGGGTTCCAGTGAAGTAAAACGGTAACAGACAAAATACAGAACCCTTTTGGAGAAGTCCACTAACCTATTGCTTCTTCATCGTAGCTGCATTTGTCCTGCATAGTAGAAGCTTTCCAGTAAAAGGGGGGGTTTTAGTAAGATGTTGCATGACTATAGTTAATTCATGAAGCCAGACATATAAATCAGTCATATCTGGAGCAACTACAGCTAAGCACACCTTGGTCATGTCACTGGAACAGCAGATTGACAGAAAAAGTGTTTCACTTCAGATGGGAAGACTTCCCAGCACTACTACACAGCATAAATCATCCGAGTGGAAAGCCCACACCAACTCTATGACATATGTGCCAGGTTTAACCGGCCATTACGAAACCAGATCTGCATAAAAGAAAAGAGTAAAAAGAAAAACTGCCAAGTCTTTCATCAATTCCAGCTGACTGCAAACATCAGCTTCCTTGAAGAAAAAGGTGAAATTCTTCAAGCAGAAAATTTGCTCAGTATGTTTTGCCTCCTCACTGCAAAGAACTGAAAAATAACCTAATTGGATTCAAGGATGGACAGCTCTCACGTCAAATAGCTTCTTCTGCTCAAATTTAATGAGCCTCTCGCTTGGGGCAAGTTGCGATCGGGATGACTTCCCATTCACCCAGTGACAGGACTGTAAAGTGCACCGTTTCCCCACTGCTCAGCATTATGTCACCTTTTTTTCTTCTCTGATTATTTCACATATTATGATGCTCAGAGTATTTAAGGATTATTAACTGATCAGCTCTCAGACAGCATGTTGTTGACCAGTTGGATGTAAGATAATCTCATATTTACTCCCCCTTGTACTCTCTAAGTCTATACTGAAAGTAACAGAGCATGGGGTGACTGGCTGCTACACCCAGGCCTGCAGCACCATGCAGGAGCCTTTGGGTCAATTTGCTCTCAGAACAGCAGACTGTGACAAACTGTTGCTATGGCAGAAAGACAAGCCCACACAGTTCATAACATTGATGCAGAGGAGCAGCGGATGTTTGATGAGCGTTTACTGCAATGTCATTTATCATCTTGAGATAAACCAAACTAGTGTTGCCAGGCAAACTCAGCATGCAGCTTATGGCAGGGACGGAAAACCCCATTTAGAATCTAATCCTTCAAGATGACATTAACATGCTCTGAGTTTAAGTAGCTTATATAAACGCCCTACTGCAGCAAGTGTTTGGAGTCAGAACGTTTTAGCAGGAATGTTGACAAGACTCTCCAGAATGCCTTGGAGACTTTTGCTATTGTATTAAGTCATCAGTTTTCCAAACAAACCATAGGCTATATTTACCTGAGGACAGCCAAAAAAATGACATAAATTGATGACATGTAGTCATGTAGAGAATGGTGATATGTATAGGTTTAAAAATAAAAAGTTCACAGACAGATGCAGTAACAGTGCTGAAAGACATTCCAAAGATCTGAAACTGAAACAGAGATATGGAGATAAGAAAATAGGTTCCCTTAAACTTTATCTTTACGGGGAACATAATTCTAAAGTATTTGTTGTTGTCCTGATACAAACTGTAATCATAGTCGAGACTTTTTTATTTTTACAGTCAACAAACAAACGGAAGTGAAGTTATTCCACCATGTTAATTTCCACCACTGAAGAAAGAAAATGGCTTTTATCAACATCTCCTGAGTGGATGAACTTATATTGGTTTTCAGTTAAAGTGGTAAAAATACTGTTCATCACTTTGTTTGTTTTTGTAAACCAAGTTTTTAGAATAAAATGAAGTACATTGCTACTATTTATTTATTTCTAATGCAGTGAGCCACAGAATCAAAACACTGATGCCTATATTTCCAATGAAACCTCCAAACAGGTTGCTACCAACTACTTCTTAGAAATCCCAACATCATTTAAGTGAGGTCCACCTATTTTCTATCCAACTGTCACATGGTCTGAGCATATTTACACCTGCTCTGAATGGCTACACTGTCTGCAACACCACCAACCATGCAAGACCATGAAGACCAATCAGCTCTCCACAGAGGACACAGATAAAGCAGTGGAGAAGCACAAACCAGCATTGGCTTGTAAAACAAAGACATGAAATACCACACAGCATTGAGGCCATCATCAGAACATTTTAGGCTGAGCTGGTTGAAGAGTGGCCCCATGCACAGAGGATGGCCTAGCTGAAACTTACAGACCAGGCAAGGCGAGTATGAATAGGAGTTGCAACAAAGAGGCCAAACCCGAAGGAGTTCTGCAGTACAGACTGGTTTATCTGTGTGTAGGATCACCATAAGCTGTACACTCCACAGAGCTGGGCTTTGAGCCGCTCTGAAAAGGCCACTGCTCTGGTCACACCAGACTAAAACAGAACCTGTTGCACATGAAATGTTACTGAAAAAAAAGTTATCCCCTTTGACTGACATGCTGCTATGCTCTGCAAAAACATTCTTCTGACAACCACCTTAACACAGAGACCCATGCTTGTTCTCCAGCTCGGAGGAAAGTTTATTGTAATGCAAATCAGGTTGTAGCTCACCGTCCATGTTATGACAGCTGGAAAAAACATTGTTTTGTTTGCATTTCTACTTTGAAATAGGTGGGATGCACTTCATACTCTGTCACTTCCAGTTAACACAGTGTACAGAGAAACTTGCCTGCATTTCAGCAACTGTTCCATATCTTATCTCATTGTGCTGTATGACAACCAAAACAGAGAAACACGTAAACAAGAGTAGCTTTATTGAGAATTCGGCAACATTTGAATACAATCTGTAAGTAGGAGAGGTAAAAAGATGCTGAAATGGGGGAGAATGCAAGTCATTCATGTTAAATGACACAACACCATGCTAATTACAATCATCATACTAAATAGTAGGTAGATGTTTTCTATGATGACAGGTTACCATAAAGACTAGTCTCACACTCCAGCTGTTGTGGTTGTAACTGTATTCTTACATCTGAACACAATGCATGTGACAAAAAATATTATTAGATTTTTGCAGAAGCACAATCAATCTACATATCTATCTATGCACATCTATCCATCCACCTATATATATACACACATATATATATATATACACACATATATATATATATATATATATATATATATACATACATATATATACATATATATATATATATATATATATATATATATATATATATATATATATACATACATATATATATATATATGTGTATATATATATATATGTATATGTATATGTATATATATATATACATATATATGTGTGTATATATATATGTGTATATATACGTATATATGTGTGTATATATATATATATATATATATATATATATACATATATTTGTGTATATATACGTATATATGTGTGTATATATATATATATATATATATATATATATATATATACACACATATATATGTATATATATATATATATATACATATATATGTGTATATATATATATATATATATACACATATATATGTATATATATATATATATACATATATATGTGTGTATATATATATATATATATATATATGTATATATATATACATATATATGTGTATATATACATAAGAGGTAATTGCAATGATTAATAAATTTATGTCATAATTTCCATCTACTTCTGCATGTCTTGAACTGCAGGGACTACATACTTCACATTACAGTTTAAGGCAGAAATCCCAGGCTGCTCCTCAAACTTACAGAGACAGCTGGTTGAAGTTTGTGTCCAATGATACAATACACAAGCTCCACTCCCTTATATGCGTAGCCTGCACTGTATATTTATGCAGTGGGGGTCCTGTGGGAAGATCCAGAATTAGCAGTGGATAGTAAAGGTCATAGAGCAGAGGGAATGGAGATCCTGTTGACGCAAGCTGTCCAATCAAATATATTTCCTTTGGCCAGCTGGGAGTGCCAACATCTAGATTTGGGAAATGAAACCAAACAACACCGTCCCATGAAATCCAGTCTGATGTTTTAATCTGCTTTTTAAAGTGTGACAGTGCAGTAGTGATCGCCACTGACGCACTTCCTTATAAGAACATGTACTGCATGACAACCTCAAGAAAAAGATCTAAACATTGACAGTGAACACATCTCAACCTGAGATAGTTCTACGAGGAGTCAGAGTGAGCTTTGCTCGACTGGGTTTTACACTTGTTAAAACAGCAATAAGACATGCCTGCTGCAGCTCGCAGTGGAAAAGCAGGCAGTCCAAGTCTCTGGAGGAGTTGTTTTTCACAGGCCTGTGTGGTATGCGTGTGCGTCCTGGCCCACTCCACCTCAGGGCTGGCTGGTTGGCATTCCAACCTCAGTCTGTAATTATGGCTCTTCTCCAGGCCTCTCTGCTCTGCTCTCACCGGCGCCACCACCATACTCTTACAGAGACTGGATTCCACTTTTCACCTGGCCATTCAGCTCAGACTCTAATTTTAAGAATAAGTCATCAGCGGGTGATAATAGGGTTTACAGTAGAGGTCAGAAACAGCTGTGCTAAAGGAAAAAAATGGAGTCATGTGGCATTTGTCAGGGTTACTGGTGATGTTTTTAACTTAACTTACAATTATGTTAAAATGAATAAACTGAATAAATGCACATCTAGAAGTTTTTCAGTACTGAATTCCAGTGTGAATATTCAGACACATGATAGTGAGGAAAAACCTACGTGCCTCACAATACATCTCATACTTGCATAGGTATGGGGGAAAGATCTACTTGAAGTAGTAATACATGTTGCAGATTTTGCTGATACAATCTAAAACTTTAGAGGGAGGTAGGTATGAGTCAAGAGAGGTTTTCCTTTCAGTTTCTGCAAATCAGTAGAAAGCATCATAATTCACTATCAGCATCTCTCCAGACAGATGATGGAATTATCTTTATGTGTTAAAAGCAAAAAGGAAATTTGGTTTTATTTAGACATGTCCGACATATTATCGGCATACCTTTGTTATCGGCTGATATTAGCTTTAAAATGCAATATCAGAAATGAATGGTCTCAGTTTTTACTTTTATAATGAAAGAAATTTGTACAGAATATGCACATATTATATATCTAACTCTTCCGCTCCATCTCCTCTAACTCAAAATGACACAATATAAGAGAAATCATGCATAATTTTCCAGATATTTTATTTTGTTTGGAGCAACTTGCTCCAAAAATATAGGGAATCGCTTAATATTGATATCGGAAATTAAGAGTTGGTCAAAATCTGTATATCCGAAATTCGTTAAATAAAAAAAGCCAATATCGAACATCCCTAATTTTATATAATTATTTTCTTTATTAAAAAATACAATCAACAGTTGTTGCTTTAAACAACATGACTAACTCTGATGTGTCTTTATACAAATGTTTCACATGAAACATAAGATCGAAGGCAAACACTAAGGCTGACGGAACTTGTTCAAAACCTGCAGGAAATAAGCAAATATTTGGCGATGACAACAGTGTTTTAAAATGCAGAAGTATGCTGATGAATCATCAAAACACATCAACAATATATGAAAGAAAATCTCTCAGAATTTTCAGACAATTTGCGCCATTCATGCAGGCGAGGGCACATGACATGCCGGCAGCTCAAGGATTAGGACGATCAGCTGAGCACGTCTCAATACCACATTGTTTCCTTGCTGCTCACCGCTTGTTTTCCTCCAACTCTGCTAGCAGCTTATCAGAGGAGCACAGAACCAAATCTCTCCTCCACTTATGCCTGCCAAACTTCAATCACTCACAGCCCACTTCCCACCATAAACCAGCGAATGGTTGGTGCGAAAACGTCAAAGCCTCTTGTTGTACTTTGTCAGGAACTTTTTTTTTTTTTACATGGGCTGCACTGTAAAAACAGCTCAAGTGCAGGACAAATAAACACAAAGACTGGCAATTAAGGAAATCAGCTTTGGGCTCGAGATTACAGAGCACACTGTAGCCTTTGTTCACGGGTCACATCTGTATGTGAATAACAAAAGGCAACCACACAACATGCTGCTGTGTGAATGCATCGGGAAGGGTGTGTGCCAGCCTGAACTCATCCCACACCCGGGCTCTCATTGTCTCTGCACCACACTGATAACAAACATCACATACTATGCAGACGCATCTCATCCACTCCATCAAAGGTCGATGTGGCGGTCTGGCCGGCAAATTGCAAGCACAGTCAAAACAAGGAAGTGCCGTATCACATAGATTTGCTGCAATGATTTCTACGTAGAGAGGACGTTGGCCTCGTAAAACGTGCAGCTTTCAGACGTCAGTGAAAAAGTATTAAAGCTGCTTTCCTGTATACCAAAGGAGCTAAATATACACATCACAGCAAACGCATATCCCTAAACAGCCATTCTGTATTCACGATTCGGCACAGAAAGCACTTTGAAAGCCCCCTGAAAAGCCACATCAGCAGCATCTTGCTTTTGAGAGAGTATCAAGCAAAGCAGGCCCCCATATTTGGCCTCTGTGCCTCTTAAATGCCTAATGGAGATTAAGAGCTCCAAGATGTGCTCACCTGGCAGTGGTGCGAACAGGTCTATGCAACAAAGGAAAAGCACACATGCATCCTGTGTCGACTAAAACTGTGCAAACAAAGCACCTGATGGCAATGAGCAAACATGCTCGCATTTGCCCAGTTTCAGCTGCCTTGGGAAATCAGTGATGCAGCAAATAGGGTGATAATGTGTTTTCTGCACAATGCTCATATTTACAAGTAATTTCATTCAGACAAATTTAGCCGTGTTTTGCCCCTAATGTAATACATCTGATTAGACTGAGTGGAGCGTGTGTTTTTTCTTACTATTACCAGTTTTTCAAATATGGCTTACCTATATAGAGTGAGGAGTCTTTTTTCTTAACATGATCGTCGATATAGGAGACTCCAAGGGGCTGCACTGGTGTTGCGCCAATCCCCAGCAGGACCTGCGCCCCGATCAGCAGCAGGTACATCATGTTGGTGTTGGCTTTGTTGGCACACGGAGAGTCTTCCAGCACAGCCTTCCCGCTGCTGGTGTTGTTGCAAACATCCCGACCATCGTCAGTCCTCCATATCTTTCTTACCTCGTATGGATCAATAAGAAATTCGGGCAAAGCGGAAAGAAGAGCTCCAAGGGCCATGACGATGCCGCCGCAGCCAATCAGACGGGGTCGATGTGCTTTGGCCCCAAAATAGCTGACAAACAGGATCAACGCTAGGTTGCCTATCTCAAAGCTGCTGGCGATCACTCCAACGTCAGCACTTTGCAGGTTGAACCGTCGCTCCAGGGTGGTCAGGACGCTCACCTGAAAACAAGAGGAGGAGAGAGGAATGAAAGCAGGGTCACGTGAATGACGTGAAATGAAGTAACAATGAGGCACAAATACAAAAACATCAACATTAAGTTCAGCAAGGGACAATAACAAGCATCAACTGGACGTGTATCCAATTCTTCCATGCAGCATTGGTCAAGTCACACGTTTCTCATAGAGACTGGTGATCATTAGTCAATATGTGCCTTTCAGCTGCAGTGCAGCCTAAAGCTTGTTACATAATCTGTATGTATATAAAAAAACTTCTTTTTCATCAGGTCCATACATACTCCACCAGAAGTACGTCTGTAGTAGGGAGGGATCACTGTGGGGGGCGTTGTCTGCTTTTATGTGCAATAAACCCGGTGTTACCTCCACCACGGAGGTATTTTCCTGGCGTCTTTGTGCTCAAGATAACTCCAAAGGTTACGGACGGATTTTTATAAAAACTTCAAGGGTTCTTGGAAATGTGAAAACGAAGAACTGATTAAATTTTGCTGGTGATCCGGATCACCGTTTGGATCCAGGAATTTTTAAAAAAGGATTCTTTAACATTGTGCTTGGCGGAGGTTTACACTCTCCGAGTGCTTTTCTAGTTTCGTATTTAACGAGCAACTTCGTCCGCGGTAGGGTGGGTTGTGCACGCGGTGGGTCCGAGTGTTTTAATGCCGCATTTAAAAATGTTCGTACTTTCTCACCACCTCGATCAGCTGTTTTATCAAAGCAATTCTTTTTAACTGCAACAGCAAAAATGCTGAAGCAGCAACTCCGCTTCACGCTTTTTCTGTGTTAACCACGCCCACCTCAAATGCCCGACCAATCACACGATACTTCTCAGAGCCCCTCAAGAAAAATGTTCTGCCATTCCGATGTGTCGAGAACTGTCTACAAATGCGTCCGCGAGAACAAAATGACGTCATTTTGTCACAAGAAAAATGTTCTCGCTTCTCGTGGATAATATAACAAGCTTAGGTAAGCTGTTCAGATGTTCCTCACTGTGGCCCCTCCCTGCCAACAGGCCTCTGATTAGCTGGGCAGAGCATAAATACTTCCATTGCTCATCACGAGCTTCTCCCTTTCACCAGCTGCCATCTACACAATCAGCTCACCAGTAAGTTCTAGTTGAAGCGAACAGGGTATAAAGGTTGTTTAGGCCAGTTTGTATGCAACACAGAGGAGACAGTAATTACAAACCAAGTTAATTTCCAGGATTACAGACATGTAGTTTGCATATTTAGTAAGACACTTCTATATAATGTTGAAAGTATGATAACATCAGTTTGTTGTAAAGTGAAGCATGTTTGCATTATGTGGGAACAGTCTCTAAGTGCAATGTGAATCAGGGTCAAATTAAAAACAGTCAATGCTATTTTTATATTGGGCTTAAACTAACCTTAAAAGGGCACCACAGTTTTCCACGTTCCAAGTGTCTCTGTGAAAGGATCTGGGACGGACCTCTATAACAACAGGCCAGACTGACACAAACATGCTCGTCTTGTGAGAAACAGCTGCAACTGCTCCAAAACGCCAGAGCAGTTCATCAGCTGATTCCGATTTGGTGCTTGTTTGTGCACAGATGTGAAGCCTCCGAATTAAAACATGTCTATTTCAGTTTTTTACTTACTGGATGGAAACTAAATAACACTTTATAACGTTAAACGTTTCAAATGAACCAAACTTGCACAAGGAATCCTATATAATGCATTATGTTGTGATTTAAAAGTGCATTTCTTGTTGGAGGTTACAGACAACATGTCCAATGAATGACACAGAGGTCTGAAACTGCAGCAGCAGCACTCCAACTGGCCCATTACAGCCAAACATCAGGCCACAAAAACCATCTCTGTCAATTAGGGGTGCGTGGTATTTTTCTAAAATGTCTTGATAAGGATATCTCAGGCGATATTGATGTATTTGGCCACAAAAGATGTCACGGCCGGAGAAAAATCCTGCTACTGTTTAACAGACTTGGCATACAGCAAATCATGCTGTTTTGGTTTGTTTGTTTGTTGCTCGTAGTTTCTGCAAGCTCTGAAGTCACTCACATATTCATCTTACATACATACACACACACATGTATAATGTTTGCTTTCTACACTTACTGTTTCTACCAACTGGTTTATGAAGTTGTTTGGAAAAAAAAAGGAAAAAAAAAAAAAGAGAAACCCGTAGCTGTTGAGGAAATGCTGCGTGAGGTCAGGTGTGTTGAAATAAGCGCTTCTGACCAAAGATGCTTTGTGGTTTTATAACAGGGGTACTTATTCCAACGCCACACCAGGCCTCCCGTGAGAGCCTTGGGACGTGGGAGGGTCTACAGCATCGCTGAAGAATAACACATGCTTCCTGTCAGTCTCCATAAATCATTCATTCATTCGTTTATTTCCAACCTGCACACTTTACACAAAAAAAACAAAAAGCAAACTACATACATCAATGTGTGTGGTTAGAAAAGGGAATGGAAGAGGCAATGCTTTTAAATTTTCCCACCCCACCCACCAACAATCATCCACACACAACACAGTAACATTAAGACAAGACAAAAACACACAGACACAGGCCACACCCTCTCCGATCACTCCCCAACCCTCCATCTGTAATATACATCTATACAGTTAACCCTCTTATGCTAAAAGCATTGGTCTCTCTCCTCCTGATATCTCTTTATTGCTTCTTTTCTAAACATTCTTTTAAATTGAACAAGGTTTGTACAATTTTTAATTTCTTCTGCTAGATTGTTTCACAGGATAACTCTATTCGCGGTGACACATATTTTAGAGAGGTTTTTACTTTTGCTTGATACAATTTATGCTTTCCTCTTAAATTATACTTATGATGTGCATCTCTGTCTTTAAAGAGGTTTTGAATATTGGCTGGAAGAGAGTTTTTTGATGCTTTAAACATAATTTGGGATTATTTACCAGATGTCTTAATTTTAAATTAAATGCTTAGATGAAAAGTGGATTAGTATGGCCATTATATTTAACCTTGCGACCTATTCTGATAGCTCTTTTCTGTAGAAAATTACTAATGGTAATAAGTGTGTCATGTAGCAGTTGCCCCGTACCTCTATACAATAGTTTAAATCTGACATGACAAATGAATCTGCAACAAGACCTGAGAGACTTGACTGATTAGCTGCTACGCATTCCTTTTTTGTAAAGACTTTTTCTAAAAAGTTTGAATACTCACGACAGAGTCGCTACGTTGGCATTATTTGCGCTGATTCGACTTCTGAAGTTGCATAAGTGTGCCATGTTTAGGGAGGCGTGACAAATTAGCATTGCATTTAAAGGCAAAAATATATTAATAAGCACAGGTTTGTTTGTTTTTTTTTCCAAAAGTCACTTTTTTCTGACCTTTTGAAGCCGTAATCAGTGTTCTGTATACTGCACAGCCACACCCGAGTTTATTCTAGGGGTGGGAAAACCAAATAAAAAAAAAAATCGAATATCGGGATGTTTTGCCCAATTTTAAAATCTATTTTTTTTGTTTAAAAAACTATATTCTTTTTTCCAAACAAATAAAAATAATCCATGATCATTTTTTTGTCATTTTTATTCATTTTATTGATCTTTTACTTGTCTTCCTGGGTATTACAGCAGCAGAATGATGGTCTGGCTACTTTGTTGTTTTTTACTAACTGAAATCAAGAAAAATGACGAGCAAAAGAAAGTTTTGTACATTTTTTTTTTTCATTTTAATCTACAAAAATCATCAATATCAAAGAATTGTGAGAATTGCAATTTAAATAGAATTGGCACCCAAAAAATTCAAATCGAATCGGAACAAAAGCATTTAGTCACAGCCCTAGTTTAATCCATCATGTTCTCTTGTTCACTCATTCAGACTCATCATCTTTAAACTGCTCTAAATAATGTCAATACAGCAGAAATATGGAATCATGTGATATCACAATGTAAAACCTTCTACCAGTGTCCAAAAAACAACCGTATTCATGCAAACAATAACACCTCTGCTGTCAATCCACACAGGTAATGTCCACAGTATTTTCTCTGTCATAAGTGTTGGAAATAAATTCTCTTCTGTGAATTTTAGGAGCCAGGAGTCATTCATCCAGCTGCACTGAACACAACTGCTGTAATCCCCTCACTTTAGATCAAAGCTCAGGGAGGATGATTGTTGGGAGTGCTTCATGCCGCAGTCCTTCTGTAAAGTTCAGCGAGTTGAAAACTCTGGAATGAGTCACGACGCTTTTGCCCCTTGGGGTGTTTTTTTTTTTTTCCCCCACAAATGCCAGCACACTGCATAGGAAATATTCACTCCAGCAGGCTCCACCCATCTGGGATTTTGATCTTGTGGCGTCTTGTCCCACTCTTAGAAAGAATCCAATCTAATTCTGAGCTCTCGTGGAAGGTCTAAGCAATTGTGTGGGTGTAACTGGAAGCTCCTGCAGGAAAAGGGGCTCAACATGTTTTGCTCGACTTAAACAGGCTGCTTTCCAGGAAGAGTCAAACCAGCATAAATTATATGGGAAGAACTAAATGGAATGCACACTGGTCAGTGGTCAAAGCCAAAATTTGCCCACATTACAACTCAAGACTGTGGAAATGTTTCATCTGTTGCACAGCAACAAAACAAACTTGATGGTGAAAGGCAGCCTGTCACCAAACAGAGGAGCAAGTCTTCTCCGAGCACATGGAATCCCAACCTCCAGAAATATTTCTCAAGGCAAACTGAAGGGGTTTTGTTATGATATCAGCTAGCAGAACAAAAAAAAAGCTGCTCACTGAGGACCTTCACTGCAGCCCATTAAGAATTAGAACTAATGTGAAAGTATTGAAGTGCAGACATTTGCAATAGGTGAGCAGCTGTTTGGAACAGATGCTTCAGCTTTTTAGAATCATTTCCACTCTGTTTTATTACATTGCAGGTGGCATTTCAACTACACGAGCAACAGAGTTTAAAAGCATTTTCTCTTTTCGGTTTTTGCATCTCTGTGTTGCAAGAAGCAAAGCAGACGCAGCAGCTTAGCTTTGGAAGAAGAGCACCAGAATTCTGGCTCGTTGTGTAAACAAAACCGCTTTTCGCTTGTAGTTTTTTTAAACATTTACCGCGTGCTGAAGGCGGCCTGACGTCAAACATTCTGTTAAAGTCTACACCACTGCACAAGCAGGCTCGAGGCTGACACCAACAATAAATTACCCAGGTGTTACAGATCTGATTTATGTCTCCATTAACTCAAACCTAAACACAGAATCCACTGGGAGAATGGCAGGAATGATAGAGGAGAGCGAAATAAAAGATTCAATTTGGTTCAGACTTTTAGGGAGCCGATTCCATTTAAATTGCGATTCTCACAATTCTTTGATATTGCTGATTTTTGTAGATTAAAAACAAAAAAAAAATGTATAGAACTTTTTTTTTTGCTTGTCTTAATTTCTTGATTTCAATGAGGAAAAAGCAACACAGTAGCCAGATCATCTCTCTGCTGCTATAATGCCCAAGAAGACAAGTTAAAAGATCAATAAAAATAATAAAAATGACAAAAATTCTATAATGGCTTATTTTTATTTATTTGAAGAAAAAAAAAGATCTTTTAAAAAAAAAATCTATTTTAAAAATATAAAGCAACAAATCCTGATTTTTGATTTTTCAATTCGATTTTCTCTCCCCTAGAAGATACATTGTGATTTCAAACGTATTACAATTTGCAATAAAAGAGAGAAAAAAAATAAATGTTGAGTTCTTTATAAATAAAAGCAGTAAAACCAACAAAAACTCGCCATGGAGTCTCAGAAGCACCACATCTGAGTCTTCCAGAACTGAACAGCCCCATAAGCTAGTAAGAAGACGCAGCCTTACAATGTATGAGCCCTCCAGCACAAGACGTCTTACTGTCAAAGGAAAGAGACAGTCGTTATTACTATTGCAGGTACTTGTGTATCCATGCATATATTTCTGCACAGTTACATAAGAAAAAATACTGAATTAATCTGTAATAAATGCTACATGCATTTTTTTTTTAATTCAATGAAAAGAGGCGGCTGAATGGTCAAACTGCAGATCATATTACTGTGTAATAACAAAGTGAATGTTTTATGCACATGTAATATCCTGTTGTTTAAGCATGACGCTTTAGCCTGCTTGTGCACAGGGGATTTTGCAACCTCTTATGCTATATTTTCAGTTAATACGATGAAAAATCTATGTACAGAAGAGCTAAAATGATAATTCAATCAACCCACTGACAGAAAATAATCTGCATGTATTTTGAGAATATAAAAATAATGTTTAGTATTTATTAAAGCAAAGTTAAAAGAAATCCTGCTGCTGAGTAGGGTGGAGATTCGCTTCTTTTCTTTGTAATATCTCACCTCAGACTGAATGTTACTGGACTTATAGCCTGCCGACGACCCTCCTCTCTGCGTTTGACGTGGAGAGTTGTGGAACTTTGGCATTATTGATAGTCAATTTAAAAGTACAGGTTGGCAGATAAAGTCTTCTTTGTTTTTTGCCATCAGCAGTTGGTGTAGGGAAGCTTGAGCGTAATTTGGAAATCACAGTTTGTCAAGCAGAACTGCTCAGACTCCGCTGTGGCTGCAGCTCATTTAGCAGAGTGTGCATCACAGCTGAGCAGACAGTGATGCAGAATCAAGTTGTGTGTCTCCGTAGCTGGCAGAGAAGTAGCTTATAAAATACATTGCAGAAGAGTCAAACAATAACACTTTCATTTCCTGTTTGAAAAAGACTAATTCTATTACACTATCTTAATTATAACGATTAATAAAAAAAATGTTTCAACTCCTGAATAATTGTAATGTCACTGACAATGAACATCCACTCCCAGCCAGCTTTAATTATTGCTAAAAACTACAAAATATCTGCCTCTCAGGACATCCTCAGTCATTAGAAACGAGTTGCAACCCAAATGTCCATTAAATTGACTGATTCAACAGCTGAAGGCTTCTCCGTATTGCATCAGATGTAAATCACAAGAAGAAGCTGATGCTCTTCAGTCCCTCACGCAAAACAGCTAAATCATCTGAAACAGCTCAGAACTGGTAAAACCCAAACAGCACTCGTATACGTTGGTGCTCAGCTCAGCCAAGCGACTAAATCTGGACACGCAGAACGTTGCTAATTGTATTGTACACTAAGCAGCTCACAGGAGGAACTTGGGGGCCATGACAGTTGAGTTTTTCCCCTCGTCTGCCAGCAAGCACTTTGAACTAAAGGACAAACGTCCAGCTTGTTCAGGTTGACAGCAGGTTATAAAGCTGACACTGACATGAGCCTGGTACCTGATGATCTGTGTAAAAAAAGGAACTCCATAGGGTTGAGGACGGTAAGAAGCTGAATGTTGGTCTGGTTTTACGACACCAAACATCACCTACCGCTCCTGGTTTTATCATCCAGTCATTGTTTGTAAAGCTGTTCAAAACCGTTACGCCATAAAAAAAAGGAAAGCAGCTGCTCAAGCCGTTTCATTTGTTGATATGAATGAAACAGAGGAAGATTCTATTTTTTTTTTTTTTTTAAATCAGAAGAGATCTCGGAGTGGCATCAACGTCCTCCACAGCTGCAGGATGCTCAGCATGTCAATTTACGAGGAAGATAAGATGTTCCACTCCAAATATGGCAAAGGCATTTAGGCTTTAGTCTTTTAATTGGAAGCAAGCTGATGATTCACTTCCATTCTCAGAAAATAAACATTGCAAATGTTGAAGAACATTAGCTAAAACTCCTAAAAGGTTCTTCCTGGATGTTCCTCATAGCATTACGAAGCACTTCAAGAGAGTTTGGAGCCATAAAAAAAAAAAAAAAAAAAAAAATCAATATTAAAAGTTTCTGAATGCCTTCACATACTTGTGATTTGTCATCTCCGTTGCAAAGACACAATGAAGACATTTAACAAAACCAAACACTGTCAGCGTGACTACCTGTAAAAGAGAACACTTGAAAACGAGCAACAGGGAGAATAAGAGGAGGATTCTTGACCTTGAAAGACATGTTGGGTCAAATCAGGCAATTACAGCCTGTCTAAATCTGATTAGATTATTATTATTATTACTGAAAGCCAAAGCTTTACAGGTGTGTTTTGAGTTACGATTCAACAAAGATAAATTTGATAACGCTAAAAAAATAAATAAATAAATTTAAAAAATCCTGTTGATATTTTCCCACATAAAGTCTGTTCTTGTACTTTACTGATGAAGGTCCTTCTCTACTGCCTGCACATCTAATGAAATCTCATATGCAAAGCCATGTATGTGTGAGGCAGCTCTGAATGTACAGAGACAAGAGGGTCCTGCACGAGCTGAGGGTGGGTTACACTCACCAGGTATGCTCCCACGGTCCCCTGTGCCAACATGAGGGCGCATTCCGATATCAAGAATATCTTGATATTTGAGAAACACGAGGAGTTTTTGCGGAGACTGTCTCTTTCTAGCATGCCCCCGCCACTCCGGTCCGAGTCCCGGTGTTCTTTCACCTGCATCGTCCCTGCTAGTCCCACAGCTCTGCGAGAAACCGAAACACACGGGAGCAGGACGACCGCAGGAAGACAATGGCACGTGAAGTGTTTCGCTTTTTCCCGTGGGCTACATTCGCGGTGTTTCCACTGTTTCAAACAAACTGTTTGTCTTTCATCTGACAGGCTACGAAACACACAGCCGAACTCCGCGGTTCCCAGCGGCTCCTCTGCGTCTAAACATTTCCCCCTCGTCGACGACGCGCAGGAACATGTGAAGAACTCCCTGAAGAGGTTAGCAAAGGCACAAGTGAACCACCGGCGCGCGCATTTCTTTCAAACGGCATGTTTCCGCCCGGGGGGGGGGGGGGGGGGGGGGGGGTTCTTTCTTTCAGCAGGTGAAGGTTGAGCTCAGCACCTTCTTCTTCTAAACTCCGGCAGCTTTGGCTGTCATGGTCCTCCACGCACAGCGACCGCTCCGTGTCTGCGCTCCCACCTCCCTGCGCCACTCTCCTCCTCCGCAGCGCACGCGCGGCTCTAGAGGCGCTGTGCAGCAGCAACACAACTTGGAAACATCAACACTACACTTGTCCTCTGGGACTCCGCGTGTCTATGTGTGTGTTTTCTGTTGCTGTTTGAAGATTATTTGGCTAAAGACACGAAGATTTGTTCAATGCTGAGTCTGAAAACACTTTTACATTAATGTTGGTTCGGGTATGTGAAGATTTTTTTTTTTTTGCATTTTTATATTTTATATATATTCTGTATTTTATATACTGCTTCCTATTTCTTTCTTTTTTATTTTTAGTGAACTGATCCCAGTGTGAGTAAGTGGTTTTTTGGAGTGAGTTTGTTTTTGACCAGGACATTTTTGGATTCTAGTGTTATAGATTACATATAAAAAATAACAAACTCTACTACTTGCTACTTTCTAAGAAAATTTTGACTTAGAGTATCTTGATGTGATTGTCCAGTTGATGGACAGAGAAGCCAGCTACATGCAAACTTATTGAAATAAAATGGCAAATAGCAACATTGCCTGGAAAGAACGTGCTGGGATTCTGGGGTTACTAAGCTAAAAAGAAACACACACACACTCACACACAGGGTGAAGAGTACGTGTCTTGATGTATCATAAAAAAAAAAAAACCAATGTGAAGTTGGAAATGACCGTGTCTGTATTTATCATCTTTTTCTTTTTTCTGGGTATTAAACACAAAGTTTTTTTTTTTTTTTTAAAGGAATCTAGATTTTTTACTGTTGATTTTCCACTCAGGAGGTATCCAAGGCAGCACATCTGTCCCTCAAGAACAAGTCTGACTCATTTTTGCCAGGGAAAAACCTTCAAGCTGGAAATATTCTTTGGGCCTCATGTGCTTAATTATTGAATCAGTTTTATTAGTTCATTTGCTGAGAAGCACTGAAACACTCCCAGTCACTTGCAGTGAGGCAGAGCTGGCTGCAGTTTGACAGAAGCAGATCCCCGTTACGGTGTGGCTTCACCTTCATCTTTTAAGATGTGACTGGTTTTAGGCTTTTCATTAAACATAGTCAGAAAGGTAACAGTAATATTTCTCTCTAAACATTTTACATAGTACAAAAACCTGGTTTTGGTTAAATGCAGCTGTGACAGTGAAATAACTGGCACACATGCGCCACTCTGCCTAGTCTACTTTACTGAAGATGCAGCAAGAGTTATCATGTTTGTGAGTCAAGTTTCCAACGTTTATTATTGGATTATCATGTCAGCATGTCGGGGATGAGGAACTGCAGTGGTTATGATGTGATGCAGCCACATAATGTGATGATTATAGGGTGGAACTAAAGAGAAGGATGATCAACACATGTGTTAAGGCTGCTATGGTGTTATGTTCAGGTTTGAATATAGCAGCAAAGCACTGTATAAAGGTTAAAGACATTTTCAGTTTTGTTTTGTTTTTGTTTTTTTTGAGGGGGGTGGGTGCATTTAAGTTGGTCACTGTGATAAAACATGATCATACTGGGTGAACAGATTTTGTATATAAGTCTACTCTTCAGTTTTGCTCCTGCTGTTAGTCAGACTATTTTTACTTAAAATGAGACGTGACTCAGGGAAAACTGTGATATACAAGTTTAGCAGCTTAAATCTACTGTTGTCTCAATAACAACAATAAAATACCCAGCTTATGTTAAGATATACAAAGAAAGTAAACATTAAGGAGTTCTTAAATATGGTGCATTTTAATGATGACATTTTCCCCCAGTACAAAGAAACCACTTATTCCTGCTTTATGAGCAAACGTGTAGCTTTAAACCCAGAGGCAGTTAATTGTGCATGCATATTTTCATGTAAGCTATCAAAGTACAATGGATGCTGTAATAATTTTAACAATATTATTATAAATATATCCACAATTCTTCTCATGTAGTAAACCCAGAGGACCTGAGAGTGACTTGCTTCTGAAGAGCAACAGCAGAAGCCAAAGCACAGGGAGAACTATAAATGACTACTGCAAGATTTAATAGTCGACTGTGATTCATTGCAGCCTCCTCATTCTCAGACTGAGTTTTGGCAGGTGTCCAAAACAAAGTGATCATGAATCGTAGACGCTGCCTTCTTCTGACCAGCACACTTCCACGTAGAATTCCTCCCCACAGTTCTGCATATTCTTTACTGAAAGGATGAAGAAACTGAGTCAACCTTTGACTGTGTTAACTTCCAGCTGTGCAGCGGCATGCCAAAACTGAGATATTCATGCAAAATCTAAAACAAAATCAGTAGTTATGAGAAATGAAAATCTAACGCTAAGCAGTAGTTTCTGAAACAAAAATAACTGAAAGCATACAACACAGGTACATACATACACACAAGCTCTCTATATGTGCAGTTAAATGCTTATAAAATGACTTCCAGCTTTTCAGCCAAAGTTAGGCCTCATCAATTGGGCTTTAAAGGCACTTTTAGGAAACTGCTGCATGGCTGGTTATAAAAAAAAAAAAAATCTGTTTGTGTTGTGATTCATTAAAGATATCATGGCAGCCAAACAACATAGCAGCATGAAGTATGTCTTTCAGGGTTGTACTTTGGGTATGCAGAAGCAAGTGTCTTGCAGCAAAAAACATGAAACTAACCTGTACGGCAGGCAGCAGGAATGCTGCTCTTGTTGTGTGACACTCAACAAGTTGGCATAAATGGTTCCCTGTATCAACAAACGGTACCTAGAGAGACACAATTACTTACAGTAAATTAATAAGAATCTAAGCATCTAGTAATTAGTACATAGCACTCTTCAGAGAGCTAATGGATGGAAAGACTATTACAAGTTACAGAAAAGCTCCTGCAGGTGAGGATGCAGTGACGGAGAAATGGTATCGGGTTGCATTGAGAGCACTACTGACTTACTGCAAAGGGAAGAACAAAAAAAGCACACTTGGTGCCATCTTGGGAGAAAATTCCTGTAAGATCAGCTGAACCAGAGACTAAACTGAAGATGCAGCACAGTGTCAGTCTGCAAGAAAGGACAGATGAGACTTTACTTCTTCACTTGTTTTTTTTTTTTTTTTGTCCTTTTGAGAAAAGGGGTGTCAGGCTCTGGTCCTTGAGGGCCACAATCCAGCAGGTTTTCAATGTGTCCCTGCTCCAACACACCTGACTCAAATGAATGAGTCCTTATGCAGAACTTCATAGACTGTTGGATTCATTTAATGTGAGTCAGGTGTGTTGGTGCAGCGAGACACTGAGAACCTGCAGTGTAGCGACATCCCTGTTTTATTATAATAATATTCTCGCTACTTCTCAAAATTCGCTAAAACAGTCTCAGATGAACAACATTTGAAAGTTGTGATATTTAACAAAAAGATAAACCAAGACTCAGAAGCAGTGTCTGGAATACTAAGTACAACCTGAGAAGCATGCTATTCATGCCTAAATTGATTAAGTTGAAAAGTGGCAAAGTAAGTTCACCACAAGGCCAGACTGTGCAATGTTGAGAGAAACTGCACAGGGTTACATCTCAGACTCTACAGGCCTCAGTTAGCATGTTAAATGTTAAAGTGCAGCTTGTTTAGAAGAGTTGTCGAGAGAAAGCCGCTAAGCACTTTAGGTTGGCGAGGTTTTAAACCAGACCAAAGTGGAGATATTTAACTAAAAATGAGGATTTATGCTTTTTTCGAGGTGATGGGACCTTTGCATCTCACAGTTACTGAGTCAACCATAAACTCTGTATTGTCTGTATACTGAATTATGTCACAACCTGTTCTCCTTCCCTTCTGCAACACACCATCTTTTCCATTTGTCAACATTTCAATGTCTTTTTTTATAGCTGACATCTGAATTTTATCATGTATAATAGCACCAGTTTGTGCACAAATTCTGTATCTTGCTCTGCACTTCTTGAGTTTGGCATTTCTGACCTTCTTACGTATTCCAGATATGCCTGACAGTTATAGATGAGTGATGTAACAAGACAAATATGAGCTCAAGCACACAAGCCAATCCACAAAAGAATGTCTGAAAAAACCCCAACAAGGTGTTGCAATGGCCCCACCAATTCTCAACCCTAACCCAAAGAAATACTGTGGTGGAACCTGTTGAAGGCAAATAGCTGTATGATGGTAATGAGCAGAAGAATGACTGGAATAAACCACAGCAGATGGAAATGATCAGTTGGATTAACTCTTTAAATGGTGCAAAACTTTAAAATAGAAATTTAACTTTTGGACAATAGACATCTCATGTTTTAGAATTAATCCTGTTTATAAATAAAAATATAAATAAGTATATAAAATTAAAATGATATGTTGTAATGAGCCTTAAACAGTTTTGAATAAAAGATCAAAGAATTAAGGTCAGAATATGTTATATTTTCACTGATATTCAGAAGAAAATACGCTTAAATTTGGTGATGTAGAATGTATTTTTAATATATTTTTTACTGTAAGATTCAGATCTAGGTTCTGTTTGTGTGTGTGTGCGTGTGTGGTGAACTTTTGCTGGTCAGTGAGTGTGTTTACATACAGTACATGTGCAGGAACATGAGTCAGGTAGAGGGTGGAGACGGATCGGAATGGTGCCAGAATGTACGAAAGGCAAAGCCTGCACAGTATTGTTTGCCATTTAAAACAGCTGCTATTTATAGGATTTAGAAAAGGGTGGATGGTGGAAAAGTGGCCCAACCCGTCTGCTGGGAGACACAGGGAAATTTCAAGTAGTTTGAGAAATCTGTGGAAGTACAAACAATATTGTACTGTTGTGTTTCCTGTTTAAACTGGAGGAAATAATACCAGCGCTACCTGCTACTCTATAGTTTCCCAAAGAAAATCTAGACTTTTCAAACAATGCATGACTTTTTTCTTCTTGTATGATAAACTTGAAAACACAATAAGTATACTTTAGAAAGAATTTTAATTGTCTTGAAGTTTTATTAAAGTTGAAGTTGTTCCAAAGTAATGAATTGGCATTGTGCAGTACTATCAATGGATTCTGACTCACATAAACGCTTTCCAAGCTTTTAGTTCTCCGTATTTCTGTTACAATATTATTCCGTGAATGAAGTAAAATGAAAAACACTTTTGATCTGATAGAAAAATTATTATATCATGATTTAATATAACTATGCTGTTTGTGTGGCGTTCTGCAGAAACCAAGATTGTTTGACACAAAGTGAGTGCAGTAATACAGGAGCATGACTGGTTACAGACATGCAATTGAATTGTCAAGGACAAAAACACAATGGAGCTAAAAATGGCCCAGACAAACTGCAACACTTATGATGATGTAACCTTCTATCACATAAAATAAAAAAGTTTATTTAAAGCATGTAGAAATAAATGTACTTTGTCAGACTTCACGTTTACTCTGGCAGCCAATCTTGCTGAATAAAATAACAAATTATAATGCATTTGAATTTTCTTTTGTCTGATTATTGTATTAATTGTACGTGTGTTAAAATGCCAAGACCTGGAATTTTATTTTTCCTGTTTGTGTTTTGCACATTTTCAGTGTGCAACACTAAGATGTTTTGTTAAAGCATGGAGGCCAAGTGGGATGGCCATATGGGCTTTGATCTAATCTTCTCTGCAGAATCACTTCCTGTTTTAACAGCAATTTCACAGCAGAAAGTGTAGAAAGACTCACAAACCGTTTCTCTCAAAATCAAACAAGAGCTCTGACTCTTCATGGTTCACTGAAGTTGTGTCCTGCACAAGATTGTACCTCCAGCACAAAAAAAAAGCATAGGACAGACTCTCCTTGTGTGTCTGTTACTGTGGCTGACAAGAGTAGCACACGCCACTGTGTTACACAAAAAAGCACAAACACAAATTTAGAGATGACCATGTAAACTCTCGATTCAAAACAGACATTATGGACGTCTGTGTTGTTTTGTTGAAAATGATAAATGATAATTTCTCATGTTAGTGGACCCTAGTATCCCCCTGTACACATTAAGTCTTATATGTGTATATATATATATATATATATATATATATATATATATATATATATATATATATATATATATATATATATATATATATATATATATATATATATATATATGTGTATATATATATATATATATATGTGTATATATATATATATATATATATATATGTATATATATATATATATATATATATATATATATATATTTATTTTTGGTGTTGTGCACTTACTAAAATAATGCTACAATGCGCTACAGCAATTGCCAGCGTGCTGGCAAGTGCTGCCTTTTGCAAATATTTCCAGCTTGTTGAGCCATCGAACATATTAAATACTGTATTCAATAAACGCGACAATGATCCCTAATTGGGTGTGGTTACATGATGTTTTTTTTTTAAGTTGGAATGAATAATTCTGAATTCAATAATTTCGTATTCTTCGTATTCTCCTATGAGTTTACATGGAAATAATAATTATGAATGAAGTTTTACATGACACATGTTCTTACTTAATTCCACTTTAGAGCGGCGGGTTGGGAAGGGTTGCGATTGGACAGAGGGGGCACGTGACGTATTGAAGTCTACCAGAAATAAAATTAGCTTCGTGCTTCTCGTCTTTTTGGTCGTAACTTGGAAAACTACATAATAAATACCAGTTCTGCCATTATTTTGATTATAATTTTGAAGTACCAGCTTGACACGAGCATACTACTTCACTTTTTTCAGCAATTGAAAGTGCGCTTTCATTAAACTTAGAATTGAGCCAAAAATAAGTATTGCAAAAAAACAAAACTAAACAAAAAAAAAACTGCTAAAGGAAACATACATTTTGAAAAAAGTCTTTTGCAAAAAAGTTTTTATGCTCTCATTAATGTGGTTTTTCAAACATTTCAAAATAGAACTATATTGCAAAAGTGTAATGAAAGTACTTTTTTTGCATTTACGTGTCCCTAGATGTGACGTGGGGGGTCATGACCAGTTCATATCCAGCAAAAACGGCTTGGTATGGATCAAACAACAGTTAATTTCAGAGTTTTAGAAAAGAAAATTGAGAGAAAATCTTCAAAAAGTCATAGTAAAATGTCTACAGCAAACAGAAAAACCCCCAAATAACGCTATTTGGGGGATTCTTCCTTGCACAAGCCGCAATTTTCATAAAATCTTCTTCATCTCACGAGATTTATCAGAGACTGGAGACTAATGCGCTAAACAACGGAAACACCTGAAAATCGCAAATGTTGTTTATCAAAACTTACAAATAGCGCTTTTATTTTGCAAAAAAAAATGTAATGGAAAAGCAGTCTGAGAAGGAGAGGGAATATGGACTACCAAAGACGGGAGGCAAAACAACGTGTATGTGCGTCATCAGGACGGCATCGGGACGGAACAAGGTAACGAACATGCGCAGAACGATAGAAATGAACTTAGAGCGGAATGAAGGTTTACATGACAGAGGAATGAAACAGATCAGAATAAAAAGCTGATAAACCAGCCACTTTGTTTGAAATTAAGTTTATTTCGGAATTGACTTTTGCATTAGGAATTACATGTTCACATGGTCATTTTTCGTCAGTTTAAAGCAGAATTAACTTTTATTCCAAATTAAAAAGCAATTAAAAAAAACCCAGCCATTTATATCTGTCTCTCAGCTAGCAAACTAGCTAACATTAGTATTTGTGCTAACAGTGTCCTCTATTCTATTTGGGTGCAATGTGAGCTGGGCGGCAGCAAGGGGCAGGGACCCCGGCGGTCCGATCCCCGGCTGCAGAAGCTGGCTCTAGGGACGTGGAATGTCACCTCTCTGGTGGGGAAGGAGCCTGAGCTTGTGCGCGAGGTTGAGCGGTTCCGGCTAGATATAGTTGGACTCACCTCAACGCATGGCTTGGGTTCTGGAACCAGTACCCTCGAAAGGGGCTGGACTTTCTTCCACTCTGGAGTTGCTCATGGTGAGAGGTGTGGACATTCTCATCAGCCCCCAGCTTGCACGTTGGGGTTTACCCCAGTGGATGAAAGGGTAGTTTCCCTCCGCCTCCGGGTGAGGGAACGGGTCCTGACTGTTGTCTGTGCTTATGCACCGAACAGCAATTCAGAGTACCCACCCTTTCTGGAGTCCTTGGAGGGAGTGCTGGAGGGTGCTCCTTCTGGGGACTCCATTGTTCTGCTGGGGGACTTCAATGCTCACGTGGGCAACGACAGTGAGACCTGGAGGGGAGTGATTGGGAGGCATGGCCCTCCCCTCTGAACCCAAATGGTGTTTTGTTATTGGACTTCTGTGCTCGTCATGGATTGTCCATAACGAACACCATGCTCCAACATAAGAGTGTCCATATGTACACCTGGCATCAGGATTCCCTGGACCGCAGTTCGATGATTAATTTTGTAGTCGTATCGTCGGACCTACGGCCACATGCCTTGGACACTCGGGTGAAGAGGGGGGCGGAGCTATCAACTGATCACCACCTGGTGGTGAGTTGGCTCAGATGGTGGGGGAGGAAGCCGGTCAGATCTGTCAGGCCGAAACGTGTTGTGAGGGTCTGCTGGGAACGTCTGGCTGAGTCCCTTGTCAGAGCGAGCTTCAACTTCCACCTTCAGCAGAGCTTCGAACATGTCCCGAGTGAGACGGGGGACATTGAGTCCGAATGGGCTGTGTTCTGTGCCTCTATTGCTGAGGCGGCCAGCCAGAGCTGTGGCTGTAAGGTCGTTGGTGCCTGTCGTGGCGGTAATCCCAGGACTCGTTGGTGGACACCAGCAGTGAGGGATGCCGTCAAGCTGAAGAAGGAGTCCTATCGGGCCTTCTTGGCCTGTGGGACTCTGGAGGCAGCTGATGGGTACTGACGGGCTAAGCAGAGGGCGGCTTCGGCTGTTGCCGAGGCAAAAACTCAAGCATGGGAGGAGTTCGGTGAGGCCATGGAGAAAGCCTTCCGGACGGCTTCGAGGAGATTCTGGTCCACCATCCGGCAGCTCAGGAGGGGGAAGCAGTGCTCCATCAATACTGTGTACAGTGGAGGTGGGGAGCTGCTGACCTCAACTCGGGACGTAGTGGGTCGGTGGAAGGAATACTTCGAAGACCTCCTCAATCCAACCAACACGTCTTCCGATGAGGAAGCAGAGCTGGGGGACTCAGGGGTGGACTCTCCTATCTCTGGGGCTGAAGTCGCTGAGGTGGTCAAAAAGCTCCTTGGCGGCAAGGCCCCGGGGGTGGATGAGATCCGCCCGGAGTTCCTTAAGGCTCTGGATGCTGTGGGGCTGTCCTGGCTGACACGCCTCTGCAGCATTGCGTGGACATCGGGGGCAGTACCGCTGGATTGGCAGACTGGGGTGGTTGTCCCCCTTTTTAAGAAAGGGGACCGGAGGGTGTGTTCCAATTACAGGGGAATCACACTCCTCAGCCTCCCTGGGAAGGTCTATTCAGGGGTCCTGGAGAGGAGGGTCCGCCGTATAGTCGAATCCCGGATTGAGGAGGAGCAGTGTGGTTTTCGTCCTGGTCGCGGAACAGTGGACCAGCTCTATACCCTCTTTGGGGTCCTGGAGGGGGCATGGGAGTTTGCCCAACCAGTCTACATGTGCTTTGTGGACCTGGAGAAGGCATTCGACCGTGTCCCCCAGGGGCTCCTGTGGGGGGTACTCTGGGAGTATGGGGTACCGGACCCCCTTGTACGGGCTGTCCGGTTCCTGTACGACAGGTGTCAGAGCTTGGTCTGCATTGCCGGTAGTAAGTCAGATTAGTTTCCGGTGATGGAGTCCGCCAAGGCTGCCCTTTATCACTGATTCTGTTCATAACTTATATGGACAGAATTTCTAGGTGCAGCCGAGGTGTTGAGGGGATCCTACTTGGTGGCCTCAGGATTGGGTCCCTGCTTTCAGATGACGTGGTCCTGTTGGCTTCATCTGGTCGTGATCTCCAGCTCTCGCTTGAGCGATTCACGGCAGAGTGTGAAGCAGCAGGGATGAGAATCAGCACCTCTAAATCTGAGACCATGGTCCTCAGCCGGAATAGGGTGGATTGCCCTCTCCGGGTCGGGAGTGAGGTCCTGCCTCAAGTGGAGGAGTTTAAATATCTCGGGGTTTTGTTCACGATCGAGGGAAGGATGGAGCGAGAGATCGACAGACGGATCAGTGCGGCGTCTGCAGTAATGCAGACTCTGCGCCAGTCTGTCGTGGTGAAGAAGGAGCTGAGCCAGAAGGCGAAGCTCTCGATTTACCAGTCGATCTACGTTCCTACCCTCACCTATGGTCATGAGCTGTGGGTCGTGACCGGAAGAACGAGATCTCGTATACAGGCGGCTGAAATGAGTTTCCTCCGCAGGGTGGCCGCGCTCACCCTTAGAGATAGGGTGAGGAGCTCGGTCATCTGGGAGGGTCTCAGAGTAGAGCCACTGCTCCTCCACATTGAGAGGAACCAGTTGAGGTGGCTGGGCATCTGGTCAGGATGCCTCCTGGTGAGGTGTTCCAGGCACGTCCCTCTGGGAGGAGACCCCGGGGAAGACCCAGGACACACTGGAGGGATTATATCTCTCGGCTGGCCTGGGAACACCTCGGGATCCCCCCCGCAGAGTTGGCAAATGTGGCTGGGGAGAGGGAAGTCTGGGCTTCCCTGCTTAGGCTGCTGCCCCCGCGAACCGACCCCGGATAAGCGGCACGAAGATGAAGATGAAGTGTCCTCTATTCCTGTCTAAAAAATCAGAAGGTCAGTGTTTCCTTTGCACTTTACAATCAAGACAACAACCAAGGATTATAAGCAATTCAGAATTTCTGCATCTGCTCACGTAGCACTCTAGTGTGACATAAGTGCAGTAATCTGAACCAGTCTGCAAGGTTCCAAAGGTCCCTTTGCAGCTAACTGTGTGCAGCAGAAATAACAGTAACAGTGTACAATGAGAGTGATGACTGAACAGGCACTTGAATCAATCTCATTCATCACTCATCCATTAAAAAGGAAAAAAGAGTAGCACAATACTGGACTTGTCTTGACTACAGATTTTGCAGAAGGATTCACACATCCACAATCTACTGCAGATTATGCCCCCGCCCCCCCCAATGGGACATGTCAGCACAAATAATCCAAAAGTTACCATGACACATGTACACACCTGAATACTTCGGTTTTTGTTTGTGGAAGTGAAAACCATATATCTTAGATTTATTTTTTGAGTGTCCACTAAGTTCAGTGAATGATGCGCTTTAACAGGTTACGACCAGTCTGAATCTGACAATACATGTAACAAACCCATCATCTTTTGGACGTTTTTGCTAAACTTTAATTATTTGAAGTGATAATCTTTTTGCATATTTGCAAAATTGTAAAGTTTATTTCACCGTTTGAGGTTGGGAATTACTTCAAATTCTCTTTTAGGGGGGACAATTACAGTATTAAACTCATATAGCATAAAGTTAACAGAAAAAGAAAGTATTAAGACATTATGTAAACAGTTCTTCATTGCAAGATTAAATGTCTACTAGAATGTCATTGCTGTGACAACCTTGCAGCTACGTTTCCATTTTCTGAACAAGAATCCAGAGGATTTCACTGCATGTTTAGCCACTAACAGCTTCCTCCTGCAGTCTGAACCAGACCTGCCACCTTCAGACCGATGTCCTGTCAATCTAGCTTCGGGCTCTGCATCATCCAGCCAATCAGCCCTGCTCAGCTGAGATGGAATTTTACCTGGAGGGGAGCTGGCCTCAGCAGAGGATACACAGTAAAGTCAGCAGTGTTGGAACAACACTTAAAGAGTCTATTTTAACACTAAGTCAGTGAACATATGGTCCTGCCCTTTACAGTGTTAAAGTTACACGGAAGAAAGTGTTAAACTTTCAGTGTCAGTTTAACTCTTAAAAGAGTTGCTTTGACTTCTAGAGTAAAACTTGATAAACACTTCCTATTGTTAAGAAACTTCTACTCTACAAAAATAGTAACACCCATAGCGTTTTAAAAATACACCAAATCTTTTGTTTTAAAAAATTAACTCTCATTTGTTTTATTTACTCCCCATAAAGTGTAAAATCCATGTAACTATCAATTAAATTACCCTAGTGTCTATTTTAAACCTATTCTTAATAGTGTTACAAGTAATTACGCATGTATTTACTTCACATCCAGCTAATTTCAGTAGAATACTATGTTTTAGCATACTCCAGAGCTAACCAATATATTTTTTGTGATTTTTCTAATGTGGATAAACACTTTCAGACAAAAAAAAAAAACAAAAAAAAAACAAAAAAACCACAATATCAATGTCTTATCTGTTTATTGAAAAGTATTTTGACAAATGCAGTAGAAAAAAAGAAATAAACTGCACTTAAAAGACTGTCTTTACAAAAACTCTCTTTATACTGCTAAATGAAAGAAAATGTCAAGTTCACCCTTATTAAGGCCATTTTTAACTTGGGACAAACATCTTATTATCTTTCTTCCTGATAAACAATTAAGTCACCAAAAAAAATTACAGTAACTTAATTGCCAAGTGAAAATACACCTGATTAACCATACTTGTAAAAAGGGTGAAGTACAAATTTTAATCAGTAACTGTTTTTAAACCTTTTAGGCATAATACTGACACATAACACACTTTTAAGAGGCATACATACAGAAGCAGGATGATCTAAGCCAGATAACCAGAAAGCATTTTCCTGTAAAAAGCCCAGTAAATGACCGGCAGCCTTTTTGAACATATGCATTTTCGAGTTTTCAAGATGGACTTTAGAAATAAAATGACTAAAAAAAAATAAAAAATAAATAAAAATTTCAAAACAGTTACATCATTTGGTCATCTTGCTCAGTCTCATCCTGCTTCCTAGGTTACAGTGCATTTAAAAGAAGTAAACATTTTTTTACATTAAGAACATACCTTAAAAGTTTCAATTTACATTTTCTAAAACACTGAAACTACTGATCAGGGTTGCATTAGATGGCAATAGGGAACAATGAAAACAGAAGAATCTTCTGGGTTGTACGCCATCTGCACATCTAGTGGTTTGAAGTACAGTAACTCTTGAACATCTAACACTCTAAGTGGCTGAGATGGTTTTAATGCAACTTTAAATGTGTGGTAATGTTCATCAAAACAAATTGTTTCTACACCTAAACAAGTAAGTATAACTTTATCATCTTTCACAGTAACCGTTCTGATTTTACAAAAGTCTGGCATCTCGTTAGTTACTTCAACACACACAACTGAGCCAGGGCGACAAAACACTATCAGACACTGGAAATGTCTAATTTAGCAGCAATTTCACTTCCTTTCTTCATATCAACCAGTTGCACAATCTTTCCTGGACCAACAATCAATCTGCCCTGAGCAAGACTCCCAATGCAAAGCCATATATTTTTGGTACTTTCTAGCCAGTGTCAGAGATATTTTTAAAACTCTTGAGTTGAGTCTTGAAAAAATTATGCTTTGTCTCGTAACGCATACACCACATGTGCAGAGCTGGTCCAATATTCCTGATACATCGAGGATAATGGGTCATGAAATGATGTTTAGGCAAGAGATTTTTAGTAGGAAAAAGACGCTTAAACAGCAGATGATGTTCAATAATAATTTATTTCAGAAAGATAGTCATACCATCTGTTACAACAGGAGAAAAAACAATGTTTACTATTTGTAATAGTAGTATCAAAAGGTGCCAGTACTCATCATCTCTGAACTGTGTCACCAAATATCAATGGCAAGTTGCGCAGTAAACACCAGGATTGTATGGCATTCAGGCCCAAGTCATTACTTCCATCAAATAACTTAACTGTGGGTGGCCGATTTCTCCTCTCATTGTAACCATAGTTAAATGACTCTATTCGACCAGCCAACTCTTTAGCTGTTAAGAAGTTGTCCTGCAAATATTCCAATACAAGTTTTACTTCAAATTGTCCAACTCCCTCTAAAATGTTGTGCATGATGTCGACAGAGAAATTATTAGTCGTATGGAAATAGAGCAGCGAGTTCAATAAACACGAGCGCTTTACACCATATACATGAGGTAGTTGTGGATTTGTTTGTATGGCTTGACAATGTTCTGCATGCATGCCTCTTGTTCGTAGTGACACACTTTCTTCATCTTCACTTAACACAGTTTGAAAGTCATTCTTCTTTAGGATACAAAAACGACAGCGGTTGTGCACGCTGAAAGATTCCACAAAGCCAAACAATCCGTGTAAAGCAAGATTATCTCCTGTCACTTGCACAATACTACCATGAACAGGACTCTGGAACATGGGAACATTGATACCATCAGTTTCAAGCACTTTCAAATCATTGATTATTGGCTCTAGGATTGTGTCAAACCCATAAGTTTTAATGTCTTGGGTATGAAAAAGTGCACATAAATGTATATTGACTAAAGACGAATTAAACTTTGGTGGAAAATTTCTTAGTGTAAAATATATCCCTCCTAATTTATGCATCCCTTTTTTGGATCCCAGTGGATTAGCAGTCTCAAAGTCGTCATAAAATAATTCAATCTGTAATGCATGCTTTTCATTTGAAAAAAGAGGATGCCTCTTCATGTATAAACCATCTTTTAGATCTAAATATACACCAACCTTTGGAGTATAGGTAGATGTAAACATATTACTGATTTATGGATTACTCAGAATAGACTCCAGTGTTTGGAGTATGGGGACGTAAGCAAATTTGTCAGTGACAACTACTTGATTGTACGTTCCAGTAGATCGGTTTCTTCTGTTTTCTAACCGGACACCAAGTACTTTTTCAATAGGTTCAACTGTTTTCCATTTCTGCTTAAAATATGCGTTTTGTTTAGATTCAGAATTCAATGAAGTAAAAGGGTTTTCAAGTTTTTCAAAGCTCTGTTCTATTTTAGTTCTGACAGATGTATCCTGAGAAGGTAAACATTTTAAAGCTTCGTCTTTAGCTTGACTCTGTATCTCCAGTACAACTTCTTCCATTGATGACACAAAACTATTTAAAGTAGACTGGCTTACACCAGCAACTTGTAGCTGTGCAATAGCAGATGCACACATGTCACGAGTACTGATGTTGGGTACTGGCACAACTTGAGAACTACTGGCTGCTTCTGTGTAATCTTGAGACTGGCTAGTACTTGCAACCAAATCACCTTCAATGGTGTCATCAGATTCAGGTTCAATTTGTAAAGCATGTTTTGTGTTGAGATGTTTCCTGAATCCTGAAAATGTACCAAAGATATGGCAACAGCCTCCTTGAGCACATTTGAGGCGAAGTGACTTACCAGAACAGAAACCGTGACTCAATCGCATATGCCGCACAAGCATGTTAGTATTAATAAAGTGAGCCCAGCAAACAAAACAAATCATCCCCATAGCGTCAAACCAGACTGGGTGAAATGGGAAATCTTACAAAACACAAACAATCACAGTGAAAGGGTCCATTTTGTTGCCCAAACTGAAGCCCATTCTCTAGTTAAGTAGTCTAGCTCTAATCTCTGCAACACGTGGAGTCTCCTGAACTTTCCCAACATCTATGTTGTAGATAGTTGTTTGGATGAAGGTATACATGTTGTGGAGTTTCTGATTGTAAATGGTGCCAAATACAAAGTGTGACTTAAAAAGTTCATCAAAAGCACCCAGTAAACTGGTTGACTTGCATGGTATGACCTGCTTGTCCAGAACAATGAAGAACTCGTGGATGGTGCTCCTCTTTGTCCCCACAACAAGCAGATAGGGTTGAGTGGCACAGCTGATGGCATCAATGTGTTCTTGAATATTCGTTCCACTCTGAGGATAAAAAAGAATAAAATTATAAAATGAAAAACACTTTACAGGGTGTTTAATGGTATAATTTAAATAGCGCGGTTATGTAATAAAACATTGTGTCACCCAAGAACCAAGCTTTAGCTTGGCATACATTTCGGATTTCCTCTAGCATTAAGTAAGAAATAATAAATAGAACTGTAACTGTTTCGTACATTGTGGGTGAGTATGTAAATGTTTGTACATACAAGTTGCACAGCATTTAGTATTAGGGAGCAGAAAACCAACGATCTAATTGTCCCTTTTTCAGAGCGCTGGATGTCAGGTTATACAATGTAGAATTTCAGACATACAAACCTTTTGAAAGACGACTAGGTGCTTCTCAGCTTGGGATGCAGAAACTCTTCCAGGTCTTTTGCGGCCTTGATAGGAAGGAGGAATCAGGTGAAGGAGAAGAGTGATGGAGGCAAGATCACTGTCCCAGCCTGTGAACAGAAATTACACAACTAAATGTTTTATAAAAAAAAAAAAAAATTAAAAAAAAAAAAAAATCTTGCCGTTTAAATACAGTTCCTTTAAAAAACAATTAAACCAAGAAAACTAAAGAAAAAAAAAACAAAAAACACACACAAGAGAAATGTAAGTTCCAGTGGATGTCAGACATATTACCAGTACTAAGAGTCTCCTCAAATTCTTCTTCACTTGACACCGCTTCAGCACAATAGATCAGTTCTTCAAGGTCACTTGAGGTAGGGAGGGTCTTACTCTGCTGGATTATCTTCTGCTTGAAAACAGTAGGCCATCTAAATAAAGAGATGTTCTGTTAATTGAGCATAACTACATTTCAACCAAAGATTAAATAAAGTAGAAAACTCAAAGTCATGTGAATAATAAAATTACTTTCTGCCCAACACAGCTGATATATTGTCATAATTAACACTTGGATACAAATAACATGATAAATATTCTACTCCATGTTAAGAGTTTTGGATTAATTTCCATTTAGAAGTGAATAAGAAAAAGAATATTTACAAAATAGACTCTTTACTAAATAGAAGAATGCATAATGCAAAGCTGGCACTAACCTCTCCAAAAACCTGGAAGCAGTGTCTTGTCCAAACTCGAGGGTGAAGTCCTGTTCAATCTAAAGCAAATGAATGACAAAACAGTTTAAAAAAAAATATTAAAACCTTTAAACTTAAAATCAATTAAACTAGCTGTTTTCAGGTGCTGCAAATTAGGACTGCCCAGAAAAGTTGTTGCTATAAAACTGTGCATAAGAAATTAAGTCTTCACATTGAAATACTGTAAATTTTTAATAAATAGTATGATTAGGTCATGATCATACACAAATATCTGACTAATGCCTGGTGAATAATGCACAGCTTTATGTGAAATGCTGAATTACCAAGCCTTTGATGTCTTTGAATCGTGGCAATTCCGTCAAGACATCTGATGATTTCTCTTTGTCCAGGACCATTTTGCAACGGTAATCAAAAGTCATCTTCATCTTGTGCTTGATAGCTGCCTCATCAGAGGAATACTTCATAAAGGAAATAGCTTCCTTACATTGCTCTTGAGACAGGGTCTCCTCTGAACTAAATGAAGCATGTCTTCTTGCTGTTGGTCCACCACCACCAGTCAGGATGACATGAAGACCTTCTGCTGTCTGATGATGTGCTTTTCCTCTGGATGGTTTTGAGCCTCCAAGCCAAGTAACCACTGCCACTTTCACCATCGTAGAAATGTTCCTTAAAATTAGAACAAGAGCACCAAGTATAACAGCAGAAAAAAGCTGGATAAATTGTTAGCAACAAGCAATTCACTGTTTTCCACCACAATCATAAATACGTCTCTGAAGTGAAAATATAAAAATTATTTCAAATTCAAATGGTGTAAAACATCATTGAAATTTGTGCACAAAATTAAAAACAATGACACTGTACCAGTCAACTCAGCTGCTTGTTTCCTCAGTATGGCCTACAGTGGTAATAATTGCTCTAAACATGCTACAAAAATACTAAACAGGCTTACATATCCATTCTTGGAATATGGGTCTCTCAGACTTGGGAACATCTCAATGATGCCTTGAGCATACAGCTCCCTCACACGTCTTGGTGGTGCTGTCCTGAAATACAAAGTGAATAAATTCAATTTTCCAACCATTTTCAAAGTAGTGTGACACAATGATGACACAGCAGCTCATCTTTTAATTCTTAAAAAAATTAAAAAGTACCCATGAATTTCAGTCATCTCTGCAGCAAGGATGTTAACCAACTTTCTCCGTGAGGTGTCAGTGAGGCTTTTTGTCCGGACATATTCTCTAATTATTTGGTCTCCACCAGGTTTTTTGGTCAGCACCGATTCAACCAGCTGTGAAAGAACAAGATAAGCAAATAGTCAACAAAAATTACAACAGAGCCAATGTCAATAAATGCATAACAACTTTACATATACTAACATTCCTAGCAGTTTTATCCATCCATTTTATCTTCTGCTGTTTACTGGGAGGGCTGTAATCCTCATCCTGGATGGGACAATCAGGACTGCATGGTACGAGGTCCAGGATGATTGTGTCATCAGAGTTACAGAGTGAATGTTCTGGAGATAAATTGGTTACAATCTCAGGCTGTGGGCTGGTGGATGTTGTCCCCTGGCTACAGCTAGTTAAAGGTGAACCCAGGGAAGAGTTGGATGAATTAGTTCCCTGGGAAGCTAAATACAAGTTAGGAGACAGAGAAGTGAAACACATAAATGGGTAATATCTGTCAGCTTTCCCCCAAACAAGTGCACCCAAGTTGTAGTCAACATCCAATGAAATATGCAAAAAATAAATAGAAATTGAGAAAGATAAAGTTTACCATTGTAAAATGTGATGGTAAATACAGGAGTATTGGGCAGCTACAGTACTTCCTCAAAAGTGTCTGCATCCACCTCAGTTCCTGTCTCATCATAAACTCTGACGCCTTCTCTGGCAGGTGGAATGGAGAACTTTGTGAAAGCTTATGGGAAAGCCAAAGGAAACTGTCATTCCAAATGAATAGATTTTATTTAAAGCTTAAATAACAGTAATGGCGAGAAACCTCACTAGTTAGAATCATCACAAAACTAAGACCAGACCTTGACTGGTCTTTTTTGCACTGTAAGTTGTAAACCAATTAATGTAAAAAGAACATCTAAAAACACTGAAAACAAAAACTACAGCCCACAACAAATCTGTGGGCCAAGATCCATTTTCTTCTTCCTCCAAAGCTTTAACATGTAACCAAAAACTATTCACTTCACTGTAACAGTGGAAAAACAAAACTAAATAGTGCATAGAAGGTTTTGTGTGTATACAGACAACATTGCAAATGTGATCAAAGCCGCATTTGGGTTTACAATGATACAAAAATGAATTCAGGGCACAAAAGTCAAATTCTGTCACTCAAAATGCAAGTTTGAATGGTGTGTAAAAGGCAACATTGACATTCACCAAAAACCCTTAACTGGCCCATTTTCCTCTTATTTTTCCAATTGGAATGACTTACCAGAATTAAAAAATTCCTCTAGGCTTGGTTCACTGATTTTCACATATTTTTGTTCTTCATCTATTTTTGTTTTGATCAGCATGATGTCTGTTAAGAGAACAAAAAGGTATTCAATTTACACATTGACACAAAGTATTAGCAAGATGATCAGTCTACAAAAATTCAACAGGAGTGTTTTGAGTTATAAAAAATATTAGAAAAGGAAGAGAAGAAAAATAATTATGTATTCATTGAACTAATTACCTGTACCTGTCAACATATGAAAGCATAGAAGAGACACAGAACACCACCTCAGATTAATCTATGGATTGAAATGAAAATGTATTAAAACTTTGGTTAAATATTTATATTTACTCCATGACAAATGCTCAATAACAGTACTCAGCATTAAGATGCACTCCTCATAACTAACTAAAATGAGACCTTGTATAAGTAACATTATGTGGTCAGGTAATGTTGGTGAGGAATTTATCTTGCTCCCTACTTATACCAAGCAGAGAATGCACAGGATTAAAATATCATGAATGACAACAAGTATAATAGTCAAATAAAAGAGAAAAGGAAAACGTGACCATGACCCGCGATTTCCACCATTTTAAACCGGAATGCGAACGTTAGGAGGTAGCATCCTTAATTTTAACGAATAACTGATTAGCATTGGAAAAAAAATTATTTAAAATGGATTAACTTTTTATATTTTAACATCTGTTTGTGGTGCACACTGTTCCCGCAAATTATTTTATCACTTTGACAAGATTGCAATCCTTCAAAACCTTACCATGATTTCTCCCACAGCTTGCAGCAACTTAATATGTGCCATGAATTGGGAGGCTTTTATTTAAACTAGCTTTCCACATCAACAGTCTATTAATTTTTTCTTGCCTCTATGAAAATTGCTAAGTACAATGACAATGTTAATGTAATGTCTTATTTAAAATGCTGCTTTTCTTTTGCACTAAATAAGTCTGAATATTAAACATTTAAGCTAGCTGGACCACTCCACCACATTAGCCCGTTTTGAAATTCGTTTTTTCCCCCCAACACAAAACAGGGTGAAGTAAAACTAAAAAAAAAAAAAAACAACACAAAGCCATTCAATGCTGCTTTGTATGAAATGCTCTTCATACTTTGTAAATTAAGGACACTTACCGTAGTTTTTCCGACTTGGTCAAACCAGAAAATGGCTGAAACTCCAGGTTAGTCCGACACGAGGTGAAATGGGGCGGAGTCCTGCACAGTACTTTTACACTGTGTTTGGAGAATTTTCATGAACACTGTGTGATATCTGACTCTAACCTTTGGAATAACTCTGAAAGAGTCATTTTTCTTTAACATTATACATTATACACTGTAAAGAGTCATTTTAAGAAAATGTGTTTTAACTCGGAAAAATATCACCAGCACTGCTGATCAACAGGGCTCATTTTACTCTCAGTGTTGTTGGAATAACTCTAAACGAGTTAATATAATCTGACAATGCATATTTTACACTGAATTTTACTGTGTAGCACTCACCAAATCGAAGGAATATTTTCAGTGGAAAATCCCCAGCATGTTTCTCCAAATGTCAGAGCTTCAAAGATCTTCCTCGCATTTATCAGTCTGTAAGGCAATCGGTGGTTTTCATCAAAAGCCAAGAAAATGGTTTAAGTATCCAGTTTCATCTACTTTAGTGGAGCCAAGTGGAATCAGATTGTGACACTCTACCGTGACTGTCCTCCATTTTTATTTTTTCATTTCATACAATGAAAACATGAAGGATAGTAAGGCAAGAGTGAAGATTTACTATATACAGTATAGTTACACACTCCTTTTTTTTTATTTTTTATTTTTTTTAAATTTATACCCAATTTCAATCCTCAGGGTACCTAAACACTGCATGGCTGTAGGGACAGTCAAACTGCATTCATCTGGGAGCTGGGAAAATGTCACAAGGCACTTTTTGTGATTATATCTAATCTAAATATAGACCCCTGCTGTCTGTTCTACATTTTGAACCATTTCATGCTGCTGCACTGCTTTCTATTTTTACATCAGTATCAATAGAGAGGGCAGCATGTGGTTTTAAAATAGAGTAATATTATCTCCACCACTGGGAAGAAGGCTTCAAACATGGCACATGTAGATCAACATGCTCCAGTTTCCTCCCTGGTAAATAGATGTTCAGATCTTTTAGATTCCATGTGGTGTAAAAAAAAAAAACAAAAAAAAAAAACACATGAAACACTTAGAGAGGAGTTATTTCAACTGTCATTCTCAAAAGCAAAAGAAGAAGTACATATTTAGCCATGCGTCAATGTGGAGACTCGAAACAGCAGCCAAAGTAGTGTCATGGGAATGCATCTGTAGGAAAACAAAATGCGAAACCTATAAAAACAAGACAAACCAGTTTAGGGCCAAACAAAGACTCAGCTGAACCGACTGAGAATGGGAAAAATGTACTCGAAAAGTTTTGAGTTACAAAGGGGGTGTGAGAGGTGAAAACAATGGCAGGAACAAGTGAGATCACCCAGGGAGCCTTCTAGAGGACATTTCAGTCAGACTTTGACTAGTAAGACTTTGGTTTTCACCTTCCACTTCCTCGTGTGTCAGAACAATATTTGTAAACATGATCAACTCAGCCCCAAAGCGAGAAATGACAGGGCTTGTTATGTCATCAACTTGCATAACCTGGAGCAACCGCACATGGATTTTTTCCACCCATGTTTGATACTTTAGCCTTATTAAATTCATTTTTATAGCTTGAAAATGATGTGAAACAGAACTATACAAATTTTTCCTGAAATTGCCTAAAAGCCCAGTTTTTTTTTAGCTGCAGTGTACAAACAAACTGTTCAAAGAGGGACAGCAAACAGACCAGATAAATTACATTTCATTGTGGAAAAGCTTATCGCAAGCCCTGTTGTACAATGTGCAGCTTATATGAAGAAATGCGAGAAAAGTACCTTACATAAGCTTACACCGTAATCACATGCCTCTGGACTTCTTTCTTTCTTAACAGTATGCACAGTTTGCTATTTTGTTTGCCTTGAGCAGACCCAGCAACAAACACTATCAGCTGAAAAACCAACCACACAACACAACACCATGAATCCTGTCATGGCCATATAGCATTGGACTAATGATAACACAAAAGGTACAAAAATGTGTGCTTGTCACAATAAGTCTTATCCCATTTTTCTTGAAAATGTGGCCCATTAGAAGGTGAAACAAACAGGAATTTGCATGGTATATAAAGAAGTAATTGACCAAACACACATTTCCTTACTTTTAATTTTGTAATATTTTACAGTTGCTGTAACTGTTGTTTCTAAACAAACAACTTATGTACAAATACTGATTACAAAAGCAAATTCGTATGGCGAGGACCCTAATAACAGTAATAATAATAATTCTTAAGTTTATTAATCCATTAAATGTGGTAAAATACAAGCTAAACTCATTATGAGTTAATTAATGCTTCATTGAAGACCTCCTGCAGTGCAACTTTGTCTGTCATGTTTGGTTGGCACCAAGACATTATTTTCTGCTGCTAGGAGATAAGATGTTTACATGCAGGCCAAAGGTTGTAATAAATTTGTGTAAGACATTCTTAAAGTTGAGTTTTAAAAAGAGGACAGCCAAACTTAGATCAGTCCTCACATGTCCGTGTTGTTGCTTGTAAGGACACGTGGAGAGTCAAAGGAGTCCAGCTTCTGCTGAGAAGAAAGTTTATACTCATATCAGTTGCTTGACATAACCTGATCATCACCTAATTTCCAAAAAAGTAAGACTCAGTTTATATAACTTTGCCCGCATTTCACTGCAGTATTTCATTACAGGTTGGTAATTAACCTGCATGTAATCTTACATGACTCAAGTTTCCTAGTTGCCCTTGCAGGCATACAGTTTCTAGTTGTGAAACTGAACCAGAAAAACAGCTTTCAGTTAAAATATGGGAAATGATCACTTCAATGACTTCTAACTTGGCCCCTCTCTTTTGTCCTCCGCAATAACTCTCATTAATCAGGAAATAGCTTAACCATAATGTCTTTACAGGAAAAGACTGCATGCAAAGAACCAAAAATGAAAAAAAAGGATAACTATTTCACATCTGTTATTCATCCCAAATAGGGCTCCAGTAAAGTTTCTGGGATACTGGTGATTGGTGTTGGGAGGATTTTAACATTCACCATCACAGCAAGAACAAGAAATGAGAACAAATTAGAAAACAAGGAAGTATAATCCAGAATTTACAATACTAAAAGATTTTATGAAGATTTTTCTCTGTTATTCCAGAGAAAGATTTTATTGTGGCACATCAACTATTTTATATGTTTTAACTTCACAGGTAATCAGGTCCATGCTTATATGCTCTGAGCTGTGAAAAACAAGCTGCGTATATGTTCTTGGTAAGTAACCAGCTCCTTATTATCAACATGTCTGCTTATTTGCAACTCAGTTTAACATGCTTTTGGAAGCCTTTTGAATTGAACTGGTTGCATATGTGTTTATAAATAATTGCAGTTACAGGGATTCATCTGCAGAACTGGACTCTGTGCTGTCAAGGTTTTGTGACTACATGGTAATTTTCCTGGTGTAGAATAATCTGGGCATTGGTCTAAGACGGATGTGTCCTTTTACTGTCTAATATAAAGTAAATGGAGAACACCTGCGTCCTCGGAAGCAGCAGCTGTTCTACATGTAAAATGTAAATGAAAAGAGTGGAATAACATTGTTTTCTTTTTCTTTTTAAATAACCTGACTTTAAAGATGCAGTGTGGGAAAAAAAATCTAAAGATATCTATCCCTTTATTATCTTAAAATAAGGCATTTCTTTCTTTATGAAATGGCTTATTTTATTTTAATTTTCTATAAGAGGCTATGATGTCTCTAAATGATGCATGGATTGTATTTATGTAGCACTTTTACGAACATACATGTAACAGTCACTCATTCACACACACACACACACACACACACACACACACACCCCAATAGATACATTGGGGGGCAATGCAAGGTTCAGTGCCTTGCCCAAGGACACTCAATCCACCAACTCTCCATCAACTGCTTCTCCCCCTGAGCTACAGCCGGCCTACAAACAATCAGTTCTGTATATAAAGTCTGAATTTTGAAACTGCAGCACTAGCTCTGTTTGACAGGTGGAAGAGCACCATTAGGGATAAGTAACACCTTAAAAGGCACAGACGAGAAGAAAAAACAGTTTTGAAACAGTTTCTTGCAACCACTGGATCCATTTGCAGATGTTCTTGTCAGTATAAATTTTGTCCACTGATGGCTACCGTCCATTCACAACCATGCTTGGCATTTGACATAATTTCTGTGTCCATATTTTAAAGTAGACATCAGTAAATTTTACAAACTGCATTTAAATGTAATACAGCAGAAAAAAAGAATGCAACTTCCACTAGATATATTTTGTACTAGATAATTTTTGTACTTGTTTAGACTCAAAACAAGTATAAAGTACTTATCTGTATGACTTGTCTATAGTTACCACAGGCTTCAATGGAGGTTGCACACCACAGAGTTTACAGATTTGCAACAAATAAACAGTGCAGATGAAGACTAACATCACCATCTTGACTGCATCAAAAACAGCTGCACAATTGCAGATGTTCCTCAACAAACTCAAACAAAGATGTTGATCACACTGCAGGTTGCATATCTTTTTACATAGACATACTATTCCTCTCTGAGAATGTGTGCAACCTCTATAAGTTGTAGGGCTGAGGGTGGAGTGCTTTGAGTACTGAAACTGCTGTTGTCCTGTTTTTATGTTTTGCATTTTTGAATTACCACAAGTCTTTAGTCCCTGTAATTTTGGCCTATTTGGGATACATCTCTGCTGTAAGTGGCAAACTACCTAAAAACCAGAATCATAAATAAAACGTCAGAATTGTAAGCCTATACAAAGCCTCACACTAATCTGTTGGTTTCCTTATATGGGCTATTATGAATTGGCTTTCATTATGTTTTTTTTCTCTGTCTGTAAAGTGTCTTGAGATGGCATTGCTGTGATTTGACGCTATATAAATAAAGTTGAATTGAATTGAATTGAAAAATTCCTGTAGCAAAGAATTTAAAGCAAAGCTTTAATTAAGATAATTACAGTTATTCATGTGTTAAGATTGTACAGCCATCTATAAGAGAAACAATTGCATGATAAAGCATGAAGTAGCATTAAGACACTGCAGAGCAGTTAACTTCATCTGTTCACTCAGCAGATTTGATTGCTCTTTTTGCAAGGGATGTATTTTAGTTTGTGACATTTTGACTGTCAGCATTTGGCTTGTTGTATGCTGATAATTCGCAGTGAAATGCCGACTAATTGGGTACCGCATCCAAACGTCTCTCACTGGAGGCTGTCCAGAGTTAAGATCATTTCATACAACTGAGGAAATAATTCATTTGCAAATCTGCTGTGCAGAGCACAATATATAAAGTACATGTGACCCTTCAGGTTCTGACAGCACTCGCAGCTCTCCTCATCAGTCAATATTCTCAGTTTTAGCAGAAACATCTCTACCTTTTAGACAACGATACAACAATACAAGGTAAGTCATCCTAGCTCATCTATAAAGTCTTGTTAAATGTGTTCAGCTGTGATGTTTCAGTTTCAACCCTATTTACATACTGTGAATGCATGCAAATGAACAGGGATCTGCACTCTGTGGGAATCTTCCTACACAAACAGCATAGCACAGGAGTTCAGGCAATACATTTTCCTCACATCAAAGCCAAATTTTAGGTGAGAAAAAAAATTAAGTGTATCAAAATTGGTACTGTCATACATTTTTTTCTTCTTTTTTCTAATTTAAGCCCCTTTCCAAAGCTACCATGTTGCCTCATGAGCACCGACGCAGCTTGACTTTGAATTAACAAGCCCCTGGACCTCTACTGGGAAGCTAAGACATCATTCATCTAAAGGACATTTGGAGTTCTGATGGTGAAGATGGTAAATGTGTGTTCATCCAAAATGTCAGCTAGGATAAGTGTGAAGGCCATTACATTTTCACACCCTTTTTAGACACATCAGCCATTATTAACCCGGAAGAAACCACTCTACTCAGAGTGTTAATGTTTGATCAAAGCCTGTAAATGTGCTACAATAGCTGTCTTACTATGTAACATGGCATGCCCAAACCCCCATCCAGCCTTTGGGAGTATTTTAAACTAAAATGTTGAAAAAAGGATTATGATCTAGCTACTTTTAACATGTATTCAACATATAAGCTTTTAATAGTGAACAGTGTTTACGACTGGAGACGTGTCTCCGACCAGTTTACTCATAAAAACAGGAGTTGTTTTGTGTCGGGGAAGTTTTTCAAACTGGGCTTGTTGGAGCTTTTGGTGTTAACATTTTCTTTATCAAATCGCCGACTGGTCTAGCCATGGGATGTATATTAAAATGGACAATAAACGACCAAACAGAGAGCGTCTCTGTCTATGATTATGTAAAATAAAAGTGGTTTACGTGTGTAACACATTCTTTGACACCAGCTGAGATGGACTAGGGGAATGATGGGGAAAACATTATGCAAAATTCTGACAAGCTTTCAGGGGCCATTACAAACCACTTACCGTATTTATACCATAAAATATTCAGGCAGCACTTTACACAGTATGCACATTTTGAAATAAATGCAACCAAACCAAAGTCAAGACAAGCTTGACGAACTCAGATGCCTGCCTGTATAATCAGAGGATGTGCCATTAAATCTGATTTGGTCTGATTAAGAGGGAATACACGCCTTGTTTTTGGTTGGGGTCAGATGCAGGTTAAAACAGAGATTGTGACAAAGAACACACTGCACTTTGTTTCTTAGATGTTGTTTGTAGAAGTTTTTTTTTCTTGTCTTTCCTTGCCAATGCTGGCAAGGACAGTGGAGGAATTGTTTTAGTCTCTGTGTATAGAAGGTGTCCTGGTTTTTTAGCCTCATCCTGTAATTCTGACAGTGTGAGTCTGAAAGCTTCCTTCCTGTCTGGGAAATGACACACTAATGGCCTGCTCTCCCCTCCTCTCCAGTCCTGTATCACAGCTGTCTAATGAGAGCATCAGTGCGTAAGTGGCCACTAATGATGGATGCCTTCATTTTTATCAGCTGCAAGCAACTGGCAAAAGTAGTCCTCAGGAAATTACCGTTTTGTTGTGCTGAATTGAAACATCGGTCTTTGTCTGCATAATCTAAACATAGGATATTGTTCTGGATCTTTTAGTCATAGCTTTTAAAAACTGTAATTCAATATATTTAGTATAGATGTTACTGTTTAATAGACATAAAGTGGCTTAAAAACTCTTTTGTTGGTTAGTTTGTGTTGGAACTGGTTTCTTATGCAGAATTTGGACGAATTGCACCAGAAGTTAGTTTATGATGTTTTGTAGTTAAACATGTGCATAGCAAATGACATGCCCGTCAGCTTTGGGTTTGCTGGGTTACTATGTGTTCATTTCAATGTTATAAACCTGCTACTTGCTATCATGCTAGAATTTAGCTTAAATCATCACTGCATGTAAGTGTTGGCTAAGTTGTGATAAATTCAATGTATAATGTAAAATGGGACTGATGGTGTTACATAAGCATATTATCAGAAAACTGTCTCCTCACCAATTCCTCTGACAACGAACCAGTTCTTGTTCACAATGCAGCTTTTAGAGCTTTATTCAAGTGGCAGAAATAGCTTAGGCAGGTTTACTTTCACCAATCTTCAAGAAGCTTTATTGTAGTCACATGGAATGTTTCTATATTTCATTTCATTCTAGCCTTTAATACATAAAGTGGTAGAATTCTTCTCATATTTACTGCCTTTATCTGAGAGTATGTATTTTAAGGTTAAGAAGCCATCAAGTTTTCATTAGACCTAAAGGAAATTCAGAACTGGAAGGACATCACTGTAAATGAATGATTTTCATGAGCACTGCCAGATGACAAATGCAGTGTTTGATGCTTTAAATGATTATATTTGAGGGGGAAATTATTGTTACATCACTGAGTAATAGCCAAGATATCAGATAGCCATATTGGTATATGACTATCTGGCCATCTGTAAGGCATATAACAAAGTCTGAGATTTACTCTTCAATTTATATTGAATTGAGCTGTATTATTTAGCATCAATAAACTGATGCACAAATCTTCAGTGCCACACAAGTCAACAGAAAGCCTTTTTGGCTTACACTGGAGAAGTCGAAGGGAGACATGAACCTTCAGAATAAAACAGATGAATGAGCAGAAAGAAATAATTAAAGTGGGAAAATAGCAGCAGACAATAAGAAATACTAGTTCTAAGGGTTGGAAAGGATCAAATTACTTCTATGAAGTTTTTGGCATCAATGACCAAGCATCCTTTTTAAAAATAATCATACAAAATGATGATTCACAAGGCATCACTGTTGTTTCTTTTTATTCTGTACAATTGTAGCCATATTGGCATTTTTCTTCTTAAAGAATGTATGTTAGATTATATTTAATTTTTATACGTCTGTGCACTCCATCACAGTCAAGACAAAACATCATTAACAGTGAAGTTAAAATTGCTTTTTTATCCCATTGTTGGGCAAAAACCTGTTAGGATGATAAACTGCTCCTGATATATCATATAAAGAACTTAGGCATCAGATTTATTTTCATGAGAACAACCAATCTAAATATTGTAATTGTATCTCGGTGTTAAAATGAGCTGAACTTGAACAGGAATATGATACATTATTTTGATGTGCGTAGCATCGCCTCAGTTCTTTTCCACCCTTCTCCTTTTTAAAGCTGTATGTTTGAGGTGGAAATGCAAATCGAGCGTTACTTTAAATATGGAAAGCCATCCAGTGTCGTTCACCAAGAGGATAGTTTTCAGTTTATCATGGCTTGGGAACAGGGAAATGTGGAATTATCACACACATAAAGTGAGTGTAAGTTAAGTCTGTAAGAAGATTTATTTGCATAAGCACACACGGGTGAAGAAACAGCCTTTGATGAAAAGACCTCGTTGAGTCTCGAAAACATGAGTGCTATATAGCAACAACTATTTCATTTGTTCTTATTCTCCAAATTCTCCATATGGAAAAATGAGACTTTTGTTACATTAATAAGATGTATTTAATTAATTTTGCTATAAAAAAAAAACACTGGTGAATAGAAATGCATCCCCTAATTGCGTTTAACTGCATGCATGCGAGATAAAGAATGCTTGCTTCATTAAATCTTTTAGATTTCACTAAATGATATTTAATTCTGCATCATTTGCTGGATAAACATTTAAAATGTTGGATGCAGCGATAACAGCTTTGCAGCCTTCTATTGACTAAATGGGAGGTCTTTTACACTAATTTATAGAAAAATAAAGGGATCAGTAAAAGAAATCAGTTATATATGAGACAATTAATTTAAATAAGCATACCAGACTTCAGACTGACATTTCACTCACTTACAGTCATTTTCATGTTTCCAAAGAGGCACATTTGACTCAAACTTTAGTGTGACACGGTGTTAGCAGTTTAACTGGCAGTCATGAGGAAAGTTCACATGAGTGAAATAAATATTTCAAAAACATCCAACACCCTTGAGCCATTGTAAAAAAAAAAAAAAAAATTACTTGTGAAAATGACACCCCCCTCCACACACACACACACCACCCCCATTTCAACACTAAATTGTGTTGGGATTTCCTAGTTCTTAATTTATGCTATTGAATGGGTTGTGCTAGGTGGGGGTTGGGGTGGGGATGGGGTCCTCAGCAGTGTTATATCTCTTTGCATCTTGGATGGCTGCAGAAACATCATGCTTCTGCACTGAATTTCACATAAATGTGTCGATAAAGGTCACCGCTGCCACCAGCCTGGAGCATGCAAGGACTTGTTTTTTCAGACCATTAAAAGGCATCGTGACTTAATAATGAGCTTCCATGCTCTTAATTATTATATTTTCCCCACTAAGTGATTAACAGGGTTTTTATTTTAAGACCACATGTAGTTTGTGTTTTAAATCCTATGAATAAATTATTTATGATATTATATTTTATATGATCATACCATATTACTTTTATAGTACAGCATGCATATGTTTAGGGTTATTTTAAAAGTTCAAGCATTATTAATTATTGCTTCATTTTAATTAGTGATTTTTGTATCCAACTTAACTTCTCTCAAAATGTATAATTGGCGCCGAGCACTACTCTTCTCATCAGTATACCCAGTAACTGCACCTACAGACAATGCAACAATTAGCAAAGATAAATGATAATTACAGGCACAGATAATTGCATCCTCCTCTCTAATGATGTGATGATGCACTGAACATTTGCAGTGAAAAACCTTGTAGGTCAATGTTTTACTAAAATAATAGTGGAACTAGCAGCTGGATATATATTTATATGAATTCTACCTCAAGTCGAAGAGAGAGAGGAAACGATGTGGTGTGTATAGCTTTCTGTGATCTGGTTTCACTGCTGCATCTAAAAAAAAGAGGCGTCTGTCTCTGTAAAGTCTGTCACTGTCGAAACGGTATGAAAGCAAAACTGATTTTCACAGTGTGTTTAAATGTTATATTCACTTAAGAGCAGGTTCAGTGGGGACTTCATACAGCAATGTTCATCCGAAAGCAGGTTAGAAAGCAGGAAATTGTAGGACACAAGGGAGTACGCTGGATAAGATAAAGACACATTACACACACATCAGCATATTTCCAGTACTTGAAATTTGCTGACTTTCAATTCATCCTGACTTTTCCTATACCAACCCATTACTGTTACCTACCAACGCCATTTCTCATCTCAACTTCAGCTTAATTTAGCTAAACCATAAACCATGTAATCTTCATAGAATTAACTTATCTATGCTAAAAATGTGCTTTTTGTCCCTACAAGGAAGTCAATGTGACTGTGTTTAAGGATTTGTCCCTGTACAACACACACATACACGTACACACACACACACAAAGAGGAAAGCTGGTGCTGCAGCCTGTTCAGCCAATCCGTTTCCTCTCTTCTATCTCTGCTATTTTTTCTCACCAGAAGAAACAAGAAAAGATGTGGAAGACGTTTACATTTATTAAACTCTACTGCCCCCTTGTGGTTGGTTTGGATTATACCAGACCACATTAAATACAATCACCTCTACTTGAAGTTAAATAAATAAATAAATAAATGTGACTTATTTTTCACTGTTTATTCATATTCTGTATTGAAACATTTCCTTACTTGGACTTGCCAGTTAATAAATGAGTTTTTATTTGAAGGGGATCGTAGTTTAATTAAATTCAGCTTTGCACTACCCAGTCTTAAAACAAAGCACATAAAAAAAAAACCAAACATTACCGGAACTTTTTGAGGTAAATTGCTTTCTTTAGGATTACAGTTTAAATGCAATTTCCTTTAAAGCGTCACAAACAAATCTAAAATGTAAACTAAAACTGTGGCCGCAGCCTTTAAAATGCTTTACAAAGGTGTTTGACCTTATTTCACTGTAAATCTCAAAATGGAGAGGTCGACATTATCTCAGTGTTGTCAGTTAAACTCATTTTTGTTATTCGATGTGTGTGGTGCAGCCTTGTCTTAACTTATTTACTGCTTTTTCCGTACTACTTTTGCAAAAACATTTTCCAGGAATTGGCAGCAGATTAGAGAGTTTCATTTTAGGTCAGTTTTAATCTAAAAATTGACTCTTTCTTAATAGCAGCAAGTCATACTGGTATTCTGCTGCTGGTATACAACCCAAAGACCAAGGTGGTCTACTTTAATTCTGACAGTCTGTTTGATTAAAAGTTATTTTTATGTTTTTTTTAAAAACACAAAACCTTTGAAAAACCTTGTCATGTAAGTTTTGTTCTTGGTTCCTCTATTGTCTTTAAAAACTTGAAACTTTGTACTTCTGCACACTGTTAATTTGGAACATGGTGGCATAGACAGAAATCACCTTCTTGGTCGAGTTCTTTTAATCAAATATTTACCAGGGGATGGTAATTTATGCTATTTTGTGTTGGTTGTATGACAGAATGGTTGTTCCTCCTGCCTCCCAACAAGAAAGTCACTGGTTTGAGCCTTTGCTGGTCAGAGGTTAAACAGAGGACTTTATGTGTGGATTTTACACATTTTCCCATGTTTGCATGGATTCTCTCCTACAGTACTCTGACTTCTGACCAAAAACATGCATATCTGGATTAGTTTAAAAAAAAAAAATCACTAGATTGAGTAGTTTTATCAAATCAAAATTTTATTTATGTAGCACTGTTCATTTAAAGAGCAGTGCAAAGTGGCTTACATAACAAAAATCAAAAGCAAATGTCAAGAAAAAAAAAACAAAAAAACATGAAACCAAGTCTTCACATTCCAAAACATAACATGCAAAACATATGACACCCTAATATCTAATATCATTTCCTCTCCCACACTAACACAGGTGACTCAACACAAATGGAAAACACTACGAAATTAAAGAAAAAAAGAGAGCTTAAATAATCTTTGAAAATAATAATAATAATTATAACAATAAATATCAATAAATAATAATAAAGAATCAATAAACGGGTGAAGGTCTTGTAGGTTAAATGATAAAATGGTTACAAAAAGCTTATTTAGTTTACAAGTTACAGCTGCAAAAGACAGACATTTAATTTAAGCTTAATTAAACAAATTTTTTTTAAATGTTTTTATGACGCATCTGAGGCTGTAAAAGGCATTTTCTGCAGGTGCAGTCTTCACACAACATTAACTCAATCTGAAACCCTGCAGCATTGTGTTATGGGCTGCTGTTTGTAAGCATTGAGCTGTTTCCAGTCAGATGATGGGAGGCAGCTACATTTCTCTCTTAAAATGAAATCTGTAAATACCAACAGCAGAAAACCACAAACACTACTCATTACAGTAAAGAATGGATAAAATGAGCTCAAATAAAAAGTTAAAAAACAAACAAACAAACAAACAAAAAAAACCCTCCAAATGATTCTTCTCTTCTGGGGCAGCGTTGCAGAACAGAGCACGTTTAGACTTGATACTAATACTGGTTTTCCTCCTCCCCTCCCATCTGTTGTGGGGCTCGCCGCAGTCAGCAGTGCGCGAGCGGGAGACCACGTGGCATGATTAAACGATCACTGTGGGTTGTAGTTGTGGGTGCTTTGGTTTCCACGCCCACCTGTCTGGAGGATAATAACTGCCTGGAAAGGTGAAACAGCAGCAGACTCTTCCTCCTCTCCTCTAATGGAGAAGCTCAACACAAGCGTGACACTGAAAATGGAGGCCAACATTGTTGTCCTGGGCACCGAGAGCGTTGGGAAATCAGGTAAAAATCCCTTTTTATTTTGGAAGTCAAAGTTTCGCAGAAGCCTGTGTGATGTGTCACGTGGTTGATAAAAAAGATGGTTGTTTTTCAGCGCTGACTGTTCGCCTCTTAACCCGCAGATTCATTGGAGAATACGGAGACATTGGTAGGTGTTAAGTTCTTCCATCCATCCTTCAGTTCTACCTTTTTAATCAATGTATCTGATCCTGAACTTCATTTTTTTTTTGTCTTGCAGAATCCATCTACAGTCACAGTTTTATGGTAAACGGAAGGGAGATGACTTTTAATATTTGGGACTCGCCTTATTCTGAGGTATTAAGATGCTCTTTTTAATTTCAAACCCAAACAAAGTTGCTTCCTGTTTTATTTGACCACATGCCCAGATGTTGTCATAGTAAAAAATAAAAGACAAAGCAGGATGTAAGGAATTGAAATCAAACTGTATATTCTGTGAACTAAAATATTACATGAATATATTTAGTAACTTGCTGTTGTATGATCGCAATATCTGCTTTCTCAGGATTTATCTACAGAGATGTCACTCTTTCAGAAGAAGGTCCAGTGGGCAGATGGTTACGTTCTGGTTTACAGCATCTGTGACAGGGCCAGTTTCAACACCATCTGCAGACTCATCCAGACCATCAAGTCCACCAAAGACTACCTGAGTTCATACAAAGTGCCCATAGTGATAGTGGGTAACAAAGGAGACCTGCACCACAGACGGACTGTTCTGGGTGAGGAGGGCCGGCTGCTTGCTCTCAACACAGGCTGCCTCTTCTACGAGGTGTCAGCAGCAGAGGACTATCACAGCGTGCTGCCGGTGTTTCACGGCCTGATGGATAGGATGAAGGACGCCAAGCTGACCTCAAAGAGACATTTGAGGTTCCGGTTCATTGTGAAAAGCATGTCTGCGGTGTTTGCCAGGAGACGGACAGACTCGCTCTAGTAAGGCTGTGACAGAGGGGGGAAAAAGAGGTCGTGGATTGTTTGTATTCTACTGGATGGATATCCGAATCTTTGTGGAAAGCGCCACAGATGGACCTGCTTTCAAGAACGGAAGAATTCTGGAGAAGGGGAAAAAAAAAAGCCATTAAGCTTCAAAACACTTGAACACAAACAGTTTTATAAGGGTTGCATGAGACTCTAAAAGCACTTAAAGCTCCACAAGACTGTTGGAAATCAAATTCCTTAAACAGAGACTTCACATCTAATAAAGTACAGTTTACAGAAGGATGCTTTGTGTTTTCTGCACACAGTGAAAGCAGCTTTTATTTAAGATGTGTCAGAGATATTGTATTAAGTGTGAAAAGCTTTTTGAACCACTATAATTTAAAACCTGACAATGCAGAAGATAGAAAACGACCAATACCTCTTTGGTTGTCATGCAAAAGAGAAAACTATTCATTAAAACTCTAAATGATGTCCTGGAAGTAGTCTGTCGATTTTTATAGTTGTAAAGTCCTCTGTTGTTGTGTGAGAGTGTTTGTTTTAGAAAACAGAACAGAAGAGCCCAGCTGTGAGTTCATGCCCAGCAGAGTCACAGCAAAAGCGACTGAAAAGTGTCCTTAAACCTCTAAATGAGCTTGAACGCATGAGTGAAACCCACTTTATTTTTAATTGGAGCAAAAAAAAAAAAAAAAGAGATGAGTGTCTCCTGGGTGTATGAGGTTTTCTGCCTTCACTTTGATGTATGTCATCCAAAATAAAACTAATTTTCTGAAACTTTATGGCTTTTACTGTATTCAATCAAAGTTATATTTATGGAAAAAATGTCCAGTTTTGTGACTGTGTACCTGATCTCTGCTTGATCATAACTTATGAGGAGTAATATTTACTATTTTGCAAGAAAGAAAGTTGAAAGAGATATAATTCTTTCTGCTTGTAATATTCTACCACAGTCTCCTGATCATAAGAGCTTTAGTCTCTTGCTTATGATCGCGTGTACCACATAAAAGTCCATATAATCTTAGTTTTGTGTTGACTTTCTTTTTTTTATGAGGAATTATTGTTACATGTAGTGTGACTGTGCAAATGACTAACTACTAGCAATAAATAACAAACAAATGACCCTAAATAGATATATAACAACACTGGTCATCCACAGAGGTTATGATGCTTTAAAACAAGGCAATTTTTCTTTAACACAGTTTCATTTCACATCCAGTTTTTGCCTGATCTTGACTTTCTGCTTATGGTCATATTCTAGATAGAGCTGCATGTTCCAGACTGCAGCTAAAAGCCTTTTTATTTTTTAGAAAATCCTAATTCGTCTCTAGTTTGCTGAAGCAAATCTGGCCTGACCCTCAGGGCAGAAAAGATTCCTGTTCATCCCCGCCTCCCTTCAACTTCTGTTGTTAAGGGATGGGAAGATGCCCATCTTTATGGCTATTAAGGCAGCAAGAGGACAAGAGGCCAAATGAGAGGTAAGCTGGTGCCGCTCGCCCTCCTCTCTGTTCCTGTGTATGAAGAATCTGACAGGAATGTGGCGAAGGTTAACAAAGTGAAGTTCTGACAGCCTGACTCCTCCAGGTCATTGTCACACTCTACGACCGCTCAAAGCTTTCACAACAGAAACTATAACAAACAACAGACTGATTTAGATTTTTTTTAACCTGTGAGAACTGCTTTCAGATTTACTGGAGCTGAAATGATGTCTCCACATAGCTGTCACAGTGACAGTCAACTGAAAAAGATAAAAAATGCAGAAATGCATATGGAATGATGATCACTGTATGCGGAGCTGCCTAAATGCTTTATTATGTCTCATTAATGCAGGAGCTGCTTACCGTGATGTATTTTATGTCACAGTGTTTGTTAAGTGTTGGGCATAAAACACATACAGGTGTGCTCATATGTATTCATCCCCTTTCATTAAAGAAAAGGCTGAATTTACAACAGTCACTCAAATAACTGGAGACTTAAAAATGCAACAATAACTAAAAATTTGCAAAAATATAATCTAGTAATATAAGACACTGTTTTTCATTTAATTGAGTTGGAGAAAGAAAGAAAGAAAGAAACAAACAAATGGGTCCTGGACAAATTAGAGCACTTTTCTGTTGAACAGTGGGATAAATACCTGTCAACAGGTGCAGAAGTCTGACTGAGAGGAACAGAAAACACCTGACTGAAGGATTGTTCAACTAAATATTAGTTTAAGAGTGACGTAATATGTAATAAATTATCTTATTTGTTTGCCTTTTAAGAAGATATTTCTATTGAACCAGAATTAGAAAATAATGTAATGATTTTCATAAAATTTCTATTTATTATTGCTTTAGTCAGTTTCATCGTAATTTTTACATTTTTTCATATTTTACAGGCAGCTGTTTTTTTTATTCTTTAATGAAAGGGTGTGAATAAATATGAGCACAACTGTAGCATCATCCCTTGTCTTAACAACCATCTGCAGAGTAATGTGGATTCATGACGATGCGTATTAACTCACAACACTCATTGTAGTCCAAAAGCAATGTTCCTCTTGCTGTAGAAGGCCATTTGGACAAGTCTTCACACCAGGGATCCTCAGTCCTGGTCGTTGAGGGCCAGTGTGCTGCAGATTTTCCAAGTGTCCCTGCTGCAACACACCTGATTCAGATCAGTGTGTAAATATCGGACATGTGTCGCGTTTGTCTAAGTCTGAGTCAGGTGTGTTCCAGCAGAGACACCTGGAAAACCTGCAGGGCAGTGACCCTCAGGAACCAGGATTGAGCATCCCTGCCTCACACCATCAACTTGTGGTATTAATCCAGGACGTGTTTACTGAAGTAGACTTAAGTTACAATAAAAAGTTTGATTTGTCACATCCAGAAGTTTTTTTTTTTTTTTTTTTACACTTTTCCATTTAAAGTTTATCTAAAAATGTTGCAGAATAATCTACTGTGCTTATTAAAGTGCTTAGTAAAGCTACTCTGCAGCAACTGCTTTGAAACGTTAAGCTGTTTGTGAGGCTTTTTTCTGAAAAGCTTCTTCTCGCACTAAGCTTCAGTTGGGTGTATTTGTTTACGACACCCTTCCAGAAGTGATGCAGTCCATAGCGTAGAGGCTTATTGACAGGCTGTGTCTCCTGTCTTTTAGCATTTTGTAACATAGTAACTAAACCACTGAACCTTTGCAGAACATTTTGAGTCAAAGTATCTCTAAGGGACTGAGATGAGTTCATGCAAAAGGCATATAAAGACGATTGTGCTGAATCAAAACAAAAGGTTACCATCACTGATCCTAAATCGACAGGCGCCTTGACAGCTCAGCTCGGAGGAAATGAGAGTCTCTGTTGAATGGGACTCATGGAAAAAAAAAAGAATTTATTTGTTCTACTTCAGTAAAGTGAACTGTGCATGTGTCTTTGTTTTTCCACCTGTTCACATGTCAGGCAGCCACCCAGTACTTTCCCACTCTGGCTGACAGCACGTGTTCTACAGACATGGCTGATCAATGTACAATTAAATTTCCTTTTACCGTATTAAATGCAACCAGGCCTTATTGCATTACTGGGTAGCTAAACAACTTATTGGCCTGAGGTGGCCGGCGAGCTTAAAGATCGGGTAAACAAAGAAATAAAAGAAATCTTGCAGTAAGAAAATCAAAACTCTACAGTCAGTACAGGTTGCCCTGCCTTTGCAGAATAGGTAAAAGTTTATTGATCATTCTCATTATGTCTAATGACAGTGTTTTGTTTGCTAATTTGCTGTTTTTCTGATGGTGTGGAAACAGCAGAGTTAGATATGTTCTATTTTGTCGTGGACACCTGGGTATGGACTCAGTTCAGCATCAATGCTGCAACAGGCTTCGGCTGCTCAGGAACATTTAATGATGCACTGAGCACTTCCTTCCCTTTCATCTCTCTTCTCTTTATTTTCCAGCCATAAACATATTACTTTGTTGGCATCATTAATTTGTATTTCTCTTTTTACTCTCAGCAGGTCTCCCTGGCTAAAGCTTGCAGTGTCTGTTGGTATGTCTTTCCTGTCCCCTCCACCCCTACTGATAGAGGAAGACAGCTTCCCTCCCTGATCCGGCTTCTGCTGGAAGTTTGTCCTTCCTGTTAAAAGTGAATTTTTCTCTTCCACAGTCACCTGCCACCCCGTCGTGACCCCGTGCTGCTCAGGATGTGGGACCGAATCTAAGTCAAGATTTGCTGCTAAGTGCTGGTTTCCTTTGCTAGGCTATTATTTTTTTTATGAATTGGTTTGTATGAATACTGACTGAATTGGCTTTAATCGATTTATCTGTAAAGTGCCCTGAATCAATTCTACATAAGTAAAGCTGAACTGAACTGAATCTGTTTGAACTGAAGTAGAAGCTGCGTTTAGGATTAGGGACATCTAGCAATGAAGCTGCAGACAGGCACCAGTTTAAGCCTCCTTCACTTTTCGAGCATGTAAGGTCTCTTACACCAAACTGGTTAGAAAACAGGCTGAAAAACAGTTTTCATCCTAGAGCTGTTGCATCTCTGAATTCTGTTTTTACATAGCAACATCTTAGCTGCAGTTTTAGAACCTGTGAGACAAATGTCACTTTTTCATACTTTTTTTTTTTTTTTTTTTTTTTTTTTAGCATTATCTTATCTTATCAACAGTCTTGTTTTTATAGTATTACTTCTGTGTTTTATTTATGTGTTTAATTATATTTTTTAATCGTTTTAACACAAGAGCAGTCTGTGTCACTTCCGTTGTGCTTGTGCAATGACAATAAAGTTTATTGAATTGAATTGAATTGAATTGAATTGAAAAACCAGGGTTGAGAATCCACTTGCTGGGTTTTCTCATGTCTCTGGTATTTAAACAAATGAAGTATCACTTGAACCTTCTGAAAAGATAACGCCTAAATGTTTCCCAGGTTGTAGACCTGTTCTTGCAGAAGCAGACACTGCTCATCAGTGTGGAAGGCAGTTATGGGTCATTCATTTCACATTGGACGGCATAAGGAATGAGTAAACATACAAGCATGTACTTTGTGTTTTTCTGGACGGTCGAACAAAGTTGATTTCTCTTCAGCCATATGATTTTTAAGATTTCTCATTTAGCATGGACACATGGTCGAAGACAAAACTATGGCTAAAAATAAACAGAGATGCTGTTTCCATGTATGAAGACTTTCCAACAAGAGGTTTTGTCTGAGAGGTCAAAGACCTGAAGCTCAAAGATAAAGAAGCTGAAGGTTATTTTAGATGGAGAGGGTCAGAGAGGAGCAAAAATACAACACTGATGGAAAGTGAGATTACAGCCCATCAGATAAGGATGACTGTGAAAGAGAGGGAGAAGTTGTAAAGGAGATGTTTCTTCCAGAAACAACAAATTCATATAATAGTGTAAAACCTAAAGTTAAGTAAACTCTCCCTTTATAAAATACTGGTAAAAGTTACTTTATGTAATAATATTGATTAGTAGGACCGTATGTTCAGTTTTAAGCTTTTTATTATTGATTGAGTTTAGGTGGGGTATCATCCAACAAAAACTCTGATACTTAGTACTTTTACACAAAAAATGTCCCAAAGATACCCATATCTCTACAATCTGACTTCTGAGATGCTTCTGTTCTGGACAATGAAAAGAAAAAAAAAAGAGATAGGCTTAAAATATGGTATATTTCAGTTTTGACACAAACTGGCAAAATCTAGTAAAGGGAATTTAAAAGATTTGATCAGTAAAACCAGATTGTAAATACTACTATTACTATTATTACTACTACTATAATAATAATAATAATAATAATAATAATAATAATAATAATAATAATAATAATAATAATAATAATAATAAAATAAACATAACAATGTTCAATCAGCTTTAGTTCATTTACTATTATTTCATTTGGCTTTTAATAGGTATCACTTGTTCAAGATAACTGAGTGAAGGTACAGCAAATATACTGTATATCATGTGTATGATTAAAGTTGGGGTGGGTAAACTTGCTCAGAGACGTTTTTTTTTTTACACTATGTGAAGTGGTTCCTCATCCTGATAGTAGTCTATACATGTTGCAATCCTGAACAATAAAGAAATACAGTTAGACAGTTTACTGTAAATCTGTAAAAACTCTGACCAATCAAAACATTCTGGCCAAATGGAAGATGTTAATTTCTTCTTTTCCTTCATGGCTTAGGAAATGCAGGAACGATTTCTCCGACCCGGCTCGGTTTACATGCCTCCTCCCACTAAACAGCCGAGAAAGAGAAAATCGGTGGAAAAAGCTGCGAACTAGAAAAACACTCAGAAAGCGCAAACCTCCGCAACAGCATTAAAAAAATTCCTGGATCCAAACGGTGATCCGGATCAGCACCAAAATTAAACCTTTTCTTCTTTTTCACATTTCCAATAACTCCTGAAAATTTAATTAAAATCTGTCCATGACTTTTTGAGTTATCTTGAACACAAACAGATAACACCGGTGAAAACATAACCTCCTTGGCAGAGGTAATAAAAAGAATGGATCACGCAAGGAGCAAAACCAGAGGGGGAGGAGCCAAGACAGGGTGCTACTTTCACATCTTGCTAGCTCCTCAACCTTACTTACCCCAACTTTAAGTGAAAGGATATACAACTTTTATCCCTTTAAAACAAAGCAGAATTGTCTCAATATTTTGCTTTTAAAGATGGAGTTTGTAAGATTTTCAATATTTTAAAAATAAATTAACTAAATAAATAACTACAATCATAATTAGATAGTTTTTTGAACATATAGGTTCCAGTCTGTCCATATTTGATGTGTTATTAAATTACAAGTTTAATTAATGACAAAGACCCTTCTTAAATGTTTGCCTACCAGTAAAAAAAGTGCTTTTTGTCATTTGTCATTAATTAAACTTGTAATTTAATAACGCCTCAAATATGGACAGACTGGAACCTACATGTTAAAAAAAACTATCTAATTATGATTGTAGTTATTTTATTAGTTAATTTATTTTGAAAATATTGAAAATCTTACAAACTCCATCTTTAAAGACACTGGATTTTACTTTCTTCTTTTGATAAATACAATGTACGGCAGGTTTTTTTTTTTTTTTTCTGAACTTGATAGCCTCACCTTGAGCTGAGTCAAGTTCATCCCTGGACTCCTACCTTGTGGTATTAAAGGCATTTTCTAGCCTATAAGGACTTTTAATTCCTTAAAAAGTATTACGCAGGGGGTCAGGAATGTGTGCACTGTAAAATAAACAAAGGTTTCAATAAGCTTTATGGACACGGATTATTAAATTAAGAAAGAGAATGTGTTAACCGTTGAAAAATGCCAACTATCCGGTCAGATGTACCCTTTTGCCTTGTCCAGCTCTCCCACAGAGACTTATCGGACCTCCTGCAGTGTTGTACTGTTTGGCAGCTTTCCAAACAAGGTCTTGATGCATACACACAATAACAAAAACTCACCTCCTGCAGTGATTGTGGTCGTTGTTCAAAGTTCAGAAGCACTTGTGCTTTTCCATGTTAAGATTTAACAGCTTACTATATTGCTACCTCAGGAACCAGCACTGTCAGTGTATCATTGAAAACCTGTCGTAACGCCTTTGCAGATGCTGTTGTAGGTTTTTAAACTTTTTTTCCCCTCATTTGTCAAACTGTAACTCACAGCAACAAAGTAAAGTTTACCTAAAGTTGAGAAGCTCTTACAGACTTATTAGACTTACTTATTAGAATAATGCATAGGTGTCAAAGTACAAATACTTCGTTACCTTACTTAAAGTGGAACCATTATGTGCATTAATTTATTTTTATATCTGAGACCAGAAGGGCTGGGATTGATTGAGTTATTGTCACAAATCGCTTTATTTACTTCAGACCGACCCTCTCCGTAGGCTGTCAGATCAGCCTGTGGGCAAAACGAGTGGATTGAGACTCTTCCGCATTAAGTCCCGCCTCCCGCCACTGCGCTACATCAGGAGCGCGCACTGCAACTGCTTTCGCCGTCATTGTAACATCTCATAAACAGAAGGATTAGGCTGGTATGAACTCAATAAAAAAACAAAATACAATGTCAACACATAGCATACAGCCCTACATGTTGGAACCTGAATCAGACCCTGAAAACGAAGTGGAAAACAGCAACCCACAGCAACGAATGCAGCAGGATGTCTCTCTTTGGTAAACTCACCAGCCATCGTTGGAAATAACTTTATCCCACGTTTTCCACCCGCCTGATGTATTTGTACATGCCCTTGTTAACCAGTAGAAGGTAACCAATCACCGAACCTTATCCTCCGGGATGTCACAAGGATTTCCAAGTAGAAAAAAACTCTCTAAAATGACGCGTTTTTCGTTGCCATGGAAACCAAACGGAGAGAGTGCTGGAACTCAAACTCAAACTCAAACATGCGTTTAGGAGATAAAAAACAGTTCTGTTCACAGTCTGATGAGGATTCAACACTGTAACACTGTAGAAAGCTCAGAAAACTTGAAATACCATCATAGCACCGCTTTAAGTCAAAATTTTGGGTATCTATACTTCATTGGAGTAATTATTTTTCAGGTGACTTTCTACTTCTACGCAATTTGTTGTGACTTATTTGAAGAATGATATAAGTGTTGATGACCCTTCTTAATTCATGGGTTAATTCATAGAGGTTTAAGTTAAATGTTTACCTGAAATAATTTAATTATTCGATAGTTAGAAAAAATGAATCTGTTCCAGAGTGCGCCCACATTTGCTTATGAGAACTTCATTACCCACAAGGCATATGGGTCAGGAACGCTTTTGTTTCCATGGTTCCCTTTTGGCGCAAACAGGAAGTAGTGATGAATATAACAAGGTGAAGTTGAGTCAAAGATTTTCTCTGTACCTGTGCACTAAGAGTTCACCATACAAACATTCAACCGCAAGCCAGAGTCTCGTCTCGTCTCTTTTTTTTTTTAATGCAGTTCGCTTGCACTGCAATAACACAATTGCATGTACTTCCTACTCCTTACTATTTAAAAATACAAAAAAAATTGTAGTTTACTCCTACATCTTTTCAGCATATATGCTTATGTATATTCCAATAAAGGTTGTTGATAACATGCCTTTTGAAGTTCGACTCTTTGCAACATTACAATGCTCACAGTCATCATATCATCCAGGCCATGAAACACATTTTTATGCTCATATATGGTTCTTTAAAATATTTGCATGGCACTCAGGTGTGTTAATTTTTCATCGGAATCTACGTGGCTGAAAAGGTGTAGTACTTCCCAGCCTTTTTCACTATTAACATTCTGATGTAACATCAAAGTCATTCTAACTTTTAGAAAAATGTGTATTTCGGGGAGTGCCCTGTAAGCTCCGGTGCCACAGTTTAAGCTTTCCTTTTTAATGGTATTTTTCTCATTTGCATTACTTTTACTTTTATACTTTAAGTATTTTTTAAAATCAATACTTTTACACTTTTACTTAAGTAAAAAATTTGACTTGGTACTTTTACTTCTACAGAAGTCTTTTTAAACCTGAGTATCTAAACTTCTACCTGAGTAATGAATGTGAATTCTTTTGACACCACTGGAATAATGACAGGAAAATGGAGTTTTATCCACCCAGAATTTATATATAGTTACTGATGTGAACATAGAATCCACTTTACATTCATTAAAAACACATAATAATATCTAAAACATGAAATATCTGACTTCTGTTTGATCTCTTAAAATTCTCTTTAATATGCTTAAGCTGAACAAGTATAATTTGTGTCATATTTTCATAGACAGTCATGAAATGATTGTCATTGCAGTACAGTGTAAATAAACACTCATGAAATAGTACTAAACTTGATTAAAAAGGGTTATAATTAGCATAATCCAGTTTATCCAGATGCTGGTTTGTGAACCTTTAATAACCCATAACGCCACACCGGATAGTCACGTCTGGAGGGCAGAGCTGACAATGCTTTAATCTAATATAAAACGAGATAAAGGGTTGGGAAAACATTTCCTCTCACATGATGAGTTCATGTGGAGGGAAAGTAAGACCAGTTTCAAAACGTGAGCTAGTAAATGAGATGAACCTCGGGGGGTTTCTGTGACTCATCCTCCCGTCATGGGTGATGGTTGACTGGGAGCTACTCAGTGGTGGATAATGGCTTTTGTGATCAGCTGGATGTGACTTTACAATTGTTCTAACAGAACAAGAAGTTTATATAAGAGTACATGTCATACAGCAATGTTCCTTTTGAAATGGAAAAAACAAAAAAAAAACAAAAACCTCAGAAGACCTGTAAATTTGATTTCTTCGGTCTTTTGTCCACGATACACCCTTGACTCAACTTAACACCATCATCCTTTCCGTCCATCAAACACCCAGAGTCAAGATTTGATGTGAACAAATTCACGTTGATGCAGGCAGGTTTGTGTTTTCTTTTACTTTCTTTCTTTTATTCATAACCCAATAAATTTAAAAATACATATATGTGAATTTTATGAATGAAATACAGTTTATTTGGAAGCAGCTGTTTGTGTTGTGTGTGTGGCCTGGGGTCATCGAGTTCAGTCTATCCCTCACTTCCTTGCTTTTCCTCAGAGAGAGAGAGAGACTAACCTGCTTACAACCTCTGCAGTTGCGAGTTGATCCCCCTCCCGTTTCCCCATTTGCCTTCTCTACTGACACACACACAACCTGTATACATGACTCTCAGCAGCACGTTGACATGATGGTAACGGCCCTGGCCTCAATACCTTGACGTGGAAATGAGCGGTATTAGTCTGAAGACCTGGAATTTGTTTTTTTTTCTTTTTTGAAGGTGCTCGTGCGCCCCCAAATAGGTTGCACCCTGGGCGGTCGCCCACTTTGCCAATAGCAAAAGGCATCCCTCCGCTTTTGATCCTTGCAGGTGGTGGTGCTGTGTTTGTACGATAACTTAATCACTCTAATATTTGATACTCACACACACATGTGCACATACACACACATACTAACACACACAAATATTTACATTAGTGTTCGTGAATCCTACAGGTGCTCCTCATAATTGTCTGATGTGTTTTAGGCCTTTAGGATGTTCACTGTTTCTTTACTATTGTTTTTTCTCTGTCTTTACAGGTGTAGCAGCTGGTTGCCTGGATTTCAGTTTAAATGTGATTGTACAGTTGTCGTGGTTGTTTTTGTGTCTTTTGTTTCTCTCTTCTTTTTCTACTTTACTCTTCCCTTCTTTCCTCTGTTCACCTCCCCTCTGTTGTTCCTCCAGTTCAGTCAAGAAATGATATGTAAATTTGGCAATAAACAACTAACTAACTCACTAACTAACTAACTATGGAGACCTCATATCCTAAAGAGTCTTCTTGGCAAAGCAAATTTGGTTGACACAACTCAGTAGCCAGAACATTATTTTGGTTAAAAATAATTTAAAAAAATGTTCTGATTGTATATATTTCAGGAGTTTTGAGTCTACCAACTCAGAAACCTCTGATGAACATAAAGCCTTGTCATTGATTTGAAGTCTAATAACCTGAAAACATGAAATTTCACAAACTATTAACTTTTGCATGTGATGTTATCACTCTATGAGGTGAAAGGTCTTTTGCCACTGCAATTTAATTTAACATTAACATCAAAATCTTACTCTACATTATAGACATGTAGTATATACATACATATAAAGTAAAATTAAGATGTAAAATCTGTAAATTATGTTCTTCGAGTACTTCGGGTAATGTCTTGTATCTACACAGGATATTCAGACTTCATGTTAGCATTCTGTATTTCTTTTTTACTGTCTAAATTTGTCATGAGTACCCCATCAGCATGTAATGCCAAACCTAACAACCTCACAACCCTGAAAACTCAGTGTTTGAGAATAAAACTGCCAGATGAGGGACATCAGTTACATCTAAGCTCTCAAATGATTTACAGTGTGTGCGCTCTGATACAATAAGCAGGTGCTCTGAAGATAAGAAGAGGCAGAATCTGAGGATGAAAGCTTTCAAGAGGGATGATGAATCACTCCCCACCACAGAAATGATTAGTTTGAGTAGAGGTCTAAATTAATACAAGAAAAGGGAGCTACAGCGTTATGAGGAAGTTGTTGCCCAGTAATTTCATGGTTGAACCTTTGATTGTATAGTCAGTTCATCCTGCCTGCTTATTGGGGGAGGGAGGACAAACAACCACTCATGCCTAGGGAGAATTTAGACATATCAAATAACCTGGCAAGAATGTTTTAGGGACTGTGGGATGAACACAGAGAACCCACACATATGGAGAGACACATGCACGCTACACAAAAATAGCCTATCTGAAGTTTGAACAAGGGACTGTTTTTCCACAAGGCGACAGAACTGATCACCACACAGCCCTGAAGCCATAAATGTATAAAAGTAGCTCTTAAAAAAAGTCAAATCAATATTGTCGGTATGTTTACAATATAAAACACAGTTATCAGAATCTGTGCTTTTTCTTTCTTTTTTTTAAATTTTTTTTTATCACACTCAGAAATGCTAAGATCATGCATGAAGTGTGTTTTTGTTATGGTTCAGCAAGCTAACAATAATAGCTTCTACACATTTTCTTCCTCAGCCTGCCAGGCTGACCTCTCTGCAGGGGTCCATCCTTTAGTGTGATACTCATTCTTCTAATTATACCGCAGAAAAGGGCTGTGGCAGAAAATGTGAGTGGAATGTGAGGAATGCTATTGATCACATTTCCTAAAAATGTTCTCTGCGCACTTTTGAAGGTCAGACAGCAAGGCATTCAATGATGCATGAAAAATGAGGTAGAACTTTAGCCAGTGGTTTCGGAGAAATAACGAAGTGAAGTGGAATTCACTTTGCATCAGTGAAGGACATTCGGTATTTGTCATCACTAAAACATTTAGTTGGAAAAAAAAAGTACTGAAGGAGTCCAAGCAATCATAGACCACCATGATTATCTTCTTCCTGTTGTACTCTGAAATGTAATCTGAAGAGTCATCCACGTCACACAAGGAACAAGTCTTCAACCTGATGGTGGGACGACCGTAAAGGAATTTGTCACCAAGATGTGATGCAATGAAACTCTGAACACATCAGCGAGCTAAAACCAATTTTCTGAACTAATGAGCAGAATGCAATCAACAATGTCAAAAGCCGAAAAAGTCTAACAGAGCAGCAGTCAGGAGAAATTAGAGATTCATTATTCATCATTAACCATGATGTGTCCTTCTCTAAACTCTGAATGAACATGTTTCAGAAGGTTAGAGGTTATTGGTATTTATTTAAGTAAGCATCTTCAAAGAACGTGTAATATGTTGTGCAACTGAACCAAGATCTGAGGAGTGACTCCACCTCAAGGCTTTGTTACAAAGGCTTTATGTGAATTATTCTGTTCACATTGTATTTCTTTTTTCATTAACTGTACACCTACTGGCTTTATATGGTTGGGTAATGAAAGAAAGATGATATTATAAGTTCTCTGGGTGTGAATCTGGTTTGAGTAGAAGCTTTCTACCTCGTGGTGTCACGTTGTCAATTTATTAAAAACATAAACAATGCAATAAAACACAAGTATCTACAAAGACATGTTGCTCTTATATTTAATGCTTAATGAGGATTGACAGATTATTAGAAATTAGTAAATTCATTGAGTGCAGGATCATTGCATTGTGCAGAAAGCACACACAAACAATTTTATTTGATCTTATTTTAATCATGAACATCTTTATTTATGTTTATTCTTCTTGTTTTTAAGTTTATTTGATCTCATATTAACTCCTATGATTTCCTCCTGGCGATACCTTTACACTGTTCAGGCAGTTGTTGCCGTGGTGACTGCCCTGACCTAGGCGGTTTCTGTGGTGGTTCTCTCTGTGGATATGGGTTGGCTGACTTATGGTGTGAAATGATTCCACATTGTTGTTTTCCTGCACACCATTTTGTCATGCTCTCTTGGAAAGTTACGGGTATCATAATGCAATCACGTTTCTACTGCTTTGTATTTGGGCCTGCTGCCTACAATACAATATTCACCTTTATGTCTACTGCTGCTGAGACACGACGATGGTGCTTATATTATAGTAATGGGAAAATAATAGCCTTGCTTTGTAGAGAGAAAACCAAATCAGTCTGCCAGATAAATCTGGCAATGATTGTTAAATGTGTTTAAAAAAGGGGAGAGCATCAACCAAAATAGTAAAGTAAACTAAATAGTGAAAGAAAACAGAAAAATCTTAATGTTGCACCTTAAACACCCACAAGAAAATACACCTAGAAAAATTAAGGGAAATCTCTCACCTGGAAGATCAGTGTTTAATACTTGTAAATCATCTAAACATTGATCTCAGGTGGAAACCATATATTTTCTTCGTAGTTGCACATTATCCAAACAACCACTCTAACCCCTTTTAAATAAGTCAAAAAACCCACAAAACCCCACTGACATTGGCTTTTAAGTGCGCTACTGCGCCTGCGTGTGAGCGGCTGCACGTCTGTTTGCTCGGATGAGTGTTTTTGGCATCTAGGCTGGTTTGAGTGTCTTTTCTAATCTTTTCTATAATGCTGGTTAGCATTAATAGACTGGTGTACTCGAAAGAGGAGTTACTGGCACTGAAAGACAATGTTAAGGCCTGTATGCGCCATTTGATTCCATTGGAGCTAAGGCGGAAGTACCGGGGATGCCGAGCCGGTCGTAAACACAAGGCAAGAGTAAAGGCTAGAATCGCCAAACGGAGGATTTTTAAACCACCGATTCCCTCTGTTGTTATGGGAAATGTGAATGCCTTGTCTAACAAGATGGATGAGCTTACCGCGCTGGTTGGGAGCCAACGGAGCTACAAGGAGAGCTGTCTTCTCATCTTCACTGAGACATGGCTAACCAGCCTTGTAGTGGACGCTAATGTGGACCTGCCCGGCTTTTCCACCATTCGAGCAGATCGGGATCCTGATGCATCCGGAAAGCGCAAAGGCGGGGGACTCATTCTGTATGCTAACAAGCGGTGGTGTCATCCCAACCATCTGACTGTTAAATCCGTGATTTGCACCCGCAATTTGGAGCTGCTAGCTGTTAGCATCAGACCGTACTACGTACCACGTGAGTTCTCGCACGTCATCGCGCTGTGTGTTTACATTCCTCCGAGAGCGGACGCAGAGGCGGTGCGTGAGGCTATCTATAACACCACCACAGCACTTCAGTCCCAACATCCAGATGCATTCTTTCTTCTCTCCGGTGATTTTAATCATGTCACTCTGGATTCTACTCTGCCATCTTTCCACCAGTATGTCAGCTGCCCCACTAGGAAAAATAAGACTATAGATCTTTTGTATGCAAATACCATGGATGCATACTCAGCTTCTCCCCTTCCTCCACTGGGCAGATCCGACCACAACCTTGTCCACCTACAGCCCACCTACACTCCTCTTGTGAAGAGGCAAACTGCTACAACCAGGCAGGTCCGCAGGTGGTCCCCTGAGGCAGAGGATGCACTCAGACACTGCTTTGCCACCACAGACTGGAATGTATTAGTGGACTCACATGGGGAGGACCTAGAGGGGGCAGTGGGTTGCCTGACTGACTATATAAATTTTTGTGAGCAGCAGGCGGTGCCTGTTAAGTCAGTAAAGTGCTTTGCAAACAACAAGCCTTGGATAACATCTAATGTAAAGGGTATGCTAAACACAAAGAAGAGGGTGTTTGGGAGGAAAAATAGTGAAAGGATGAGGGAGGTTCAGAAGGAAGTCAAAACCTGCCTGAAGGAGGCTAAGGAGGCTTACAGCAAGAAGCTTGAGAGGAAGCTGACTGACAACAACATGCGGGAGGTCTGGAATGGTATGAAAACCATTACTGGCTGCAGCAGTAAAAGCAATGTTGGCTGTATGGACATAAAAAGAGCTGAGGAGCTGAACACTTTTTTTAATCGGTTCAGTTCCCCACCAACTGCCTGCTCACCTCAACAGCCCTCCTCATGCCGCCCTGATCATCACCATCCAGCTTCTCCTCCACGTGCCTCTCTCTCACTTTCAAACGCCACTCTCACCTCAACTCCAACCTTCATCACTGCGGACCAGGTGACAACTGAGCTGCGACGTCTCCATCCAAGGAAGGCCCCGGGTCCGGACCAGGTCTGCCCGAGGCTCTTGAGGACCTGTGCTGCTGATTTGGGGGACCCTCTACAGCAGGTCTACAACCTGAGCCTGCAGCAGGGGAGAGTTCCTTCTATGTGGAAAACCTCCTGCATCGTTCCAGTTCCCAAGAAGAGTCGGCCTCGGGAGCTGAACGACTACAGGCCGGTCGCACTTACATTGCACGTCATGAAGACACTGGAGCGACTGGTCCTGCGAATTGTGCACCCTCAGGTGCTGGGAGGACGGGACCCCCTCCAATTTGCCTATCAGGAGAAGGTGGGAGTGGAGGATGCTGTCCTCTACCTTCTACACCGTGCCCTTACATACCTGGATGTTGGAGGGTGCATGGTGAGGATGCTGTTCTTTGACTTTTCCAGCGCGTTTAATACCATCCAGCCCAGCCTTCTCCGGGAGAAGCTGAACATCATGGCTGTGGACCCTCACCTCGTGACCTGGATTTCAGACTATCTGACTAAGTTTGTCCGAGTGGGGGCGTGTAGGTCCTCAACATTGACCTGCAGTATTGGAGCACCTCAGGGCACGGTGTTGTCGCCCCTCCTCTTCACTCTTTACACCTCTGACTTTCAGTACAACTCAGATACATGCCACATGCAGAAGTTCTCTGATGACACTGCAATTGTGGCATGTATTAGGGAGGGTGAAGAGGGGGAGTACAGGGGCCTGGTGAAGGACTTTGTGGAGTGGTGCCAGCACAACAAGCTCCAGCTTAATACATCAAAGACAAAGGAGCTGGTGCTGGATTTCCGCCGGGCGCCCCCTGCTGTACAGTCCATCAACATCAGTGGATCTGAGGTGGAGGTGGTCTCTAACTACAAATATCTGGGGCTGCAGCTGGATAACAGTCTGAGCTGGGCAGCTAACACAGATGCTGTGTACAAAAAGGCTCAGAGCAGGATGTATTTTTTAAGAAGGCTGGCATCCTTTAGAGTCTGTTCAAAGTTACTGTACATGTTCTACCAATCGATTGTATCTAGTGCTCTTTTTTATGCTGTTGTGTGCTGGGGGGGCAACGCTAAAAAGAGGGACACTCAGAGGCTGGACAGGCTCATAAGGAAAGCAGGCTCTGTGGTTGGACTCGGCCTGGACTCTGTGGAAAAGGTGGTGGAGCAGAGGACGCTCTCTAAGATCAGGGCAATCCTCTCCAATCAGAGCCACCCCCTATATCTTGTCTTCTCTCGGCAGAGGAGCTCTGTTAGCTCCAGGTTTCTCTCATTGGGCTGCTCCACTGATAGACTAAAAAACTCTTTCATCCCTCGTGCCATCAGGCTGTATAATGCAGCCACTTCAGGGAGGAGCAGGAGAGACTGATACTAGTCCTGAACTTTGTTTTTTTCAGTGCCTTAACTTGTAGCACCTTAACCTGTAGCACTTTATCTTTTAATGCTGTTGAATTATTTATTTGTCTGGTTTTTTTAAACTTTAAATTTTCTCTTTTGCTGTTTTATGAATGTGAGCAACGGACAACTGCACAATTTCCTTCGGGATTAATAAAGTATTTATCTATCTATCTATCTATCAATTCAGAAGGATTTGATTATTCAGTCATGTAAAATGACTCCACAGTAGTTGCAGGTATTTATTGCCTTCAGCTTCAGTCAGCGTTGATAGCACCTCTTTGTACCCCCGCGCAATATTCAGAGAAAGTGCTTCTATTGATGATGCAGGGAACATTTTCTTCACAGAAAAATGTTCTACCCAGAAGTCCGACATGAAGGCTTCGAAATAGACGGCACACAAACAGTTAGACTTTACCTGCCTGCAAGACAGCTGGCAGCTCACTTGTCAAGAATAGTGAGGAAGCGTAATCATTTCAGAGTTGTGCTTGTCAAGGAAGTCATCCTTAACAACCTGTAGGCCTCTTGTTGTTTTTGGATTGTCCCCTGGGAGGTAGCAGTGAGTTACTGGACTGCTCCTAAACACACTGACCCACTGGCAAGGCAATTCCTCTGATATTGTTGATCAAATCTTCAGCTTCTGGATGGCGAGATCATGATTTACTACCTCACATTTTTTATTGACCACCATCAACTAACACATAAGGTCAATCTTCAATTACATAAAACATCACATGAATAAAGCAAATTGAAATTTCCCCAACTGAGTGATATACTGCATAGTTTAGTGTCCTGACACTTTGGAATTCAGTTCAGGTTCAGTATGCCAAAACTTTTTTGTAACAATTTGGACATGTTAATTAAACTTCTCCTTTTTTAGCGGTTTCACCGCTGCTACACTGAAAGCTGCTTATCTGAAGACAGGATGAGACAAAGAGAAAAGGGGGATAAAGGGAGATGAATGCATGTAGAAATGTAAAGCAAAACTCAAGCAGTGAGAGATGAGATGCTGATTTAGCAATAATTGAATTCTGTGAAAAACGACAGCATGACCCTCTAACTTTACATTTGCATAAATGCTTTTTGTTTCATGAATGGTTGTGATGACACAATGAAGATAATATCTGCTCTGTTGGTCATTTCTAACAGCAGGCACAGCCACAGTTGTGTCCCAAAAACAAACGAAGGAAAAAAAGACAAAAAAGAAAGGAAAAGAAAACCACTACAGTGACACACACTAGTACAATGAATGTCTTTATGTGGTCCGTTACTGGATGTCTTGCTGTGTTTTTTATTTTTTTATTTTTTGTCTCTCCAGTAGTCTTTATGTTTCCCAGAAACCCAAATGTAAATAGACCAGTATAGCACTTCAGTGTGTCACTTTGGTGCAAGTATATTGTGCCAATCAGTAGGACAGTGTGAATAAAAGAAAATAACAGCATGGTCAAAGTGTAAAAAAGGATTACTTACAACAGAGGTTGTGTTTGAAAAGCACCTATTTGAATTCTGGGCTCCAGTTGTAGGAAAATGAATTAATCTGAGTGTGGCTCATTTCCCAAGATGTCTCGGTCCAGAGCCAAGCTGCCACATACAATGAAGAATTCTGGCCTGATGATAACAGTGCAATGTACTTGGAAGCTCACAGCGATTCACAAGTAGCAATGCAGGCCAATTTCAGGGAAAAAGATTGGTTCTGCATTGAAACATTGGTGACACACAACAATGCTTCCATTCAGCTGGTCTGGGTTAACAATACTCAATGAGATGGTCCAGCTTCAATGCAAGTTGTTTTGTATTTGTGTTGCTGATCAAAGTAAAGAAGATGAGGTCACATGGCCAGATTGGCCACATTTCCCAGTGGCATTTTTACCCAGAGGCTAACAGTCATTCTGTCAAAGTTCAGTGCTGAGAAACGACTGAAGACAGTCAGAGGTCATCTGACTCACTGAGGCATCCAGGCCGACAGCAGCTGCAGGCTTCAGTTCAGAAATGGCCTGCTGTTACCTGGTAAGTGGTTCACTTTACTCAGACTCCATTTGTCTTATGATGATTCCATTTGCTGCAACTTTTTTTTTAAAAAATCAGACAGTTTTCTATTCTAGTTTGTTCCATGAAAGATTGATGCAGCGCTTACAGTTAACAGAACTATGGTCTGACTGCATAAACTATCAATTTATGTCACTGATGGAATATTTAGATTTTTGCATAACTAGGTTAAACTTTATTGAAAGAAAATAACACAAAGACATGAGAAAGAGTTAGGACACTTGCAATTACTGCAATGCAGATTTATCAACCTCTAATCTGATGGAAAGTTTGGACTTTGTCAACTTGATTATTTTTCTTTCTCTTTTTTTCCATTTTCAAAATGTTGGAGATCCTTTCCCTGTTGGATGATTGAATTTCAGCCACAGTTGACCTCCAACATCACTTCTCCACAACTGTACTCAGCAGTTGGTATGAACTGTTTGTGGTGATGTGTTGTGTTTGAGTTTCATCTAACGTGTGTTGTACACTGTGGTTAAACATCTCAGCTTTTCAGACATGCTGTGAGCTATAGGGTTAGGTAGGGCAGATAGTTGCAAATTGCAATGAACACCAATGATAATTTATATGTGCAGGCAGGTGCCAAGTGCCTAATGTAACAAAAATCAAGATCATAAGACACTTTAAAACAGTTGGAAAGCTTCCTTAATAATTCAACAGAAGATCCCAGACTCTCCCAATTAACTTTATATGTTATTACAACCAGTAGCATAAGTTGACGTTTTTCCTCAAAAAAAAAAAAAAAGAAAAAAGAAAAAAAAAGTGGACATTTTTTAAACCCCTCATCCTGCCAGTGAGCTTGTCAGATACCATGGGAGTGAAGCATCAATTCACTAATGATGTGCATGCATGAACACACATTGTTGCGATGATATGAGCGGAAAAGGCAGAGCAGCACTGTGGTGCACAGTGGTGAGTTGCGCAGGTTCTCTACCTGGCCAAGAGGAGGTGCTGTTGAGTCGTTTTAATTAAGCTATGGAAAGCACTAAATGCCATGTCTTTCAAATCAATTGACACTACAGGCTTATAAGAAATTATAATTTGAAGATTTTTACAAAAAATAACTATAAAAAAAAATGTGTAAAAAGTAATTATAAAAATTGAATGATTTAGTCCTTTCTGCTTTGCGTACGCACTGCCTACCCTGCATACCCTGACTGCACACCATTGCAGCTTTGGTGTTTGTGAGAAACAATTTTACAAACCTTCTAGAGAATAGTTTTTCTCCTCCCAACCTTTCCAAACAAGCCTTACTTGTTCAGTCTTTTTCTAATCATTCTGCCACAAACTTTTACATTTAACATGGTAAATGAAGGTCTGTAAGGTTGTAGTTTTTGCAATTTTGAGAGAACTTTCTGACTTGTGGGAATTACACTCACTGGAAAATGTACTTTTCTTGTGAATAACATGAGTGTGAATGGCGGACTTCAGATTATTTGAAAATAGCCTGTTGTGATGACAGCTGATGTGAAGCTAAGGCATTTCATCAGTGATGTATACTGAGACCACTGGGTGTTTTGAGTCTCTAGAACATCATATACCCTCCCTCAGGTGACCTTGCCGAGGTTGATCAGACCTCAGCGTGTGCCCTGGCAGCTCATTCACTAATTTGCTCTAAGCCAGAGCCACCTACAGACTTTTTCTGCTGCCTCCGTGCAGTTAAAAATGGCTCTTCTCCTCATTTAGCCAGTGATGCCGAGTGCAGTTTCAGCCCTGCAGGGGACTATCCTGTAAAGCCTCTGTATCCTACCTCCACAGGCAAGCGTCTAGCCCTGCAGTCTTGTCTGCACCTGTCGCTGACTAGGTCCAGTTACTTCTCCATCTTCTACTCAAATGCCTTATTCTTTCTCTCTTCCCATATCACAAAAACCTTTTTTGTTACCCCTGACAACAAAATGATGTCAGGTTTGAGGTGGTCTTGGCAACATTCTGGGGGAACTTGAGTTGCATGCCTGGGTCCAATGTCAGTCGCTGGTCCAGAAGTGTCGAGATGTCTTGATGTTTCTCTAGATGTTGCTGTTGGCTTCTCTCCAGCTCCGATGAAACTGATGGTGCGCTTCCTTGGTTCGAACTTCCAGCAGGTGGTCATAGCAACACTAATGTTGTTTGTGATGATCTTGGTCACTTGGTCATGGAGCCAGTGATATTTGCTTTGAATCAGAGGTTTTGGGCAGCAGCTCAAAAATCCCCCAAGACTTTGATGTGGCAGAGACTTTAAGGGAGTGACAGTTTGCAGGTGTTTCCTTGAAGACTGGATTCCTATGCTGGTGCATCCATGCCTTAAATTTGCAGGGTAGACCTGTCCTGTTGATGCTGTTCAGCCAAACTTAAAGCTTCCCACAGGTGCTTTTATAACCCTTCCCAGAATGACAAGATTGATACATGCTTCCTTGAGATTATATCTGATGTCATTCCTCCTTGGCCTTATGTTAACACTCACGTGAATGCCCCAAAGCACCAAACTGACAAAACTTGACAAAAATAATATTTTAATAAAGTCCATTTCAAAAGCAGTACCTGGATGCTTCCCTATTATTGTTTAGAATGGAAAAAGTAACAGTGGACAAGAAATAAATACAAAAACAAATAAATAAGTAATTAATTACCACAAGAAACTACATGCCTCACTGGGAGATGAAACCTTTGCAGCTTTAATTGCACAAGTCTATTATATTACACCTGAGATGTTCACATTTTCACATTTTTCAAAGGCCAAAGAATTAAAAGTATGAAGAAATGATCACCTCATCGATGCTTACTTATGATGGCGAGCGGATTGCATTTTAGCTCTCATCTCCCAAAACTCTTTTATCTGTGCTACATATTAAACTGAGTCGACATTATTTAATAATGTATATTGAGGAAGGACCCATGTTCCAGTTCAGTCCAGTAGCAAAGCCTATGTACAGTCATTACACAAACGTCTCTGCTTCCTCTGTCTCTGTAATACTGTAATATCTGCAGAAGAAATGTCATAGATTAACTCAGGCAAAGGTTATGCTAAAAAAAAAAAAAAAAAAGATCACTGTGAGTTTTAGACACATAAACATGAGTAAAAAAGGAAGCCAATGCTGCTGGGAACCAGACAAAGTGACTGACTCCTGCCTTAGCCACTCCCAGATAATCTGTAGATGATCCTCTATGTAGGAAGAAAAGATGATAGGTGCGCTGCAGGTATGCCATAAAACCACTGGTGCTCTAATGAAGGTCTTTTATTCTAAACCACTTTGAGTGCCTGGACCTGGATTGTTATGCCAATTTTTGGATTTTAATATTTTTCTCAAGCTCAGTCTGTAAATGATGTTTTGGTTTATGTATTCCAGCAGTACCCGACCAAAGCTACGCTTGTGCTTTTATCTGCAAGTTTGTGGCATTTGATGGTTTGGGATAATTTTGTGTGACACATGCAGATCTACTACGATGGACTGGCTAGCTGTCCAGGGTGTACCCCCCGCCTTTTGCCCAAAGACTGCTGCGCTCCAGCTTTCCTGTGACCCTTAATCGGACCCTTAAGCGCTTAGGATAATGAATGAATGACAATCAGATGTACAAGATTATCAAGCACCTGTTACCTGATTCAGACATAAAAAAAAATAAAAAAAATCAACTGGTACGAGAGCTGACTCGTCACACTGTGACACTCTTACACTACTTTTATTGATCTTATCTGTAAAATATTTTGCAGCGTCAGACTTTAAGCTCCTTTATAATTGTCAACTATAACTTTAAATCGTGACTGTAATGAACAGGGAAAGAAAATAAACTCATAAACTTTTTCAGCTAAGTGGAGTCCTCAAGACTTTTTCTAAACTCAAAGTAAGGCAAGGCTGTCGTTGAAATTCTCACCACTGCTTAAGTAGATTTGCTCTCAACTGTGATTGCATGAGAAACATAGGGAGTTTTTTTCCTGATTGATTGTTGAAATGTGGAAATAAATGTCTGTGTTGATCCTGGCCATGCTTTTCAGCTTTCCACTAAGAGAATTTTTTCTACACAAAAAAACAGCAGAATGTGAAAGTACAGCACCATGCAGAGTCCAGTTACTTTATTTTTTGTTATTGTTTTATCTGAAGTCTGGAATACAACTCCTGGATATATAGACATGCAGTGTAAGGGCACAGATACATTATGTTGCCCAGTTTATTTGGATATGAGCCTTGAAAGACACCCCATACTTAATCTAGAGGTTTTAATGACTGGGCCCACCTTCTTCAACTCTTATGGGAAGACTTTCCACAAGGTTTAGAAGTGTTAAGGATCCCTCTTTAATCACATTTGTTCCTCCACTCAAAACACAAATCACAAACAAAATCATGTTCTCGATGACCTTTGTTGAAGCATCCGAATTTCGAGATTTGAAAGGTCGTCTCAAAACTTCACAAGTTTAGGATCTTCAGTTACACTATCAGTAAGTGTCTCGTCCCCCCCTCCTTCTAAATATACAAGCTATTTGGACCTTTGCTTTACCATAGAAAGCATGTCTCTTATTAATGTGACTATTCCTCTCCAAGCTGACAGAAACTAAAATCTGCTGAGTGTTTGTAAAAGACGGAAGAGATGGACCAAAGAGGTGAAGCAGAAATTAAAAGTCCCTCTGACTGAAGTGCTTCTTAGGCTCCAGCACCATGGCTGAAAAACTCATTAAAACTGTGATATTTTACATCAGTGTGTGTGTGTGTGTGTGTGTGTGTGTGTGTGTCTCGACAACAGCCGCCTTCACACTTCAGCTAAGAAAACCTCAGACAGCTTTGTCAGGCTGAGAGGTCTCTCAGAGGCTGCAACAAGACTCTGAAGCCAAGATACAAGTATGTTGACTTTGTATTCAGCAACAAGTTTCCAAAAAAATGTTTGCTTGGAAGGAGTATGGTGTGAAATATTTTAATGCAAGTTTGGTTTTGAATTTCATTTAACAAGCTCAGACCGAAGAAAAAGTTGAGCTTTTTGTTCTTAAAGCTGCCAAGTAAAGTGTGATGCTTCAGCGTCTGCTCAGACTTGACACATGATATGGAGATTTTTGAATGTGAGTTAATCAGCATTTATTTCACACTTTAAATTACTGGAAGTGTGCCTCACCCCAGGCTTGACAGGTGAAACAATACACATGAAATATTGTTGCATATCTGAGTAGGCTAAAGTGGAATTTAAATGTTTTTTTTAATCCTTAAATCCAAACATTGTTGTTTTCTAGTATAGTTATAGCTGTTTTGAGGATGCAGAAAACAGCTTCCTGGTTTACATTCTGCCTTTTTATCCCCTAAAATGAAACTGTGTGATAGGAAGTCTAATTTCTGTGTATTTAGTCAGGGATCCATTAATTTGTTTACTAAAGTGAAGGAAAGTTGCACTGAGACATTAGCTGTGCAGTGTATTAACATTTACATCTGTTTAAGGTGGGATGTTTATGTCACCATGTAAGACCAGATACCTTACCTTTTAATTGCAAAAGCTAAATAAACGTAGCATGTCGACACAACCACAAGCTGAAAAAACTGAGATTACCACAGGTGTCGGAATCAAGATATGTGTTATTGTGTAGGAGTAAATTCACCTGGAACACAGTAAGCTTTAAATGGTTCTTGCCTCCTAAAAGAAAACCACATCACGGGCTGATTAATCTAAAAATGTATAAAATAATGTCTGATGAGTAACTGCAAAAGTAGGAGCAAAAAAAGTTGAGCAATTTTACTGATGAATTAATAGAGCTGTTAACACATGTGCATATCTCATCAATCCACCTGCTGAGTTTTAATTAACACCTCCCAACTGTCCATAAGGGGAATCAATAGATAGCAAACAGATTCAAGGAGGAAACACCACCAGGACCCAGAAAGAAGTGAACCTAATGATAATGAATTGTTGGAAGAGTGATGAGTGCATAGTTTAAACCCTCTACATCTTCATGGAAACTACCAGAACCTTCATGAATCATTTTGAACAAAGACAAAGTATTCATTTGTTTTTGAGGTGGAATAAAATAATTTGTCCACAAAACTCTTTGGCTGCCAGCTTATTGTTTGTTTTTGTTTACCTATTTTGAATTATGTGACACTGTGTAGTTTGCATGAAGTGGAGAAACTACTGGATGCTCTTTAGCAGACAGTGAGTGTTACAGCCCATGGCCTGTCATCTAGCTGATCACCATTTAAACCATCATCACCTGTGAGATTGGATACACCTGGTTTCTTCCTGGCACTAGCCTCAAACTGACATGCTGGATGCTGATTGGTCGCCCACACGCCCACCTACCCTTGATTGGCCGGACCTTCTGCTGAGCACCAGAATAAAGGCTGGAATACCTTCGGTTGTGCTTAGTGAAAATCTTTGTGATTATAGCTGGGTTGGTGCCAGCTTTGGTTTATGCTTTTGTTGTTGGATTTGTTTTGGCTTTTGTTTGTGACTCTTGATGCAAGTGGGTCCTAAATAAAGCCTTCATTTTCGTATTTTCCTGGTTTCCTTGCGTTAATGTTGCCACCCCTTTGTACCCCTGGACAAACTCCATCGGGGGTCGTAACAGGGAGAACATGCAACATAAACCATATACTCATGCTTGTTGTGGAGTTATGTGATAGTTTTATTTAGTCTATTTAGCTGTTTGTTCCCCTATTTAAGTACATGTTAGGATTGATGTTTCATAATGTGTACAAAGATGCTGCCAGTGGCCTCTCATGGTGAAGAAATTGAATGGGTAATCAGGAATCCTACTTATTTATATATAATGAGTATAAAAACACAACCATGGTGACCTATAAAACAGTGTTGTGTCAACACAGATCAGAGGAAATATAGAAAAAAAATACAGCCTGTGAAGTGGCAATGCAGTCATGAAAAAAGTGAAAACTTTTGAACCCACCCAGTGCATCTGACTGCGCTGAAGCAAACTGACTAACTGGGGATGAAGGCTCTTGAAGAAAAGGTAACTACTACGTGTTAAAATAAAAAAATTCCCTGGGGTGATGGGATAATCTTAAAGAAGAATACGTGCAGCTCTCCATCAATCAGGTCTTTATGGTTGGAAAGACGGAGAGAAGCGAAGCATCACATGCTGCTAGGAACGTGCAAGAGCGCACATGAAAGACCCAGTCCCCTGATCTGATGAAACAAAGATTAAACTATTTGTCCAGGAATCCAGAGGTTCAGGATCACTGGCTAGGGAGATTTACAGAAAAAAAAGTACTCAGAACATGAAAACATAAAAGTTATCAGGCAGGAGTGTAACTCTGAGCTCTGCAGAACGTCTTTAAAATGACCTTAAACTACTGCATACCGATACTCACCATGGAACCAGTCTGAATGTTTCTGCCAAGATGAGATGTGCCAAACACCGAGGACCCCTCCTGAGAAGTCTCCAGACCACCAGAGGTACTTTAACCAAGCACCTTATGTGAAACTTTCAAGTGAATGAACACATCAATGAAAATGAAATAAAATCAATATTCAAAATGACTTCACATCATTCTAAGACATGTCCGTGACTCTGTCATTAGTGACATTTTGTTCACACTACTGTGACGTGACATCAAATGATCAGACTAAATTTATTAACCCAGCCTTTAAAAGAATCCAGCTTAATTTCAAAAGCTACCTTAAAATACTAAGTATAAAGCCTTTCCCAGAAAAGTTGGAAGCCTTTAACAAAATCTGAAACACAGACTGCACGCTGTAGTTTATAAATATGAACTTTGAAGCAGCACAAGTAATTTCACAGTCTTATATCATTATAAAAAATATAAACAAATTATATCTGATCCATCAAACTTCAGACGGCCATCTCCCTGCATTTAGTTTCTGCTCCCATAGCTGGGGAGCATTATGTTAACTCTCCAGTGTATTTGTTTTCCTTTTGTGTGAGTCGGGGGTTAAGACAGTTCTCTTCTCTCTGACATTGTTTTATGTACATTGGTTTATATGGCTGTGTGCATGTATCTGTTGCATTTGTGCAATTATGTTTATATCCAATAGTGTCTATATAACTATGTTTATGCATGTTACAATGATATATATATGATCAAGTAGATTTGATGGAAATAGAAGGGAAGTGGGGGGCATGTTGATCACGTTTTTAATGTAAAGCACTTTGAGTTGCATTTTATGTATGATGAAGTCTCTATAAATAAAATTTGATTTGATTTTGGAGCTCATTTTTAGTTCTCACTTATCTTCACACTGAAATGGATTAAAATGTAAGACGTATCCAGTTAGACTCTCAGACAGTTTAATGTGTTTTAATTTAGTGTATCAAAGCAATTTTCAGCACATCATCAAAGTTCACATGACTGGATGTCATGTTTGCATGTGCAACTGAACATAAAATCAAGCATTTATGTAACAGAAACTAATGGGGATTGATGCTTGACAACACAAAAAAGAAACAGATACAAAAAAAAGGAAATTTGTATTATTAGCAACCCATTCAACTTCTTTAAGACTAGCTTCATCCCAGTGTTCTGACATTTTGTCCTCTTACCAGTCAAGATGTTAAAAAAAAAAAAAAAAAGGTCTTTGAAATGACAAATATGGATGTGACTGACCTACTTCCCTGCAGGAGACTTCTTATATGGCCTGATATGTGTATACTGAGCCCATGCTGCCTTAAGGGTTTGGAATACTGAGATAGGATGAGCAATTTTTCTGCTGCTGTGTACCTGAAAATTTTATGTAACATATTGGCAGAGCTTGGGACGGACAAGGTGTCCGTGACAAAGTGGCATCAACTGGAAACTGCACTTCATTCTCTGAAAAAAAAAGAAAAAGGGTTTTTAAAAATTTTTTTTTTTTTTTTTTTAACATTTTGAATGGATCATTATATAAACAAACAAAAACATCAAGAAAAACTGGAACAGTATCCACATAATTATCAGGAAAAAGGGCTGGCATGTCCAAAAAGAAAGAAGACTGAAATCTAAACTAGATTTCTCCCTTCTCTCGCTGATTTGCTCACCCTTCCTGCATGACAACAACACTGACTATCCTCTGCAGGCTGAGCCCAAGCGGCCTCGTTCCAAGACTGTCATTTGTTAAAAAAAAAAAAAAAAAACAACTGATCCAATACAACATATTGTCACTGATGACCATTTTCTGTGCTTTAAGATGTGACCAGTGGATTAAAATCACAGCAAAGAAGTCAGTATAATGTCACAGAAACTATGGTTACAGTGGATAAACACCAGCAGACTCCTGCTGGTATCATAGAAGAATGTAGCTTTTTCACATGTGTAGGCACCTGGGCTGAGCTGCTCTGCCTCTCTGCTGAGCCTGGTCACAGCTGCTGCCAATTGGTGATCAGGACCAGTGACACTATAACAGACAGTCCTGCTTACCTGGAAGAGACTGATCTGAGAGCAAGCAGGGTGGAAGTGACAAAGAGTGGTAAAGTATAAAGTTTTATTGGTCATTGTAATATTGACATTTACTTTGGGTCCTTGATAAGACCATTAAACAAGTGCCACTCACCCTGGCTGCTCCTGGGGAGGTTCTCTTTGTTGTACATTTGTTTTAGTGATTTTCACAATTTAACTGTTATTTTTAATGGTTTTATTGCATGTGGTTTTAGTGTTTCACTTTCTTTGTTATTAGGGTTGTTTGTGTTTTTACCATACTGGGATTAATGCCCAGAACCACTGCAGGTGGTAGCTAGGGACTACATTTTGTAATACACAGGAGACAATAAACCTTTTTAATCTATTTATGCTGTCTTGCTTGGCCTGCTGAGGTGCTCTGACCAGGGGGTGTCCTTATAGGGGAAGCTTAAGGGGGACACAGCCCCTCTTCCCCCTTTGTACGTGCTACACATGCACACATCATTGAAGGTTCCTGTGTGTTCATACACTTCCAGTGTGTGCAAAATACATCTGGGAATTGCCAACAAACTGGTGTTTTCTGGAAATGACATGAAAATAAACTTTTTCCACAAGCACTTTGGAATCTTAAGTCATATTTGTGGATACTTTAATTGTGATAAAATATTACATATTTTTTTAAACATCTAGCAGAGAGGTAAAAGTTGTTTAATTGCCGTACAGTTATTTTATGTTCTCTTAAAATACACACATTACAGCAGTTAGAAGCTTGAATGATTGATTTGCATATTACTTAAACTGGACCTTTTTATATGATTTAAAGTGTGAAAGTCATTAATTAGTATGAACACATTTTGTAGACAAGTTAGTAGTGAAAGAAAAGCTTCTGGTAGTTGAATGACTGAATCATTGAATGTGAGATGACAGCAGGGAAGTGAGTCACTGTTTCACCTGATGGTAATGTGCTTCTTGGATGATCATTAGTGAACAGAAAAATGTGCATGAAAGCATCTCTATATGCATTTCAAGAATCCACTTATGATTTTATCTCACTTCAATTTGCACATGAACATCAGTAATGTACCCACTATTCTTGCTTCAAAACAACTTTTTCAGGTGAATGTGTCAGCTTGCCGTCTGATGAATAATCACTTATTTCAACTGTATGTTTTGGAGTAAAGAAACATAAAATGTGCCAGACAGAACACCTCCATGACCTGAACTGAAAACTACAAATAGACATTTTGGCAATTTCAGTTGTTACATATTGTCTGGGTTTGGGGTAACAGGGAATTACTTATATTGTTATTCAGCAGTGAACATGGTGAAATACTGTCTTTTAATGTTTTAGGTCACTATCTTGCTCATTTCACATTTCTTCTCTACGAGTAGCTTTGTCTCATGTCTCAGTACTTTTGTGTTGACATTGTGTTGACCAACACAACTTTGTGTATGCCTCTACTCTCCCCATTACCTAGCAAACCTAAAACCTTCCCCAGTTCATTCACTCCTTGTTTGTGCAACGTCAATCTTCGCTTTGCAAGGCGCGATAGCTGATCGAAACTTTGTTCAAGCTCGACTCAAAAGATGGTTTATTACTCAAGGCTTTGATCAAACACTTGAGTAGGACATCTAGTTTGCAAAAAAAAAAAAAAAAGAAATGCAATTTCAAATTTGCTTTTCCCCAATCCCACAAATTATGTGGATGCAGCATCCTTACCTGGCATACCTAAATCTACCTCCATATAGACCACTTATGTTTTGTGTTATGAAATGAGTATGAATATCTGCAGACTTTGCTGACTTTCATGTGTGACTGGTGCAAATTCACATGATATTGAGTTTGGTTTTGGAGGTCATTGACAGAGGTTCCTGGGTGTTTAGAGAACAGCCCAGATGGTGTAAAACTGGTTGAGTTTCTCTGCAGTTTTTTTCCCTTTTACTTTATTAAAAACAAAAAAAAAAAAAACATGCATACACTGCAAGTGCAAAACCTTCAAGCTTTTTCCCTGGAGTGAGTACCTGTTGTCGACTATGCCTGCCTCTAATCTGTGTTCTATATATTCCAGTAAAGCTACCTGCCTTTTGCCTCTGACAACATTTATGGTGTTGTGGACTTTTCTAGTCTCTGCACATTCTATGATTGCCTGTCCCCCACTTTGACAACCCTTCCCTGGGAATTAGTCTGCATGGTCGGCCTGTTACACTGCTTTTGGACTTTTTTACCTCTAACTTTGTAACAGAACTGTTGTCTAAAGTAACTTCTGCTGAGAACTGCAACAACCTGTCAGTTTGCTGCATTTGGGTCTAAACACCACCTGTTACAGCCGGCAGTTAAATGTAATAAAATAAATTCCTAATCTTCTCATTGCGAGGCAGGACATTAAAATGGCATGCTCTCGGTTAGAATTTGTCGATGTGTGAAAGAACATCTGCCAATCTGTTTTCAGTCGCTGTAATGCTAATTACTTTTAGACTATTGGTGGTTCTTTCATTTCACTAAAGTCAGTATGAATCACGAATTCAGAAACCGCAGAAAACTTTATAACACACCTGTTTTTCATACTCACTGAAGTAAAACGAAGCACAGATTTGGCTAGAATGATGTCCATCTCACCTAGAGAGAATTTGACCGAATATTATATTCACAGCATACTTTTTAGTGAGTGTAAAGCAGTAACCCCCTGTGAGGTGAACTGTGCTTCAGTCATGTTCAGAAAGATTATCAACTACAGAGAGCAGAAACTTAGTTGAAAATTAACTGTGAACTCCAGGAGAGCTCTGAAAATCATTCCCCACTTCAACATGAAACTGGATAGCGTGATTGCCCCGAGGTCATGAGCTACATTTATATTATTGGGCCACAATGATTTACAGCTATCCTGAGGCAGTGTGTGCTGATTGCCAACGGCTGGAGGAGCAAATACCTCCTTTGAATTTCAGCTGTGTGGCTGCTGGCTCTGGAGTACAACCCTTAAACCCTGTTATAGCCACTGTTATATACCAATCCTGCTCTGAAACATTCCCATTTTCCCAATGAGTGGATTTGGATTTCATTTTTAGGCATAACTAACAGCAGCAGTAAATGTTGAATTGCAAAAGCGGTGCAGATATAGTGCTAGATACCTAAGAAAACTAAATAACTTATTCAAATGTGTCTGTAAATTTAGATTGCAGTAATTATGCAGAGTTTTAAAGTATAACAACGACAGGAAACAAAGGTGAGCAAAGCACTCGTCACAGGAGACAAAACAGTGGGGTTAATTGAGAAACCTGTAATATTTGCATGGAAACAGCCTGTCAAGAATTAAAAGCAAAAGATCTATTTAGAATGTTTAAATATGTCACATTAATAAATGTATAATTTATCTTTAAATATTTTAGAGAACAGGAAGTCTTTTTTTTTTTTTTTTTTTTTTTTAGATCTACAGCATTAAATTATGAAGTAAAATATCTGTTATTACAAAATATAATAACCATCTCTACTTTACCTATAAAAATAATAAAAAACTTGATGATGAATGAAAAACAGTTGATATTTATAATACAACCATGTTTAACCATGGCAACCATCCCTTTATTTTCTATCAATCCTTGGGTTTGGGTGGCAGGGCAGAAGCCAATAAGGTACAAAGCAGAGAAGATGTATGCCTAAGAAGCCCAGACTTCCCTCTTTCTGGTAATTTGAATTCTCTTTATGGCTCAGTTCCTTTTTCTAAAGATGATTTCCTCAGAGCTACATTTCAGTAATGTATAGCTTTTCATATGTAAGTATAAAAATATTATTAAATCATGTAATATAAACTAATATATTATAATAAATTAATATGATAAAATAGTACTTTCAAACAGTCGTGCGTGGTGCTACAGGTAGCAGTCATTTTCCAACCAGAAGGTATGTCGCTCAATATGCACCCAGACCATATGCCAGAGTGTCCTTGGGAAAGATGCTAAACCCTGCATGTGTGTACTGGTGAATGATTGTGTGTATGATAGATAAAGCACTTAGCAGGCCCACTCAGAAGTGCAGTATATATGAATTGGTCACATGCAATGTAAAAAAAGCTCTAAGTGTTGAAATAAGACTAGAATAGTGATAAACAAATGCAGCAAATTTGGATGATAACCAAACATTTCCCCACATTTTCAGCAGGTTGCTTGTGTTCTGGAATCTTGCTTTACAAATCTTTATATTCTCTTCCAAATCACAATCAAGCGCCTGATCATTAAAGATCACATCCATACGGTCACAGAAAGGCAGAGATGTGGACCCAAATGCAGGCCAGAAGAGATAGTAGGCAGGCACAATGCAGTGAATTATGGTTTAATTGAATGGAAGGATGATAAGGCAGACTACAACAGTGACCTGGCAAATTAAAACTGAAACCAAGTGGTTTATATACACAGAGAACACAACAAGACACAGGTGGATTAAATGAACTAAATGAAACCAGGTGGACTAGTAAACAGGAAAGTGAAGCTAAACCAAATACACAAGGGAAGAAAACTACAAAATACAGCAGGCAACCAGACCAAACAGTACATATCCCCACAGCAGCATCCTAAAACCATAACACATGGCCTATTGCACATTAAGCCTTGCTGCTATGATAAAAGCTGCCATGATATCAGACACTGAAGGCTTATATACCTTTATAATGTTTCATGTTCCTAACGACGAACCCTCCCAACCCAATCTGAAATTTCATTACACTAGATAAAGATTTTATGTCTTTGTCACCCTCTAACTTCTGAAAGACTTCTGTTCTATTTCTCACTAGTCCCAGTGTCCCACAAAAGTTAAATGCAAACGTAGACTGCACAGTGTAGCAGTTTAAAGATTCCCCCAAACCACCATTATCCCAGATGAGACCCACCCAGGTGTGGGTCAGATTTGACCAGAAATAGCCACCGTGTACAAAATATATAGCATCTAAACTGAAGTATAACACAGCAAAATATTTTCTTTTTTGTGGGTTTTGGTTCGCATTAGAAGAAGTTGTTAATTATTACAAAAAAAAAAAAAAAATTACGTTTGGATGTTTTTAACAAACAATATATAATGGTTATAGGAAAGTTAAACATTATATACCTGGAGGAATTCTGGCTCATAGCAGATGTAGGATCACAATACGAACAAATGTACGAATTAATGGCTTATTTTGAATTTTCATGATGCATTAATTGTTAATCAATGAGCCGAGGAACATTTTAATTGCAATTAGATGCACTTGGCAATAATTTAGCCAACTGATTTCCCAGGAGACTGACATGACAGGACAGTTCAGAGTATGGCATTTTCCCAGTGCTATATGATTACTGCCAAGCAGAAAGTGGAAACAGAAAGAGGCTGACCTTGAGGACGGCATAGCTTTGTATTACAAAGCTCAAAGTATTGAACAGTTTTTGACACTCTGTGGTTTTGTGTTTTTTGGAGGCTGCTGATCTTTGTTAGACATCCTGTCTCTCTGGTAACCACACCACCATGTAATGTCCTATTCTCCTCATGCCTATCCCTCACATTGCAACAATTTTTACATCATTTACATGCAGATGTTTTTCAGAAAATGGATGTGTTCATGTGTGTCTAAAGTAGCCTACACACAGAGAGAAAATGTTGATACTATAGTTTCATGTGGAGACCAAAGGAAGAGGCACATCAAATTTATTGAATTAACTTTTTAATCGAGTTCCATCTCTACATTATCTGAATTTAACTAGTCGTCTGTTTTTTGTTTTCCTTGGGTCATGATTGATTGGGTCAAGCGGGAACTCTTGTTATGTTGATTAGATCATGGTTTTAACTCTAACATTGGCTAATGGAAGGGTAGTTTGGTGCTCCTGATGTAAAAAATATTATTAATTATGAAAGAATATTATTTCAGATTAATATTAACGTGATTATGCTACAACTCACTGCTGCGCAAGATATACTGTGTATGTCATAAGAGACATAGAGACCATAGAGACTGTATGAAGCTACACAGCTAAAAGACAAACATTTGTGGGATGCCATGTGGCTCTGGCTGGAATAATGGCTCGCAGCCAGATGTGGAAAAACTTGGTAAAAGTTCAGATAAATATAATTTCAATTCAAGGACTTTATCTGATGCAACTCCGTGTTTTACTCTGATGTGGTAGAAATAAAAGCTGTCTCTCATTAACCAACAGATGAGCCTTTTTTCTGCTTTGTTGTGTGTCTTTGCGCCTCCTTCAGTAATTCTTAACGCAGCGCCCCCTCTGGTGGAGCATGTGGGTGCATAAAGTAGAAGTAGAAAGCAGAAGTCCTGTCTGGCAGCTCTTTTCAACCTGTCACTAAACCGGGTGAATTTAATTAGCTCAGCTCCACTGCAGGAATATGAGCCTGTTAGTGAAAACACCTGTTCTAAATGCATCGGTAGATCCAAAAACATGGCAGGGCCTCTACTTTATTTTTACTTGTTTTACTTGATTCTACTTTATTCACCTCTGGTTATTTAAATGGTTCATTTGTTTGAGTCATACAGCACGAACACAACCTTGATCCATAAAAATGTTGCAACACTCAACTGATCCGAGTCACCCATCGTACTTAGTAACAGACTGAATGTGAATACATTCTTACGCAAAGAGAGTCGAAATGTGGGCTTATTTTAAGGGCATAGGTTTGATTCTAGTATTGATTGGAACATAAAAGTTGATCTCAGAAGCCCCTGTAAGACGTGTCTTTTGCTAGATGTTTTTTTTAAAAATTTTTGTTGCAATATTCAGTAATTTAAAGTGGACAGAAAATCTGACAAGGCCGATCCAATCCAACTTTATTTATAGTGCACTTTTAAAACAACATAGTTGACCAAAATGCTGTTCAAGCCCAAGCATGAATTAACAATCTACAATCCAAAATATCCTATTTCTTTTTTCCATACTGAACACAGGATTATTTTTAATTATTTTTTGAATTGTCAAAAATGAATGTGTGTTGGCAACTAGCAAGAAGGAAGTTTCTCTCATTTACTAAAGTGCAAAAAATCAATATGACAGAAATGTTCTTTCATCAAAGTACATCCAGTTCATCATCTTACTTCGTATTTGAGTACTTAGACAAGTGTAACCTCGGTGTAATATGGTAAAAAACAAATAAAAATAATTTTTGTCAAGCTGAGACTTCATCTGTGATCCTGACTCTCCAACTGCTTCAGTTTCTTGTCTTTTCACCATGCTCTGCTCCTCTCTTCGTACAGCCTGTCAGCCCTGCTTCTGTCACCTGAACTAATTAACATGCTGACTTTACATGGGACAAAACATTCCTATTAAAAGTTTTAATTTAGAGCACAATGATAAACTATATTTACATAGAACATAATTTACCTGATGCTTACAATTAAAAAAATCCATATGTGAAGAGTTTGACTCACAGCAATTGCATATAGTTTGTTTTATTGCAGAGAGTAATCATTTTATATATTTCTAGCTCTAATTTTAATCAAAAACATGTTAAAATCCTTGTCAAACGTTTTGTTTTTCGGGGGAACAGAGAGCTCTGATCTCTCAGCTCTTTGTGGGACAGAGAATGGTAGACAACTCAGAAATTACCACACATTGGTAGAGACACGCCTCTACGGTCCCTGCTGTCCCTATTTCTTCACCCAAATCCTTGCATTATTCAGGGGTCTCGTTGACTTTTTGTCCAGACTTTAGCCAAAGCAATACAAATTTATATGTGCACATTTGACAAAACAATTCAAAGTGGCAGTCAGAGGGTCTGCTGGCAGCCCTTCCTTTGAAAAGCCACCTCTTTCTCAGCTATTTGACAATTCTTGACACTGTGTGCAGCCACTTCCCTCCAAAACAGTCTGCTTCCCTGTAGCCATGTGCCTCTGGCACTATGTGTTTGTCCAGAGAAGCAGCTGACACAATCTGGACACCCACAGACCGTGGACAGCTGACTGACTTTCAACTGAGAGAGGAACAGAGAGAAAAATGGTCTGTCATGTCCCCTGTCCACTGTCAGGTAAATGAATGGAAAAGCTTCCGTTTTGAATTAAGCAAAAAACTCAGCTGTTTTTGCACCAAATTCAAGAGTGGAGAAAAAAATGGTGTCTTTCAGGGGAAGACAGTGCTTTGCATAATCTTGGCTATCATTCTGGAAGCGCGACAAGCTTTATTATAGTATTACTCTTTGGTCACCACACCATTAATGCCAGTTTGGGTGGACTACCTTCTTGTGGTTGAACTGCACAGAGAAAGGCATCCTGGCACAAAACCTCAGGAAGCCTAGTGCTATCAGCTTCATTGTCTCAGAAGAAAACACATGAATAGTAATGAACTTATCAGCCGTGCTGGCTCATACTTGCAGAGTCTCTTAGATAAACATTTGGGATGCTGTCACATGTTTTAATTAGTTTAGTGACAATACCCAGGGATTTATTTGTCTAATTTCTGAGATTACTTTCAGAAAAATAAACAGTATCTCTCTTGTCCTCACACTGTATGTGTCCAAATACATTGAATCCCCTTCTGTTGTACCTTGCCATCTTTGGGTAAGACATAAAAGTCTGCAGAAGTCCTTGGCCATATGTTCATGGTGTATTTTCCTTGTGATAAGGACACTGAAAGCACTATTCGGGTCTTTCAACAACGTGAAGAAAAACACTTCAGTGACTGAAACCAGTGGAAGCCTTGATCTATTCAGCATGTGCTGGGTGTTGTGTGGGGTTATCTGTTATTTACTTTGCCTTTAAAGACAATTGGTGTTGAAGTTAGTGCCAGTTGGTGATGTGCTGAACATCTTTGTTCTCACACAGCTGGTCTCTTTGTGTTCACCTCCAGATTAACTTTGTGTCAGATGTCATGTCATACCAGAGTGACCTAATTTTTTTTTTTTTTTTTCAATTAAAAGCTATGGCCTGCAGAAGGAGCTCTGATCAAAACCAGTTCAGTCATAATAAGAAACAGTGGAAATGCCTCTGCACACATTTGCTTGCTTGCCTTTGGGGCCCATTAGAAAAAGTCTTTGTAATTTGAGTTCCAAACTAAGGGGGAAAAAGAAACGGCGCTTGATAAACTAATTGCATGTTATCACAGCAGTTCATGTTGTTGTTACTGATTTAATTTAACCCCCCAGTTATCTTCAAATATTACTGACATGTTTTACCCTTTGAGGTCAATTTGATCCCTAAGATGTTTGCCTCCAGAAAATGATTTTCAGAATATTGTTGACCAAGTTTTTGCATTGGATACTTTATTCATAGTTTAATATATAAATAATCCCTTGTTGATTAAAACACTGACATTTCCACTAGCGCCACCATCAGGGCAAACTGTAATATTTTTTTTAAATCTTGAAAAGGTTTTATTAAAATCTCAAATTTACTGACAACATTTATGACCACCAGAGTATGAATCCTATTTTATTTTGGCAATAATAGGACCTTTTCTGCAGCACATATGGGTAAATTTTTAGTTATGCATTTATTTATATATGGAAAAAAACTTGGAATGTCTTCAGAGACATTCAATTCAACTTTATTTGTGTTGCGCCACTTCACATGGTGACTGGAAACACTCAGGCTCAGCATTCAAAAGGCTTGTTGCATCACCTTTTGATTTATAAATTTCTGCCAAAATGATCAAGCTAACACTTGATGGTGTTATGAAGAGCTAAAATGATTGCATGTCTGGGGTGGTCGGAACCATTTGTCAATGCTGCTTCTGAAGGGGGGGAAGGGACTGTTATCTTTCCATTTTCTGCTGGCGGATGAGTGACAACACGAGGGTCAATACTCACATTCTCATCAGAAGAGAATGCTTCAAAATACAGGTCCTCCTTAGCACAGTCTTCTGTCTCAGACACATTCTCTTCCATGTCAGTGTCACCGCCAGAGAGCTTTTCCAAAACTTCACTGGCAGTAAAACTTTTCCCAGTGGACATTTTAGAGAAAGCAAGAAAATCCAGCATCCTGCCTGCAGAACACAAAACACAATGAGGAATGATTTGGTTTGAGGGCTGCATGCAAGCTTTTATATGTTTCCTCCTCCTTAACTCCTCCTTGCAGTGCATCATTTTTCTAGTTTGAGAAACAGTTTTCTGTTTTTTAAGTTGTGAGATGGCGAGTTTGGAGATGGCTGGCTTGCAGGTGGGTCAGTCTCGGAAATCTTCAGTAGAAATAAATGAGTCCATTAGAAACAAGAGCCTGAGTCATATTATTCCATTGTTTTCTTTTTTAAAGGGGTGCTATTATGGTATTTGGAGTTTTCTGAGCTTTCTACAGTGTTACAGTGTTGAATCCTCATCAGACGTGTGAACGGCACTTTTTTTTATCATCTAAACGCATGTTTGAGTTTGAGTTTCAGCACTCTCTCCATTTGGTTTCCATGGCGATGAAAAACCCGTCGTTTTAGAGAGTTTTTTCTACTTCGAAATCCTTGTGACGTCCCGGGGGATAAGGTTCGGTGATTGGTTACCTTCTACTGGTTAACAAGGGCATGTACAAATACATCAGGCGGGTGGAAAACGTGGGATAAAGTTATTTCCAACGATGGCTGGTGAGTTTACCAAAGAGAGACATCCTGCTGCATTCGTTGCTGTGGGTTGCTGTTTTCCACTTCGTTTTCAGGGTCTGATTCAGGTTCCAACATGTAGGGCTGTATGCTATGTGTTGATATTGTATTTTGTTTTTTTTATTGAGTTCATATAAGCCGAATCCTTCTGTTTATGAGATGTTACAATGACGGCGAAAGCAGTTGCGGTGCGCGCTCCCAATGTAGCGCAGTGGCGGGAGGCGGGGCTTAATGCGGAAGAGTCTCAATCCACTCGTTTTGCCCACAGGATGATCTGACAGCCTACGGAGAGGGTCGGTCTGAAGTAAATAAAGCAATTTGTGACAGTAACTCTATCAATCCCAGCCCTTCTGGTCTCAGAAATAAAAATAAATTAGCCTGAAATGCACATAATAGTTCCACTTTAAGGTGACAGTGCATACCATATTTAGCCCATGCCCCCTCTTTTTTTATTCAAAGACTTTTATATGCCATTTTTTTTCCTTTGTCCACCGTCTGATGCAGGGGTGGTAACTCTGGTCCTTGAGAGCCGCAGTCCTGCAAGTATTAGGAGTTTACCTTCTGCAACACACTTTACACACACCAGACTTGATTAGTAGAGCTTGACATCAAACTCTGCACAAGTCTACTGATTACATATTGATTTGAGTCAGGTGTGTTGCAGCAGGGAAACTCCTAACACTTGCAGGATTGGAGATGGTCACCCCTGTTCTGTCTTCATACTGTCTTTTTACTTCAATCACTATTCATGTTGTTTAACTGACAAAATTAACTTTGTCCTAAATTTGCTGTCATGTAGCGTTTCTTAGTGCGACATTCCCATGTCTTTGCTGTAGGTCATTAAAGTGTTTGTTCTCTTCATCGACCAACACATTCCATTCCATAGAGTCACTTTTCCTTTGACACTTTCTCTTCAAACTCATCGTGCTGCAAACAAATGAAATGTGCAAAACCCTCATTTAAATAGGACGATGTCTCCAACACGTTCGCACCTGCCACTATTTATGGAATCACTCTTTGCAAATCATTTGCAAACCGAGGCTCAGCTCTAAATAACTGCCCATCCTTTTTAGGCTTGACATCGACATGTCACCTTTTTAATTATTTGTTTGTGATGTAAGTTTGCTTTTGTCTAAATGTCTTTTAAATTCATCCACCTCAAGCATTTATTATATTCTAAATATGCACTTCTTGGCTGTGTCTGCCCAAGAAATAACTGAAGACAATAACCCTGTATACAAACAAAACTCAAAACCTTGAGCAATGGTCCATAATGTGATGCACAAATAGTTAAGATTTGAAGTTTGTATGCATTCATCAACAACAACGTCACAAAACTGATGACACTGATGAATGTTTTGTGATTTTTTTTTCATGATGAATTATTGTACAATGACTACAATTTGTTTTTACATGTTTTGTGAAAATGAACAGAGATCATCATCAATTAGATATCACAATTCAAAGATCCGTCCAAATGTACAACAGCTTCTGAAAAACATGATTTCTGAGTTGCCTTTACAGATTAAATGACATTTCGGACATCGGGTGCACCGTCATTTACGACGGTGCAGCTTTTTTAGCTATTTGTACCTCGTGTCACCAGATTTGAAGATTTGATGATGATTTCAGAAAGCCATAATGAATGAATACTTTGTGGAAAACATTCTTAGGTTGTTTTTCTGTTTAACTTGTTTTGAAAAAGAAACATAAAACAGCTGGAAGATATCATGCTATTATGACGGCATTTATGTATGTAAACTCAGGCCTGGAGCTGTTTTCACTGGATGTTGTTCACTTTGTACGGTATGGATTTGCTGCCAGTGAGAACATCTTTTATCCCAGTGTTTGATACCATCTGCTAATCAACATGTGGGATCCATGATGGTGCAGGCAGCCAGCTTATTGGTTGACAACATGTGTTGACATTTACTCTGCTTGGTTACATAACACTTAGTTACTATGTTATGTTCTATAGGAAGTTTATTCTTTGTTGTGGTGTAACAGAACAACAATCATCGAGCAGTGTATCACATAAAATAAAAAAACAGGCGATCTGCTTCCCTTTTTCTTGTTGAGTATGTGTAGGGCAGCAGTAAATTATGTTTGGGTGTTGTTCTAAATGCAGTCTGTTTTCCATCACAGCTTAACAACAGCACCCAAGACAGACCAAATGACTCAGGAACCAGAGTAACACAGTTTTACTTGTAATGAGGAATTTTCCTGAACCTGGCAACAATATGTATTTCTCACTTGTTCTGCCACCACAAAAGCTGACATTTTCCTTCTAAATCAGGTAATTTAGTTTATCTACAAACAGTTCTATAGCGCATCCTGATTGGCACAGGCTAATGCAGAATTATTCAACTGTATTTAAAGGTATTTGGTGAAAAAACATAATCTAAGGGATTTGTTGTTGGGTTTTTTTTTAAAATTTTTTATTTTTTTTTACTTGCATTCATGAAACTAATTAAAACAAACTGTCTATTTAGATCTGGCTTGAATATTCACAGTGTGTGGCTGGGTCGACAGAGATTAGTGGCTTGAAGCATATCTGTTGCATGTTTATTTGGAACACTTGCTGCAATGCTGAACAATAAATGCTGTAGCTGATGGGTAGGATCAGTCTCCTTACCACATGATTCTGGGATTAAACTCATTTGGGAGAGGAAAATGTGGCTTGCTGAGGGTAAAATAAAAAAGCAGGAATTTTAGGTGATCTCTCCCTGCGACCCGTAATCCTCCTCCCTTTTCTGTAAATGCATCATCTCCGTGTTTCTGTGTATGCAAAGTGATAGACGGATTTGCCACATTAAGAGCTGAACAACAGTCTTTAGAACTTAAATGTTTACCTTATAACCCTTGGAAGTGTGTCTTGATAAGAGTAACGACCCTGTGTGATAGGGCCATTAAGAACTGCATGACATTTCAAAGCTGCAACGTGTAGCTGTGTGATCGAAATAAAATCTGTCAGTGACCTCCATTCAGCTGACATCCCAATCCCGTCACCCTTGAGATATGACAATTGTAAAAAAATCACTAACTTGTAACATTTAATCAGTGATTTTAACGCATTTATCTCATCAGAGTGTGAGATCTGACATAAATACTGCAAAAAAAGATACTCAATTCACTCAGGGTAATTAGATATTTGACTGGAAAACAAGGAATGTGAACAATAATTACTCTGTATGACAATAACATTCATTATTACATGTTGCACTGTAATAAACCAATTAACCAATATTGTTAATTGTGTTACTTTGTTGCTTTGTCCCATTGTGTACGGCAGTTTTTTTTTTTTTTTAATGGTAGTTTTAATGGGCTTTTTAAATGAAGTTGAGTTGAGTTGGTGGTTCCTCATACACAATAATTAAAAAATGCACTTATATATGAGTAGAGTTTTGTCTCACAGAGACAACATAGAACTGGGCCAAAATATGAGTCATTGTGAAATTTGCATATTACTTGAAGCGATGCACCCCACTTCCAAAAACGTTGTGATGTGTATAAAATAAAAATAAAAACAGAATGCATTGATTTTAGAATCTCATCAACCCGTATTTTATTCCCAGTCTGATATGTTGAAACGGAGACATTTTATTATTTCATGAACAATATCATTTAATTTTTAATTTAATGATAGGAATGCATTTAAAAAAAGCAGAGCTTCTCATAATTATGTAAAGATAGACAGGGGTTCAGCAATTTGTGACAAACTGCTTTTAAAAATAAGACCCTCAGTGTAAAATTGCAAAGACTTTGAAGATGTCACCATCTACTGTTCAGAGAATTGGGAGGAATCTCTTTGGGCTGGGGATAAAGGTCAAAAATGGATCTAGCTGCATAATGTTTGGGCCCCCAGTAGTGCTGCATTGAAAAGGAGCTATTTCTATTGAAAATCACTACACAGGCTCAGGAACACGTCTAGAAACAACCGTCAATGTGCACAATCAACTCCATACATTGTTATAAGGGTTTGGGCTCTATCGTGCAACATAATCTCGAAATGTTGTTGTCTCCTGCGGGGGAAGTTCATTTACAACCGTCTAAGGCAAAGAGAAAAAAATGTTGACAGATGTTATCAAAATGTGATGGTCTATTTTGGAAATCAGAAACACAGTCCCTTGGACTAAAGAGGAGAGAGACCAACATTGCATTTGGCTTGTTACTGGTGCAGAGTTATAAAAAATGCTTATCTGATGGTATGGGGCTGCATTAGGGGCTTTGCTGTGGGCAGCTTATGTGAAGGCTTCATCAATGCTAAAAATTACATGGAGGTTTAAAGAGTATAATCTGCTTCTGGGATTGCCTTTTACATTTTAGCAAGAAAACACTGCACACCAACAACCGCATCCTTCACAACAGCATGGTTGGAGAAGCGTCTGGATGCTCAACACCATTTTCCATCTTTCTTGGCGATGTGCTTTCATATTCAAAATAAGAAAACATTTCCCATGAAATGGTGAAATACGTCTCAGTTTTAACATGTTATGTGTATGTGGCATCGGGAATAAAACCTGTTTCCTGTCCAAATAAGCACATAAGAGACAAATAATTCATAGAATTTGATTGGGTTACTCCTAACAGGGCGTCATGTAATAAAATGATCCCAAACACTCGACCAGGAAAATGTCTTTAATAATTTGTAATAATCAAGATAAAGTGTCTTTATTGGGTTAACAGTTCTACAATCACACTTATTGTGTTAACTGTTATGACCATAATAATCCAGTCGTTTCAACAAGGACACAAATTATTCATGCTCATACAACGTGGTAATTGCTGAATGATTATTTGATCATTCAGTTTTTCTGTCCTGTACTACCATAAATATGCAATTTAAAACTATTAGAATAAATTCAAATCTTCTCACAATTATGTTTAATATATTTTTATGCATTATGCTCCTTTATGCAGTGCATATTCAGCATTCAGCACTAAAGGTTTTCTTCTCTAGACTCCAGTAGGTCTAAAAATGTAGATGTTTTCATTTGAGCATTTAGCTACCTTCAAAAACACTCCTATTTGATGGTGTGAGCTTTCACTCGGCATCGATCCATACACATAGCACAGTGAAATGTTGGAACCAGAATTGTTTAGATACAACAAGATAGCTTTACTCCTCAGATCTCAGACAGTTAATGGAAAAAAGTACTGCTGCCCAGTTATGAAAATTCTATATATATATTTGGGAAAACATCAGGCACTGTGAAAAAAAAAAAGACCTAAGGCAGCATTTGACTTTTCAACATGACAATGATATAAAACATGGTGGTAAAGAAATGGTTGACATGGAGCAATAATATCTGGGAATTTTGCAGCCACAGCCTGAAGCCGAATCTCATTTCATAGCAGTGGAGGGCACTAAAAACAAGAATGATGGCAGAGACTTCCACCCTCAAAAGCCTGAAGCACAATAGGAGAGCTCTACAACCCCAGTGTAGACATGCAAAAAAGCTTGGATGCAATAATGTTAAATGCTGTCACTGCAAAAGATTTGCAGCTTTTACAGACAATGTTTGACAACAGAATGCCTCTTATAAGAATGCAAACAATTGATTAACAAAGCAAAAATGAATTGGCAGTTTTTCATTGTATTCCTCTACTGTCTTGTTTACATTATGCAACACATAACTCAAACTGGAAAAGAGGAGTTTAAACTGCACTGCACATTGCACTTAATGGCCATTTCTCCCATTTAAGATCAGTAAAAACTTCCCCATAACCTTTCAATTTAAAAAAAGACAAATCATGATCAACAAGCCATGAAACAACTTTTGCATCGACAACAGAAATAAGAAGATGACGACTGAAGTGAAGAGCACTTAAAAAAAAAAAAAAAAAAAAAGTCTAATAACCAATGTTTATTGAACCACACCAGGACTGAACATATGTAGTATATCAGGATTAATTTGCAAGGTGCTGGCAAAAAGGCAGATCCACATCCAGTCAGAAGAAACAAAAACATGTAAAACACAAAAATCAGGCAAGAAACAAAAGGTTGAGATCAAACAAGAAACAGGGAAGGAACAACCAGATGGAAAGCCACATACTGAGTCACTGACAGTTTGCCAGACAACACCAGGATTGGCCGATTCACCATTGTCGCAATGTGCTTTCACAGATTAGAGCAGGTTCACACTGAACACATGGGACAGATGTGAAAGAATCTAAAGATGTGGAGAACTTTCTGCTGCCTGCAACATCCTCCCGAATCAGTGGTTTGGCAGTCGGTCAGTGAGGGTCTGGGCAGGCATATCCTGCACATACCACAGTGTGCTTTCGAGATACCCTGACTTCCATTACCAGTATCCTCAGATCCATCGTCACATTCTATCTTGTTCACCATGTCGCAGCACTGAGTTTGGCTGAAACCCCGATCCAGGTCTGGGAGGACAACCCTCAGAAGAAGAACCATTGTTTCAACAGGATACCCAAACGTCCAGAGAAATGGAAGTCACACACACTCAACCTCATTATGAAGTGTCATGAAGGATTTGGGTCCGCCTGGGATCTGATCTTTGTGCTTTAAAAAAGGAAAAAAATATAATTCTGAATCCTGACTTCAGTGGGTTAAAGGGTTTAATTTTCATTCATTATCGGAACCGCTTAATCCGATGAAGAGTTACTGGGAAGCTAGAGCCTATCCCAGCAGTCTTTGGGTAAAAGGCGGGGTACACCCTGGACAGCTTTGGCAAACCACCATGCCAAACCGGGGCCACACACAGACAATCAACCACTCACACTCACTCCTATGCCAATTTTTACAGTAGCCAATTAACCTAACATGCATGTTGGGAGGAAGTTGGAGAAACCAGAGTGAACCCACGCATACACATCTAAACTCCACACAGAAAGGCCACTGTTCAAGCCCCACCCCAGCAGAGGATTGAACCAGCAACCTTCTTGCTGTGAAGCCACAGTGCTGAATATTTTATTTACAAGATCAAAGTGCTGTTCTGGTGTTCCCTTCATTGCAATGAATATCATTTTCCTTGATGGTGATTTGTCAAGGTGGTTGTAAACGGTTGTTACAAGCTGAGAGCTGGTGGATAAACCCCACATGGGACACATTTAGACTGAGAACTTTATCCAAAATCGGTATGAAAAAACTATTAAAGGTGGTCTAGCAACTTTCTGGTACAGGAATGAAATGAGTAACACAATCTCGTGGAGTCCTTGAATGATGACACACAAAAAGCAAACCACATGTCATGCACATACATGCAGTGATAAACAAAACCACACACACCATCCACAGAACTGAAAATCAGAAGTTAGCCTAATGACAACAGACGCACAGGGGTGTCTCCAATTTACGTTGCAGTCATGAATGAAAACTAGTCATTTTTGCATTATTTACATTGTGAAACTCATATTGGAAAATATCCTCAGAAATATTACGATGATTTGAGCCACATAATTACCTTACCTTACATCAAAGCATTCAAAATAAATCTGGAGCATAAAAGGATTTATTATCAGTCAGGACAGTTCAATTCATTATTTTCCCATCAGCCACTTGTCCTTGGAATACACCTGAGATGAAAAGATCTGTGATCTGTCTCGTGTGTCAGTTCTTAATTGGGAAATTATCTTCCATCATTCTGAGCTTTTAATCAAAGTCCGAACTGGATGCCTGATTTTTGCTATAGTGCACACACACACACACACACACACACATATATATATTTATAACTCAAATAGTTAATTATGATGAACTGTGTTTTTTTTGTTGTTTTTCTTTTTCTTCTTTTTAATTAATTTATTTCATGCGGAGGTGACATTTTTTTTTTCTGTCAAGAAAACACACACACACACACACACACACACACACACACACACACACACACACACACATATATATATATATATATATATATATATATATGTGTGTGTGTGTGTGTGTGTGTGTGTGTGTGTGTGTGTGTGTGTGTGAAAAAAAATGTCACCTCCGCATGAAATAAATTAATTAAGAAGAAGAAAAAGAAAAACAACAACAAAAAAAAACCCCACAGTTCATCATGATTAACTATTTGAGACAGAGTACAGCATACCAATAATGAAGATATAATTAAATGGAAATATTTCATTCTAAAAGCAACAAGTTAAAGAGGAGGCAAACAAGTAAAGTAACGAGCTTTTCTGCATTTTTGCTGCTCTGGTAAATGCTGCGCTTCACCTCCCTGCAAAAAGAAGCCCCCTTGGTTCACGAATGGATCAAGCCGACCCCGTTAGACAGTGTCGCTAGTTATCTGGCGCGTCAGAGCGGATGAATGGAGAGGACTGAAGCAAACGCTGCAGTGACTGCAGTGGTCAGAGCGCACTTCTTTATCTTCCCAGGTAAGCTGCCTAGTCTGCTTCAAAAATAAGGTCAGTTCTGTTTTTTTCTTTTTGGTTTCCGACAAATATATGTGTGAATTGAAAACCAAGAAAGAGACATTTAGAAATTTCAGAGGCTATTTACAAGTTTAGGTAATTATCCCACTCAAATACTGTTTTTGGAATTTTCCTTTATCCAAGCTTTTTTTTTTTTTTTTTTTTTTAAATAAAGCACATCTGGGCTATTTCTGGTACCCTTTTCTTTGTTTTCCCCAGAACTATTACTTAATGCGGTGCCAAGCATGTCAATAAAGAAGGGACCCACTTTATGTCAAAAATGATTTATGACCCCCTGTCATCCAATGAGAAGCTGCCACGTCACAAGTGGGCGTGGCTTAACGATCCGGAAGCCCCTCCCCTTTGTGATCCAATGAGAAGCTGCCACGTCACAAGTGGGCGTGGCTTAACGATCCGGAAGCCCCTCCCCTTTGTGATCCAATGAGAAGCTGCCACGTCACGAGTGGGCGTATCTTAATGAACCGGAAGTCCCGCCCCCTCAGTGATCCAATCAGCGTGTGCCACGTCATAAGTAGGCGTATCTTAATGAACCGAAAGTCCCTCCCCCTCTGTGACCCAATCAGCGTGTGCCACGTCATAAGTGGGCGTAACCTGGGTGAGGGGCGGTCCCTGGACCACGTGATGTCCGGAAGTGACGTATGTCCGTACGTCATCTCCCTCCTCCCAGGCGTGGCTCTAAAAGTGACGTCATCCGTGGGCGGTCCCTGGACCACGTGATGTCCGGAAGTGAGGTCATCCGGCGGCGGTCCCTAGACCACGTGATGTCCGGAAATGACGTATGTCCGTACGTCATACCTGGGCGGACATGTCTTCTGGACGTACGGCATGCCTGGACGGTGTGCCTGGACATGCCCGGACATGTCTTCTGGACGTACGTCATGCCTGGGCGGTGTGCCTGGACATGTTAGGGGCATGTCCGAACGAGTCTAGAGGTATAAAGAGGGGTCCGGGGGGGAAGGGAAAAAAAAAAGAACCCTTACTTACTTACTGGGGTAGAAAAGGAAAAGAAAAAAGAAATGGAGCAACAGAGAAGAGAATCAGCTCTTTGGACCTGCAATATGGCAAATGAAGAGAATCGAATCAGACTGAATGCTACACCGCCGCCGTCTGTGATTAGCGAAACGGCAGTGACCGTCTATGAGGACAACGGTTTAATTCCTCGAGCTCCTGCAAAAAGTACTGTGTATGTCCAGCGGGTCCAGCAGCGTTCATTCAAATCTCTGCGGGATGAATGGTCTCTTGCTGCATACGGAGTGCGTGGAAGCTGGGGATATTATTTCAAGTATGAAACCGGTGAGCTCTGCCTGTACCAGGCGTGCGATGGAGAAAGTTTTGGGCCTTTAGCGAATGTCGCTTCACTGACATCAGGAGACTGGGCTGTCTTAAAAATGGTGGTGCCGCGCAGCAGCTCAGAGATTGAGCGGGATTCTCTGGTAGAAGAAGAAGCAGAAGAAAAAGAAGAGGATGATCAGGCATTCGCTACTCCAGCCAAACGATCGAGAAGGGAATTATTTACAGAGAGCCAAAGAATCCCTCGTTACAGCGCTATATGGCAGTCAAAAACCAGCGCCTCAAGTCGGTGGTTCTTCCGAGCCAGCTTCCGCTCCTCCGGGGAGCGCATGGGTCAAGAGGACTTTGTTTTGGAGTCTTTTAATTCAGAATGCGGTGTTTTTAGACCGGTGTTAGTTTTGCCGAGCGAATCCTGGGTGAGCAAGGTGGAAGAAATGAAGGACAAGTTTGACTCCCTTTTCCGCGAGTGTCGAAATTGGAAAGACACATTAGCGGTGAAAAAAACCTTATTTTTGTAGACCACGCCCCTTTTTGCTTTTCCAATCTTTTCTCATTGGACCTTCGATGTGTGCTGGAGGAAGCCCCCCCCCTTAGCATGATATAAGTAGACCGCATGAATGTACGTCAACACTGTTGAACCAAGATGCCAACCCTGCGCCAGAGACGTCTGACAACCATGCTCTTGAAGCCGACCTCTGCAGCCACCGCGAATGACATCGGTGATGGGGTGGAGAGTCCTCCAGAGGCGGTCCTGTCGAGCGAGATGGAGCACCAGCAGCCGCACCAGCCCTCCTCCGCGGAGGAGTCGAGGGGCGCATTGGAGGATTCAGTCTCCACGGATGAGGGGTATGAGGACTCCCAGCAGGCGGGGTCTCTGGCTACGTGGCTGACCGAGTCAGTACTCACACCGCCGACTTCCCCGACCCCGTCCGAGGGGAGCACGAATGGCAACGATGATGAGCCGGACGGATGGGTGTTTTCATCCTTCATTAAAGTTGTGAAAACAGCGGTACTCCATCTGCTCACGATGACCCTTCACAAGTTTCGACGAGCTAACTGCTACGGTTGCGAGATCAATCATCCTAGCCAGAGAGAGCATCCTTGTCTAGAGGCGGTGGAGGACGACTACTACCGAGACAACTTTCACGGCATCATACGAGGGCTATGCACTCCTCGTTTTATTCCAGCCATCCAGCATCTGTTGACCCTTCGCAACATTAATTCCGATGACGGCAGAGTAAAAACTGCAGCGGAGACTATTTTATACGAACTGAGATCGGTGAAGAAGATTGAGGACCTTTACAGCATGTTAGACGATCTGATTGAGCAGGATCCTGTTAAAATAGGACAGCTCTTAATGCTGAGTGAGTATTGGAAAAGTTAATAAAGAAGGCGGAAAAATATGGGAAATTACTGGAGGAAACTAACTAAATATGCGGAGGAGTGTGTCATTGACTACTGTCTGATGGATGTTTTGGAGCGAGTCATCGAAAACAGAGTTTTAACTCAAAAAGGTGCGGAGAAGTTTACCGTAAAGTTAGAAACTCAAAGACTGGAAAACATTTTACACCAAGTCCGTTCTCACTCGATCCTGACACCCTGGGAGACGATTGTACAATGTACCGTGTGTATCGATGCATCTGGGATGTCAGAGACATTTGAAAACATTGTTAGGGAATGGACAAGAGTTTGTGTTGTTGTATCACCTATTCATTTATTTACACTTTATGCTCTGTTTGTCGATGTGATGTGTTACTGTGTGAAAAACAATCTGAGTGTAAATATCACGTCTGAATTGAAAAGTTTGCAACGTATTATTCATAGTCACTTGGAAGACGCCATTATAGAGCAAGTCTTCACCATCATTTATTCTTAGGTTTTTATTATTATGATGTTGAATGAAAAAAAAATAAAATAAAGAAATGGCATAAAAGAAGAGCTCTCATGACTTTTTCTTTTATTCAGTAAAAACTTAGAGGACAGGATGGTTAAGGAGAAAAGGATCATGAAAAAAGTGTATTACAACCCTGAGCATCCAGGCAGCTTCGGAGGAATAGATCGACTTAGACGGGGCGTGCAAGATGAAACGGGCGAAAAAGTCGGAATTGATAATGTCAGAGATTTTCTATCCAAACAAGACGCTTACACTCTGCATAAACCTGCCAGAATCCATTTTACCAGAAATATCGTTTTTGTCCCACGGGCTTTGAACCAATTTCAAGCAGATCTTTGCGATATGCGTGCCTTAGCCGAACATAACGACAATTTTAATTATTTATTAACGGTCATAGATGTGTTTTCAAAAAAGGCTTTCGTACGTGTCTTGAAGAAGAAAACAGCGGTGGAGGTGGTGAGAGCTTTCGAATCCGTATTTGAAGAAAGCGGCGTACCTAAAAAGTTACAGACGGATTCTGGTAAAGAATTTTTCAACAAAAGTTTCAGAGTTTTGTTGAAGAAACACGGAATTACACATTTTGCCACAGCTAGCGACCTCAAAGCATCGGTGGTTGAACGATTCAATCGCACTTTGAAAGGAAGAATGTGGAAATATTTCACCGCCAACAACACCAAACGTTACATAGACGTCCTGCAAGATTTGGTGAAAAGTTATAACCACAGCTATCACCAAAGTATAAAGATGACCCCCATGCAGGTGACTGATGAGACCGCCTCTCAAGTCTTTCGAAACCTGTACGGAGCAAGGTATGTTACAAAGGCTAGCAAGATGAAATTCAAGAAGGGAGATCTGGTTAGAATATCAAAGCTGCGAGGAGTGTTTGATAAAAAATATGAGCAGAGCTTTACGGATGAGGTTTTCTCGGTAGCAGAGTGCATTCCACGCACCCCGCCCGTGTACAAACTCCAAGATTACGACGGAGAGTCCATCGACGGGTCCTTTTATGAAGCCGAGCTGCAGAAAGTAAAGATTGGTAAAGACAGAACGTATCAGGTAGAGGAGGTTTTAAAACGGCGAACGATCGGGGGTGAAAAACAAGTTTTAGTACGCTGGAAAAACTGGCCGGAGAAATTCAACAGCTGGGTTAAAACCTCGGACCTAACGAATGCGTAAAAACCTGCGTACGTTGAGGTTCAAGCATTCAGCAATATGGATCTATTACATCAAGACGGATTTTACGTGACGCTGCCGTCCAACTCTAGTAAGGACGTGTTTAAAGATAACACGAGTTCCAGCTATACTGTTGATTTAGCAAAACCCATTGAGCTGAGCGGCGAGTGGCTCGTGGGTCTGTGCGAGATCGTCTACCCGCACACGTGGTATAATCTCCAACCGGACGCAGCATTTTTCGAGCTCATGAAAGTATCGGAAGATGAACAGACGGAAAAAGGTTCTGGAAAATCACAAACGCAAACGTTGGTGAGCGTAAAATTTAGCCGAGGAGGGTATTACGCACGGCAAAAAGAGCTGCTGGATCAGATTCAGCCTGCCTTAAGAAGATACATGCCCACGGCGAACGTTTCATACAATGCTGTGACAAAGTGTGTCGATTTTAAAGGCGACGGTCAATATAAAATCCGTGCTTACAGGCCCTTAGCATACATGCTAGGCTTAAAAGCGAATGATTGGTGGACTATCTCCAACCGCTCTTCTCCTCACCCCAGCGACCTGAGAACTGGGATATATAACTTTTTTGTCTACACCGATCTTATTCAGTACCAAGCGGTGGGGGACAGTTACGTACCGCTACTGGCTGTCGTGAATGTTAGCGGGGAATACGGGGACATTGTGAGCATTAGATATAATACAGTGCATTACGCGCGCGTCTCGAAAAGTTACGTGAAAAGCATACGGATAGAAATAAAGACTGATCGTGACAGACCCGTAAACTTTGTGTACGGAAAGAGCATAGTGAAGCTGCACTTTAAACCGGCTGCGTCAAATAAATAAAGATGGCTCTGAGACAAGATCCTCATCGTTTCGTAAATTATTATGAGGGTCAAGTAGGGGGATCCCTACCCGGTTTTTACGGAGCGCCTGTGATGTACGGCCGCGGAGTAGGATCCATTTTTTCCAAACTGTTCCGTTTCGTTACCCCTCTGTTTAAAAAAGGTTTCGCCATAGCCAAGCCTCATCTAAAATCAGCGGCAAAGAACATAGCTAGCGACGTGGTGAGCCACACAATGGGGAAAATTATGAATCCCGCTAATCAGGAGGGATCAGGTGGGATCATGGTCCTCTCGCGCAGACCGAAGAGACGTCCTCCGGGTGAGCGTTTGCGCACCGCTAAAAAACGCAAAGCTCCCGCCAGGAGAAAATCAGTCGCTGCCGGCAGAGCCCGAGAGAGGAAGGTCGCTCGGAGCACGGACATATTTTAAAAAAATTAAAAAATAATTTTCCACGTAGTCATGGCTCTTTTACATCAGAAATCATCGGAGTGCACCCTTTCTGAATTAGATTTATTTTCGGCCCCGATGACGCAGCTGTCTATAGAGGATAAAACCTACACTGAAATTTCTCCTCTTTCAGCCATTACAGACGGCGGTCCTATTGAGTTTTTTATTCCCGGTGATGGGGAGAAATATTTGGATTTAAATGACACTTTACTTCATCTACGGCTTCGGATTACTAACGCGGATCACACCGTTCTGGCCGACGACGCTCAGGTGGGGCTCATCAATTACGCTCTGAATACGATCTTCAGCCAATGCGACGTCATCCTCGGGGATAGACTGATTTCGCAGAGCAGCGCAACGCATCCTTACCGCTCCATGATTGAAACTTTGCTGAACTTCTCAGAGGACACGCTCAAGAGTCAATTTTCAGCGGGGCTTTTCATGAAAGATACAGCCGGGGCTATTGACTCCATCGTCACAAATAACGGACCGAACAGGGGTTTAAATCAGAGAGCGGCCCTCACAGCGAATTCCAGCGAGTTGCATCTGCTCGGGGCCCTCCACGGAGACATATTTTTCTGCGAAAGACTGCTTTTGAACTCGGTGGATTTGAGGATAAAATTGACCAGAGCCAGCGACCATTTCTGTCTCACAGCAGCCAGGGACTCCACTTTCCGTCTGAAAATCTTGGGGGCCTCCCTGTTTGTCAAAAAAGTAGCCGTTTCCCCCGCTGTGCGGCTAGGTCATTCTGCGGCCTTACTGAAAGGTCACGCCCTCTACCCCATCCAGAGAGTTACGGTGAAAACTTATTCTATTCCGGAAAATTCCAGAATTTCTAACCAGGAGAATCTGTTTCTGGGGGCCGTGCCAAAATACGTGGTGCTGGGGATGGTACACCACGAGGCATTCACAGGAAGAAGAGATCTTTCCCCGTTTAATTTCATCCATAACGACGTGGAATATTTAGCCTTATGCCAGGACGGCCGACAGGTTCCCGCCAAGGCCTTCCAGCCTCAATTCAACCAGGGAATCTCGGTCAGGGAGTTTTACAACATGTTTATAGCCACGGGGAGACATCTTAAAGATTTACCGCTGAGCATCGACCGAACTGAATTTAATCAGGGCTACTCATTGTTTGTCTTTAATCTGAACGCCACCGAGGACAGCGACGCCCTGTCACCCATCTCCAGCGGTAGTCTGAGGCTGGAAATGAGATTCAGGGTGCCTCTTCCGCACACGACGACTTTGATTGTGTACGCCTGCTACGACTCTATTCTGGAGATCAACTCAAAAAGACAGGTGCTGGTGGATTATTATTAAAACTGAAAAAACAAAAACAGAATGAATAACCATCAGCTGGAGAGTCTTTTACAGCGCGTGCTGGGGAAAAATTTATTTTGCGGCGTGTGGGCCTCCGACCAATTACATTCGTTGAGTAGCGAGCTTCAGCCACCCTGCTATTTTATAGTCAACACGCATCCTTCGCATAAACCCGGAGAGCACTGGCTTAGTCTTACCCTGGAGGCGGATGGAACGTCGACTTTTTTTGACTCTTACGGTTTCAGTCCCACATTTTTTCACTACCCAGCCAGCATTCTGCAGTTTTTGGAAGACCGCTCACATCAGATATCTTATCACACTCTACAGCTTCAGCATCCTCTGTCTACAGCCTGCGGACAACACTGCGTTTATTATCTCTGTCACCGTGCCTGGGGATTCTCTTATAAACAAGTTTTATCTTTGTATACCGACGACGTGTTAAAAAATGACCTGGAGGTAACTAACTTTGTAAAGCAGTATCAACGCTGTATCGGAAATCAACGGTCACAATGTTTTAATCACGGGACTTGCTCTCTACAAATGTTTAAAGATTGTTACCGACTTTGTTAATTCAGTGTGTATGAAAAAAGTATGACGCAAAAAAAAAAAAAAAATGTGATGAATAAAGATTTTATTGAGAAAGACAAAACAAATGTTTTTTTTTTTTCTGTTTTCACGAGGAAAAGTTTATCCAAGCAGGCGGCTTACGAATTTTCCGCAGTCTTGTGGAAACTTGTCCGCTTTCTTTCTGCTCCGGCGTAACCCAGCGCGGGGATAAAGTTAATTTTCTAGTCTTCTTCTGCTTCTTCCCTGCTTCCCAACCTGCGTTTACCGCTTCCGGTAAATCTTCATCTTTCTGGAGAAGAAGGCGGTACTGCTCGCGCGCGTCAGGATTTGTCACGGTGGATACAGGAACGTTAATCTCTCGCAAGCTGTTTAGAAAATCCATCCAGCCTCTCGGCAGTTGACTTTGAGATTTTTTTTTTTTAAAAGACTGAGTCAGGTTTTTCAGTAAGTCGATCATGTGCGAACCTTTTATTATTTTTCCCCGGTGAATAAATTCCCCTCTCACAGTCCAGCTTCCACCACTTTCGCTTAATTTCTTCATAATGTACTCAGCATTTCGACGGTCGCGCGGGGGCAAGTTTTTAATGACTTCGCCGGCAGTTTCATCCAAGTCCGAGTGTTTAGTATTTTCACCGGTGGGACGCTCGCTGGTCAGAGGCTGATCCGCAGGATGTCCGCTGGTCAGCCGCTCACTGACAGCGTCGTTTTGTAAAGTCAGAGTAACGCTTCGCTCACCCTGCTGACCTTGTTTGATTAGGGTGAGATATCTCTGTAACAGAGAGTTATATTTCTTAATCTTTTCATAAGAACCCAAGCCCGGTTCGTTTAATATAGCTCTCATTTTTTCATCCAGATCTTCTTCAGCCTTATCTCGAATACTCTCCCCTGGTCCGGAGCGGGTTAGACGGTTTAACTGTTGAGGCGTGATGAGAAACATTTTCTGCGATGACATGATTACCTTCTGATGATTCCACCTAAAATATTACCCAGAATTGGCACGGCTGCGGAGAGCAGCGGTAATAGAAATCCTCCAGATTGCTTACTTAAAACCGTCCGTTTACGGTTTATCCCTGCTTTCTTATCGGCCAGCAATCTGATAATTTTCTTCTGACCTTTAAGCTTTCTGTACTGGCAAGACGACAGTGGAATGTTGCCCTTTAAAAGATTTAAAGCAATCTCACTCAGAGCCTGGAGAAAGTCTGATGAGCAGTGCTTCAGGATCTCCTTACGCCGGCGAGGGGTTGCATGATACAGAGCTTTGAGTAAACCCGCATTCCGTTTTATGCGCGCTGACATCTTGATGATGATCTATTATTTACTTTTTGGGGATGTAAACGGCAGGCCACTGACCGGGGAGTATCCCCGTTCTCAGTCTGTACTGTTCTGGGCAGGTGGCTGTCAGGTCCAGCAATAAATAACCGTGGTTCTCTCTGGTGGCATCTTCGAAGCTCTGCAGAAAAAAGGCTCTCTGTGATGGGAAAACTTGATGAGCTAATATTTTCAGCTGTAATTTATCCCGAGGATTTTTAAAAAGCACCATATAGTTTGTGTTTAAACTAATGGCCCGGCTGTGTTTACCCTTATGAAAAAGGTTTTGAGTTAGCATGAAAACGCTCATGTTTCGGTGATGGCGGTACTCTGTAAAAATTTTCACCACCTCAGGATGTTCGGAGGCCTGGAACATGACATCATCCAGAATAAGCAAGTGCGTCTGATCAGAAGGAAACAACTCCTCGTCAAAAGAATTTGGCAGACCGTGAACAAACTTGATGTTTTTATTCAATTTCTGCAATTCAGCATACATGGGCTGGAAAGAGCTGTAAATCCAAACAATATTTTTTGGCACTTTATCCATGACATGATCACAGTTTCTCAAAACAATATTTACAAAATGGGATTTCCCGCAGGAACTCGGACCTGTTAACAAACATGAAAATGGAGTTTTGAGTCTGTACTCAAAGGCCTCTGCTTCATCAGGTGCTGAAAAGTGTGACATTTTCTTCCTATTTAGTAACCAAAAGGCAGAGTAGAACCGTCAGGAAAAAGTCTTCTCTTATCATACACGGCCCTAAATTTTTTTTGATATGAAAGATTCCTGAGTTTGAAGTTTGTTTTATCACGGCAAATCGTGTGCTGTGGGATGGTGATGTGCCCTGCGCTGTCGGCGTCGTTTAGAAAGCCCTCCACTAAATCTTTGATACTATCAAAGTTTATGTGCGTCGCGAAATCGCGCGTCTGCGTAATCCCTTTAACTTTCATGACAACTTTCTGGCGTTCGCGGGTCTGATACGCATAACTTTTAGGCCCGGCGGCAACAAATTCCTGTATGCTGTCGCCGTCCAGCTCATCCGTCAAATCACCTAGAAAACGTCCGAGTTCTAGACCCGTCTCACCGTTTCCCACGACATAGATTAAACTGTCAGTGTCTGTGTACAGAACCCTGTTCCCCAGCTGCTCCAGATAACTGTACAATTTCAGGCGCGCGTAAGCGGTGGTAAACGCTGCGATGAAGACGTTGCTGGTTTTACCTGGAGGAGTTATGACGCGATCGTGGTATGTCCACTGAATCATGGCTGTTTTTTCACTCAGAAAGGAAAGATATTCCACGTTGTACATGCCGGAGAACACATAGTGGAAAAATTCCTCGTCATCAGTGACCAGTGAGGTCCGAGTCAAATGGCTCCTTTGAGCAAATTTACCCCAGAAGGAGTTCAGTGAGATTTTAGCTATCTGACGTTTTGCGGGATTAACCTCGATTTTCTCAGGGTCTAGCCGGATACCTTGATGCGTCTGATAATCCGAGATGTATGCTTCACGGGACGCCTGATCCGCCGCGTCAGTCGGATAACCGGACGCTTCCTGCTTGTTTTTAAGAAAGGTGCGAATGTAGCCCTGAAAGATGGAATCGTCGCGTCTCTCAAAATGCCACACTTCAGTAATAAGGCAGACTCTGTACCCCATGTACAGAGCTTTCTTAAACTCTTCTGAAACCCAAACACCTGTCAGCGCCCTCTGCTCCTCGCTGTGATCGCATGCGCTCGACTGATTGTTGATTTCCGCGCAGGTCCGGCAGAGCGTAAAGACGAGCTTTCCGCGCGAGGTTTTAAAGGGCAGAACAGGGAAGAACAGAGCGCGCGGAGGAAGAACCACGGCTCTGATGAAGCCGAAATATTCACGCGGATCTAGAAATTCTCGCCTGATTATTTTTGGGTGTCCAAGCGGGTAGGCGCATGTATAATTGACGTACGGGTAAAGGGACGTCACGTCAACGTAGCGCACTGACTCACCAGACGCCGCTGTGTACCGAAGCTTCACGGCGCACGTCCGTCCCCCGAACAGAGCCTGACGCGGTGAGAGAGGTTCTGGAATGTTTAGGTTTTCAATGAACGCGCGCACTGTCGCATCTTCAGCCTTTAATTTTACCCATTCGTGCTCCCACATGACCACGACGTGCACGCCGTAAACTGTCTCCAGCGTGCGGGATCTCTGCTCAGTCGCATTGCGAAGCTCCTCGTAGGGAAGCCCTCTGATAGGAGAAATGCCCTGAGGGTCAAAGCAAGACGCACAGCCGTGCCAAAAGCAGCCGTGGTATGAAAACACCCAATGCTCACCGGCAATCTGCGCATAACCATCTACAAAGTAGGGTCCGACCCGCTTTTCTCCGCCTTTTAACGCGTGCTGAATGTCAATGTTTCTGACGGCCGCCACCCACTCGAGCCATTGAATCGAAGCGTTTGAAAAACTCTTACACTGCCGTCGATAATCATCGGGGGACGGGATAGCCAGTGTTTTAGCCGGCAGAAAGTTTGTACGGAATACTTTACTGCACGCCGCCGCTATTGTTACGGTGCTGAACGGGTCCACGTTCGTGTCGCTGACAAACTGCTGTCTGAATTTCAGGCATCCTTGTGCCAGAAGCTCGACGTCATTGCGACAGTAACGCAGAGCTTCAGCTTTAAAGTCAAAGGCCCCTTTACACGCATCCGTGTACCAGCTAAGAAACTCATCCTGTTCGCGCTGACACATGCCGTCCACGCCGTAATCAGACGCTTGTGGATACGTACCGATGTAATTTAGATGCTCCTCCGAGCTGAATTTGTGAGGAAACGTGCCTTTGCTACAATCATCGAAGCCCAGGGCTTTTGGCATTTGACTAAGTCGCATGGCGAGAAACGAGAGTGAGTCGATGTACCTCGTTCGGAAATCAGGTTCGCTAAAGCAGAGAACTTTTGCGCCTTGCATAATCAGCGAGGGCTTCAGGCCAAGCTCAAGCATCGCATTCAGCACCAAGTAACCGTCAAAGCCGCGGGAATTATGAGCTATAAAAGTAGATCCGCGGTACATCGGTCTCCTGAAATGCAAGATAAATTGCCGTGCGCAATCCAAACCGTAAGACTCCCATCGGACACCCTTCAACGTTTTGGTACAGACTAGAAATGGTACGTGCTGACCCTGTGCGTCTGTGAATGTTTCAAAATCGTAAAAAATCAGATTACTGTCCTGCCTCTTATCCTGGGTTAGCGGTTGAATGTAACACTGATGCACATCGAGGTCTGATTTGGCCGCTAATTTTTCGCCGCAGATGTTGCATTTTAATTTAGGGCAGGTGTGAGAAGCCTTCCCTTTGGCCACGCGGTATGTGGTGTGACATTTTTTGCAGCGTTTTATCAGCGAGCATATGCTATCAGCAGTTTGAGCAGAGGAGCAGGGTTTAGTTTGCATATGCCGCACAAAACACGCATGTGAGCGACATACTCTGTTACAATCCGTACAAAATTCAGACGCCTCCTCTTCCTGAGTGCAGGAAGAAACGTTGCATACCGAGCAAAACCCTGGACAGGCGTGCGTGTATGAGTTTTTGTAAGATTTATAGCAAAAGTGGCAAATGTATTTACCCCCTATAAATCCTCCAATATTTTTAATCCCGTAATAGTGTTTCTGTGCGAGAAAAAAAAACAGCGGATTTGTTCGGTCCGGGAAATCTGTTTGAAATTTAGATAAGGGACGCTGGTCTTTTGTTCTGTAAAATATTATGATTTTACGCTGGACAATGTCCTCAAATCTACGAATGTCGCTGAAGTTGACGGGCGAATTAGCATTCAGACCTGCCCGAAGCTGCAGTTCTGTACCAAACGACGCAGCCTGCTGATCTGTGAAATGTGGGGAGATTAGAAAGGCTAAGTTTATCGCAAAGCACAGCTCATCCTGTCTATTGTTCACGACGTACAGATGACGTCTTTTTTTCTGAACAATTTCACAGTCTATTGTTTTTTCAAGTTTCCGTTTAGCACCGCCTGAAGGGTTTGTTATGATTTGCACAACAAGCTCTAGGCGAGAATCTGAAGCTACACTATCATTTGACTGTACCATACGGTCTAGCAAATCCCCGAATAAATCCATTATCTCTCCCTGGGATGGCTCAGTGACGGGTAATAATATATGATTCTGACTGTTCTGGCTCAGTATTTCTAGTTGGACCAGATCGCCGCGATGAATCTGAGGGTAAACTTCATCAACAAATTCCGCAATACCCGTCTGCACATCGATGTAAAACTGACAGAGGTCTGGAATGTCTCTGGCAGGCAGATTCAGTGTATGTCTAAATTCATGATTATTGAAGCGCTCGCGGGACAGCTGACGACCTGCTTCGAGCGAAGCAGCTTCTCCTGACCCACGTATACCTCCTCCAGACTGTACAGGTTCGTTCAACTGAAGAATGTCAGGGGAAGCTGCAGCTTCAGCAGCACCGCTCAGGTCTTCTTCCGCGATGAGACGGGTTTGTCCCCTGGATGGTGCTAAAGAGCTATCTTGTACGGGGAGTGAAATCTCTTCAACCTCAGTCCCAGGAAGACTTACGGGTTGTGTGTTAAAATTGTCATGCAAAGGCCGATGTAGGTTAAGAAGAGCGTGATCTATTAAATCAAAGTTGTTAAAATCAGTCGGTACAGGATCCGCGCTATTTTGAACGGGCTGATCGGCTTGAAACGGAATAGATGGGTTAGCGAACGCCGCTGGAATCTGATTGAGTGAATCTAACAATCTGTTTATCTCTTCCATGATAGTACAGGAGTAGAAAATGTCACACCTTTACAGCTTACCTTTGAAGCATGTTACCCAGCGTAGTTAAAACTTCAGACAGTGTACGGCTCAGATGCATGAATGTCTCCAGCGTGTCTCCTCGGCGTTCGTAATTATCCCTCCTGCTGAGCGGATTCCGATATGTCAGAGACGTCCAACGTGGACGTCAGCGGTTACGCCGTCTTTCCGGCGCTACATTTCAAGACAAAACGAAAGATAGATGATATATAAAACTTCTGTTAATAAAACAATGATATGTTAATAAAATAAAATGCTACGTTACTAATGTTATTACAACGTAGTTTCTGAAAGCCGGGTCTCCTCCTTCCGGCAGGAAGAGCGCGCCTAGTTCCTGTGGAGAGAAGCCCAAAAAATAAGAGTTCGGATAAAACTTTATTTATTTATTTTTTTCTTCCTATGAGAAGATATCTTTTTTAAATTTATTTTTATTTTGTGGGGCTTACTTCGATTCGTGCCGATGCTGCCTGTCGGTGCAGAAGTCCTGATCTCCTCCGTTTGAACTTCTAACAATAAAATAATAATCATTAAAATTAATATTAATATTTTCATTTCTATTCAGATTCAAAGACTTACCTTGACCAACACTGGCAGCGCCGTGTGAAGCGGCGTCCGGTGTTTCTGAAAACGTATCAAGAAGACATATTTGTATATATTTCTAAATAATAATAATAATAATAATAATAATAATAATAATAATAATAATAATAATAATAAGAGTCCAAAAAAAAACTGACCTTGTTTTACATGGGACGCGTCGCGAGAAGCGTTGGTTTGCGTCTCTGGAGAAAAAAAAAAAAAAAAAAGAGAGGAAAACATAATCTATTTTACTTCCAAAGGTGAAGTAAAAGACAGGATGCGTCGCCAAGAAGTGACGTAACATGCACGAGGTTGTTTGCAGAAGCTTATTGCAGCGGTGACTTTTGAAAAGAAATAATAAATAAATAATATTACCTATCGTGCATGTAGTAATGGCTTCCGATTGTTCACAATCAATCCGTGGAGCTGAGCCCTCATCTCCGGGAACCGGACCCTCGACGACCGGACGTCTGCGGAGCCTGTTGACGACTTGACGGATTGCCGGGATGCTAGCCTGTATGCCAGACCGGTCCGGGGCTGATCCAGACTCTTCAAGCTGAGGAATGGACCGGATCACGCCGGGACGTATATTGTCCTCTGGTTCCGGCAGCCGGGCCGCTGCTCTAAATAAATCTGGTGAGTAAAGCATTTGGAAAACAAATATTTTAAATCATGATATAATGACAGACGCTACGTTTTAAATAAGAAAAGAAAGACGTACCGTAATCTGTTTGCGTAAGCGTTATTCCCTCCCATTCATCAAAAAAATCTGGTAAAGGAAAAAAAGCAAATAATTTTAGTTAAAAAATAACTTTTAGAAAAAAGATGAATCGTTGATTTTAATACTCACCTGCCCCAAGATCGTTTCTCGATGGAGGCGAGTGGATCTGTGCGATCGTTATAATTTCTAAATACCGGATAAATTAAAGTTAATCAGTAAGTCTGATAAATGAAAAGCCTAGACATGAAGAAGTTTTTTTCCCTACCCCGTGACATGGTTGCGTTGTGAGGTTGTCTCTCGGAACGAGGTGATTTTTAGAAGTGACTAAAGGACTGGTTTTATATTTCTTTTGGAAACGTACATCGATAATTTGTTTCTCTGTTTTTTTTCAGATAAGAAGCAACCGTTGTTGACAGGTTTCTTGACCGTTACGGGGTCATTAAGCAATAAAAACTCATTTTTGACACAGAGAATGTTTTGTTTGTATTATCTCAGCTAACAGCTTGCTGACACTTCTCTGTAAGTTATGTATGTTTACCACACGTTTCTGTTAAATATATGAGCATCCATAGGTTAAAAAACCCTTTCTCTTAAACATGGACCAGGTGTCTGATTTTTAAAACTTTTTTCCCGGCTACGGGGGGTCATTAAGCAATAAAAACTCATTTTTGACACAGAGAATGTTTTGTTTGTATTATCTCAGCTAACAGCTTGCTGACACTTCTCTGTAAGTTATGTATGTTTACCACACGTTTCTGTTAAATATATGAGCATCCATAGGTTAAAAACCCTTTCTCTTAAACATCACATTTTTTTCTTCCGGCTACGGGGGGTCATTAAGCAATAAAAGCTTACTTGGCGAGAGAGAGAATGTTTTGTTTGTATTATTTCAGCTAACAGCTTGCTGACGCTTCTCTGTAAGTTATGTATGTTTACCACACGTGTCTGTTAAATATATGAGCATCCATAGTTTAAAAACCCCTTTCTCTTAAAGAAGGACCAGGTGTCTGATTTTTAAAACTTTTTCCCAGCTAGAGGGTCATTAATCAATAAAAGCTTACTTTGAGACAGAAAGAATGTTCTGTTTGTATTATCTCAGCTAACAACTTGTTGCCACTTCTCTGCAAGTTAACCCAAGTGTTAGAGGATTTAAACAGGGACAGTTAAAGGAACTTTTTTTCTCTTCCTTCAGTAAAAAACAGACTCAAAACGCATGAGCAGCAGATAGACGCGTGTAGAAAAAAGGTACTCGTTTTATCAGTTAAAACTCTACAAATATCATAATAAGTTAGCTTTTTTTTTTGCTCTTCTTTCAGACCAACAAGAGAACACATGTCCCACCACCGAGGGGAAAAAGGATTTTGCAGACTGAAGGAGCAAAAACAACGTTTTTTCTTTTCCCATCCATTTATTAGCACTTTTTTTTTTTTTTGCTAACACTTCTATTTTTTTACTTCTCTTTTTGCATTTATCATAATAGTTTAATTCTTCTTCTTTTTTTCCAATAGTTTATCAACGCGAAAGTCACTGAAAACACACCAACAGAGGGTCGTAAAAAGCCTGCTGCAGACAAGAGGGGGTGCTTGCCACACGGGCCAGTAGAAGAGCGGGGGTGTAAATACAAACAGACTCAGAGAGGATTTTTGCAGCCAGCAAAAAAACTTTTTTTCACTCTTCCCACCCTGTAAACTCTGTTTATACTACTTTTTGCATTTCCCATGATAAGTTTGCTCTTTTCCAGTAGACCCAAAAGACTCAAAGGCGAAAAACCACGTCTCATCGCTGAAGAAATACTGATTGCATCAGAGTGACACGCATATGGAGAAGGTAAGGGATTTTTTTTGTTTTTTCCCCAAAACTTTCTTTACCTTATTTTATTACTCTTTCTCTTAGACGTTTTTTAATTTTCTTCTTTTTTTTTTTTTTCCCTTCCCCCCCGGACCCCTCTTTATACCTCTAGACTCGTTCGGACATGCCCCTAACATGTCCAGGCACACCGCCCAGGCATGACGTACGTCCAGAAGACATGTCCGGGCATGTCCAGGCACACCGTCCAGGCATGCCGTACGTCCAGAAGACATGTCCGCCCAGGTATGACGTACGGACATACGTCATTTCCGGACATCACGTGGTCTAGGGACCGCCGCCGGATGACCTCACTTCCGGACATCACGTGGTCCAGGGACCGCCCACGGATGACGTCACTTTTAGAGCCACGCCTGGGAGGAGGGAGATGACGTACGGACATACGTCACTTCCGGACATCACGTGGTCCAGGGACCGCCCCTCACCCAGGTTACGCCCACTTATGACGTGGCACACGCTGATTGGGTCACAGAGGGGGAGGGACTTTCGGTTCATTAAGATACGCCTACTTATGACGTGGCACACGCTGATTGGATCACTGAGGGGGCGGGACTTCCGGTTCATTAAGATACGCCCACTCGTGACGTGGCAGCTTCTCATTGGATCACAAAGGGGAGGGGCTTCCGGATCGTTAAGCCACGCCCACTTGTGACGTGGCAGCTTCTCATTGGATCACAAAGGGGAGGGGCTTCCGGATCGTTAAGCCACGCCCACTTGTGACGTGGCAGCTTCTCATTGGATGACAAAGGGGAGGGACTTCCGGTTCATTAAGCCACGCCCACTTGTGACGTGGCAGCTTCTCATTGGATGACAGGGGTCATAAATCATTTTTTGACATAAAGTGGGTCCCTTCTTTATTCATGTCCACTAATGACGTTTATGTAGGTAGATAAATGCTGAATAAGGTGGGGTAGGCTGCTAATTAAGGCGGTGTGAACCACAAATTCCGGTGGAACTAAGATGACAGGACCTGCTTTGAGTGGTAACAATGTCCATGACACATTCTCTATCAGTATAAAAGGAATAAATATGCTATATGTGATATTTCTGTATCTATTTTTCACAGTCGGAGTTCCAGAAATGAAGAAGCAAGACACAATCTAAGCTTCGCCGGATTCTTGCCCTGTTTTCATTTGTGCGTCCAGTCCAGTCCAGCAGCGCAGAGGCTCTGGTTCATTATGTTCCACCTGCTGACGGATCAAACGGTGAATGGCAGCTGTCAGGGATCCTCCTCTGAGTGCAAAAAGAGCGCTGTTGGAGACGCGCTCCAGCTGCCCACTTTTTCCACAGCGGCCAAAGTCAGAGTGATCATCACGTTCACGCTGTGCGCAGTGTCAGCCGTGTGCAACTTGGTTGTGCTGTGGGCTGCCAGCAAAGGCGGGAAGCGCAAATCCCACGTCAGGATCCTCATAATGAACCTAACAGTGGCGGACCTGCTGGTGACTTTCATCGTGATGCCCGTGGACGCAGCGTGGAACATCACAGTGCAGTGGCAGGCGGGAGATGCCGCCTGCAGGCTGTTGATGTTCATGAAACTGGTGGCAATGTACTCCTGCGCTTTTGTAACTGTGGTCATTAGTCTGGACAGACAGTCAGCCATTCTCAATCCTCTGGGTATCAGCGAGGCCAAAAGAAAAAGCAAAATCATGTTAACTGTGGCTTGGACCATGAGCGTGGTCCTCTCACTCCCACAGGTAAGGAAAAACCTATTTTAACCTATAAGTTCTGCCACTCAGGGGCGTCACATCAAATAAGTTCCCTGCACGATTGCTACAGGAGAGCAGCTTGAATGCCTTTCACATCAGGGGTTTTTGAGAGGAAATTAAAACTTTTTTTTCAATAAACTCATCTGTTTAACCTTGTGGCTGAAGTGCAAGTTCAAAAAGGATTGCATGGGTTCCACTTCAACAGCTGTTGAATTAGTCCGAGATGCTGAGAAACAAACATTTGCAACATAAATGAGATTTCTTGTTACTGCGGGCTCACAGCGGGTTTTTAGAAATCAGGAAGGAAGTTGCTAATCAAGAATCAATTTACTCAAGAGCTCAGTTAACAGTATTACCAGTGTTGTCAGCTTGTGCTGCAGCCACCTCTCCTCCTTTAGCATAGTTAATCACCCCACTGACCTCCTGTTTTTCAAATCCGGTAATGTGCATGTTGTTCTTAACTTTACCTTCAGTTCAAATCTAAAGAGTTGACAGTATCTTTGTGCGAAATATTTATGTTGTTTACGTTGGTTACTTTTTACAGCACATCACCATGCTGTTTTGTCCCATTGTGACTGTTTTAGTGAGCTTTTTATTCTAACATACCATTTTATTTTTGTATTTATGCAGCTTCTGCACAAGCATTTCCTTCTGGACTGGGAAAATAAATATCTATCCATCCACCTATTTTGGATATTTTTAATGCCACTACTGTAATAATTATAAAGATCCTGTGTAAAAAGAAGCTAATGTGCTATTTTTCATATATATATATTTTTTTAGATATTTTTAAAATAGTTTTCATTACAATGTCCTGGAAAAAAATACAACATGAATGATTTTTTTTTTTTTTGGACAATGAGTCTGGATTAAAATTTGTAATTAAAGCTGCAAGCAGCGATGAATGCTTTTGCACCAATGGCAACACTTGGCCTACCACCGCCTCCCCTGGTGACCTCCCCTGCCCCCAATTCTGAAACTGCAGAGGACGTCATTTAGGCTTTAAAAGGACAAAATTCCGGTCTCCGGGAGGTGGGACTAACTTGTACTCCAATGATTGAGAAGCACATGGGTTCAAGGATGGGACTAGCATCATGTATAAAATTTGATGCACATATCTTGTTTTATGTGGGAGTTATATCAACTTTTTTATGACGAGACATCAAACTTTGAGGCCCTTCCCAACCTACACGCCTTGGATTCTGTAAGCGTTTAACACAACTTTTAATCACACATCTCTCCTGAGCATGCTGACAATTTTTTGTGTCAATAGGATAAAACTTCTAGGACGAGTTTGTTAAAATGTGCATCAAAGAAAATGGCAAAAATGACCCAAAATGGCACCTTTTTCAAAATGGCCAATTTCCTGTTTAACTTAGCCCATAACTCCAAAAGGCTTTTTTGTCGATCTTGACAAAGAGTCAATTGAGTGTGTGGGGCTAACCAATTAAATTATTCTAGGAGGCACTAGCTGTCCATATTGAGACTTATCTAATCTGTTTCTCTATGACTGTTAACAGCCTGACCATCATCACTTTTACCAAGTTTGGTGGAGATCAAATGTTTAATTTGATCTCCACCAGTTTCAGACTGAAAGGCCATTTCAGTCGGCCTTCGCACCGCCTTTGGTGCTCGGGGCTAATTACGAGTGGCTATAAAACATACACAAAGTGCTCAAATGCACTCAACAAAAATATAAATGCAACACTTTTGTGTTTGCGCCCATTATTCATGAGCTGCACTCACAGATCTGATCTCCCCCAGGCCCTCCCAGTAAAGAAAAACTGCACATTTTAGAGTGGCCTTTTATTGTTGCTAACCACAGGCACACCTGTGCAATAATCATGCTGTCTACTCAGCTTCTCGATATGCCACACCTTTGAGGTGGGATGGATTATCTTGGGAAAGGAGAAGGGCTCACGAACAGATTTAGACAGATTTGTGAACACTATTTGAAGGAAATGTTCCTTTGTGTTTGTAGAAAAAGTTTAATCTTTGAGTGCAGCTCATGAGAACTGGGAGCAAACACAAATTCAATTCAATTCAACTTCAACTATTTGATATAGCGTCAAATCACAGCAATGCCATCTCAAGACGCTTTACAGACAGAGAAGAAAACATAATGAAAGCCAATTCATAATAGCCTATATAAGGAAACCAATAGATTGAGTTGGATCCAACTCAATCTCCCATCCTGAGCAAGCACACTGGCAACAGTGGGAAGGAAAAAACTCCCTTTTAACAGGAAGGAAACCTCCGGCAGAACTTGGCTCAAGGACAGGCAGCCATCTGCCTCTGCTGTGTGGGGGGAAGAGGACAGAAAGACAACAGACAACCGGAACTGCTACTCCCGGCCAGGGAGACCTGCTGAGACAGGAGACATACATGTTAATGATGCAACACTGTTATTGGGGGGGGGGGGGGGGGGGGATAAAAGAGAGAGATAAAGAGAAAAAGAAAGACGCTCAGTCTATCAGGAAATGTCCCTCAGCAGTCTAAACCTATAGCAGCATAACTAAGGGATGCTAACCATCCCTAGCTATAGGACTTATCAAAAAGATAAGTCTTCAGCCTAGTCTTAAAGGTGGGGAGGGTGTCTGCTTCCCTAACACTAACTGGGAGCTTATTCCATAAGAGAGGGGCCTGATAACCAAAGGCTCTGCCTCCTGCTCGGCTCTTTGAGACTCTAGGAACCACAAGCAAGCCTACAGTCTGCGAACGAAGTACTCTGCTTGGTATATAAGGAACTATGAGGTCTTTGATATATAGTGGTGCCTGGCTGTGGAGGGCTTTATATGTAAGGAGAAGGATTTTGAATTCTATTCTAGATTCAAGAGGCAGCCAATGAAGAGAGGCTAAAACTGGAGAAATACGATCTCTCCTGCTGGTTCTGGTCAGGACTCTGGCTGCAGAATTCTGGATCAGCTGAAGGCTTTTCAGGGCATATTTAGGACAGCCCAGTAATAGAGAGTTACAGTAATCTAGTCTCGAAGTAACAAAAGCGTGAACCAGTTTTTCTGCATCACTCTGAGACAGAATGTCCCTAATTTTGGCTATATTACGTAAATGAAAGCAGGCTGTTTTAGTTACCTACTTAATATGTGGGCCAAAGGATTACTGCAGTCTTATCTGAGTTTAAGAGGAGAAAATTTCTAGACATCCAAGTTTTTATGTCTATGAGACAATTTTGTAGCCTATCAGGCTGATTTGTTTAATCTGGTTTAAAGGATAAGTATATTTGAGTATAATCTGCATAACAATGAAAGTTTATTCCATGTTGTCTAATAATTTTGCCTAAAGGGAGCATATATAGCGTGAAGAGTATTGGTCCAAGTACAGAACCTTGAGGAACTCCATGACTTACTGTAGTTTGTGAGGAGGACTTGTCATTTACATGAACAAACTGAAGTCTATCAGATAAATATGATTTAAACCAGCTTAACGCTGTACCTGTAATTCCAACCACCTGTTCTAGTCTCTGTAACAGACTGTTATGATTGACTGTATCAAATGCAGAGCTAAGATCAAGCAAGATAAGTACGGACACAAGTCCTTTGTCTTAGGCCATAAGAAGGTCATTAGTAACTTTCACCAATGCTGTCTCAGTGCTATGATGAGCTCTAAATCCTGACTGAAACTCTTCGAATAAATTATTTCTGCTCAGGTGGGCATGTAGCTGAGCTGAAACTATTTTCTCCAGAATTTTGGACATAAACGGAAGATTAGATATAGGTCGATAATTTGCTATCACCTCTGAATCCAGAGATTGCTTTTTAAGTAAAGGCTTGATTACAGCAGTTTTAAATGATTGTGGTACATATCCTGTCACTAAAGACATATTGATAAGATTTAATAGTGATGTATCAATTAAAGGGAAAATATCCTTAAAGAGGCTCGTTGGGAGAGGGTCTAAGATACAGCTGGATGGTTTAGATGAAACTGTTTAGACACAAGTCAGATCCTGGTTCTAAGGATGCTTTGGAGACCACAACAGGTCTCCGCTCAACATTATAGGTAGAAAGTATTGCGTCTATATTTTTTGTTCAGTGTAAGAGAAGAAGAGTTCTCTCACGATGCTTATGATTTGCTTCTCCACTCCTACTACAAAGACTCATTAATGTAGTTTCAGACTTTCTATGTGTAGGAGGTGAAACCAGGAATTTATCATGTAATCATGTGTATATTGAAATTTGATCAGGTTCAAAGAGAATCTAAACAAATATCAGGATTTCGGTTCGATTTGATTTTTATCTCTGTCACCTGAACGTGGGGTGAAGGAAATACTCATACATCATAAATGAGGAAGAATAGATGTTTTTTTTCCTTAACTGTCTCTAACAGGAGAACCGGTGGACCACTGGTATGATGATTCTTATCCTGAAATGAGCCCCGCTTGCTGGGCAGAGGTCAGCATTAGGTCTGCTGGAACAGCAGCAGCTATAGCTTTCCCCCTGGATTTCAGACAGTGACTATGCTGACCAGGTTGTGCAGAGGAGGAAGGAATCTCTGGAGGACCTAATTGAAAAACAGTGTAATAACATTATACACACTAATGAGACATGACAGGGCCATAAGTGGGATGCTGGAGAGTGAACTCTTGATATTTTATACATACGTTTAACTCACGGTGCAGAACAGAACAGGAGCACCAAAGCAGGATGAAAAATATGCAAACAAGCCATCCAGAAATGTGCACTGAAACTCAACAAGCTTCTGCAGAAGAACATCCACCAGAGTTAAAGAAGGAAAAAGAACCAGAAATGTTCTTGCTGCAGCGCAGTCTTTCCTAATGCTCACTGCCATTGGGCAATGGTCAATGGCAGTGCAGGAGGAAAGAAGGTAATAATTTTGATAATATGACAGTTTCAGTCTGTGAGGCTGCAACTGTGTAGAAGTCCCAGCCAGTGCAGTAAAGACCTACTGCACGGTTTTTCCAGGAAAGCCTTAATAGATTGATATTTACAGTACAGTTCATGAAAACATTTCATGAGGAACTTCAGGCTCAAGGAGTTTTAGTGTTATAAGTGTCTTGATGCCACCTGAAGCAGTACATCATCAAGGTAAAAGTAATAGGGGCGTTGCAGCCATTCTACCCTACTGTGGCAGGCGATCGTCTGTGATTCCAGTTTGCCAGTTTGCCCCTTGTGTAACCACCGCTGCCCTGGGGCAGACTGACATGAACAAAGCAACCAATGTGCGCCAGCAGGCTTGTTGGCCACCTCGGATGCGGACACACCGCCAGCAGAGAAATCAGTAGGATTTTGTGTTCTGATGGCTCATTGGAGAACTTTTCCTGGAACAGCGATGCAATGTTCAACCTCAATCATGAGAGCCATTTGCTCTTCGGTGGTGTCATGTTTACCTTGAAGTTGCATATAAACTTGGCTAAGTTCAGTCTTGGCTTGGTCTGTTTCAAGTTGCAGCTCAGATAAAGAAGCCTCAGCAAATTCCCTTTTCTGTTTAAAAGTAACAATTTTGAGATAAAGTTATGTGTCATATGATGTCATCCTTTCCAAGCATAAAAAATATGAATGTTTGACATTGTTTGTGCATTAAAATTAGTTCAAATTTACACAGGTGTTAATGTGTTAACATCTATATGCAAGAACATTTTATTAGATTTCATTTGGTACAACTTTCAATGCTATAGCCTTAACCTCTGGGAAGCTACAATGCAAACAAAGACATAATATCCCAAATTTTGCATTGTTTTTGAAAATCGTCAACAATAAAACTACATGGCTCTTGAGGCAGGCATAGCCAAGGTCTAAGATAAAAAATAACTGGTATATTTATTTAAGTTAGACCTTGGAGAATGGGAAAAATATCAGTTTGCATATGTTTGATGAAAAAGGTCAAATTTGAAGAGGTCTAATCTTCCAGCTTTTCAGATTTTGTACAAACCTCTCTGTCATCTTTCTGGGTCTTGTTGGTGAGACATTTAGAATGTTTCTCAGGCTCATGACAGGGCTGCTTCCTGTCCTTAATAAGTTAAGCAGGAAGTTCAGATCCTGGGGCTCTGAATGTAATCAGGAGATTCTTCAGGTTTTCAGATTTCTGTGATGGATCATCTGAAATCTTTGATGCCTGAAAGGACCCATTTTTGGGGTCAGCTGGAACCTCAAAGATGGGCACCAAAGGTGTACCACACCTTGCTTTCTTGTGTTGTTTTAATTCCCTTTGATCTTCTTTTCCACTTGTCTGCACAGTCAAAATATGGAGTTCTCTGCTGTTGCCTTGATCTTTCTCAGTCTGATCAATGGACTGATTTGTCTTTGCAATCATTTTGGGTGGAACTTCTGATCCCGGGCCACCAAAAGTGATCTTGTGGGGATTCTCCTGGTTCTCAGAATCCTTGCAGACAGCAGTGTGGGAAAACGTCCACTCTTGACAGAAACGTCAGAGTTGGACTCCACTTTGTCCTGAAAAACGGATGGATTTTTAACCAATTTTGGTAACTGAGGAAATTCCTCAAGGTAATCCTCGTAGGTTTTGTCCATCGATTCCAAGTGGGGATCCCAGACAGGCTCCATAGGCCTATTTTTCGTGGACTTCTTGAGTCGTTTCCTTTGAGTTTGAAAATCACTTGCACTTTGTTCCTGAGGGAACAACTTTGTTTCTTGTGTAACTGGTGTTTCATTCTCCGACGCTTTGGTGGAAAGTTTTCTACTGTGGACAAGAACTTTTGCAAAGGTCTCCATAGTCAAAATAAATTATAGAACTTCTCTGTTTCCTCTTTCCAAAATCTGGAATCTGGATGCGTACTGAGATGCGAACCTGGATGTGTACCTAGATGCGTTCTCTAAATGTACTGACTTGATGACAGAAGCAACAAAATTTTATAGGGACTGTCATGTCACCTATAATATCACAAAGCATCTTAGAAACAAAGTCACATAAAAGCAAACCTATGTTCCATTTTTGCTTGAATCATTCTATAACTGTTGCTAGGCTATAGTAATCTGGTCTCCTCCCTTCCATTCAAGATCAGGAGTCCTGCTTCATGTTGCCAGGCAACAGCAGCAGCTTAGTCAAATGCAGCCAAAGTTCTGAATCAGGAAACTTTCAACAGCCATAAAATTAAAACCGTGGCAGTGTCCAAATGTCCATCCTATTCCCTAACCCCCCTTTACTAAATAGGGCTACACTATATGGCACACTACATAGTGCATTCATTTTGTTAACAATTCGGAAACAAAGCTGGCTATTTTATCCACGTCGCAGATCATGTGACTGCTGATTGTCCCCAAAGGAACCACCACACATAATTCCAAATCCAATCCAAACTCGTGAAGAAAAAGAAATTATTTTCTTGTATTTTACTCTCTGGGCTGCACGGTGGAATAGTGGTAAGCACTGTGGCCTCACAGCGGGTCACTGGTTCAATCCTTGACTGGGGCAAGGTTTGGTCAGTGGAGTTTGCATGTTCTCCCTGTGTATGTGTGGGTTCTCTCCAGGTACTCTGGCTTCCTCCCACCATCCAAAGACATGCATGATAGGTTAATTGGTTACTCTAAATTGCTCCTAGGAGTGAGCGTGAGTGGTTGTTTGTCTCTGTGTGGCCCTGCGATTGAGTGGCGAGCTGTCCAGGGTGTACCCAGCCCTTTTCCCAAAGCCAGCTGGGATAGGCTCCAGCTTCCCCGCGTCCCTGAATTGGATTAAGCGGTTTAGAGAATGAATGAATGAATGTTATTCATTTTTTTAGTTGCATATTTATTCAACAAATAAGGACACAAAATGAGTAATGAGTAAACTGTCATTGTATACTACAGTTAATTTAGTGGCATTACACTAAAGATACAAACACATTAATTCATACTAGCCTAAATTACTGTGAATGACTGTGGAATAGAATAATTGTTCAAAAGTACATGCCACAAACACGTAAATAAGTATATACACCTCTTAGTTATTTCACATACTTTTGTGAGATCAGGTTGTTCCCAGAAATGGAATAAAACATGTTGAGATGAAATCCAATAAGCTAAAAAGTTAATAATGTACAAAGCTGTGAAAGGATCACAGCACATTTTAGATGCTATTCCAACATATGGGAACAAGCTCCTCCATGTTCTCATGTCATCCGTTACCAACATCTAGGGAGCTCTTAAACGTTCAGTAAGAGACCAAAGTCATTAAATGATGATGCCAAGTGGGTATATGACATGTACCTACGTGATGGAAAGGGAGCCTGACAATCCGTCAAGGGTTTGACAAGTTGGGAGTGAGAATGTGTTGGATAAAGTGAGGCAGAGTAATATTCTACGTTTTGGTTCAGACAGTTCAGGTTAAGCCTCTCCAATTGTCATTTTAACACAGTTTGGTCATCTGCGCAGGTAAATTTAATGACAAATGTAGATAATCAGACAATTGTGAGTCAAAAAGTCATGTCTTATACATAATCTGATGGTCTCTGGAACTTAATTAATTTTTGGACAAAACCAGAAAAGCCTGGGGCTTATTCTCACAGAACCAAACAATCTCAATGTTAATAAAAACCATGCCAGCCATCAAATTTCAAAACAGCTTTAGGCATTAAATTGTGTTTTTATTACTATCAAGTGGTGAGAAATATTTTCATGGTGTTGGATTTAAAGGCTTAATACTGGTCAAAAAGAAGGAGGATGCTATACATCCAGTGTTTTGTGTTCTTTCTCCTTGGCATTTGATTACATTAATCCACCATATAATGATGCAGCCTGTAAGTGACAATTATTTTGACCAGTCACTGGATTGCCGTGCTTCAGGCTCTACCCTTTATGGTCAGGTAAGTAAGACTGTGACCTTGATGGTGTGAAAAAAATGCTAATTCTGTTGGAAAAGTTGGAAAAATGCCTTGTAATCCTTTCTTTTCTATTATATATTTTATATACAGTATATATATATATATATATATATATATATATATATGTATATATATCACTTCAGACAATCCTTTTACCCTTTCCTTTTACCACAGGACCACCAACACATTTTTTCTTCTTAAAAAGTGAAGACTTTTCAAGTTAGGGCAAGAGCAGATCCTTTATTGATCAGACTCAGATACAACCCGTGAATATCTGTCCCGAACCCACACTGATGAGCATGTCAAGACTTTTTTCTCTTTGAAACATGTACACAGGAGGACAGAGAATTCTTTCAGACATGCATAGATCACTATTGTCACTACACCAGTTTATTGTAAATTCTCAAGGTATAAGGTTTGCTAAAATTAGGAAAACGCATAGGAAAAAAAAACTATTTTAGTACCTTGTTAGTTTGTTTAATTATTTTTCTGTAAATATTTATATATTTATTTAATTGTTTATCTATTCATTTAGAATTTAAATTTTTTCAATTATTTTTTCATTTTTAATTTTTTATTTCTGGAATTAGTTGATGGCATCATTGTATCTACTGAATAGCTGGTTAGCTGGTTGTCTTCACTGTTATCTGTGTTCACTAATCAGCAGACCTGAAATTTAGTTATTACATGTTTTTTCATTCATTCATTCATTTTCTGAACCGCTTAATCCAATTCCCGGTTGCGGGGAAGCTGGAGCCTATCCCAGCTGGCTTTGGGCGACAGGCAGGGTACACCCTGGACAGCTCGCCAGTCCATCACAGAGCTACATGTTTTTTTCTTTTTTTTTTTTTTATATCTATCATTGATCAACAATAACGTTACAGTCAGCAGCATCTTGATTTTCTAATTTAGTTTTTCATTTAATTTCATTTAATTTAGTAGCCTAAATGTTGTGGGCCAAGCTTGCTAATTTTGGTTTAAAATTAATTTAGGGTAGTTTCTGTTTATGTGCTTATCCGTTCATTATAATTTTTTTTTTTAACATTGTTCTAGCTTATCATACAGCTATTTGCCACTTTAGCAGAGTCCAATTATTCAGGATCTGATAGGGTCATTGTGTATGATGTAGGTCTGGGCCAAAATGCCAAGGTCAATTTTTTTCTTTCCAGTCTGCCTCTGGACACACCTTAATCAAACAAGAAGGTCACCAAAGAGATCATGACAAGGTTTTGGCTCGTTTTAATTTTAATCAGGTGTGTTAAAGCAAGGAAACGTCTACAACCCCTTGAGGACAGGACTTGCCTATCCCCAAGTTACAGTGTTTGATTGACTGTTGGCTAAGCTGCTGGTTTAAAGGTTTAACTTTTTCTGCAAATTAGCTGAAAACTAAGCTGAGATAAAGCAGTTGTGGAAACAGAATTGCTTATGACTAAACAATATTCAAAGTGAGCAAGAAGCGAGTGAACCGATTTGTTTAAAGTGGAACTATTATGTGCATTTCAGGCTAATTTATTTTTATTTCTGAGACCGGAAGGGCTGGGATTGATTGAGTTATTGTCACAAATCGCTTTATTTACTTCAGACCGACCCGCTCCGTAGGTTGTCAGATCAGCCTGTGGGCAAAACGAGTGGATTGAGACTCTTCCGCATTAAGCCCCGCCTCCTGCCACTGCGCTACATCGGTAGCGCGCACCACAACTGCTTTTGTTAACCAGAAGAAGGTAACCAATCACCGAACCTTATCCCCCGGGACATCACAAGGATTTTGAAGTAGAAAAAAACTCTCTAAAATGACGTTTTTCGTCGCTATGGAAACCGAACTCAAACCGGAACTCAAATTCAAACATGCGTTTAGGTGATAAAAAACAGTGCCGTTCACATGTCTGATGAGCATTCAACACTGTAACCCTGTGGAAAGCTCAGAAAACTTGAAATACCATAATAGCACCCCTTTAAAGTGAAATATCAATCCTTTCTGGTTGTTGTTTTTTCAAATTAACAAAAGGTGGAATATTTGCAGGTTACTTTATGCTGCTAATTTTAAACTTTATTTCCAAAAAAATGGTTGTGGAATAAGTTTAAATGGATGTATTCAGCTATGAAGTGGCACGATAGTGTCAGAGCCTCGTCGAGTGGTGAAACATGAATTAGTGTAAACAAAAGCTGTATATACATTCAGATAGATGTGAATTCTGTATATCATTACATGCAGACTGGGGTTGTTATCATGGTACTTTATTTCTGTGGAAGTTTTATTGCCATGTTTTAGAAGAAGGTTTTTTTTGGGTCTAGATTACCCAAGAATCTGATATTTGTATAATGTAAGTTTTACTTTTTTTTCATCTTTTGTGTTTTTGCAGTGCTGGTCTTAAAGTGAGTCATGATTGGATTGGATCAGACACAATGGAACAAATTGTGATTTTTTGTTTTTTCATTTTTTTTTATTTTGAGGTTGAAGAAAAAAAAAAAAAGCACACTTTCTACATCTGCCTTTCATTCACCAACAAAGGTTCATTTAAAGTTTTGTTGAGTCATTACTGGGGAAACAAGTCAGTGCTGAATGCTCAGCACTGCATAAACTAGCCGACTTCTCCAATGCCTTGCAAATGAGGAGTGGCTAACAAGACAACAACACTCTCAGCACAAGCAGAATATATTGTGTTGCTCTTAATGTAGGCAATAACATGTAAGCTTAAAAAATGGTATGTCCTGTGGACATGTGTAGTAGGTCGCAGTTCTTGATGTTTACGCTTTGGATGCTGAGGCTGAAGTCTAATAACATGATTTTACTCAGTTTGGTTTTCCCTACATGGGCTATATGTAGTTACAAAACTATTTAGCTCACTGCAGTCATTTCCTTTAATTTTATCACAAGAATATTGTCAGACAATAATAGTAAGTTTACCAATTTAGTTGATCCTGATTTATTCAAACAACATCATCTTGTTTTGATTATGAAAAGGAGTCTGAAATTTACTACATGGTGAGATTAAGGATAATTCTAATACCAAGTTTCCTGTAACGACACAGGAGATGGGACCCAAAGGAACCAGAAGACCTCAGGACTGGTTACAGACTTTATTGACAATAACGGGGGACGAGGAAGCAGGGGGACGAGGCTAACGCAAGGACGGCTTTAAGTCCTCTTAGAGGATCCCAACTGGGTCCTGCTGGTGATGACAGGAGGGTTAGTGAAAGATGGCACACAGGGAGAATCCAGCTCCAGGGAAAAATGCCCAAGGAGGAAGAAAAGGAGTTCCTCTCACCCGATATTATTGGGGGTTTGTCCACAATCCAAAATCCAAGTCCAAAATCCAGTCCAAGGTCCATACACCGAATAGTAACGCGAGGGGAAGAGGCGAGGGAAAAACTCTGGGCAGGCAGGTTCTCGGGAGACGGGGGAACAGGGCAGGAATACAGGGTTATCTTGAGTCACAGAAGGCTGGAAACGAACAGAGAGAATCTGACGATCTAGCAACCAACAATCCTGGGCCCGCTGTTTAAATAGAAGGAGGCACAGGTGGTAATCATCAGCACAGGAGGGTGCCTTCAGGGACGACTGGGAAAAATCATGACATTTCCAGAGGAAACTATGATGTAGCCACCTCCAGTCACGACAAGAAGTCTTGTGCAAGATGAAAACATGCAACCGGTGCACCAGATCATTACTACTGCTTGCAGTGTAGTTATTGAAATTCCCCTTCAGTCTGCCTGTCCACAATTGCTCAAAATACCTCCATCTTTTGCGTTCACAGCTTTAGCCAGGAGATGCTTTAGCACAGAGTTTGAAATTACTGGGTGTGAAAGAAAATAAAGGAAATAAATAAACAAATGTTAAATTCATAAGAGGCCTTGAATTCAAGTGAGATGCTGAAACCAGGTTAAGGCAGTTTCTCCACATAGTCAAATTGGATTTCTGATCAGGAGCAGCATGCTCATAGGTTATTTACCAGAAATGCTTTCAGGAGGACTTCATTTAGCAAAGAAGCTTTTCAAGTGTCTAATGATGTTTTCACAGCCTCAGGCAAGGGAGAGTGGCGCATACCAAAGTGACACAAGTCCAGATGTAACTAATACATTTCTTATATAAACCCAATTAAAATGTGACACAGTGATAATAGATGCATAGCTCCTTCTATGTATGTTTAGCATTTGAGGATACTAATGGCATTGGTAACACTTTGCAATACAGGTACAAATCATATACTTAAGTAATGTGTAACTCATGATGAACTAATGTGTTTATTAATGAAGACTTTATCATGAATTCCTGTTGCTTATTATGAACTAATGATTATGTCAGTGTTGATTCATGTGTTTACTTGATGTTAAATTGATCATCAATTAAACACTGTTAATTCATCAATATGTTTACATATTTGCTAGTTTAAATAGACACATATAATTTATTTCCCTGCTACTGATTTTCTTTTCATTTTTATGTATGCAAGGCACACTCAAAGAAGTTAATGTGGGTGAAAATGGATGCAAAAGTGCTTTGAGTAATTATTAATAAAGGTTGATTGTAGTTTTTTTTTTGTTTTTGTTTTTTGTTGTTGTTTCTAAAGCAGCTATGTATTTGATATAAAGCATTTCCATACAAACCAGTGCCATATCTTTGTTAAATGTACTGCATTAATACAGTGATTTCAAAACCCTAATAATCACTCCAAGCGCTTTTACATTTCCATGTTCACCCAAGTGAACTCCTTTGAGTGTGTCTTGCTTTAAATAAATTGAAAATAAAAGTAGCAGGGAATTAAATAATATATTTGTATCTAAACCAGCAAATTTGTTGATATATTGATAAATTAACAGTGAACTCATGTGTATCAGTTGATGGTCACTTAGAGGTCAAGTAATCACATAAGTTTACATTGAGATCATCATTAGTTCATGTTGAGCAACAGGAATTAACAATCAAGTCTTCATGAGTTAAGTTAAGTTACGCATTACTCAAGCATATGATTTATACGACTTTTGTAAAGTGTTACCATGACATCAATGTAAGGAACTGAAAAATGTGTGTGCTTGTATGTAGTCAATTCCACACAGTCTTGTATACATACAAGCTGTATCTGTACATTAACATGTAACTCAAAGTCAGTCCTGCTTTTTAGATATTAATCAGTTAACTGAGGAAATAAAACTGATCATGAATCGGTTTCATCTGCTGTTGTACAAATGGAAGAGACAAGATGTGGAAATAAGAGGCAGTTAGCGAGACCAGCTCTGTAAAGGAATCGTCCTGCAGGTTGTGGCCACAGACCATTTCCTTGTCTTCATCCTTTCTGGCTGATTGTGTTCATGCTTGCATTTTGCTACTTACCCCTGCTATTAGAGGTGGCATGAAGTGGTGTTTGAAACACAGAATTTCCTCAGGTAGAGCAGTTCATTCAGGACGGCACATCAATGCACACTGTGGTAAGAAGGATTACTATGTTTCCCTGCACAGTGTCAAGGGCACACAGGAGATACCAGAGGACAGGCAAATATATGAGGTCCAAGCATGACCAGACACGGTAGGGGGTGCACACTGGCATGAGGAGGCTACACATACACAAATGAGACACAAATGTCTTGAGGCATTTCCCCATATGTTTGGTCAGCCTGATTTGATCTTTCTTTTTTAGTTTAGAGTGATTCTGATTCTGACCTCTATGGGTTAATAATTCTGTTTTCCATTCATTCTTTTGTTGTTGTGTTCTCAACACATTCCACGATGTAAAGAATAAAGATTTTTACCTGGAATATTTCATTCATCAAGATCTAAGATGTGTTTCAGTGTTCCTTTCGCTGCTTTGAGCTACATTTGCTTTTAAAAAGTAAATTTAGATTGATACTTAAACAATTCAAAATATTGGAAAATTTAACCGGAAGCAAATCCTCTTAAACTCTTAAAATTGGTTGTAGGCCACAAGGCTGATGGCTCACAAAACAAACAGAAGGAAGTGATCAAATAAAACAAGAAGCCCTTGATAACTTTCTATTTACAAAATTGTCCTTTGCTATTAATTAAAGTGATCATATCTAAACACCATCTTGCTGTCATTAATAGAAGCTGTACTAGGAGTGACAAAAACCTTCTGGGAGCGTAGACCTCCATGTTTTCCTGCTATCTTGCTCTATAACAATACAGTAAGTGCAGTAAATCAGAATGTCTTGAAAAAGCAAGATGAGAACATTTAGCTTAATAATGACATTCATGGTGCACTCTGTCTTCTTTATGTTTAGCCACTGTATTGTTCAGATAAACTTTACAACTGTGAAATATTGTTCAATTATTCTGTTTTCTTACGATTTTAAAGGAAGATTTTTAAACTATTGTTGAGATAATGATGCTACTGTGTCCCCAACATTTGGAGTGGAAAGACTGCAACTTTTTAGAATCTGACATTAAGCTCCCCAAATGCTTCCCAATAGGTACAAATCCAAAGGTGAAAATCATACTACACATGCATTTATATACACAAACGTATATACAACCATGCGCAAACATTAGCATGATAAATATTTAAAAATTTAAAACATATAACTAAAGAAAATGTACAAAATGCTTTAATTAAATAAATGCTTTTAATACATGAGGGTGACATTTAGAACTGCTGACTGCTGCATTATGCAGACATTTTTGGAATGCAAACTCTTTATGTCATAAAATCCTTTTAAGTGCCGGTTTCCTAACCTTTGAAATATCATGATGGAGAGAAGTCCCTGCAAAATATTTAGCATAGCATACATTGCATTGCCACCTCAGAACCGGTATGACTGTAAAGCACTGAAGTGGCGCCATACAGATAAAGTTTATTTAATTTGAAAACCTTGATTGCTTGACTTTTTATTTCACAACGTTAAGAACAAAATCAAAGCGAAAGGTCTTTTGATGGACGCACATTCAGCATTAAGACTTCTAAGCAGGGTTTCTTGCTTTAATTTAATATTGCCTGCTCTATCAGATGAAATAAAGTGAGACATTTAATCAGCTGTGTTTCCAACAGGTGGACTCACTATGTGGCTCATATCACCTGTCTGCGGCAGAATGTCAGAGGATCAAATCATTTAGGAATGTTACTAAACCACATACAAGAAAAGGTCAAGAATTGCACTGCTGGTAGACTGAGATGGTATTTGTTGTGCAACAGTTACAACCATTTCATTATAACATTTCTATTTAATCACATGGTTCTGATAAAGGACTAACCCGACTCTGTCTATGCTGCAATCAGTTCTGGTCTGTGATGCTGCAGAATGACTGCACGCATGTCGTGTCCTTGCAGAGGAGTATTGGTCACATAAATCCATAAGATTTTCAGTCTCACACTGAAATGAATGTTTATCATGGTTCATTTGGAGCTTTTTTAGTTGATGATAGCTTTCCAAAATTTCTGAATTCTACAAGCTTCTGAAATACCTGTGGTTAGATTTTGGTTTTGGTGTTTACTCAACAGGATTTGGTCTGAAATGTTGTTGCTCTAAAGGTTCTATGTGCAGTTCTGTTAGGTAAAAGAGTTGTTACATGGCATATCATCTCGTCAACTCCATCTCCATGGCATCAAGGACTGTGTGGGAGTACTTTGGAGACTGGCTACACCTGTATTCCTTCCTGTGCCACAGCTTGCTGCTCTTTCACTGCCAGCGACTCTGTTTTGACTGTGTGGGTGTTGTGAAACTATTATGTTTAGTAACTTTTTGTGTTTCATTGCTTAGCTGATGTAAATTTTGGTTTGTTATTTGTATTCTTGGTTACAACTCTTAGTGTGTTCTATGACTCTTAGTGTCCAGTAACAACCAGTGGGTTAAAAAAAACTTAATTTTGTGTGTTTTCTCAGTTTCCTTGCCACCTCTTGCTCCCCTGGAAAATCTCCATCTGGGGTCATAACAGAGTTCATCATGTTGTCATTTCAAGCATGTTTGCTTATTTTGTTTGAGCATTTCTTCTTATAAAGAGATCAGAAATGTCTTCCCATTCTTGCTTGTTTTGTACCTTTGGTGTTGATTTGTGGTTTGAAGGCAAGTCAGTTCAGCACCGACAGGTATATCTTAAATTATTATGTTGGTGATTAATCCAACACTAAAAAAGTTCTGTTTCAGTTTAACATTTCTTTGTTACTATTTTTATTTGTCAGCTGTTTGGAACACAGATTGCAAATTTGGCAGTCACTGTGAACCTGAACAGAAAAATATTTTGACATCTAAGAAATTGTGGAAAAGATGGAGTCCTGGGGAGATGTCACTCACACAGAAAGATATCTACATAAACCTTAGCCGTGTGTTCAGACCCTGACTCCTTGACTGACTCATGGCTTAGAGAATAGATTGGAGTAGACTTATAGCCTATTAGTGCAGAGGTTGTCATCTAATTTAAAATGGCATCTGAGTAAGAGGCAGAGTGAATGTTTAATTTTCTATCTCCCTGTAAAGTTTTATTCAGACCATGTCTATTCAAACTTGTCGCTGGTGACACTTAGTGATTTTAGTAAACTCTTTTATATCTACATTTATAAATCTTTTCTTGCTGCCTTCCATCTGCTAAGAAATACATAGTTTAAGAAACTTCTCCAAATCTTAAATATGTTTCAGTTAAAATAATTATCCAGAATATTTGTCATATTTTAATTTAAAAAAAATATTACTGAAATATGATTATGAAAATATTAAACAAATTACATTCATATTGATATTATATTGAATTATTAATTAAATATTAAATATAATTAAATATATTTTATAATATTTAGAAGTAATTAGAATTTAAATCATCAATTTATTTATTGTTTTATTTTATATATAATATGCAAGCATAATTAAACCAATCAAGTAGACATATGTATATGTATGTTTGAGCTGTAAATTGACAAATAATTTGAATGCAAGGATTTAGTTGGTCTGAAAGTGCTGTAATCGATCCTGTAGTCAATTAGGCTACATTTTTGGGAAGTCTCAGATTTTCCTGTCTTTGATTTACTAACTCCATATTCAGTGATGCTACCTGTAAATGAATATATTTGTATTTGCTTCTGTTTCCTTCTTTCCAATTTCCTCAAATTTTTGCCATGCTTTGGAAAATAACAATCATGAGCTCATTCAAATATAAAATTTGAAAAGCAGAAACATCATGCTCATAATGCAGAAATATCCATTTCCACCTGACAGATAGCGAGATTTTCTACTTTGACTGGAACCCTGATGTTAACATTCATTTTTTTTCTCTGTGAACACAGTCTGCACAGATGACTGCTGAAAATGCCAGAAGGAATCCAGACAGTCACCTTTTTTCCCTCTCAGTCAGATAGATATTCATATTCAACTCACATTTTAGCCCTATGGCTAAACGTTCCCTCAAGACCAATGGAGATCCTTGCTCAGACCAAATTATTTCATTTTACTTCATTAAAAAAAACAGTAAAAAAAAATAAAGGTGACTGTTACGGCCCCTGGGAGGGGTGCAACCCGACAACCACAGAGGAAGACAAGACCAATATAGAGGGTTGACACGTTTATTTACAGGTCTTGGATATGGCAGGATTGTGGAACCTGTGGGAGAGGATGGGACATTTAGGCTGTGCCAAAATCAAAGAAAACAATAAAACAAAACGAGGCCTAACTCAGACTGTATCTGTAAACCAAAATGAAAACCAAATAAACTCCTATCTAACTGATCTAAAAACCAGATTGGCCAAAACATTTACAAGGGGTGGCAACAGCCTCTAGCCCTAGTGTGTCTATACATTGTTTTCTACATGTGGAAATGTAAAGGGCGCCCCAACTTACCTGGTCCTCATGCCCCCCCACATACCTGTTCCACCATGCCATTAACAGACACAAGCAAAAGAAGGAAGAGCCTGATGGCCTCCAGGTGCTGCTCTTTTAAAGGGTGATCTTTGATGCTGATTGGTGCATCTGAATTTCGAACCAGCCAATAGATCCCAGGCTAGGCAGATCTCCACTTCAGCTACTTAGAACCACCTGGAGATAACAAGGATGACAAGTTTGATGATGCACGTAACAGTGACATTGTATGAACATTTACCTGATTTTTGGAAAACTGTTGAGTTTTTGTCGTTTAAAACACAGTCAATGTTGGTCAGTTGAGTTTCACAGAAGATGCAAAATATTAAATATTGACTTTAATTTTAAATTTGTTTGGCTTTCCAAAGAAGTTGTTCCTCCATATGTGTATTGGATTTGATGAACTGAGATGATAGGGTGCAACTTTGCCTGACAGACAAAATAGTGAAACTTACAGAAAGAGGACAAATAGGCCTATTTGTTCTTATCTTAAAATTAAAATGGTAATATTACATAATGCATGGTTTAAAACAAATTTCAGCAAGATTAAAAAATGTTTTGATGGAGGTCAAAAGTCTTCAGAGTGATAATTTAACAGTAAATAAAGACTAGAAGTAGTTTTGTTGTACTTTTATTTGAATTTTTTAACTTTACTGCATTCAGTTCATGTGACAAAATCTTGGTATCCTTCACCAAAACATGTGGAAATATATCTGCAAAAAAGGTCTAATTTGTTGTAAGTATTCACGATGAGATAGATGTGTATTGGCATATCCTATTTCTGCTATTTCCTCAACAAGTATGGTGTCAGAGCATGTCGTGTATCTCTGCCCTCTTCCGTGTCTCTCCATCTTTCTACAGATATTATATAGAACACAGAAAGTCAGTCCAACTGATTTCCATAAGTGGATGTCAGTCATTCCTTTCAGCTTGCCAAAAGCATTTTCCCACAACTGCAACTGAATTGAGGGTATATCATTTGTTCTGCGGTTAGTCATCCACGGTCATGTAAGGTTTCAGAGACGGTCCTGCAAGTGAAAAGCCAAGTGTCCGAGGATGTCAGCCAGAACTCACTGCACCAATGTTCCTGATGTGAGCTGGGAATAGGTTTTCAAGGCTGGCTAACTCTCACAACATGCACATTTTCAGAACCATATTCGACCAATGGTTTGTTGCAGTGATGTTATGATAAGAGACATGTCTGAGACACACTCAGCACACATGTTTTAAAACTAGATAGCAAAACGTGTAGCCAGAACAATGGTGTACGCTGTCTTTAAAATAAAATAACAACTTAGTATGTTGTTCAGTGTTTTTTTGCATTGTCTAATCTTTGCCGTAACACCACTTCATGGCTTCTCAGAATCTGCCTGACATTTCCTGTGTTCCATCTAAAGTCATAGATCAAGCAGCAGTTATACAATGGATTTGATGTGGAGGAGGTGAGTGTGGAAAAAGCATATCAGTTCCTTAGGTGCTTAAAATTCAGACCAAATGAGCCAAGTCTGAACATTAACCCCATATCCTAGGTCTGATCCCAGGGCTGATGGGTTCAAATGAATTATGATGCACTGCAGCATGGGGAGCATTTGATAGCTCAGGGGTCACCAACTCTGGTCCTTAAGGGCTACCATCCTGCAGGTATTAGCGTTTTCCTGCTGCAACACATTTGACCCAAATCAATGGCTCATTACCAGGCAGGTGTAGAATAACAACAAGATATTTGAGAACCTTATTATTTGAATCAAGTGTGTTGTAGCAGGGAAACACTAAAACCTGCAGCATGATAGCCCTCGAGTACATGAGTTGGTCTGAAATTATTACATATGATTTTTTATGTGCAATGAACTTGTATTTTTATTAAATGAATTAAATATTTATGCATTTGTTTATTTCCCCTTTCAATAAATTAAACACACAAACATAATTATTTCATATGTATTAACTTTTGCATTTATTTACAGGATTTATTAGTTACACATTTAAGTATTTATTAACAAATAAGTTATTTATTTACTCAGATTATTTCTAATTTATTGAATGAATGTCACCAATAATTAATTAATTAAAAAATGTAGTTTTGTATTTCATTCTGGCTTTTTCCTTTTTCCATAAGTAACTTGAATATCTTTTCTTTTCTTTTTCAGCAGGTCCACCTGGCTAAAGGTTGTGGTGCCTCTTGACCTCTTGTTCTGTCCACCCCCAACTGGTTGAGGCAGAACCCGGTTCAGGGAGGGCAGCAGTCAGAAGTTTTTTCCTTCCTGTTAAAAGGGAGGAGTTTTTTTTCCCTTTCCACCATTACTCTGCAATCCAGATCATTGATTGCTGGGGATGGGAGATTGAATCAAAGTCAAGATTCCATACAATCTTTTTTTTTAGCTAGGCTATAATTTTTCATGAAATGTTTTGTATGAGGCTGCACGGTGGCGCAGTGGTTAGCACTGTGGCCTCAAGCAAGAAGGTTGCTGGTTCAATCCTTGGCTGGTTTGGTCAGTGGCCTTTCTGTGTGGAGGTTGCATGTTTGCATGAGTTTGCATCCTCCCACCTTCCAAAACACATGCATGATAGGTTAATTGGTCACTCTAAATTGCCCCTAGCAGTGGGTGTGAGCGTGAGTGGTTGTTTGTCTGTGTGTGGCCCTGCGATGGACTGGCGAGCTGTCCAGGGTGTACCCTGCCTGTCACCCAAAGCCGGCTGGGATAGGCTCCAGCTTCCCCGCGACCCTGAATTGGAATAAGCGGTTCAGAAAATGAATGAATGAATGAATGTTTTGTATGAACACTGATTGGATGATAATGAACTGTATCGAGCGGATTTTGTCTGCATAAGCGCTGTGAGTTTAGTTTGTTGTGTATTGGCCCAGTATAAATAAAGCTGATTCCAACTGAATTTGTAAAATCAATCTCTAGTTCTAAGAGCAGGTTTCCTACATGTAACACATCCTGGACAAATAGAAATGAAGGACACAACCTGGTGTGGTTAGCGGTCATTGCTGAACCTGGAGAAGCTTAGGTACGCATGTACATATTCTATAAATGAATATAAAACTCATCAACATCATTTGCAACACCCTGATTTTTATAACTGACAGTCCACATTGAAAAGTAAAACACGAATCTCGTCATATTAAGAGGGCAGAGGAATAGTTTCACACTTTTGCAAAAGTTTTTATTTACCTTTGTTATTGTGTCAGATGTTTGGCATAGTTTTGTACAATAATTTTGGCTACACTTGTTATGTTTGTGTTACTGACTGCACAATTTTTATTTTCTGGTCCAAATGTTGCCTTGATAGCAGCAAATAAAGTGCTGATCCACAATATCTCCAAAGTGAGACATTAAGTTTCAGCAACAATGCAGTCTCATGTCTCTCAGTCTGTAAACACTAACTGGCATAACATTACTCACTGTGTCACACTAAGCTTGATGGAAAAATGAAAACATAAAACTTAATGTCACATTGGTCTCTGTTTTTCAAAATGTACTTTTTTTTTTGGTATGCACAGAAATGCCACCAATGGTCTACTTGTTTTTAGTGTTTGCTGGATTAGTCTACAAAAAGAAGACATAAAGAAGTAGATAGCACTGGACTGATAAAAGCTATGATCTCTCATGGGAATTACTGTATGATCACAGAAACATAAGAGATACATATAGATAAGAGATAACACGCGAGAATTGTCTGTGAACACATTTCACTGTGCCATCCATTAAATAAGGCTAAAGCTGTATAATGTGGTGAAGAAGCCATACGTGACCATGATCCAAAAGCACCACCCTCTTTTCTTGGTGAAAGATATTCTGCAACGGACTGAGGCAACGTGGAAACCTGTTCTGTGGTTTGAACATTGAAATGCATTGACACAGCATTGTTGGGTGTGAAAAGCAGAAAAGCCATCTGGCTTATCAGCATTCAGTTCAAAGAGCTGACACATCTCTGATGTTGTCAGCTCCATACATGTTAGAAGAAATGGACATGACAGCTACCATATCTGGAAACCATCACTGCCAAAAGGTTTAAAGAGGTTTTGTAAAAAAACATATGCTCACATTCTGACGCCTTTTTCAGGGAAAGTCTCATATATTATAGTAAGTTGATGCTAAACCACATATTACTTGCCTTCACTCTGGACATTTTAACCATTCAAAACAAAACTAGGACAACACTACTCTCTAAAAGTTGATGAGATCCCAGATGTCTATAGAGCATTGCTAACAGAAGAAGTGATGCAAACAGATTAAAACAACGTTTTCCTAACTGTTTGAGCCATTTTGCTTCTGTTAAATTTAAGATCAGCAAATAATTGTTAATGAAACTAAACTGTTCCAAATCATCTCACTGTCAATCTATCTGTTAAACTATCCCTTTAGACCAGGGGTGTCAGAATCCAGTCCTCAAGGGCCGGAATCCGGCAGGTTTTTGTTGTTTCCCTCCACCAACACAGCTGATTCAAATCAATGGATCCAGCAGCTTCTTGTCAACCTGTTTGAGTGTTGGTCAGGTGTGTGTTGGAGCACAGAGACAACTAAAACCTGCAGGTACCGGCCCTCCAGGACTGCAGTTTGACACCTCTGCTTTAGACAGTCGGTCTACGAGGGCTGCTGTCCTGCAGGTTTTCAATGATTCCCTGGTTCAACACACATGGCTTCCATTAAATGGATTCAACAGCCAATGAAGTTCTGCACAGTAATTGATTAGCTAGATTCAGGTGTATTGGAACAAGGTATGTGGAAAACCTGCAGGATTGTGCCCGAGGACCGGAGCTGGACTCCCCTGCCTTAAGATTATCCATCCATATTTAGTTACTGTCAAACATTTAAAAGATATGCAAAGAATACCTGCAGGTAGGGAAAACTCAACCAAATGATGATGAGGTCGGGACAATAAGAAACATTTTTGTTTAATTATTTGGTCTTCAGCTTTTTAACTTAGCTAAACTATTCCTTTCTTTTTCATGCAGATGTTTATATTCCACAATGTGACCATCACCGTCCCGGAGAACTTCACCCAATGCACCACTCACGGCAGTTTTGTCGAGCGCTGGCAAGAGACCCTCTACAACATGTTCACGTTTGTGTGCCTCTTTCTCCTGCCTTTGGTCATCATGATTTTCTGCTACACACGAATCCTTGTGGAGATATCCAGCCGCATGGCTCGGAATAACAGTGAGTAACGTGTTTATTTGTTGTCCAATCAAATACAGGAATCAGAACCTCAAGGAGTCGTGCGTGACGAAGATGACATTCTCCTCTTTTCCAGTGCTATCAAGAGATATTCATCTTCGCCGCTCACACAACAATATTCCCAAAGCTCGGATGAGGACTCTGAAGATGAGTATCGTCATTGTGACTTCCTTTATCATTTGCTGGACCCCGTACTACCTGCTTGGCCTGTGGTATTGGTTGTTTCCTGAAAAAATGGAGGAGACGGTCTCTCATTCGCTTACTCACATGTTGTTTATATTTGGCCTCTTCAATGCGTGTCTAGACCCCATCACATATGGTCTGTTCACGATTCATCTTCGTCAGGGCATGAGGAGATGCCGCCGAAGTTCAAACACAGGGACTGAATTAGAAAACAACACTTGCCTTATGCAGATGTCCTGTTTTTCGTCTCAGAAACAGATTATTCCAGGGGGTCTCGGCAAGCAGTCAGAGGAGGTAAATGACAACAGCAGCATGAAAAATGCCTCGAGCTCAATTATCTCAGTGACCAAGATATAATGGCTTTGATAATTCTAAGAAGAAAATTGGCTCCTCTTTCTCCTCAAGCCTGGACTAGCTGAACTATTTTGCTCCAAAATGGCAAAACTCCACAAACGCCATTTGGGATAATTTGCTAAATTATTTGCGTCAAAGTTGAGTCCTCGTTAATTCATGTTGTGATTTCACAAACATTTTGGAGACCACAAAACAACAACAGATTTAACAACTGCAGACCCTTGTTGGGAAGCGTCACATCTAGTCCAATGAGAAATTATCTTAGAGTTGGCAAAATCCATGGGTTTTGAAAAGGACATGAATGAGAAAAGGCAGGCGCACAACACAGTGAGTGGATCTTTCTAAAGCACAGAAAAATACTGTATGAGAGCAGCGCTTCAAGGACTGTATATGTGCAGCCTGGTTTTAGAGAAAAGCAGGCATCAACCATAAACTAATCCAAGCAATTTTGTGCTCTTGTTTTACACACTGCTGGCTCAAATATCTGCTTGGTAATAAAGTCTGCACCTCTGTAGAAACACTGGCGTTTCACTGGCAATGCACAGTTTATTTACTTTTTTTCACTGCATTAGTGTAACATTAAGGATTTTTACAAAATCCTTAATGTTACACTAATGCAAAAACGAAACTTGGGATGATGCAGTTTTAGGAATGAAACTATGTTCAGATTAGATTAGATTTTTTTTTCCTGATTTAATAACAGAAAATCAAAAATTCAAGTTAATCACTGATTGTAAAGTTACTAAGTCAACTTAATTAAAGTCACTTTAATCTTCCGGTATCAAGATGGTGCAATGACCCCAGTTAGTGAAAAAGGTAACCTATCCATTTATATTTATACCTCATGCAAAAGCTAACTGGTATCTTAAACAAACAAACTGGGCGTTCAAGTCAATAAATTACTCATACAATATCTAAATTTTCACAATTTCTACAAGGCTTCACAACCTTTCTACAGGTGCTTTGACAACTAATCATAAAGTTATTAATGTCAACATACCTGTGAATTCCAAGCTCTCACTAGGAGGTTTTAAGGAGCTTTGGTCTGACTAGAACCTAAAAAAAAAAGTGGATTGCTGTATACCTATACCAGTTTTTATTCAGTATTAAGTTACCTAAATCCTTGAAAATGGACAAGTGCTGCTGCTGTGGCTTTCAGCGTGTGCTGTGGTTGACATGAATGTGCTTCTGACATTATGCCAGTTTTACAGAGTCCACTACAGCATAGGGCGCCTTTTCCTACATAATGGCAAATGAGCCTTGCAGTGGTTTTGACACGATACCTTCCTGACCACAGGACCTATCATCACTCTGCTCCTCTTCACTATCTTGTCAGTGATTCCATCCTTTATAAGTGTGTGTAAAGCAAGAACAACCAAACTACACAGCACCCCCTGGGCATGGTTTTATTCATCTACATCCCTTTTGTTTCAGTGGTTTATGCTTTTATTATGTATGCTGTTGTTTCTGCTAGGAAGAGGTGAGGCCATGACAGCCTGGGTGGCATACTGTTAGTAATATAAATGTAAATTCTCAAACTGTTGTTTGTTTCCACTTTTGTTTCTGTTATGTTTTTTGTGTGTATTTTTTATTGCACAGGATGGCATAGTACTGCCAAAGACATGCATTTGCAGTTACTTGATCATCCCTAGTTGATCAGTCTGGACATATAAATGTGTTTGTCTCTGTCTGGAGTGTGTCCAACATTTAGGCTAACCTGCCTCTTGTAAGCACAGAGTCTCCATGACAACACAATCCTAGACGGAGTTTGGCAACGATAAAGAATGAATGGAAAATCTCTGCTGACTTAATATTTATTTTCAGCTGTACTACTTGTGCAATGTAAAGATTTTGAATGTTAATTATTGAACATGTTATTCTCTTGAGTAAATGTTATGGCATAGAGCTCAGTGTATTGGATGTATTTTGCAGCACGTTGTTATTGTGCTGCCCAATCTCATGGTAGATCACAAAAAAGGCAAAACTACAGTGTTTTCTCCATATAATGTTTATGTTTTATTTATTAAATGGGATAAATACAAAAGACTAATATTCATATTTGCCAATATGAGGCAGGTCCATTGAAAGGGTCTCTTCTAATCTGGATCAATCTTAATCTACACTTTTAAGTCTACATCTCGCCATAAAAAAAGGGAGAGCAAATGCCTATTCAGCCTATTTTTTTTTTTTTTTAATCTTTTCTTTTTTCTGTTTTTCTTTTTGCCTGTTGAAATGAAGAAAGTTTTTGTGGCTATTTTGTAAACTTGTAAAGTGTTGTCATTGGTCAAGGGTCAATTTTGTCTTCAATGTGTTGCATAAAAAGCCCAATGCAGACAACGCTGTATAAAATATGCAGAATTTAGCATGTAATTCAAATATTGTTTGTAAGTAATAACGTTCTTTGTTGGTTATGTTGTGATTTGTGTTGCTTTCTATGGCTTTGAAATTGATAAACAAACATCTGTCTATTTAAAACTTTGCAAAATGGAAGTTATCTCATCTGTGACATCAGGTCTTTTCAATATCCCTATCCGTTCATAAAAGAGCAATTTAAATTATTTGTTTGCATGATGTTGCTTTTATTTTGCAAGTTTGTGAAAAATATTGAAATGTAAACCAAGAATGTGTTCATTTGCTAAATAAAAATCTGTATTTTTCATGTTTGTGGCGATGCAGAATTAATGCTTATTTTGCACTAAGCAAATCAATACATTCAGAAACAGATGCTTAACCAGCTACCAAGATGTCAGGATTTTTCACTCTATTGCGTGTTCATAAATGCGTCATTTACAAAATAATATTAAAATTAACTTGAAAAAATTTTTTTTTTAAAACAGCTGAGGAACAATTTCAAGGACTATTGAATTATTCAGTCTTTGTCAAAGACTGTGCCCAAGCACAGCAAAGAGCTTTTATCTTTCAGTCATTACTACAGTTTTCATAAATGAAATTTATTCACCAAAGATTTGACCTTGTCATCATCGCTACTTGCAGCAACTTTATCTTAAACAACATGATTTCTGTGACCAGGGATAATGAGCTGAAGGTCCTCCCAACAATGTGCTCACATCAGCAAACTGATAGAAATCACCTCTATGACTGACAACCTTTGAAACGTTGTTACACAAAACAAATAATTATAACAGCAACTCTCTAGGGTGACAGTGTTCAGAGGATTATATCAGGCGTTGTGCACAAGATGTTCAACTATTAAGTAAAATCATTATTCATGATCTTTTCAAATCCAGAATGACTTAATTATGATAGTTGTGGTGCTTCATGCAGAAAATAAAGCTTGACAGTCTTTTAAGTTAGAGATGCCGACCAGATAATTGCAACTTAATGGAAATTAATCGGACTGGCGACCTGCCCACGGTGTACCCTGCCTTTCAGCTAATGATTGCTGGGAAAGGCTCCAGCTTCCTTGCCACCCTTAATTGGAACAAGCAGTTAATTAAATGGATGGATGGATGGAAATTAATCTGTTTTTGATATAAGAGTTTTTGCACATTAACACTGGTGCAAGATAACTACCCTTACTTATTGGAATACACAAAATTGCATTATGATGAGAAGCTTGATCAGATGTCATAAATGCACAGGTGGATATAATTAATTTTCTTTGTTGGTGAGACTCAAAGCGTCTGATGCTGTCTTCTCAGAAGGATGGCAGGTACAAGTTCAGGTTTTCAGTGAGCTGGAGCACAAACACCATGCTACAGCAAAAGACAAGGTCATGAATACATGCAGACTCTCCTCAAGAATATCTTATCGCTAAGTGACACTTTAAAACAAAATCTTAGTCGAGGATGTCTCAGTTGTCACAAGGATGTTGATTCAGAATCTTTCAGGATTGCTAGTCATACTGAAAGATTAAACAGTTCAGTGTTATTTTTAATGCTGGCTTTTTTGGAACAGCGTCAAGGCAAAAATGTTAGGGGGGCACTCTACCAGGTGAGACAACAAAAGTGACGATAAATGTTTGGATATCAATTTTCTTTGAGAAATATTTATCCTAGTGGAGAAGGTAATGGAAAATATGGCAGAATGAAGCTGTTCTGCACAGCAGGGACGAAGGCAAAAGTCATTTTTCTTACTCCCTCCAGGGAAGGAAAGACCACTCTGCTTCATCAGAGCAATCTGAAACTGTTCCTGCATCTCCCCACAAAGGCATACCTTTTTTTTTTTTTTTTTTTTCTTTTTTTTTTTTATTATTAGGTTCCTCCTTATGGAGGAAAAATACAGCTGAAATGAAAAGACATTTTTTTTCAGTTTTATGCTCATGTTCATCAAATTCAGAGAAAAATCCTTATTTCGTGTATTTCATTACCTCCCATGTAATCCAGTGTCCTTAACAAATGGGAAAGTAATCATCCGAAGGCACACTAATTCTTTTTCATGATACCCAAGAAAACTTTAGAAATAACTCATTTTGGAAGATTTTGCTTTTGTTTCCAGCATGTTTTCTGCTTGTGCTGATTTTTTAAATATAGCTCACTCATTTAGCCCATTTTAATAACTAATTTGCTTTTTCACTCATATTTATGAATATTTTATAATAAATGTATTTATTATTTCTTTATTAACTCATATTAATCTTTAAATATTGAATTTTATTTTCTTACATAGTTTATTTTTCTACTAGACTTTTTTTTTTCTATACCTACTTGGTTTGTATTAAGTTGTTAATTAATTCAAGCGTCAATGACCTGCTTGCTGTATCAAAAAGACTTTTGTGACCTTTAGAAAATGGTGCATTTGAGTTGCCTTTCTCTTAATCTCTATGTGCTGCAGCTTCGGCCTGCAGAAGATCAATCTGTTATGTTTGCGCCTGCTAATGGTGGCAGCTGGACAAGAAATATTGATTGGAGGCTGATTTGCTCTAACTCATTGTATTTAATAGCAGATTGCATCGCATTGTGGCCACATTGTTGGATAAACAAAAAAAAAAATAAAATAAACTTAAAAAAATTCAACTACTTATTTTATGTACTGAATGTTTAATTTACTATCATCAGTGCACAACGACATTTGTAGCAGTGAGTTAAAGTTGTTTTCAACCAGCTGATAGATAACCTGGTTATCTTTGGTAAGTTCTCAGCTAAAACAACAATGTCCCAGCCACACAAGCTAACAAATAAAAGTAATAAGTATCAGAAAACGTGCTACGTTAACATAATTTAGCCAGTTTTGGCTTTTCGACAGCAACTTTTCATGTGCTTTGCTTTGAGACATTTCACTGTGTCGAGAAGGAGTCTTTATTAAATTAAACTGATTTAGTAGGATATTTAATGCCTTCATCCAAAGCATTGAACATCTGATAAATGAATTGGTGGGTAATTTGAGGTTTGGTAAATTTGCCCAAAGACCATTCAAAATGGGAAAATGAGAAAGTTGGAGACCAATTACAAAACTTTTTGATAGAAAGACCACCACAGAAAAACTGATGACAGAAGCTGAATCCCAGGAATAATTCCTGTCTTTTGACTTTGGTAACTTTGGCAGCACCTAATGACTATATTAACACGTGTTTCTAAAATGGTTTTGAGAGAAACAGGGATTAGGTTTAATGCACTTGCTTAAAAATATATATAAATTGTTGCTTATGTCAGCTAATTTGACCTCTTTTCTGAACTATTTGGACTGAGTAGGAGTCTTCTGTCTCAGTCAAGCTTCACAGCCTCAGACAGTTGATGCATTGTGCACGTGCTTGCAGCGGTGACAAAATGTGTGCTATTATTCCCTGTAATGTCAAACGCGAACACGACTACATACCTCTTCATAGTTTATCCATGAAAATGTGCACAATAAAAGACTCTTTTGAACTTGTACTTTGTTAACATCGCTGTGCAGAGAAACCATACAGTTAATTTTCCGGGAAAATGTCCTTGTATGTGTAAACGCACTAAAGAAAGTTGATTTTAGGAGACAAAAATCATATATGTGAGATACTTCAGATTGTTAAATGAATGATTTATTGATTTGATTTATTTGTAAAGCCCAAATCTCCAAAGCATAAAACAAAATGTAGCAATTTTTACCATTTTATTTTGCCTAACACTCCTCTTTACCACATTGTTTCAGCTCATTGTGGTTTGCAAATATTTGTTTTTATACAGCTCCTTTCAGGTCTTGTCAACATTAGAGTGGAGTTAAGGCCTGAGCAGGTTTTCAGTGAACATGGCAGTGTGTAATTATCTTCACTTTGGTCTGATCTGTTTAAAGAACTCCATCAGCAGTCTTGTAGTAATCTCAGATGCCACTTTGCAATATGTAACATGTCATGTGTTGCTATCTAACAGATTGGAAAGTAATAAGCAAGTGCCGATGCTGCCAGCATAGGAAGGAATGAGGAAATTATTAGTATGATCAACATCACTGCTGCTTCATAAAAGCAACAAATAGATCCACTATTTATTATAACATGATTAAATGAGCGCACTGATGCAAATGACAATGATTGTCTTATTCTGTGCGTATAAAACTTCAGAGATAAAGTGGATGTATGTAAATTAACTTGCCTAAATATCTGTATGTAATAAATTAATGTTCAAGGCAGCTTGTTTTGCATTTGATTCAGTTAATTCAAATTACAGACTTTGTGAAGAGAGAAGACATGAATTCTGATTGGTGTCAGAGTGCAAGGCTGCTGTCTGATTCACTGGCATGATGAGCGTGTCCCTGAAAGCAATAAAAATAAAATACATCACAGCACATGGTAAAATAAACTCACGAGACCTTTTTTGCAGTATCTCTCAGCTTACCACGGATGGACATCATTGCAAAAAAACCCAAAAAACTCAAGTGAAACGAGTTGGTGAGTGTCATCATACTGAAAGTTTTTGGGTTAAAAATCAGTAATCTGCAACGTCTCACAGTGCCGTTTCTTCCTTATTGATATCTGCCCTAATCAAAGTGAATATTGATGAACTTTTCAAGACATAAATTCTTAATGTAATAAATTCCTTCGAGTGTCATTAGCTCTGAAAGGGGATGGACTATTCTATAAAGAGTCTTTGCAGTTTCAGTAATGTGCTGATTTTTCTTTAGACTAGCAGAATGATAAGATGTAATAACCCTTTTAAGTTTGATTAAGAATGATTTCACTTTGAATAAATATCTGAAGTAATGCGTCCTTTCAGCTGTGTTTGCTGCTACTGTCTTACAAAGTGATAATCTGAGGCATAAACAGTAATCTCATCCAGGAAAAAAAGCAGATTTTTGCACGTTTCAACATCTGTAGGAGCAGAATAATCAGCTTGCTAATGTCAACCTGGTGTATTCATTATCTAGCTAACAGGCAGAGTTACTGTTTAGCTGCATATCAATAATTCATCAGCCAGCAGGGCAGAGCATGAATCCAAATATCATTTTCTCATAACCGGCCCAATCATTGGCCAATAAATTAAGTAATCAGTACTGGATTAACAGACTATTGAGTTTACGATGCTGTTAATAACTGCAATGTAATTAAGTTAATAAAGCATAAATAGACTAACCTTTAAAAGATTCTAAGTCCTGGCGGACTATTTTGCAGGATGATTGTGTGAATAAATGTAAACAAAGGCGTCTGTCCTTGAGACCATCTGTCTTCTTAATTGTGGAGTTATTGTCAATAGCAGCGGCACCCTGAGAGATAGAACCTAGCTAATGAATGACATGATGCTGTGATGACTTGTTGACAAAAATAATTGACCATGGATCCTTTTTTTCTAAACCCTTTGATGAACATCATATTCTCACCCCTTCCAATGCACAACATGAGCAAAGATTGACTTGCATGCATTTCCAAAGTAATCTTTGCTCTATCTTTTGAAATCAGTTTATTTTACAGATAAATATTCCAGGTATTCTTTAAATATTATGTCTTTGAATACCACAATTCATTACTTCCTATCTTACTTTTATACTTTTTTCATATTTGTAGCTAATCTTACATGTACTTTTCAGACAAGTACCGGTAATGTTCTTACTGCCAAGGCAATCTAATCTTGTGTACAGTTGTCTTTCTTAGTTGCAGGGAAATGTTTTAAACTTAGACTTGTAAAATAAGACAATGCGGAGAGGAAGCTGTGCTGGGCTGAGCTTTGAAATGTCTGGAAATGTGAACAGTTGTGTCACTTAAAGATGTGCCTAATGTGTGTAAAATACAAAATCTCTGCTTATTTACAAAGTAAGAAAGGAGACTGGTGTTAAATAAAAACCGGACATCGGCTGAAAATGAAGTAATGGGAATAGTGATACAAAAAGATTTTATTCAAGAAATGAGATAGGTAAAAGTGGAAATAATGATGTATGATGATCAAAAAGAAATTAATGGAAGAATCGCAGAAATGTGTAAATATTCATTAAAATTAGTACAAAACATAAAATCTCTTGTGAGTCTTTTTTGTCCCATGTTGTGCATCACAGGGTTGACTGGAGTCCAGTGCAGTTCCATAGGTGGAAATTATGGACAGAGACAGAAACGTCCAGATAAGGAAGCCAGTTTCCAAATGCAGGATCGCAAGGAGCCGGAAGCCTTTCCCAGCTGTTCCCAGTCCATCACAGAACCGCCTGAGAGAGAGAGAGACAAGTATTCAGTAAATCTCACATTATTAGTGAGACTTTAGACACTCAAATCAGTCCAGGATGCATGTCTTTGGAGTGTGGGAGGAAGCCAGAGGAAAACCCACACATACAGTGGGAGAACATGTTGACTCCATACAGATTCCCCTGAGAAACTTTCTTCTTGTTTAAATATGACCATTTTAAAAGCAAGTATGTGTATGAATTAATTACATGGGCTTTTATTGAGTATGTTTGACATTATTGGAAATAAAAAATAATAATTGAGACTTTCTAATCCATAGAAAAGGAGAGTCTCCCCTTTAACATTCATTGGAAACATTACCATGTAATCTGCATGACTCTTCTACTGTTTACTGTTTGCTTTTCACAGTTCGGTCATATCAAAACTCTTTTATCTGTATAAACATTTGTATTTACTTTATGATCTTAGACTTTCCTTAACATATGCTGCACAACGAATTGCCTCATTTTGTGTGTGTTATCTTTTTCATGCTAGTATGTATTCAGTGTTCTTGTCGATGGCAAAGAAAGAGTTTTGTTGTCCAAAAAAGAAGTTACACTGAAGCGGTTCAGTTGCTCATTTAGATAAAGTCATCATGAATAAAAAAAAAAAAACATGCTTGTTGTCCTTTGTGGGATTTTACATGATATTATTCAAAGTACAACTTGACATTAATGGTGCATTGTTTTCTGCACAACCTCCTCTCCATCGACCAGATGAGTTTCCTGTTTGAATACCTCTGCATTCCTGCAAACACTAAAAGCTCCGGCAATAAAAACACAATTTGACTTTCGGCTTCTGAAACTCTCATCACATGCACTAATTTGACTTCATTCTTCAAAAGCAGCAGAACTAATGGAGTTACATTGAATTCTGAGTACAAAGATTTTTTTTAAAAGCACAAATTATGCATAATTTGTGAAACCATAATGAATTATTCCATGGAAATGAATGTTCTATCTGTCGTTTACACACTTTTTTTTCACATTTACTCTGACTGAAAGATAATCAGAGAATGGTGCTGAAATTGAGCCACAGAATTGACTTGTTAAGCACCTCATTCATTTAGAATAGAATGAGGGATTATAGGTCTGTATAGAATATATAAAATACACAATATAAATGTAAGAAATCTAAATTTCTTTATAAATATGTGAAATTTTCTTCAAGCCACCACGCATAAAGCTGATGCCTCTCACCTTCTTATTTCTCTTATTACAGATTTGGGATAAATGACATAATAATGTTCCCAAAAGCCTTTCAGGTTGTATCATATCATGTAAAAGGAGTGCAAGCATGTGTTTTTGGGATATTTTCACGTTATCCAAATGTCAGGAACATTTGACTCAAATGTAGTCGACGCATGTGAATCACTTGTGTAGAACATGAAACCTACATGTAAATCACATGCAGTTTGCATGTGAATCACCTTTGAAGAGCTTGTAAAGAACCTGGAAATCACATGTGATTCACATGACAACCACGTATAATCTACATGGGATTCACATGAAATCATTCCAAAACCACAGCTCCTCCGCTATACACACAAGGAAAATACATCTGGTTTCTCTGTAAGGAATTCCCAACAAATCCCATTACTCCCATTTTAAAAACTAAGTAATGTAAGCATTTATAAAAAAAAAAAAAAAAAAAAGATGGTAAAGTGTAACCTTCTCCTAAACAAGTTGGTTTAAAGCTGTAATTTCAGCTGATCAAACAAGAATCGATGTAAAACTAAGGAAAGAAGCGTGAATAATAAAAAATTTATCTGAAACAAATCCAAATACATCTCATTCTCTTCTGTTTGGGATGTTTTAGTTCGCACGGAAGAGAAAAATCAATTCTGTCATACATATTTCACAACTTATAAAATCCGTAAGGAATATCTCACCGCAGGTTTTCATGCGTTGTAATAATTTCACAGGGAACTGATATAAAATACAGCATGTATGGTCACATACAGCAGAAGTTATTGGAACAGTCCAATCTAAATGATTTTCATTTATTTTACATATGAATAACCCCCTGGCCATACCTGCACATACTGTATGTCGGTTGCTATGCAGCTATTTCCTAAAATGATATATTTATCTTATTCTAAAATCATGAAATGATTTCATTCAGTCAGCAGGAGTCCTCAAGGCAGACCCTGGATTTCCCGGAAAGATTATTTCTCTTGGCTGTCTATCACTTTGGCTTACTGCTGGAAGAGCTGCTGAATGTGATGAGGAGGTCTGCATAAGTCAGTAGAAAATGAATGATTGGTAATTTCCATTCAGTTTTATATTTCACCAGTAATCTCTGGGTAATTTACATAAAGCAGAAATTCATTAATGAAAAGAAATGTCTTTCCATCTTTTTTGATGGGAAGAAATCTTTGACAGCGCCAGGTCAGCGGACAGCATGAGGACATGGACAGACTAGTTGGCATGACAAGTGGAGACACCAGTCAGCTATTGGTGGCTGTTTCCTGGGGGTCCTTCACACCAGTGGCTTCGCCAGTTTGGTCTGCAGGGTTGTTGACTGCCATTGTCTGTGTGGCTGTGGGGGTCCTGCATTGGACCTGTGTAGTGTCTGTGCCCATGGACGGGAGTGTACATGCCCATTGTATGTATGTGCGTATTTGTGTGTGTGAAAGAGGCAACAATGATGTGTGTCTTTAAACTGCTATTATGTATTCTGCTGTGTGAAATCTTTTGAAATGCTCTTTTAATACTTATTCAGTTTAATTCAGTTCAGCTTTGTTTGTATAGCGCTACTTCACAACAATGTTATCTCAGGGCATATTTACACACAAATCAATTCAAGCCAATTAAAATAAACAGCCAAGCTATGAGAGAAATTGACAGATTGCATCAAATCTTATCTTCGCTCCAATCCCCCATCCTGAGCATGCTTGAGGCGACAGTGGAAAGGAAAACTCCATTTTAACAGGAAGGTAAAACCCGCAGCAGAACCCGGCTCAGGGGAGGCAGCCATCTGCTTGACTGATTGTTTGTGGTGCTTTGTGCATGGAAACCGCCTGATAAAAAAAATAGTTTACTTTTTTTTTTTTTTTTATCTTTTACCAGCACTGTTTGCTTATCTAAGACCTTAAAAAGTTTCAGTTTGGAATTAAACCCGTACTTTTGATGTGTTAAATGTTGCTGCAGTGAATCGTTGAGTTAGATGGTAAATTGATCTGTTTTGGGTTTTTCAGCAAGTTTGAAGTGAGAGCTTCATAAGCAATGTCAAAACCAACCCTGCCCATGCAAGGACTGCACGGTCTTCAATCTGTCAATCATCTTCCTCAACAAACATGTGAGGTCAGCAGAGAGGACTCTCCATTTCCCTATGATCCTGAAATCTGTTTTTATTCACACAGTTGTTCTAATTATTATGTATGGTTGGAAGGTTGAATACAAAAAACTTTTCTGTAAGGAGACAAACCTATATTCAACATCTGCTTTCTTTGGACTTTAAATAAACCATTTCTGTGCAGATGGTCAGAAACTTAATTAGACAAGGGCTTTGGCAACAAGCCAGTATTTTTTAATAATTCATCCTTCAGTATTAAAGAAATTGCTCCACTTTTTGTGGTCAATTGATTTTTATCACCATTAGATTTGCAGAGAGGCTTATTACCTTAATCGCTTTCATGTTTAGGCTAGTCCCTAGGGACTAGGGACACCTAGTCCCTTTTAAATCATTTGTTCATACTGTGGGTTTTTTTTTTTTTTTTTTTTTTTTTGTGGTGATCTGGACAATTCAATTCAATTCAATTCAACAAAACTCACAAGTATTTTTTTTTAATCTTATTATTTGTTAGTTAACATCCACAAAGCCACGTTTGTTCATCACAACAGAGTTAATTGTTTTTTAACCAGTTCTGAAGGCTCCCCACTTTTATACAAAATGATCAACAGCAGCAACACCAAATCTTTCATGGTGTCTTAAGCCTGCAACTCCATCTCCACTTTAAAACACTTAGAAAAACAATGCAGTTTTGCAAAATGCTTCACACAAATGTGAATACACTAAAACAACTGCACATATATTGCAAAAAATAATTAAAGTATATTATTCATAATAAAGTAATAAAGGCCAACATCTCAATTAAACATCTCTGAATTAAAACCCAAAGTAATTAAGAGAAAATCTTGACAAATCAACAGATCATTATGGATGTTAAGGAGAATCGATAAACCTCATCTGCAAACTTTCCCATCTATATTTTATTATGTAAATAATGCTGCAAACCGTGTCCAGCTTACAAGTGATGATATTTCTTCTGAAGGTCGGTTGCTGTTTTAGCCCTCTGTCTCCAACATGCTGCCCACGTCTGTACAGTTATTATTATGAGCTTCCTCCACTGATGTGAAATAAAGATCTGCTCATTAAGAGACATTTGTTGCTGATCAGTTATATATATTTAGTTATATTTTAATGAGGATTAAAATATAAATAACCTCCTTATAATTGCATATAAAATAGAGTGTTTAGCTCTCAGTTGCTGTTCTGCATTATAGGCAGTATGTGACATCTTCAAACATTTCTGGTGATGGAGTCAGATAAAGACTGAAGCTTATGTGGTGCATAATGAATGATCTAAAATGTCAATCGTATAATATTGGATTTTAAAGTTTTTGGGTTTTTTTTTGGTCTTTGAAATGAACGTCATCATGAGATTAGAAATTCCTGATTCTGCTACTAAGAGCTATGAACCAGTAATCATCCACATACGTCATGTTTCTTTTTCTATCTTGGTGCTAATTATGACTGTAATCACGGTCAGGATGCTTTCAAGTGTGTGGTGCATTGCACAGCAACAGCAAATGTAGACAGCTTTGTAATTCCGCCACTAAAGCCTCTTGTTTCATGCACATTTGAAATATTCTTGTATATGTGTGAAAGAAATGCCAAAATAATCAGAAGTAAAAATATATATATTTATAAAGGACACAAATAAAAAGATAAAGATAAAATATGTCACAAAAATGTATTCTTATCATTCTTGGTTCCCTCTCAGCCTTGAGCTTACAGGCTGCTTTGTCGTTGGAGTGAAACAAGCTGCTGATAAGAACATATCAGCAGACAGCGAACATCCTTAAGGCTTCTGTTTGTTGCAAGAATTAATAGAATAAACTTAAAAGGATTTGCAGCATGCCAAAAACATGGCAGCATGAAGATTCACAGAAGACCAAAAAGCCATTTGTTTTGCTCTAACCCCATCTCTTTCCCTTCTGACTCACTAAAGAAATGTTTAATGTGTTTCATTGCATATATTTGAGAAAATTCATTCACTGATGTTGGTGCCAAATTCTGTTTTATTGCTCAATTTTATCCTCCGATGTTCAAAGGCTGCTGTGTGGCCAGTCTTGCAGATGATTATTTAAAACAAATAAAGAATGATTTCCTTTTCCTAGGAAAGTCTTACCACTATGGAGGCATCACCAGTCTTAATTTAGTTTAGTCCATGTTCATAAAACTCATTTGCTTAACAGCAGAAAAGACAAAAGAAAACTAAACCAACAACAACAAAAAAAAAAAAACTAAACAAAAAAAAAACTAAACAAAAAAAAAAACCACAGCTTTGCTACAACAGCACTAAAGTCAGGCATAGTTCTCATATTAAATCCTCCACACAGATGTTTTACAATTTATTGGTCCTTTAGCGAGCAATGATGGATGATGAGGGAGCATGGTTGGCTGAAGATGTACAATATTCCTACACAAATCATCACTGCAAGACAAAACACTTCAACCAAACAGAAAATGCAACAACTAATACACATAAAACGCACGCACACACACAAAAATAAAGAAATAAAACAGACTAACAGACCATTACATCGTGTGTACTTGCAGGTCCTCTTGGTTGAATTGCTCATTAAAACATTAAATATGAAAACTGATCCTGTGTTTTCACCTTAAGGAAACCACTTTTTTCAAGTCAACTGAAATTTAAGAGATGGTGACATCGAAGATGTCACCATCTCTTAACAAGGATATCTCGGAAAGTCCACCTTTTCTGGTTGGAGATATCCTTTTGAAACTGCAACACAAACATCAGAAAGCCCTCCCCCTTTATCTTTTTAAATATCAGATATACTCAACATCAGTTAGTAAGTTAACATTTAATTGAGAGAAAATCTATCCTGAAACATTACTTTCTCTTGTAACAGTTACTTTTCATGTTTACAAGGTAAGATTTTAAAACTTCTTACCCAGAGGTAAAGTTTCACTAGAGGTTTCTTTGCTAAAATGCAGGACTGGAATCAACCCAGAAGGATTAATGTTTTTTTTTTTACAAAATACAAAATTAAGGATTGAGTACACCACTACAATGTTAAATCCACTCAGATGAAAAGTGTTCAGTATATGACCTGCATATGAATGTTTCTTGTTATTAGGCCTGGGGGGGATGGGGGATGTTATTAGGTCTGTGAAACTCAGTAAAACCACACGATGATCATGTCTCGGGAAAATCAAATGGTCATCTGCTAACTGGAAACTTTGCTCTGCTTTTGAATTCTCGCAGGACCCGAGTGATCCTGGTAGTTACCAGCCTGAACCTGGAGAAACTATTCATCAGTTTGATTTCATCAAACTTTATTAGCCCTTTATTAATAAGTTCCCAGGGTTTGTAAGTAATCTTTAGTAAAAATGGACCCACTGCAATTGTCTTAAAAGCTTGTGTAAGGATGGATATGATTAGTCTGCATGTGTTTTGCTAGCATATGTGGATCCTTCTTTTGTTTATTTATTTATTCTAATAATAATTTCAGCTTTTTGGAAAACAAAAAATTAGCACATGATATTGATTGGTCGTCAGCAAAATGATCATAAATGATTAAATCATAACTATGTTTCACATCGTGTGCATGTTTAAAGGTGGACTTGGTCAGTTTGGTTTTCAAGTTACCTGGTAAAACCACAAGGGGGCAGAGTTTTACCAGGTGAGGTTTATTTTCCATCCTATTCCGTTTGGTTTTGTTTTTCAGACTGCTTGTATGTTTGTATCTCAGTGTGTATGTGTGTTTACAGTTACCGAATGACAAACAGATGGAAAAAAAATTAAAGTTTTTGTTGTTTGTTATTTCCCTACTGGCTCTTTTTATGACTTACACCCAGCAGGTTACTGGTTTTGCCTGAGTTTATCTGATGGACTGTTGGGCTGTTTGTTAGCAACTTTTCCAAAAGCTACCAGGTGGACCTTTGGGATTGAATGGGTTTTGATCTAACTGAGATTCCATTAAAATTTAGGAGCCATGAAAGGAACTGTGGACGCAGGAATTTTTAATCAGATTCTTCACAACATGGGGGGAAATGAGCTGTTTGTTGGAGGTCTGCTCTCTCTGAGTGCCTTTCTAGTTTTAATTAAAACAATCATCTGTAAAAAAATAAATAAAAAAAATAACTAACAACTGACAGCAGGATGAATTGGATGAGATAACTTTGTTCTTAATATCCAGACTGGTCATTGCACGGCTATGTTTGCAGGCACGCAGTTTATAATAGGTTTTTCTCAGTTGTTAGCAGAAACATGGCAGCAAATAATTCAAAGATGTTTGTTGACATTAGGATTTGGCCTTACTGGTCAAAAAGACAACATTGTCAACCTGCTATTGTGCCTCTTTGGTATTTCACACAAACAGAGGCAGTTCTGCACCACATCATGCTTACACAGAGAGGTAAGTAACACTTAATTTAAATAAATGAATTAGGTCAATTAAATTGTATTAGTAGGGGCTTTCTTCAGTAGCAAAGAGGGGGATGAAGCAATACCATTTGCTTGCCAAAACTGTCTGTCATTCTTGTTGTAATTACTGTGGTTTTCTCCTCTCGTGCTGCTTGCTACTGGTTAGTTTTAATGCTATTGTCATAATAACAGTAAATTGTGTTGCATTACCAAGAAATTTGAGTTGTATTTTCCAACAGCATAAAAAAATATATCCTAATTCTGTTGTTTCATTCTAGTCATTGTTAAGTGACAAATTGATTATTTTGTATAACAACATCATTTGTCTTTTGGAGTTTTCTCTTATGAAAGAAAATGTCAGCACTCACATGTTGTTATTGCATGTGCATTTTGGGTATCTGCAATGCAAGTGGTTCTCAAGCGAATCATTGAAAAAGAACTGATGCCACAATCAACACTTCTACGTCGATATACAAACACTTCATTGTTTGAATATGTGAGACAATAGTTGGGTTTTTGTACCATTTCAGTATAACATCATGTTAAAGCTTATTCTATAGTGCCAAAGCCTTTGAACGGACTATCTCCTACGTGGATTTCTGAATTCTTTCACTCCTCACCCTCAGATCTTCACAATGACTTTTTGTTAACCCATTCAAAACCAGTTTGCAAAGCACCAAATGGTTTAGGGACAAAATACATTCAGGGTCATGTGATTTGTTATGAACCAACCAGATCTCTCTGGTCATCACGGTCAAGTCTTTCTATTTGTAGAGTCAAAACCCAACATGGAGATGTAGTATTCAGTTTTTATGCTCCTTAGATGTGAAACAAATTCCCAGAAAACTGCAGGTCTGCTGAAGCTCTCAGCTGTTTTAAATCGAGGATAAAAACTTTTTTTTTGCTCGTCTTTGATAAAAACAAGTGTTAATTCATCACAACTTAAGTTTGTATTTCTTGCATTTTGTCTTAATCCATTCTAGCCTCGTTTGTCTTTATTCAATTTCTTGTGGGTTTTTTTTTTTTTTTGAAAGTTTGTTTTATTTTACTTTATGAATGTGTCTTCTGTGAGGCTTTCCATGTTCTACGCAAACATTGTTGAGCTGTCTTGTACATGTAATGTGCTGTGAAAATGCACCTTGCTTTCCCTTGCATTACATTCATGCTCAACTCCAGTCCCTTTCAGATCTCTTAAATGCAACGTCCTAGCAGTTCTGACATTAGAGCTAAAGCTGCTGGGAGAGGTGATGTTTGAGGTTGTATTTAACTGCAATATTTCACTGACTTTAAATGGCCTAATATCCTTTTCCAGCCTTTTGGTCCGTCACGACTTTCCTATAAATCACTGTGTGTCATGCCCTGCCTCGTGCCTCCCCTGTGCTATCTTTTCCTGCTTGACTTCTCTTCCCTCTCTGCCTTGAGCTGCACCTAACAGGATTGAACACCTGTCCCTCCTCACCTCATCACATTCTCCAGATTAAAACCCAGTTTCTGCAGTCACTCTTGGTCAGTCCATTAACTATGACTCTTCCTGGTGTTGGGCCTACTCCTGCTTTCTTTGATTGGACCATGCTCTGTCCTGTCTTTGGTTTTTGCCTTGGAGCCCCAGTCTTTGAGTCCTTTTTCTGTCCTGAGTCATGACAGTGTGTATGTAGGCAAAGGCAATATATATAGATGTGTACAGATACAAATCTAACAAAAAAAAAAAAAAGCAGCTTGGCAGCCACAGTGCCATTTCAAAGTTTAGATCCACTTTAATATGGATACATTTTTTTCACATTTTTGACTGATATTGTATATATTTGGAGTTTAAAATGAAAGCATTATCTACATCTGAAAAAATACAAGAAGAGTTGTAAAACATGTCTTATTCTATGGAAGAAAGACTTTTTTTTTTTAATCACAAAACTGACGCAAACTTTAAATACAAATGTCAATTTGTTCTTATTGCTAGTGAGCTCATCCCTCACAGGAACACCAGATGGAAAAAAGAAACTTATACAACACCTAGACATTCTATATTCAGATGCTCAGAAGAAAAAGCTCCTGCATTTACTGTGAACAATAAAAATATGTTAGACAGGTAAAAGAAAAAAAAAGTATTTTGTATAAGAAGAAGTGGTTTTCATATTAATACGTCACATTCATCCTACGACTAATTATGAAGTAAGAAGATAAAAGACAGGGTGAGTCTGCAGGACTGTGTATTTTAAGATACACATGTCGTCAGGAAGTGGAACCACAGAGACAGATTTTGCATAAAAGACATTATGAAAGAGGCTAATTCTGTCTTAGATGGTCCTTCAGATTTTGTGAAGAGGGTGGTTTCAGGAGAATATTAGAGAATATTTCTATCAAGGCTGATCTCTCGCTTATATCACCTCTTATACTCACTCTTTCATTTTAATAGTTTTTACATTTAAGGACATAATAAATAGAAAGAAAGATTTAAAAAAAAACCCCATTGTATTCTGCTTTTAAAATTATGTTGAAATGGCTTCACTTGATTACATCACATGATATTTAACAACATTTTATTATTTTAATAAAGCTTAAGTCCAAAATCTTTCTTCATTTTCGAGAATGTGTCAAATTAACAAGGTTTTCAGACATTCACACGACTCTTTTCCATTTCTAGACTCAAGAATTTTAAATTATTTTCTTTGGTAATTTGGGATGAGTAGGTCTTAATAAGTTAAAACCTCAAGTGATTTCTGTATACAGTGTGTTGGAGTGCAGAGGACAGTAAGTCTGTTTTATGTTGGAACTCCATAATGAACAATAACTTGTAATGTCACATCAATGCTTGAACCTAGTTTTGTGGAGAAAAAAAAAAAAATCTTATGAAAACTGTTTTTATCAGAAGCCTTATGTTTGTCCTTCAACATACTGTTTTTTTTTTTTTTTTTTGTTGTATAAAGCAAGATGTTGACCTTAAGCTGAACAACTTCAAGTGTAAAAACGTATGGCTGGGATAATCAGCATCTTGTTTTGCTTAAAATGTAACGTCTTCATATGAGAAATCATAAATTAGTGCCGCAGTTTAACAGAAGTAACAAAGGTTTTTCCACTTGTATTTATTAACAACAATCTACAGTATTAACGTGTGTTTTAAGCAAGTTTATTGATTTGGAATTTAACTGTATTTTTATATGTATCAGTCTTATTATTTTTGCTTAGTAGTTTTATACATCGTTACACATTATGATCATGTTTGAATTACCAGTGCAGCAGGTGGAAGCTTCTTGGTGCAGGTCCAGTTCAACCCAAACAGATCCCTTCCTGCTTTTTATGCAGACTCCAATGCTTGTTAAACCAGGCTTGGCAGTAACGTCTGCTCTGATGTCTGCCCAAAAAAAAAAGAAAAAAAAAGACATCACTGTTTTAGTAAGACAAATGGTTTCTTTTACACCTCACATCCAAAAATTAAAAAAAGAAAAAAGAAAAGATAAAATGTTTTTTTGTATATCAGAACCAACTTGTGTCTTTTATTCAAGGCCAGTAAAACAAGGATTTGTTGCTACTTTCATGTCTGCGCTGGATTATAGTGATAATCTAACTGCGTGCATCCTGACAAGGCAGCACAGACTTAAGAAAAAAGGATTGTCTTCATACTCAGGCTTTACTCCTGAGATAGCAACACTGACTTATCTTCCTTCCAGAATCAGCTCCAAAAACCCCTACAAATGAAGAAGCTGATCTTGCTGGATTCAGTGCAACTGTTTGTGATTTGGAGTCAGATTATTTAAGATCTGCATGTTTTGACTGACACTTATTGACTTGTTATAATAGAACAAGTGCATTTTATGCAGACTTGAATGTAACTTATACACCACTGTGCTGTTTCCATCTCAGCCAGGAAGCTCTAGAGAAAATATTTTTCTTAGTTAGATAACAGTTATAAAAGTCTTTTGAGATGTTTTGAATCAAGGTGACGTCCTCCATGTGTAGATAGAACATCACATAACAATACTCATTGTCAGTCCAAGTCCACTTATCAGAGCAGACTGACTGTGGTAGTAAATGAAACATTGGAATCATGCTGTGAACTGATGGCAGCTATACTGATTGAGCTGAAACAGAATAAACAGGCTTTTGAAGTCTTACCATTTACCTATGAGTAAATGTGTGTGTTGGGTGAATTCAAATACTTCTCGTCTCATTTTAGTTGTCATCAGGTCAGGCTAGGCATTACAGAAAGAAGCCTTTGTTGCGAGTTTTTATGAAGCACTTTTGAAATCTCTTGCTCATTCTGTTGTTCATCACATCCCTACTTTTTAACATCGACGGACTCTCCTAACTGTGTGCAAATTAGCTTTCCGGGGAAGATTTGTTCAGCCCACACAAAAGAAGGAAAACTATTTCACGGAGCGCCTTCACTGGTTAAGATAGTGTCAGAATCATTGTGAGTTGCATTAGTGAGCTGCAACTTCATCTGATGGTCAGTGGTTTTGATCATGAGACTATGACAAATGTGCATTATTTAGTGGACTTCTGAGATGTTTCACAAAGCTCGATTCTAAAGCTTGCTTTAAATGGTTTATACATCTGTTGGTTGGGTAGATATAACTAAGGCCTTGGACAGAAAATCATGTGTTTTGAGATCACATTCTGTGCCTGATCCACACGCACCAGATAGTCTTATGTATAAATGAATCCAAATAATCTTTTGGTACACAGTTGACTTCAATACAACAATCTTAAAGAGTGTAAATATTATATTCGACCCTGGTTTTCTAGCTGAAATCGATTCATGGTATTTTATATAGCTTATAGTTAATTGTCATATTGACTGTGGACAAAGTCTGGACTGCAAATGGAGTACTTTATCTGAGCCCAGTATTGTAATAGATGAAAAAGCCTCATATCATGCACAGCTTTCTTGAGAGCAGCAATGATGTAGCAACACATCTTTGGAATAAATTCTTTGATGCAGTATTGTTTTGAAAGGATGCTGTTCTCTGCTCTCTTTGTTTTCATTGGAAGGTCTAAAATATCTGTAATTTAGAAACAAAACCCTTTTATTTGAATTAAACCATGATATGGGTGCACTGGCCAGTCACCAATACTCAATATAATAAAAGATAAAATATCTTTGGGTAGCAACTTTTCTCTAGTTGTCAGGGACTGCCTCACAATTTCTGTAGGAAAATTATGGCATATATGGCATATAACCATGCAAATGAGTGGTTTTATAAGGCTTTGTCATGACTGTTGAACAGGTCTGAGTAATAGATTAAAATTCAACATATCTCCCATGTAGCTCTTAAAATGCCTTTAGTGTGAACATGACATGCGATGGCAGAATCAAGAAGAAAAAACAAAAATTTCTTTCAAGGAAAATACCTGTTCAGTCACAAACTTTGTATGTATTTACTCCTTTAAGTCACTTGCTTATTCACAACATGTTTCAGCAGTTTTGCATTATGGATGAAAAAATGTTTTTCTGGAAACAAAATGTGCTTTTTCCTCTTATTATAAAAAAAGAATATGGAGGTTAATTCAAGTAATGGTGTTCCCTAATTAGCATTTGGATGAAAGTCTGTCAATGATTCACTGAGACAAATATGAAAAATATACTGTACACAACACAATTATAATTGTGTCCATAAGCCATAAGATAGCTAATCTTGGAGCAGGGTCTTTGCATATAAATAAGAGAGTCACATTTCTTCCTATGTAAAGGTATTGAAGTATTTTTTTAAACAGAAATATAAAACTATTTTGTATATTTTACGTTTGCAATCTAATCCAACAGCTACTGTTGATATTTTAGGCAAGATCTGGCCCACAAAAGCTGTTCAAAGAGAAGAAATTACCAGAGTGTAACAGATAAAAATCGGAGACAATGTGATTTTTTTCAACACCACAGTTGTGGTGCCACTTGTAAAACTCCATAATAACTAGTTGATACATGTGTTTATGCTGTACAGCCTTGTACATTAGATGTATATCATGACATCTGTTGTCCAAACAAAGCTTTCCATTGTTGCAGTCATTTCTGTCCCTGACTTTGCTGTCAGTCGCCCAGCAGCCTTCCTGAAGACTTTACAAAAAGCATGCAGTGCCGCGGAGGGAACCACCAAGCAACTGATCTCGTAAACACAATTTGTATTCCTGTTGTATGAGAGAGAACATTTCATATTTCTTATTTCCATCATATTGCAGTGACACAGGCAGCATACATGGTTGACTTTGCATATATTTCCATAAACAAGTCTTGCAGCTACTATGCTGTTATTGTGATGGGACAGCTATGTGATTATCTTTGGCTTTGACTGAACCTAAATGAAGCTGTGACAGCAGATATGGAAGGAAGGATTACGTTACATTATTCTACAGATCAGGGCAGTCATGTCAATCAAATTTCACTCCTTATCCTGCAGATCAGGGAAGTAAAATCGAAATAAATTTCTCAGCAGGAGATGAAAATAACAAGCTTTTAAGATATTGTCATGACTGCCCATATTGATTTTCCTTTATGTATTTTACCAAATGGTATTTTTAATGTGGTGCTTAATAAAAAACGTGTTGTCCCTGTGCTATTGGTGCATTCAGTAAAGCTCTGTTCCTCCTTGTTAAAGAGCTTCTGAGGGTCATCTTTCAGATTTGTAGCTTATTTTTGGATTTGTCCAAAAAATATTATATTTCCACAAAAGTGCCTTTGTGCCATTGCAATGGGATACATTTTATTAGTCTATTTATTAAAATAGAAATGGATCCAGGCTCTGCTATTTCATAACACAGCTTGTTTTTCTTCTCTGCACCATTGTGACATGTATTTGAGAAATGAAGTGTATGTTCCATGTTTGCTCTTCAGCTGGCCCTCAGTGATTTAGTGACTTGTTTTCTCTTTAGATCCAGCCTTTGAGGGTTTTATATCACATAATAAAAGAGAATACAAGTTATACTATTAAAATTAAGTTGTGACTGCAAAGGCACATGCTGTAATCCAGGCCAACTAACACAACTAGCCTCATTCATCTTATAAGAGACAAACAGAATAAAATAAAAAGAAATAAAAAATAAAAAATGTCTTTGACTGCCACATATCTTCTTATAAAACCAGAAAAAACAACTTTTAGCCACCATACTTATCTACTAATCTTCCTGGGTTAAACCAATGGCAAAAAGGAGGATTTGATACCAGCTAATTGCTCACAGATCTGATTTCAAGCAGAGCTTGATGAGTGTTGCTTATTACTTGTTAACACTTTCCTTCTTTTCCTGATGCTGCCAGTGTCAACAGTTTTTCAGCAGCGTCAAGGTTTTTAAATTGTTTCAACCTGCACTATAATGATGACAAATATTTGACATGAAGCACACTTATGAGGTCATGTGTATAAAAATGGTGAAATGCAGATTATAAATGCAGATGAGAAAGGCAACTCTTGTATTTGGTGTGTTCTTGATAAAGGTCATCAACTTGGATAGTTTTAATGATATTTTACTTAGAAAGTTTCATATATGTGAATTTGATTTCTGCCTCATTTAAATTAATTTCAGTACAACAGAAAACTACTTTGAATTAAATGAGCAAATTCATTTCCATCGTAATTATTTTAGACAAAAACACAATTAAATGACTACCTCACAAAAACAACTTATATTATGTTATATTATATTATATTATGTGCCCTACAGTAGATGAAACAAATCTGATGCTTGGTTCTTATAGACAGATCTTAGTAGCCTGTGAGTCTTATGTATCTCGATATTCATCTTTTCTCTAACTAGGCTTCTGCCGAAATGTTGTCACACTGAGCCTGCTTCTAGCTTGACAACCATTATAGTTCTTTCAAGAATGACCACACACCTGGTTCCATTAAAAGTCGAACTCTGTGTGTTTGCTCTATAATTGGTCCTCTTTTTCCACTGGACTCAACTTTCATAGCAGATATGCATTAAGTAAACAAGAAATAAGGAAAAGTAGCTAAACATATACTTCATACATAGTGCATTGGACTAGTCAGCATGGACCTTGGACGCTGACTCCTACATGTCTCCACTTGTGGTAAGCTAAGAATAAAACAGTATTACTTCTCTCCTACGCTAAGTCAGTAATTTTATCCCACAAGTCTTTGTGTTTATTAGATTGTCTCACTAAAACCAGTATATATGTTTATTCAAAGAAAAAAAATTTGTTGAGCCCATAGCAGGTGTGCCCAAGTCTAGATCTTGAGATCAACTGTCCTGCAACTTTTAGATGTATCCTTTCTCCAATACAGCTAAATCAAATGGCTGAATTTCCTCATTTGCATGTCATCGGCTCTGCAGAGGCCTGGTAATGAGTTATTTATTTGGTTCAGGTATGGAAAAAAGTTTGCATCTGAATGTTGCAGGATAGTACATCATGAGGACCGAAACTGGGCATCCTGCCCTGAAGGACTGCTGTCCACCTTTCCAGGATAACTCTCCAACTCCCCCTTGTGGTCAAAATGTTATCTCCAAGCTGGAAAAAAAAAGAAACCTTTTACACGCATACATACACAAAAGTAGGAATGTGACACTAGTTAAAACTATCATATGAATCACAAGTTAAAGCTTTCTAATCTGTTGTGGAGAGAAAAGTAATTGGGGATTACTGTTGGACCCCTTTAAGACTTCCTCTGTGGACTGTTTTTGCTAGTCAAGTCTTTTTTCTGTATTTCAGTGTTTGAGACCAACATTGCTGTAGGTTATGCATTAAACCAAATAATTAAATTCTATATAGAATTCAATGTGTTAACATCAATCAATGCTTTGCGTTTCAAAGCATATATACATGTACATTAATACACCATATATATTTAGTCTAGATAGATAGATAGATAGATAGCTAGATAGATAGATAGATAGATAGATAGATAGATAGATAGATAGATAGATAGATAGATAGATAGATAGATAGATAGATAGATAGATAGATAGATAGATCTGTGGATGTAATATAGACCTAAAAAATCTCGATATGGATTTTGGTGAATTCAGTAGATTTTAAATAGTTTACTTTATTACGTTGGATATATTTGCCCAATGATAAAAAAAACACTTCTCCTTTCACATGTTAAAATATAGTTATTAGTTGTTACAAAGTACTTTTATCCTGTGATATGAGTTTTATAAAGTAAAGAATCGTTTTTGTCTTTTCAACGTTGTTAGACCGTTGCTGTAGTAACCAATAATAGCGTGGTTGTGCGTCCTGAAAATATGTTCGGCTATTGTTCCGTTTCCAAAGCTGTCCGTAGCGAAACAAGGACAAATAAATCTTTGAGCAGGTGTCACGAACTATCTAAGCTTTCTGTGAGCGAGACACGTGGAAGTTGATACAAAATTTTTTCATAAATTGCTACTTTTAGAAACAAAAACTTATCATCAACGTTTTATCAGCAACAATGCTGGCGTTGTCTTAACGAAAAACAAAAGGGTTATTCTGTATCAAGTCGAAAAGAAACAAACTTCAGCGGATTCGTATTATAAGGAGGGTGAAACTTGGCAGTACACAAGCTAGCTGGAACAGCTTGTTCTTGCTCGTTTTAAACATGGACGCGGTCGTAAAATTCACAAACCAAAGCCAAGGAAAGGATCGTTTATTCAGGTAGGTTGTTTGGAGCACTTCTGACGCCGTACGGCTCTAATCTGGTGGTGTTAACTAAAAGTTAAATCAGAAGATAATCCTAAACGGAATCCCGTGAGTCGTAACTGTCGTATTTGTCTTATTTCAGAGCCACACAGTATGCATGTGCACTGTCCATATATTTACTCAGAAAAAACACAGAGAGAAAAGACCTTGTGGCCAAGCTGAAAAGTCTAGAAAACAACATGAGTACTGGACGAAAATGTGAGTACATGTCTGTCAAACAACATACTTGTTCAAGTTGAGTTCATCAAATGGGATTTCATTGTAAATATAACCATTCAATTAACTAAATTAAGCTTAATTAAATGTATGTCTATATTTTTAATGGAAAAAAGTTGGTAGGATCTTGCGGAACACGATGTGTAGTTTGACCAAGATGACAAAACACTTTTTGAAGTCATTCAAACCAAACAATCTCATTAAGTTTTCCTTTCCAAACTCTTAAAAATGGCAAATAAACAGTAATGGTGTTTTTTGTTTTGGTTTGTTTAGCCATCATTTGTTAGACTTTGCCCCCAGAAACCTTGTTACAATGTTAAATTTCCAGAATATCTTATCTGTAAGGACACAATGAGCAGCACTGTTTACTTTGTATCCATTCAATGGAAAAACAAATATATATAAAGTAAATAGCTACTCTTTCCTAATACATTTAGGATAAATAGACATGTTGACCTTATTTTCTTCACTAACTCGGGATCTTTATTCTAATTTACAATCTTCAGAGATGCTGTGTGTATTAGAACAGAGGTCTACATCACTGCATATTCAAAGTATGCAGTGATATTAGCTAGCTTAGTTTGCCAAATATAAGAAGGCACTTTCTTAAAACATAAGGTGCTCTTTCACACAACAGCCGTGACTGACATTTATATACATGAACTTGTAGTAGGATGTTATAAATTCCATGAATTTAAGAAAAATCTGAGGTAATGAAATAAAATAATATCTACATTTATCAGATCTTCTTGTCTTAATGTTAAAGGGATAACATTTATGATAGTCTATGTGATCCACTAAATATATATTTGTGAGAGAGTTGAATGACAGGTTTCTACGAAATTCCATGTCATATTTTCAGGTAATCTTTGACTCCCTTATGCTTTTAAGGATAAAAAGAGACAAATCTTCTGCTATGGCCAGAATATCTTATTATTAATATTATTGTTATTATTGTTATTGTTAATACATTTTTTAAAGGCCCTCAGTATATTTCATGCCAGCATCAGGTCTTATGGTTGGTCTACATGTTGTTGTTTTGACTTTCTACACATAAAAACCGCCAACCAGGCCAGAAATTTTGGGGTGTAGTGATGGACCTAGACCTGCATTTTGGAAAGAAAAAAAAAACAAGGGAATAACATTCAGCTTATGATCAATACATATAATAATTATTATATATATTATATTATTATTGTAATATTGTTATAATATTATTATTATTATTATTATTATTATTATTATTATTATATATATATTATATTATTATTGTAATATTATATTATATTATAATAATTATTATATATAATAATATATATATCAAGGGTAAATTATCTGATGTCAGAGCAGGACCTGGAAAACGGGTCCATGTTTTCATCTTAGTCTACTCGATAACTGTAACAATGTATTTATAGTCTTCCTTAAAAATCTGTTAGGCGGCTGCAGCTAATTCAGAACTCTAGGCTGCTAAAACAAAGAAAATAGACCACATCAGTCCAGTTCTGAGGTCTTTACACTGCCTGCCTGTCTGTCAGACGATGGACTTGAAATGGAGCGTGAGAAGTGGTGGATGTTTCTTGTAATGTAGCATCACATTTGTTCCTGCTTTTTTACAGTTTAGTGAACTTCTTATATTTTAAGGAGAGTTTTGTAATCTTGTTTGGCATTCCATGTCTTTTCCGTCTCTGGACATGGATAAGGCTGCCTGTAGGTACATTAAAGCTTAAAGCTTGTACATTACTGCTACTGCAGTTCCAGAAAGTGTGGACATGTGTGATCTGCACAAGTAAACTGGCATAAAGCATACCTTACCTCTCGGATGAACTTTTAATGTTGTTTAGCTTTGAAATTTTGCAGCCTTGGGATGACTAAAAAAAGATTTTTAAGCTTGAGATGGAAATAAAGGCGAGGGTAATGCCTTAAAGCAGGGTCAGGCAATAGATATCTTGTCCTTTATAATGCTGTTGCAATGAAGCTTTATAAAGGCTAAAGAAGGGTCACAGAGGATGCACCGCCTAAGTATCTCTCCTCTGTTTCAGAAGCCGTTGTGCACCGTCTGCTGACCTGATAACTATCAGGGACTTTGATCTCAGAATTTATAAGTAAAACCTTCTAATTCAGTTATTCACAGAGGGATTCAGGAAGCAAAGTCTGAAAGGCTGAGCTATAAATGTCATGTATGGGTGAAGACCTTGACCTCTGTCTTTCAGATTATCAAGCATGATAAGGTCGTAGTTCAGTTTAAATGTAGCTTCACAGTGTTCTGCTAAAACTTGTGGTTTGCAACTATGAAACGTTGAGCTGGCATTTCATATCAAATTAATTCCTGCTCTAATTCCCTTTTCTCCATTCTTTGTCAGTGCTCAGGCTGGGAAACACAGCAAACTCCATTGAGGCTGCCAAGCGAACCATGCAGCTCTCTGACCGAGTCCTGTGTTTGTGCCTCACTGCGGCCAACATCAACCGCGCCCTCTACTTTATCTGCGATAACGTACTTTGGGCCAAAAGCATCGGCCTAATCGGCAACATCGACAAGGAACGCTGGAGCTTAAATTCCTCTCGCTGGTACTTGTACTCGTTAGTGATGAATTTGACCAGAGATGTTTATGAAGTTGTGCGGTTGATGGTCCAGAAAGGGAGAGATGAATGCTTCAAGGAAAAAATGGACCAGAATCTCGGTCAGTCTCCTGAAGTAGCGGAAGTTGTCATCCCTCAGCTCGATGCTTTTGTTTTCCTGCTTTTAGAAACCTTAAAGTCCCATCCAGCTGTTGCCTTGGACACTGTGAAGAACATTTGTGACCTCTTCATTCCCCTAGACAAGCTAGGCATTTACAAGTCAAACGCAGGAGTGGTTGGATTTTGTGGGCTGATATCATCCCTGATTGGAATTATAACCCTTGCACAACCCACTTTAAAGATTAAACCGTAATTGAGCTGAAGATTAAATTTGGGGCTTGCTGAAGTTCAGCGATATTCCTGTTTTACACCAACCCTAAAGCAGACTCAGCTTAACTAGATTCCAAAGTTGTTTTTTTTTTTTTTTAAATAACCTTTACTTAATACTTTTGTAGCATATTTGAATTCAGTTTTAAATGCGTCTTTGAAAGGGAGAAAAAGGATACAACTGATTTTTTACTCCTTTACAAGACCTACAGGGAGAATCTGTCATTCCTGTCGTCTACAACACCAACAGTTTTATAACTAATACTTATGCAAATAGCTTAAGTGATAAAGGCTTTTTAAAGCCGACATCTGTATCTTAAGTTGAAAATGTTAGGTGCACATCTGTATGTGTGAGAGAGACTTCTACTTTAGGGTCTTTTGCTTTTGCTACGCTTCCTGTTTTCTGATAAAATGCTGCTAAAAGTTTTGATTCAAGCGATGAGTTCCCTGCTTCTCCGCAGTGAAAGAGAAAAAGTGCAGATTTCTTCGTGCATTTTCTGAGGCGAGCTCTGAACTTTAGCTGTGAATAGATTGTACTTTGTATTTAAACTTGGAGAAAATGAAATGGAGACTAATAAACTATCTCTACTGCATATTGATTGAGCATTGTCAGGATTGTAGACACTAATGTGTTAGTCTGGATGACGTATTTAATTTTTAAAAATTTTTTGGGATGTTTTGATCTGTATCAGACCCAAGTCAAATGTGTACAGGGGTAACACCTTAAACTTTTCCTTTCAAGCAATGCAAGAGTTTGGATCCTCAGAGCTTATCATGTGCAAATGTTGGTGTCTGGTGTTTGGTTTGAGTTGCATCAGATGTACTGTGAAAAACGTGTTTCATGAATTTCTCCACTGCTGCAGTTGTCTGAAATTGTTAAATGCTCAAGTGTGAGTGACACCGCCCTCTTCAGGAAACACACAAAACTTGTAGAATTGAAGAGCTTTATTTTTCTATTTCACAGAGACGACAATACGCTTTATTTTAAAAGCTTTTCTCAAGATGATGACATGATAAAGCATCCACCATCGAAAAATTGCAAAAATATATTCAATTTCCCTTTAACGATACTTTGAGTTTCGCTGTGAAAAGAATGAACAAACTATGCAGAGATGAGTCCCATAAAAGAAGAAACATATAAAGCAATAAATAAGGACATTTGTTCTCCTAAGTAGATAATAAATTGCAGTAATTTGTAGCTGAGAAAATGTTAAATTTAACATTTTCACTTTTTTTTTTTTTTTTTTTTTGTCCCCAGTACCGACAAACCATCAAAGCACACCCATATGAAGAACATTTTGCTGGGCTGGAAGTTTGAATGTTTAATGAAATCCTGACTGTTTCTAAAGGTTAAGTAAGCAAATAATATTAAGTAGCTGTAAATCTTATAAGGTCAGATTTTCATCATTGGAAAAAGTGTTGAAAACGCCAGTGCCAATACAGTTTGTGCATTTTACAAGGCATCTGAGATTCATTTTCTACCGACAAAAAACAAAAGAAAAAGAAAAACAAAGCACTTTTTAAAAGTGTCAACAGTGATAAACTACAGTTTGCAAATACAGCTGGCCCTTTTTTCCCCTCCCTTTTTTTTTTTAACTTAGGAAACCAATATTCAAAGGATCACTGCAAGGCACCGTCAGTAGTTTGCTCCTGCTACCATTAGAAGGAAATGCTTTCTTTAGGGGGGGGGGTGATTTTGAATTTAAAAAAAAAAAAAAGCTACATTTTTTTCTCATTATACTGTGATAAGTCTGAAATTTTCCCCCAGGAAGTGTCACTCCTGATGCCTGATTTGTTTGTGGGAATCCCGTCATGAGAAACGTTCTCTAAAAGAATATTCTATGCAAAGACTTGTCATGTAAATGGTGTCCAACTATGACATGATGATAATCAGAACTGTTTCAGTACCTTTCTGTTTCAAATGCACTAAAAATATGCAAAACTAATAAATTATTTTGGAAAAGTGTGTGCTGTTGTCTTTTAATGCAGCTGAACAAAGCAGCATTTAAGTACCAAAACAAACGCAGGCACTCCATGTTGGGTATATGCATGCTGCACATCTTTGTTAAAATGCATACACACAAACAAATCCGATCCTGAGAAGACATCTAACAAACGTGATGACGTACCAGAGCTTTAACGAATTCCCTGTTCTTGCTTTGGTCATATTTAAAGCTCAGAACTGGTTAACACTTCCTGGGCTCACAGTTATCATCTCTCCAGTTGTCAGTGCTGATAAATATTACTTTCTTTGCCATGTTCATATGTGCTAATTTCTTCCTTCCACTGACAGATTCCTTCAAAACACACCAGAAGTACTGAGTATTAAAGTTCATATGATTGCAAAAGGGCTGCTCAATGTGATGGAAAACCAGCATTTAAATTGCGATATCCCGAGAGGAAAAGCACCTAGTTTAGTGTTAAATCCTGCAAGGATTCTGCCTTTTGATAGTGGTGCTTGGTAGAATTGAACAGTGAAATGAATTCCTGTACATTTCATGATTATCTGAAAGGCAATACAACAACAAATGAAGCTAAAAACAGTAAAATATTAAGACACACGTGGCAAAAACAATAGCAACGCAGAACTGCTGCACAACTACACAGAAACTGAACTTTCCTTCCAACTAAAAGACATTTACAGAAATGATCTAAGCACTTGGAATTGTGCAGGTTAAATCAGGAACATTTAGGAAGAGGGGCCCCAGAATTAAGGAAACGTCTGGTATACAGTACACATCAAGGCAAATTTAGTGTCATTCTCTCATTTTAAGCCATCGTTAAGACAACAGTTGCACATATTCACAGAACACCTACATCAGGGCCAGTTCAAGTGAAATAAAACTAAATATAGTTGATCATACGTAGCTGTTCTGGTACAAGTGTGTTTGCTAAAACCCCTCTAGCAGGTCACCCTGCCCCTAACACCCTGCTTAATCAAAGTCAGCCACCCACAGTGCCATCATCCTCCACACTTACGCTGTGGGGCTTTAGTGACACACTCACATTTGTTAAAGTACATTTGGCCAAATGACATCAAATGTAAGTCAGTGAAGCAAAACTGTTTTGCAACTAAACTTAACATTAAAACAGCAAGAACTCAACCACTGTAAAAATCATTGGAAGAAAAAAAAAAAACAAAAGTCAATAACCAAAAGGAATACCCTGTACCAACTTCATCATCATTCATCTACAGCGTAAACGCAGCGCAATTATTATATGTAGTCGACCTGGAACCAAAAGACATGAGAGATAAGCAAGTTCATAATGGTTTATCGTTCCGTAAAAAAGGCAGTCCTCGGTACTGTAGGCTACAAAGTGTGCGCGCGCTCTTGAAACCAGCTTTAAAAGAACTGAGGAGTTTTTTTTGTGGCATTCCAACATTTCTTAGAAATGAAACAGGACGTAGGCAGACGGCTACATACAATTCCTCCTGATACGAGCCCAAAAGATGCCAGCTCTAACCATAGATTCTGTAGCATGTGTTGAAGTAACTTCACATTTCGGCTTCTTTACCAGTTCAGGTCTGAGCTTTACAGAAATATGGGTGTAAATGGATGCTGAGCGAATTAGTCTCACCAAGCTAAAAATATTAAATTACACATTTTATCAGTTTGTATCTATTTTCAGAAGACTCACGCTGCTTAATACATGATCTCATTAAAGTCAATATGATCTTATTCTAGGAAACTAACAACTGATGGGATTTAATGGATTCTGTTATCATTGGAGTTTCTATCAGCAAAAAGCGAACAAAGAAAATCCTTTGTATTTAAATATAAAGACTTTAGTAGCATTTTTCTACCCTTACAAATGATTGTACCATCACTTCAATACTTAGAAATTAATACTTCTCTGACATGATAAAGGATATAATTAAGAGTTAAGCTGTTAGGCAGGAAGGATTGCGTCTGTCAGCTTTCGCTGTGTCGTCTGACCATTTACAGCAGGAAAGAATCCAGCTTTTACAGCTGTAATCAGAGCTGAAAGCTGCAGTTTTAAAGGGTAACATTTGATCACGAGTAGGTGGTCTCGGCCCACTTTTGAAAAAGAGCCTTGCTCCTCGATTCCATTAACACTGAGGAGTAAAGTGAATAGTGTCTCAGCGACTTCTGGTCCCAGCTGTGCAGTCTTTGGGTCCATTTGGAGTCTTTTGGTCCAGTTGTGTTGCACCCCACTGAAGGCAGAGGCTAGGAGAGTCCCTGTGCTCGGTCATAATCTGCAATCAGGCCCTTTATATGCGACAGTTTCTTATGGAGGTACTCGCATCGCTTCTTCTCTTCCCGATACCCTGGAAACTTCTGAAGAAAGGAAAAAAAAAACAACAGTGAGGCTATTGTGAGCTTTAAATATTACAAATCACAATGGATAGAGGACACTGCTGCATGTCCTTTCCTTTTCTCTGTCATTCTGGCTTTGCTGTCTCAATTTGTATTAACAAGGATCTCCTCGCACCACAGTCTACCTATAAATTGTAATCTATTAGCCGTGGCTAACACAGGAACGTATCATGGACTGTACCGCACATGCCACGTCAGAAATGCTGAAAGACTGGTTTGACATGATGACGTCATTTTTACCGGAACAAAACCATATGTCCAGGAGAAGTGATGAAGACTTCCTTGTCCTTTATTTAGAGTTTTAATTTAAGAGATCATTTTACAGTTGTTGTGCCAAAATATTCCCAGCAACCTGTTTGTTCGCAGGTGTTGGCAGACAGGACTACACACTGGCGAGACTCGAATGACAGTCAGTGATGTGCTTCTTGTACAAAAGGGTGACAGCATGTCAATTAAAATACTTTTCTTGAATCTCTTATCTAAAAGGTTGAAAGCATTTTGGGTGAAGTCCAGGACATAAATGCCAGAAGGGATGCATTACAATGTAATATAAACCTAAATTAGAATCTTACTTTTTTATACTTTCGATACTTCTGTAGTATTTGTTCCTCCATGATCTGGAAAAAAAAACAAAAAACGACAAAGAGGTGTTATTGCACTGTCGATCTGATCCCTTTTATGTGCTTGGTGTTTTACTAGATGGAGCAGTGATATTAGACTCCCAGTACAGACAGTACCTTGTACTCCTGTGTTCCTGGGGAGAGAGTGTGAATCTTTAAGCCCAGCTGAACAAACATCTCTGTGATAGCCCCAATCCGGTCATGAAGGGTTCTGTATTCATCGTACTCGGCACAGAAGTCATCATTATACTGCTGACGCTGCTCCAGTGTTATTATGGTGCTGTATTTTCTGAAACGGAAAACGTTTAGTTGTTAGAAGCTGGCAGTTTCCCAGTCCTTCCAGTAGGTGGCATCACATATCAGTAAATTAAAAGGTTTGGCATTGAATTAACAGGGCGATGTGTTGACCAGATGTATAAATGTGAGGCAGAAGATCATTTGTTTTTATTGTAATTCTCTGTGAAGCTTCGTGACGCCTTATTTATACAGGCCTTTTACTTCCATCTGTTTATCTGAATGTTTGGAAGCTGAACCTTAGCTTTAAAGGGACACGTTAGTTTATTTTCTCAACAACCATAGGGCTACAAAAACTCAGTAAGCAAAGACTGATCTGCACTGCTACTGCAGTGAGAATTATTTGCATTTCCTTCATAAATCTGGAAACATTACATAAATATGGATTTTATTCTTACATTAAATAGTCCGGCAGCTCCTCTGCCGATGTTCGATTAATAGGCGTTTTCTCTCCCTCATGGTCTGCAGATAGAAAACAAAAACACACACATGTATTGGACAGAAGGTTACAGCAGTCTCCCAATGCAAAATGCATCAATGTGTCCATCATATTAAGGCCAACTGAATCATTTATCGCCGTCTACGATAACACATCAGATCCAAGGCAGGCCGTGACGTCAGCAGCACAAAGTAGGAGGTAATGTTGCCTGCTGACTCGCTTGACCGTGGGTCAGCCAGCTGTCTCACAGTCAATCATCAACAGACTAGAGAGCCACAGTGTTGGGTCTAACTGTTCTCCTTGAAACGACACAAACTCTTTTTCTCTGGCTTGCAGAAACAGTTATAGCAGAAACTTGCAGAGATTTTAGAGGCCTTCAATTGTTTTACTTCACTATTGACACAAGAGTGTAAGAAAGTGTGAAGAAACCTTCCAGATGACAGCAGTTTATAGCTTTGTTGACATTTACCTTTGAGGTTTTCTTGGTTCTGCTTCAGGTCCGGACTGGTCTCAATCCAGTCTGGTTTTAAGCGTTCCCGTTCCTTGTCTTTGTGTTTTTTGGACCTTTTCTTTTTGTGTTGGCCATTGGTGAACTGCTGGTCTGTGCAGAGGGAGGTGTCATTCTGCGGTGGTTTGGGACTGGGTACAGTGGGAGCTGGTTCTGTCCTCTCCAGTTTGGAAATGGCAGATGACGTGGTGAGTTTGTGTGGTGAGTACAGGCCATGTGGGCTCGCCCGAAGATGATTGTTGGTTTTAGTGGATTCACTTTTAGCAGAATGACTCGAGGAGCTGTGAGCCCCGTTGGTGCCAGAGTCTGCGTGAGATGGGGACTGCAGGGGCACAAACTGGTCTGAGAGCTTTTGTTTTTTGGGAGTTTGATTGTTGGATGGATCCAAGGCCAGTGGGCGTTTCTAAAGGAAAGAGAGCAAATTTGTAGCGTGAAATGCTACTTTCATGTAGCATATGAACTGTTTGTTTTTTGTTTTTTGTTTTTTTTACAGTTTTTGCTCCGGCCCACTTACATAAATATAAAATTACATATAGCAATTAGTTTGTAAAAAAAATAAAAAGTAGTGTATTGAATCAAGAATATAAACCATGAAAGGAAACTTAATTGCATTAGCTAACATTTATTTTCTTAGTGAATTGCAATCAAATTCATGTTTAAAAGGGTTTTGCTGGGATGTTACATGTCCAATACCTGCAAGTCAGTGGATTTGAATAGTCAAAGCGACTTTTGCTAGAAATCATTCACTATATTATTTAGCTAACCATATCCAATTAAATATTTACTGTACATTAATCTGTATGGTCATCTGTGGTATGAAATATCACAATGAATTCATTGTTAAGAGCCCTTGGTATTGGAACTTTCCATTAAGAAATATGTCCAGAAATACATCCTTTTGTTGTTCTGTGCAAACTGCAGAAGAGTTTTAGTGGGAAAGTATAATGAGGAAGAATTATTTAGTACAAATAAACCGGTTAAGTCATCCAAAATTCTTTGTTATAGAAATAAATGCCCAAGGTGCCATCATGGAGAACGGATCGGAAACCTGGAAAGTTCAACGCAAAGTAACTGGGTGAATAATGGTAATATTGATTGGACATAATATTAAAAGAAAATGTTGTTATCTCATCTTTAGAATTGTGTATGATTCAGCTTATAGCACAACGTAACAAGTTCAGCAGCATCTGCATAACGTTACAGAGTACAGATGCAAAAAAACTCCTGAAAAGTCGTGAACTCATTTTGGCTGATTCAGCGTAAGGATGATGCCTTTTTTATAGACATTAATATACAATGGTGTCTAGAAGGAAACTTAATTCCAGATATAAGGTCTTGCTCTTTCTTCGTTTTTCTATCACTGTATTATTTACGTTTCATCGTGCAGCTATGACGCTAAAGAGCTGCTGGGGGTCAAAAGCTAACATGATTTTATTTCCCTGCTTTTTAAAATGTCCTTCTCAGATTCATTAGAAATGTTGAAAAACATTGAAATGATGTTTTTAGGTTTAATCCAGGTAGAGGTCCTGTAGTCTTTCACATCAATTGAATCTGATAAAAATCCGGAGTTAATATTAAGTATTTAGTTACTTTTTATATATGAGGAGGATTCATTTGTTGGAATGGGCGATTTTGTTGACTTTGTTGCTTTATTATTTGTTACGATTAGCATTAAGAAGTAGAAATAAAACTTTAAAACATTTATAATGTGAAATCATCACATAATAATCTAAATCCTGTGGCTCGTTATAACTCATAAAGAAGAAATACTACAAAACTCAAATCCTGCAATGTCGAATAATTACCACTGAGAGATTCTTGGCAGGACTGAGTCTTGAAGGGGAGTCTCCAGGAGTTTTGTGGAATGAATGGTTGGACTGGGGACTCTTCAGCTGGCTACCGTGGAGTGGCTGAAGTTTCCTGAGGGGAGATTAAACACACAGCACCTTCAGTCGGACACTGGCTGCAAGTTAAACGGCCCGTAAAATGCAAACAGGAAGAAGCAGGATGTCAGTCATGTCGTTTGTTCTGGCATACTTACAAGGACGTCAATGAGCAATTACTATTGAGAAAAGATTTACTTGGAAGCTTTTCCGCAGAAGAAATTATGCAACTGTCAGTCACGGTATAAACAATGTGCATGAGAGAGTTACAGAGACAACCCAGGCCAGAGAAAGAACAATAGGAGCTGACTTAACCTCTGCAGGGCCAAACCCACTTTTCTGGTAATCTGCTTCCTACAGCGCCTTCCTCTAACAGATGCCATCACAAAAAGAAAGAAAGTGGATTCTTTTAACTCTTTTAGTAATACAGACTGTGTTAGTGAAGTTTGTAACCACAGAACAATAACATTAGACATAATTTAAGAAATCCCTAATAAGATGAGCCTGACATTAAATGAATTATTAGAAGACAGAAATCTCACATGTTCTGGCTATTACAGCTATTATACACTTGGTGAATAATTGTACAAGTACAACTGTAAGCTTTTTACACTTAGCAGGGGTGCTGCGACCAGCCAGCAGGACTTGCACCAGTGAAACAGTAGGCCTGCATGTTTTCTGGCTGGCAGAGAAAAAGTACAAGCGGAGTAAGGTCACCCTGAAGAGCTCGGTCTTGCAACTCTTGCCATTTGGCAGCATAATGCAGGGAATATTTTTCTCTGCTTTGATGTTTACATGAAAAGATTCGTCAGTGCAGTGAAGTAGTCATTTCAGAGCTCCTCATTCAAAATGATCACAGCAGACTTCCACATGAATTTGTTTGTCTTTTGTAATAAGATCAGGACTTTCACAATGACCCCATCCCTTAAGCTACTCCGCTTTATCTACCCATGGAGGCTTCTGGAAGTCTATAAGAACTTTCAAGGTCTTTTTTTTTTTTTTTTTACAGTTTGAGAAACAGGATAATTACTTTCCTACTAGGAGTTATGGAAAAATGGACACTGCTCTCTTTTCTGTACAGATAATGTAAGGCTGCAGCCAGAAGATGATTAATAATAAAGTATTTCTCAAAGGTATTTTTGAAGAAAAGCTTTTTATGTATAAACTAAATAAGATATAATCTGAATCTGTGATATTTTAGGGTGCAGGTATGTGACTGTTATGTCTCAAAACACGGCCCAGGCTTGCTGTTAATGCCTATTTTTATACTAAGATAATATAGGCCATCAAAAAGTAGCTGGAAAAAGGTAAAGCTATGACGAGTATTAGTCTCACTCGCAGCAAGATGAAAAAACACATTTTCCAAAGCTGCTTGTAAGCATTATCGTTTCTAAAGTAGTCCCAGAATAACAACTACGTCCTGAAGCAGAGCAAAGGAAAAGATTAATTGCATGTTTTAGCTGTTTAAATTCTCACCTGATCAAAAGTCTGTGGATGAGTTGCTTCTCCTCCTCCAGATATCCGGGCCAGTCTCTCTGGACGTGTCTGTAGAGCTCATCCTTTAATGAATAGCTGTTGTCTTTAGGATTCAGTTTACCAACCTGGAAAAAAACCCAGCAGCAAGTGTTACAGCCTCACCAGAAAGAGGTCAGAATACACTGTTCATGGGAGAGCAAACTGTTCCAATGAGCTACATCTGAGTCTGTTTTCTTTCTGTCACGAACTGCTTCATCTTTCCTCTATAGATTCTCATCCTCCTCATGCAAATCTACCCGAAGCAACCACCCAACTTTCAGTTCGGCGAGCAGTCAGATCCCCACTGGAGTCACCCTGCCCTTCTACTGTCAAAACACAATCTTCTCATCCAGAGATAATTAAAGCACAGCCCTAATTACAGCTACCAGCAGTCTCCACTTGACGATTGCAGAGAGACGCTCAAACATTGTGAACACAAGAAATTTGCCTGAAATAAGCTCAACTGACATCACCTTTTCGGAGCAGGGATGTTCAGGTGAACAGCACTACTGAATACAGGAAGTATAATACTAGACTTATGTGCAAGACAGGAATTAGTTTATATTTGTAGTTTTGAGCATGTAGGCTTTAAAAAAAACAAAACAAACAAACAAACAAAAATTCAGAAAATGGTTGTATTATTAGCTGGCAATTCATTTCCATGGCAGTGTACCAGGGACTCACCTCATCCAGTACTGAGGTCAGATCAGCTTTGTCCTTTGGACTGGCCCGTTCCCTTTCCAGCCACAGTAGCACCTCAGGTTTCCTGTAGGGCTTTAAGGCCAGAAGATGAATAATGCGATCCCTCAGGGGTCGATGAGCCACGGGGCTTGGGAGCAGGCTCCGCTTGTTGCTGGGGGAGTGCTTGTTGCTGCTGTCTGAGCCTGTTACCAGACCCTGCTTCCTTTGGACCTTCACACACTTACCTAAGATGAAAGGAAAGGTAGACATGACAGAGTTAAAGAGGTACTTTGAGTGAGAGTGAATCCAGACCTAATCACAACAGTAATCTCGAGCTGTTTTTTGTGAGCCCATGCACTGACTTTGTTGCAGAAAACTAAAGAGCACCAAGCTTTCAGCTAATCTGATAACAGGATTCACATCGGCAGCCAGTATCCCACAACAGCACAGCTAACATCGCATTCCTAATCCAGTCCTCAGGGCAGATACACCCTCATGTTGGATGACAGGCCTGCACACGAGAGACAGTGAGACAATAAACAGTATTTTTGTTCACTTTATTGGCTTTATTAGCTTCGTGCAGGAGCAGCTGATATGAAAGTGTTCACGGAAACGTTGAGTTTGGCATTAAACTCACACACTCCTCACTGCCCGTGTGCACAGGCAGTGATTCTGTGTGTGTATTGGACAGGTAACAGGTTCTTACTGTTACTACATAAACGGACAGGTGAAGAAACTAAAGCCACTTACAGGGAGAAGTCCTCTCTTCCTGTTGCGGAACTAATTCAACTACTTACAGATATCTGCACTGTAATCTGGTTTTGACTGCGAGCCATACTTCGGATGCTGTCGTAAAAGACGCAGACTGCTTTAACAGAGACAAGCTGGTTGATGCTTAACTAGGTTGATATTTACAATTCCTGACGGTAATTGTGGACTACTGTTAAAAAGACAGATAGTAAGAATGCAAGACTTAGAATGAGCACGTTTCAACATTTATCACCAACATGGTCGTAGTGATTTCATAACAAACGTCCTTCTTGCACTCAAGGAACTCGCGCTGCTGCTTTACGAACAAGCAGTGACTGAAGGGATTTCGCAGCAATAAACTACAGAAACTTGAGGGAGTTTCAAGGAAGCCGTTGTGATACTTTCCAGAATGACTTACAGTTACTGTCATGCTTTACTGCGTCGTGGGCGTATTTACCAGCAATGGACAAACATTTAAAGCAGCATCTGTTTGCAGATGTGTGTTAATATTATAGAGTGATTTATATTTTGTTTTACAAAAAAAAAAAATATGGGAGACGTTCCAACACCAGGTGTGCACATACGCTCCCCACTTTGCTGTCAGTCATTCTGTTCTGCTGAATGCAAATGAAAGCTAAATCACACATTATTATCTAAATTGTAGGCATTTTTCTCATCCAACCTATAATTGGGAGTCGGTGTATAGATAGTTTTTTTTTCTGATGAGGGTAGCATTACTGCACCATAAAAAGGCAGAAAGTTACCGCAAAACAACTGTGCATTCTCCACTGCGTATGACTTTACTGTGAGCCGTAGCCTTTTTTTTTTTTCCCTGTAAAGAGGGTTATGGGCATGAGAAGGCATGTTTGAGCAAAATTGGAAATCTTGTAACTGTGTGTCTCCAACAAGTATGCAGGGATTGTCTCTTTTCCAACATTTATTAGGTGAATACATGTGTAAAAGCCTCAGAGGGACTATTTATGTAACAACGCATGACATGAAATGGGAAGGAACTGGTTTCAACAACACCTCTAAATGTTACGTTGAGCTATTTGTTGACACAGCATATTCCCTTTTATAAATACATTTTCTCACACAACCTCTAAATGCCATTAGACCACACAGACAGATAATTTCGTAAAGCTGTAGCAGTCAGTTTAATCTGCAATGCAGCTAAAACACGGCTCAGGCAAAAGGGATGACGGAGTGAAGAAGCTGAATTGTGGAACGGAGACTCTGCACATGAAATGCAGAACGCTTGAGGTTATGTGCCTCTTAGTTCTCAGATTATAGTCTCTGAATATATTATCAAGTGCAAGTTAATGAAATTTGAGTCAGTGTAGTTACATTTTAGCAAAAACTTCATCAGCAGAAGATCTGTTTGGGCATAATTCTTGCATTAATGATGCTGGCAGACAAGTTGCTGGAAGTGGCGGAGCCGTCTGGTCCAAATGAAAGCAAAATTGCACAAACAAGACAAAGACATTGCTCCCACGTGAATAATTGCAGACTATCTCTTTGATCAATTCTGTGATAAGTTCCACTCCATACGCTGACAGTGGTGGTTATCAGCAGGATGAAATGATGAGGAGCGATGGTTTAGAAGTGTTCTGGGAATATTAAAACTTCCCACTTATCTGTGTTTCATCCTAATGTGTTTGATGGCTGGAAGGAAGTACAAATTAGCCAAATCTTACTTGGCCCTGGCTTGATCTCAATTGCTGTGCGGCTCCAGATGTCCTTCTCCACCTGAGACATGCGCTCCCGTGTCGTCTGGTAGGAGTCGTCCGTGGCACAAACTGTAATCTTGTCCTGAATGCTACCCTGGCCCTCCAGGTGATCCCTGCCCTCCCTGTGTAAAGAAAAAAAAAAACTAAAGAATGAATGACTCAGCTGTGAAACAGCATTTAAAATTCTTCATGATGCTGAATATGTTGCATGACTGCAGAAGTCCTGCGACTACGTGCAGTTTCTTATTCTGTTCTTGCATAACTATTCAGCAAGGATGCTGCTCTAATGTAACCTCTTCCCCAGCCTTTTGACCCTCCACAGCCACAAACAATAACTCACTGTTCTCAATTATTACTGGTCACACCTTCGAGGTCAGCTGTGACAGCTTTTTGGGCATTATTGTAGCTGAATATAGCCTAACACCGCTGCTGTCTGTTGTTGTAATACGGAAGAGAGAGGCTAGTGTTTGGCGAGGCCCTGCGGTTCCACCCTGACACCAGATTTACAACAAATTCCATGCGTGGTTGACAGAGAGATTCATATGTGCTGCTTACCCTGAGACATACTGGTGAATGCAGTCGAAGCTGGACTGAGGCTTGTCTTTGCTGTCACTGGATAGGTAAAATGAGAAGACTCTGAATCCATCTGGAGACTCGGGGGTCGGCACAGGGATCTTTATGTACTGCACGACACAAATACAAATACAAAATCATAATATAAATTAGTATCAAACACTTTAAAGGTGAAGTTATATAATGCATAAAAACCCTTAAGCTCTAAGGGAGTACAAGATGTCTGTGTACAAAAGCCATGACATGGTAATCTTTAACCTTTAACAGTTTTATGGTGTTCTTTCACATGCTTGAGTGTATCTGCTAGCTTTGCTATTTTGAGTGGTGAGTTATGTAATAAGTGTGCTTTATCTCTCTGAGAAGCAGACCAAACTAATCTCCAAACAATGCGGCAAAAAGTAAATCAACAAAGCAAATTCTGCATATCATGAGCGCAGTCACTGGATGTTTATGCATTTCTGTGCAATAGATGTGAGCTAAATGTCCGATGTGGGTCATTCACTGAGTCGACATGGCAACACCCAGGTCAAGGAAGATGACCTGCAGCCAGTCATGGGGGGATCCTGTCTGAAAGGCAAAACATAACAAAAGCAAAGTGAAGAGCTTTTTCACTTGGGTGATAACCTCTTCTGTCACAGACTGTCCACTGCTGTCTCTCAGCAAACAAGCCAGCAGGGTGAAGTCTATCTCGGTTCGAAAGCTGTTACGTAAAACGACCTGAAAACCCACTTCCACTAAAAGGATAATTCAACATAGAAAGTCATTAACCTACAGGTAATCTGTCCTTTAAAAAAAACACACTGGGTTGGGGCTCTCCTCTACACCGCCTGCAGCGGTCTTCGTCTGAAAATTGACAGTTTCGTACTTTAGTCAATAAAGTGTCCTAGATTCAGCTGAAGCTGGTGATTTCTCTCTCGCTTTTTAGCTTCTGCTTTATTTGTAGGAAATCGACGGTAATGTCTATCACTCAACAAGCAGTGATTGAAAAGAAAATATTTTTAATAATAATAAAAAAAACAAAGGAAACAGACGTCAGTCAGATGGACTTTAAGCCGCCTTGTTGCAAGTGATTGGTTCTGAGCTGAGCGTCTGAGAGCACAGTGCCACTGGCAGATGTGGCAGGCAGGACTTTAGCTGTCACAAATGCCCAGTCATGCAGCAAAGCCATAAGCATTTTTTTTTCAGCACACAGCCAATGAACAACTCCTGTTCTCTACACCCCTCCTCCTATTCTAAAACCCAACGCATGCCATTCACCCTACCCCCCATCCACCTCCAGCTTTCCCTCATGTGCACAAGCCCGCCCATGTCAACACGAAACGTAAAGGGGCTCACAAGGCCAGGGACACTTGAGACACAGCTGACCGTTAATTTTGACCTATTTATGTCTATCTGTTAACGTGATGTCGTAAAGCAGAGCCCTGTGTATGTCTGCTGTGGGTTTTATGCTAATTAAGAATGATCAACCAAACAAGCATCAAAGTGAGCAGGGACAACAAGCAACAGCCACATCTCCAGGACCCATTACTTCAAGAGTGAAGCCAAAACTCCCATTAACAATATAATATGAAAGCCATGTAAAGGAACGGCTTTCAGATTTGTTTTTAAAATGATAGTAAGGCTAAACAAAAGCTCTGTGACGACATGAGAGCGTACATTTGCACATTTAGCATTGTAATAGTGCCACCATGTCCCCTCTTTTCCGTTGAGGGCAACGGTATGAGGCCCCCTTCCAGCCATGCATTAGATCTGCCTGTCACCCCTATCCATGCCAATGTGCACACTTCACATTCTAATTCTAATCAATGTCACTCAGGTCAGACTGTTCAGAGGTCGCCCCCACTTTATTCACGGCTTCCCTCTCCAGCTTCATAACCATATGTCATTTAACCCATTAGTTCCCAGCTCCTGACTCCTCAAGTAGAGCCTCCGTGGCCGATCTCAGGATCACGAGTGCAGCCCTGAAAGTGCCATATATCTGGAGAAGAAAAGTTTGCCCTGGAGAGCAGCCAGTCAGCTTTATAGGCACAAAGCCTGGAACTGCAGGAAAAAATGAGATCTTGGCTCTGAGTGAGGCAGAAAGGCTTAAATGCTCAGCGCTTAATTCATTATATCTCACTGAGTTTCATTATAAAAAGCAGAATCCCTACCTGTCTTTTAGATAAAAGTTGCGGTAATGGAACAAATTGTCATTATAATACAGAGAAAACATATAGGAGTTAATAAATTTGGACTCTTGTGACCTGCCCCGTCTCATTATTGCAAAGAAAAGATGTCAAGCTTTTTCTTATTATGATAAAGGATTAAAGCAGGTCAGCACTTATTGTTTTTTTTGGGAAGGAAAGGGAATACAGTTTTTTTTTTTTTTTTTAAATTTAATTTTCTTTTTGTTTTGCAACAACAGAGGATATTATGACTGATATCATTGCTGCCCTGATGAAAAAGAAAGTAATCAGTCAGAAGAGGCTGGCTCCTAGCTTCAATTCAGTCAAGTGCTTTAAAGAATACGGTGGAAAGCTGAACGGAAGGCAGTGTTTCATTAATTTAGAAGAATTTCACTAAAAAGATAAGTGTGTTGACTGATAAGAAAGGCTGTGGCAAGACCAGAACTGTCTATTATCCACCATCATTTGAGGAGAATAACAACCTCAAGTTTCTTTTAAGAACTGTAAGTCATAGTCCTGCTGAGCCATCAAGTCTGGCTCTACTGAAGGTCTCTTTCTTTTTAAGGGGGGACTCTCTGTATTGTCACCTACTGCCACAAGCAATCTCAGGAGGCAAGTGGCAGAAGGTGAATCGAATTAAAAAAAAAAAAAAAAAAAAAAAAAAGCTGATGCAATCTTCCTTAGATAAGCTGCATTTGATGAATTGTCACCAGACAGTATGAATACTGTTTGATTGAACTGGATTACAATCAAATTAGATGAGACTGTATTTATTTTGAGTCCAATTAAATTTGTTTACTTTGTCTCTAAGCCCCCTATACACCAAACTGATGGCAAGAAGCAGCAGCGACAGAAGGCCACTGCTTTGTCGCCTTACTTCATCGGTGTCTGGCACTCTTTCACACTGACATCAAATCGCCAACTAAAACATACAATCTATGTATGTAACAGTAATGAAAAAAAAGGGATGTAGCGATTTATATCAGATCTAAGAAGGTGTCATCCAAAGAGGACACTCACTAGACTGAACGGCCAATCAAAGTGATCTCCAACTCACCAACGTGGCGCTGAAAAACTTTTAACAGAGACGGTGCCAATTGTGCTTTACTATCCAAAAATACAGTTAAGCATATGTTCACTGGTTTCCCCAACACTCCCAACAGCTGATTATTAACTGGGTGGACAAAGGTCTTACAGTACTGTGAGGAGAATTTCGTTGCAAAGTGACATGGGTTCATTATAAATGATCACATTGGACCATAAGCAGTTATATTATTGAAAAAAAAAATTAGAGAGGTGGCTGAACCAGATTTAGCACTATGCTAAATTTTTCAACTATAAACATGGATTTTTATTTTAAAAGCTTTTAAAAAGAACTAATCGAACTCAAGCAATGGAGTGTCTCTATTTTATTCTGCTAATCATTGAAATATTTTACTGAATTATAATATTTATGAAAAGTTTTCCACGCAGTTGGATCTTCAGGACTAAAATCTAAAAATAAACATCCCTATTTTTCACTGACTATGGCTCCTTCTTTTCACTATTAGCAGCTACAATATTCTTTATTAAGGGTGGGAAAATCTAATTGAAAAATATAATATCTGGATTTTTTGCTTCACAATTTTAAAATTTAATTTAATTTAAAAAATTTTTTTTCCAAATAAATAAAAATAATCCATAATAAAATTTTTGTCATTTTTATTGTTTTTGTTGATCTTTTTACTTGTCTTTTTGGGCATTGTAGCAGCAGAATGATGGTCTGGCTACTGTGTTGTTGTTTTTCCTAATTTAAATCAAGAAAAATGACAAGTAAAAAAAGTTTTGCAGATTTTTTTTTAGTTTTTAGTCCACAAAAATCCGCAATGTTAGGGAATCATGAGAAATGCAATTTAAATCAAATTGGCACCCAATCAGTCAGAATCGAATCGAATCAAGACGAAAACATATCGTCACAGCAATTCTTTATGATGTTACTTTATGGGTCACAGTCATTAGTGTTGCAGTACCCTTACAACAGTCACACACACATGAATTATCACAGCTGAAATTTCATCATCTTGCTACCCACCCTGGTGGGATCACCAATGACTTTTGTATGTAATCAATGAAACATTCTGTGGAAACTGGTTTGCTATCTGGGAGCTGCTGTCAGTCAAATAGTAGGTGTAGATTTACATAGAAGCCGAGTCATGGGCAATGACATATGGAGCTGTGGCTTGAGGTTGTGTGTGTGTTGCCGTTTTTTGTCTTTTTTTTAGGCAGAGGAAGCCTCACGCTCCCACAGGTCACATGCAGGGCTGAGGTCAAATACCTTTCTAGCAGCTGAAGGTGAACGTCAGAGAGGCTGTTATCAGTCAGACTTTGTGGAATCTTCATGTATGATCATCAGTAAACAAACAAGAAGAGGAAAGGATAATAAAAGAATGCAGGTTTGTATGTGGTCTTTTTAAAAAGTTGACAAACAAAGCTTTGAATATAAGTAATAATTGGGGGACAGTGTCTAATAGATGGCTTAAAAACGGAGCTCCAGCACTCCCAGGTCAAATACTGGTGAGTCATGTATACACATGTCAGAGACAAGCTCTGGTTTCAGAGCATTTTTTCAGAGCGATCATAGCACACTGGTTTAAGTTGTACCATTCAGTATAAACGATACTTGCATTTTACTAATATTTACTGCTAAAAAGAAATAAATTCATCATATTATAATATTGTTCATGTATATTTAGTTTTTTTTATGATTATTATTCTGCTTTTAAAGTTACCAGTGACCATGGCAACAAGTTAAATCTGCTTTATTTGTCCAACTCAAACCCAAAAAGCAAATCATTAAATTACTTATGCATTACTGTTTTCTAATCATAATCGTTAAACCCTTTAATCTGTTGATGAATTAATCAGAGAGAAGCTTAATCTGGTATTATTCTGATCAGTGTATTATTATAAGTGTGTACCAGCTAAATAAAATTCATCAGCTTAATATAAAACATGTGATGTGCAGTAATGCTTGTTATTATCATGGCAGAAGTTAAGTGTAGCTGCTGGGACAGTTAACAGTCAGACCCAGCAAACTAAGCATCCTAAGCGCCCTGTCGCACCCCCCACCCACCGCTCCCGAGGAGCGCTCAGACTAATACAATAACTGCCTCTGTGGCTTCAGCATGGCCACATCTGCTAATCCGGGCCCCGTGTGTTTGGAGATGTCAAATACTTTCAAGGTGTGAACTGAACTGGAAGAGAAAATCCTGGCAGGGGGCTCAGTAGCTGAGCAAGGACAAAGTGCAGCATCGTCGGTGTCCTTGTAAAGCTTCCTGTAACTCTTCCAGCACATTTCAACTGCTCATCTTTGATGAGGTTAAACAGAGTTCTTAACCCTACCATTTGGTGAAGAAGCGAACAAGAAGGTTTATTAGTGAGAGCTACTTTTGGCCAGTTGTGTGCTTTACAGAATGCAAGCCAAACATCTGCAGGGGAAGATGAGAGGATAGTTTTCCTCTCTCTCTCTCTCTCTCTTTGCTCTTTGCAGATGAAGGCAAGAAGGAAAGCTCTGGTATTTGGCATGGCAGCACTGAGATGGGAGCAGGCGCCTGGATATGTGATTTACTCTGAAGTCTTTGCCTTCTGCCCCTGTCTGGACTGACACTAGTTACCATTGTCTGCTCATCTGAGCCTACTCAGCCATAGCTGCTCTGTGAGCTGCCCATCTTTTGTTCTAGCTTCTTCCCCCACAAAGCTCAGCGCAATGGCCTGTCGGGCTGCCTGGATTATTCATGAACAGCAGGGACGTGTGGCTGTGTGTTGTTGGGTGGTGAAGGGAGGGATTGGGGGGTTTGGGTGTGTGCACTGGCGGGGAAGGGGTGGCACTGACTCCCAGTAGGACCAGAGGATGAAGGATGGCCCCCAAATAGTCTTCCTCTCGGAATGTGCGGCTTAGTCGAGGGAGGGGGATGGATCCAGACTAGAGCAAGTGTGACCCCATTTTTTAAAATTATTATTATCATTATTATTTTGACAAATATATTTCTGCTGTCTTAAAGTGACGTTAATTTATTTGTTGGGTAAAATGAAATAATAATAAATGATTAATCAGTGACACAAGCAGTTAAGCAAGTGTTGTAGCACTGACAATAAAATAAAATAAAACACAGATGTGAAGTGAATTTTCCCTTTAACTGTACACTACAACTGTGGCACAGTTGATAAATAAACATTTGTGGCCACCAGGACACTTCTAGTTTGCTTTTAGTGAGCCTGGATGGATGTGTTGGTGATGCTTGAGGATCTGTTCATTGAGGGGGGTTGGTAGATACAGGAACAGCACAAGGAAGGGGGTTGGGACTGATAGGAGTTAGTGCAGGGATATGGGGATGGGCAACTGTCGAGCATCCCCCAAGGTACTGGCTGTTATGCCGAGCAGAATCAGTCTTTTTCCAAGAAGCAGGGTCTAATCTGTCAACCTCAGCAAACGTTTGCTGTCTTCCTACACCAACACCCCCAACCCTTTTCATAGGTGCTTTCCTCTTCATACACAGAAGGATGCAGATGACATGTATAAGCTATTATATTGCAAAGTCGTCTCCTTTTATTACAACATGTAAACAAAAAATTTCTCTTTTTAAGAAAACAAAACAGGCAGTCAGATTTTCTGCAAATGCATTTATTCCCCTTGTTTTGAGACTAATTTGCATGTGATGTCAACAGTGTTTGCAAATCAGGAAATTCCCTTTTACTGCTGGCTATTAGACCTCAGGTGCACAAACACCAGTGATGTGTTTCCCCTTGCCTCACTGTTTCCCTGTAGCAGTCCCACAAATCACTTAGATTACTGCACTATTCTTCCATTACTGGGCTTTTTTTCTCCATACAGGTAGCCAGACAGTCATCATGTAACAATTCAAAAACTGTGCATCAGAAAATAAATCCAAACTTGCAGGAAGGGGGGAAAAAAAAAGAAAAAGTTCAGACCTAACCTGCAGGCCACAATGTTACACACAGATATTTCTAGTATACTGAGTCAAACCTCATCTCATCAGTTTAACGCCTTCCGGCTTATTTATTATGTTTCCCACATTAAACAGCATCTCTTTTTCATGTTATATTAGTTTTCAGTTTCATGAGTGTTATCAAACCGTGTTACAGGTACATTTTATACACCGCACCGCACCCATCCGGCAGGTTTACTGCACAAAAAACTTTATCATGCTGAACTGTTTTCAACTTTTCTCCTCTTCTAAAACTCTAGCATAATAAGTATTTTAGCATATTATCATTATTATATTCATTATTAATACTATTATTATGCACAAAAAGTCAACAATGTTAAGTCCCTGTTTTAATTTGACCCTTTGACATGTTTTCAGTTTTTTAAAGTACTTTTGCATCTGTTGGATACTTCCAAAACACTTGCAGAGTGACTGTGGTTTCTCATGAGACTTGGTCCTAAAATATACTGTATGATCTAAAAATCCTTAAGCCAACTGCATAAACACAGCAGGCCTCGGGTGTGCAGAGAACACAGGGACTTTAGCGTCGCTTAACACATCTGGATGAATAGAGCGGCGTGTGCCCTTTCACCAACACGTGGGACAGCTCTCCCTCTCACTGCTATGCCACTGGGAAAGGGGACAGCTCTCAAACCACATTCCTGTTATTGTTATTCTAATTAGCTTCCAGAAAGAAATGATGTGTGCGTGCATACATACACACTCGCACAGTGCAGGAGCTTATTTTCAGTTGGAGCGTGAGGGGAAGCGGGGGTAGAGTCAGAGCAGCCATGTGTGAGATAGAGGCCCTGATGTCTCCCAAGGATTCAGTCAAGGCATGGGGTGAAATGGCACAATAATCAAGAGGGCAGGTGGGAGGTAGCCCAGGGGAAGCTCTGCCTTCACACATAGTCGTCATGAGAATATGTTTTAAGAGCACCTTCATTTTCCCCACATCCCACCACTGCTGCCTTTATGTGACAGCTGTGCACATAAAAACAGACGGGGCCATAAACAAAAACAAGTGCTCTGGCAACTGCAATTCAACATTTATGAACCAAAAAAGGGAATTAAACCAATATAACACCTGACACAGCACAACATGCACAATTTAAATCTAATGCCAATGTTTACAAGGACTATATTACACTCATAAAACATTTATCTGTCTCTACAGTATAAAATTAAAGCACTTTGTGGCATGGCACCATTTTTCTATGTAATATATGTCAGATTCATCATTCAGTTCACCAACTTCTACAGCAGATACAGCCATGTTTCACCTGCTTGACATTGTCGTTTGCATTTAGAACATATGAATTATAGTATAAGTTGATGGAAACAGTAAAAATCTAAAAACTTGAAGACTTAACGCAAACAACTGTGTGAATCTGACCAGCAAGTGACTCACAAGCTGTTTCCAGTTGGAGCCGGCAAACAATAAACTCATGTGACTGACTGGTATCTTCTCAGATAGTCGATTTAAAAAAAAAAAAAAAAAAAAAAAAGTAAATCTAAAAAATAAATAAATAAAGAATGACTTTTTCCAATTTTGTCTTGTGGGTGATTTTGTCCACAATTTTATTCCATAAGACACGTTCCCTTTCAGGAAAATGTCCTAAAACCTCTCTGAGTTTTCTAATGTGAAGAAAGCAACAAACACATAAAGCTTTGAGAAGTATGAGCATTAAAAAAATAAAAACAACCAGCATTGCAGTTAAGAAGCACATTTTTGCTAATAAGCACCCAGCAGCATGAATCTCGTAAATAGCAGCAAGGCACAAGATCTTTTTCCGACTACCGGTAAATGGATATAGATGATGCCAACAAGCAGGGGGAGTTGCCAGAGCCTCAAAGGAAAATAAGCACTCAGATGTGAAATTCCAGGCCATGGGAACCCAGAGCTGAATGTATTTCTTAATCCCTAGTGATTTCAAACACATTCAGACACATTTCTTCTATCCCTGCACAAGACACAGGTTATTGATCAGGCCAATCCAGTTGACACCCCCTCCAATGCCACCCATTTAGAGGCTCTTTAAAGCATGGTTGTTGTTTTTTTTGTTGGTTTTTTTTTATAAAAGGCATGTTTTTTTATTTGTAAGTTTCATAGTTGGCCAAATGGAGAGGCTTCGGAGAGCTTGTGTTTGTCACAGCACAATTACAAGCTTGGCAAGACGGTTTACAATAGTGGGACTAAATGCTACGGGGCAAAGAGAAAAGAAGCCGAAAACCGCAGTGTGCTATTTCTTGATAGGAGCCCTGGCCCCCGACACCGCTGAGTCCTGGAGTGACGCCAGGATGGTGATTTGAAGAATTCCTCTGGTTTTCATGGCCCTGCGAGCGCCTCTTTACAGGAAATGCGACATGAGCCAGCCGGGGCAAAGATCAAAAAGAAGCAGTTGTGGTTTTTGTGATCAAGCTCTACAGTTGGCAGCTGTCAGAGGACACATGACCTATTGAACCTCTCAGAGTTTTTTTTTTTTTTAGGTGGAAGATGTCAGCTCTCACAGAGGCTTATGTGGCTGGTAGACACCAGTGGAATACCTGTGTGTGTGTGAAGCTATAACCCTCCAACCCAAACACAGACACTGGATGTCTTCTTGTTCTCTTTTATGCCAGACTGCCATGTTCACCAACATCCTCCCCCACTAACAGCTTAATCTGGCCTCCCCCAGCAATGGTTGCAGCTACCTCATTATTGCCCAATGGTCCAGCTCTGGGACTATTGTCAGAGGGGGAGGGAACCCATGTTTGAATTCTGCAAAGCAATTTGAATATGTAATGTACCAGCCAAGATATAATCACCAAATCCAATTCAATGATTAAAGCGCACTTAAATTGCACTCACTTAACATTGCTTCACAGGGCTACTCTCACAAGTACGAGATCTGGCTTAAAGGAGCTTGTTTCACAGATTTCCCATGACATGTTTACATTTAGAGGAGTTTTTACTGTTTATGTATCTCCAAGATAAAAAATTCCATCGTTTGTGTGCAATTTCTTTTTAGATCTTTCAAGTGTGCACAGAGACAACAGGCATGGAGACATAGGGGCTCCCCAAAGTTGGCCAACCCCCATGCCTCCTCCTCCCCTCCCAGAACAAAGCCTCCCCAGTTCCGAGCTTGACCCAGTAACCTGGCTAGCAGCCGGAGGGGTATAGCGTACCCGGTGTTTGGGCTTCTAGAGCCCGGCTGAGCACACAGCACCAGCATTTGTATACAAAGTAAAGTCAGTTTCGTCAATGCAGTCGGCTCTTCCAGGGATTAGGACGGCTCCTTATAGACAGGGACAATTGAGTGGTTAATATGTAGTCATCTACCAGGCAGAGCCTGAGAGAGCGTAATACTGACCCGGCTAATCTGGTTGGACACAGGCAGCTTTCTTTTCAGGAGCTTCCAAGGAAGGCCCTCCTTACTTTCTGTACTTTTGCATGTTGTATACCTGGTGTCTTCATAGACACGCCGTGTACAGGACACTTTCCTCAACAGCGTTACTGAAGAAATTAATAGAGGTGGGAAAATCTAATCGAAAAATCAAAAATCGGGATTTTTTGTTTCACAATTTTAAAATCTATTTTTTTGTTAAAAATTGATTTTCCTTTTTTTTTCCAAATTAAATAAAATTATTTCACTATAAAATTTTTGTCATTTTCATTGTTTTTATTGATCTTTTTACTTGTCTTCTTGGGCATTATAGCAGCAGAATGATGGTCTGGCTACAGTGTTGTTTTCTCCTAACTGAAATCAAGAAAAATGACTAGCAAAACAAAATTTTGAATTTTTTTTTTGTTGTTTTTAATCTACAAAATTGAGCAAAATCAAACAATTTTGAGAATCGCAATTTAAATCGAATCGGCACCCAAACAATTGGAATCGAATCAAATCGGCACAGCTCTAGATATTAATGATATTTTCCCCACAGGATGAGAGTGGTGGTGCACTAACAGCACATTTATTCTCTTGCCGAGTTACACAAAAAAAAAAATTCAATGGTATTGAAATCCACTGAATGCAACAACATGAACCTAATTATGGTAAAATCTCAAATTGACTTCCTTGTAGATCCATGTCACTTTTTTTCAGATGCTAAAAAACACATAAGATGTTCAGAGGAACTGCCATGGGTGTGCTCAACGGAAAAATATGATCTAATTACTGTTTAATTTCTGAAGCATCATGGAGAGTATGCAAAACATCTTACCCCCTGGCTCCCCTTGAAGCAAATTGCCGGTTGGTTTGATAGTGTTGCCTGAGAAAAGACAGAAAAAGAAGAAACTTTACTCACATATCATGTTCACCTCAAAACAATGGACGTTTATCAGTTATAAATGAAATAGGCTATATGTGCCATCGTGCAAGCCCCAGTGTATTCCTACTTAATATAAAGGCAGTTTGGCTCCAAAAAAAAACAAGGCTCAGCATGTTTATCCATGATATTGCCATCAAGTCCATTCCCAAATTGGTAAACAAGCCTAGATTTTCTAGCTCCTATCTTCAGAGCAGTGTGTATAATTAATTGCTGTATGTCCGACAGAAAACTTTGATTTCTGCTGACTCCTCCTGTAAATGAATAAACAAAGATAAACTAAGAACGGATCCCAGAGGAAAGACGAAGCACCTGAAGCCAAACAGCAGTGCAGGAAAAGCTGCGCTGCTTTCTACCATCACAGTGCACTTCGTTTAACCTTCTGAACATCAAATTGTACATTCCCACCTATACAGAGTCAACGTTATACATGGGTAATACATGGGGACTATTATCTGTTATGCACATTTCTGCCCCTGATTGACAGGGACTACATTTATATTATTAATGGCTTTGGGAAATGTCTGCTCTGTGGAGGATTCTTCTTGTGATTTTCTTAATCAGCCACAAGCTTTTAATATTGAATGGAATAATAGATATTACAGCACATAAGGATTATTACTGTGCATATCACAAACATGGCTGGAGGGCAAAATCTAATTTTTGCAAAGGAGTAAATCTTAACAGTTTTCAGAATGAATCATACATGAAGACAAAGTTGTGTCATTCTTCACCCTGATTTAGATATGAATGGATAATTATCTGCTAAATATCTATTTACAAGTTGCACAAGTTTGCTATGGAAACCAGAGAAATCTAATAGCTTGCGTTAGTTTTGCTGCAGCAAAATACTTCTGTTCCAGTTTGTGTTCATACAGATTTACACCCATGCCGGATTCTTCCAGTTTGACCTTTTTGGGGCAGGTTTGAGTCAGTAACTCAGCAATGCAAAGGCAGTTTTGTAAACAACCAACATGAACCATGATCATTTGCAAAAGCATATTTTATTTTAATTGTGTCATTTCTGCGCCAGTGTGCTGTGCTGCGTTTACAGAGTTACACCGCTCATCTCTCACAGGTCCCATTGAATTGTCTGTACACATCTCCAGTGATTTCAAAGGGCATTTTGGTCTGCACTTGTTGATAATACCCTTAATAAAGAGCAGCCTCAGTCACTTCATCACTGTTTATCTATGTGGTCACTGAAATAAATAAGATCCTGTCTTTATTCTTAAAAAGAAATTCTTGTTATCCATTAACAAGAATGTAGTTGTCTTACTTCAGCTGAAGCAGCTGAGTCACAATCATTTATATCTTCACCTCAAGCAAGTGGAGGACAAGGAATGCGATCAATGCTGTTTGTCTGTTTTCCTGTCTGTTAAGATGATTATACAAAAAAACCACAAAGCTAAATTTAATTAAGCTTAATGAAGAATGGAAGCATGAGCAAAAGGAAAAAACACACTTTTTGATGTGGATCAGGATCCCCTTAAATAAAAGAAGCAAAATGTAGCCTTGGAATTGGAGACATTTGCACTCAGTGTGTGTCTGATAACTTTATCTGCTGGAGACATGATGTTTTATTAGAAGGAGAAACTTGTTTGTCACTAGACTGAACATTTATTACTTTATTGGAAAAAACCCCAAAAACTATAACTTCAAACTTATGATGAACCCCAAATGCAGTGTTTCAAAATCCAGGTCCTCAGGACCCCCCTGTCCTGCATGTTTTAAACATGTATCTTCTCATCAAGTTTTTTGCAGCCTGTTAAGGAGCCCTTTATTTCAATCTGGTACATAAAAGTAGGGTTACCTATAAAACATGCAGGGCAGGGTGGTCTGAGGAACTGGAAAACATTGCCCTAATGTATCTTTAAAGCAACTTATACAGTAAACCTTAGAAAAATCACAACCATTTATTTAGATGAATAATTAGAAAAAATCTTTGATTTGATGTAAACATAAAGTTTCTGTACAGAAATGACTTTCCAGTTTGTATAAGCCTGTTTTCTTCAATGTCACAGATTCCTTCCAAGTAACAGCAAAACACTGTCAGGTCCGACCTGCTGAAGACACTTCCACGCCACAGTGGGAGTCCGGCGGCCTCAACCGGTATTTTCAGGGGGTGGTCTTTAACTTGTTGGAAAACTTTTTCGCAGGAACTTCTCCTCTGCCTGCCTGCTGGGTCCAGGAGGAAGCTGTCAGGCTGCGTGACTTTACTCCGCTTCACAGGCCAATGAGCTCCGGAGATGGGCGGGTTTCCAGGCGCGTAAAGGGCAGAAAACAACAATACACAAGAGCCGAGCGACAACTTGCGGAGCCGTAACACCCAACCCGCAGCTTCACCACCGAGCCCCGGACCAAGCCTTTAGTTTAGGTCCAGTTCTGGACAATGACACATTTTTTTTTAACTAAACTTATTTGTTTTGACAGCTCTGAATAAAAGGGACTGAACCAAATTCTCCTCCTGGAGTCACAACTGTGGCACCAACTGTCTTATCAAGCATTGCTCAAGGGAAGACCGACTGTATTTTATTGGTCTAATCTAATAAACAAGAAACAATAAAGCACTTTCCCGATTCTGAGGAGTCGAATAATTTACTTTATGTTCATTAATCTATTCTCGGGAACTGAACAAGTACACAAAACGGTCTTTTAATAAAATAAATTTTTAAAAAAAAAAAACCACAACAACAACAGATCCAAATCATCTCCGTCTCTTCCTGATAATTTACCTACAGTAAATAAAGAACAGCGGGGTTTGAGCAAAAAACCACGAAGCATTTAAAAAGAAAACGCTCGAACTCCTCTGTTCTGGTTGAAAACTATTTTTTTTTACCAAACAGAATTTGAGTGAATCGCCCTCATTCATCAAAACATGGCAAATCAAGCACAGTCTGCTTCTACTGTAACAGAGCCAGAACAAACTAAAGCAGCCTGCTTTTATCAGCCCGCAGCGCTTTCTGTCGATGAAACTCAACCAGTTCTCAGCCCAACAACAGCAAAATTCATTAATTCATTAACTTCACTGTTTTTCTCCTTAACAAGCCGGGACAAGCTGCTTTTCCAAGACAGCTCCCAGAGTTGGACCACCAAGAGAAAAAAAATCCTTGTAGCTACATGAAAAAGACGCAGAAAGATTTAAAGTTGAATGCGTTTGGACTCACCTTCAGGTTCTGGTAGCTTTCCAGTGTCCGAATCGCCGTGTCAGTGAGTTTGACGTGATAAAGAGTTTGATTCGGGGTGTTTTTGTTAATTTTGCCACAGGAGAGCCCATACCGATGCTCCTGTCTCAGCGCTGCCATTTCTACAACTGAAGCCTATTGGCGACATTCTGCTGCCTGAAACGTCACGGAGGAGACGGCGTGTGGGCGGGGCTACCACACACATATACACACGCACCCACGTAGGGCACGCAACACACAGTTACATGGAAAAATAAACACTAAAAGGCCAAAATTGATTACTTTGGCTTTTCTGGCCACTGTCCCTGGCCATCCGTGCCGGAACAGTCTACAGTCTGTACTTATCTGATCTTTGATGTGTTTTGGGTCTAAAGATGCTCCTTCAGATGCATTTCAGTAAATACACTTGATGTACTTTCACAGCAAACACAAACACACCCCCATAAGAAAGTATATCCACTTGGAACCATATCAATAAAAGACAAATAAAAGACATTTAATCAGCTGTTGCTTTTTCGACTCTTGTAAAACTGCATTCGTATTAAGAAAATGGACAAAACCTAAAAGGAATATAGACTGATAACATATTATTTCGTGGGATATGAGTATGTTTTTTATCTATTATTTTCTCATTTAACTAATTGGTCATCATGTCTGTAACATATCCTTTAATGACCACTGAAATTACTCTCTGCACAAAGTGAAATGTCAGAATTACTATACATTCAGCAAGCTATCAGGGAAGACGAAAACAGCCGACAATATTTTTTTTAGAGCTGTGATGTTTGTCAGTGGAGGAAAACTGGGAAAAACGATTGATTTGTAAAATGTGGGTCTTCCTTAAAGACCACTGTCCGCAGGGTATAGCGGTTTGTTTGTACTCACCTGGCATGTTTATGCAGAACCTGAGGAAAAGCTGTTAATGAGATCATGTAATCTGAATCAGGGAAGCAATAAAACCTGCAGGGGGGGGGGTTTGGCCCTCAAGGACCTAAAAAGGTGTTAATCAAAGGTTTATTGTTGTAAACAGACACCCATTCATGGAAACACACACAAAGGGTTGATGAAATATTGGCCCATTTTATCTGCACAGCAAAATTTCAAATAGTTTAATTGATGATGAATTCTGATCGATAGATAATTAGGTGGATCAGGATGGGGAGGGGGGTTGTTTATAAGATCTGGAAAGAAATAACAGACAAGGTTATAAATCCAGTATGTTGTCAAATACAAAAAAGTGAGGGGATTAAAATAATGTTTTGGATTGGACAATTAAAAGCAAGTACTGAAAAGACAAGAAAGCTGCCTGAGAGAACAAACAAATAAACAACCTTTATCCCCAATCTATGTATCTTGTTTGTGTGTCAGAGAAATTAAATGACAAAAATGGAATTTGGATTAATCTAATCCTGATGGACAACTCGCTTTTGCAGTGGATTAAAAAAACAGCCTAACAGTCATTTCAGCTGTTTTTATTCACAATATTGAAAGTGCAGATGTCCAAGTATTATCACGTCTTACAGTAAACCAGAAATGTATGTCCAAGAGGTTGGCATGTTGTGTAAAATGTTAATAATCTAATGATCTGCAAATCAGTTACACTTTAACTGAAAATGTGTCATTTTCAGGGATTTTTTTTTCATACTGTGACTGGGAAATGATTATTTAACGTGTTTATTTTGATGGCCACAAACATCATCTTCAGTTAAATATCAGATAGTGATAAAACAGAATTTGAGGCTCCTCATATCATATCATTAAAGAATCCACAGAGAATTTTGCACTGAAGCAATGAAAGTGGCTGAAAACTGATGAGTGTCCCTGCATGGACTGACACTGACTGCAACAGCTGATGCACGATGAAAAGCTTGAGGTAATTTAAGATGGACTGAGACAAAGTCCTTGTCCTGTTCTTTGTAGGATCAACCCTTGCATTTTCTTACTTTTTAAAATGACAGATACTAGAAATATGAGAGGTTTGATAGAAGTGCTCAACCCAAACTCAGCATCTCTGAAAGGTGTGAAGTTGCAGCTGGAGCATCTTTGAAAGTAAAATTCGCAATGAATGATGATGGCGATGGAAATAAGAATATGAATAAACCTGTTTAACACCATTCTAAATTCCAGGGTTTTACATAGTGGGGTTACATAAAACACTCTGGTACCTGTCAAGGGTTTTGCTGGACACCCCATACAGGACTCCATAACAGAAATAAAGGCAGGAGGTTATAAATGCATGAATGAGTGTTTGGACCAAAACATCAGGATGGATGGATGTGTCAGCCTTCCATTGGTCACATCCATCCATCCTCTTAAATCTGCAGCCTGGGCTTCATCCTGGACTACACCCTCACCTTTGGGCCAGATATGAAACCCACCACCAAATCAGTTCTCTTTCTTGCACCAGCAAAACTTCGACAGGTTCCAGGATTAGATCTCCAACGTTCCACTGACGAGACATGCGATGCCACAAATTCAGTTTTGTTTCTATTTCATTTGAGGATATTGAGAGACATCCAGGCTTTTATTTAATGGAGGCAGTTGATCAGGGAGAGTGTGGAGAAGTGGTGGACGGTCATATATAGCTGAGTCTCATCAACATATGGATGAAGATGAAGGCCATTTCTATTTAGATGTCTTGCTTATTTCAGAAAGGCTGTGTAAAACCACATCTTCACCAATCTATAACATCATGCTTCTGTTCTAGAAGAGTCCTGCTTTTCAGGTGGCCTGCCTTTAATCCAGAACCCATTATCTACTATTGAACCCAAAAATCCAACAAAATATGCTCAAAGACAATGAATACTGGAAAGCTTAAATCAAGCCAAAAATGGACAAACTTTCACTTTTAGACAGAGTTGGGTCGCAGTTTTCCCCCACAATATGTTTTTCTCTGATACAGATTCTTTAAGAAAATATTCTAATAACATGAGATCATATACAAGTTGTGATACATCATATCTTCTTGTCTTTGTACAAAGTCATAATTTGATCAACAAAAAATATAGATATTTTCCAGTTAGTGTTAAGCAGCAAAGCCTTCCTGCTTCTTAACTGCTTCTTGGCCTCTTATTCAACATAAGCACAGTCTTGTTCTTGTTATAACAGCTTCAGTAAACAACTGCACCATGTCTCAGGACTTTGGCCTTCATGTTGATTTGTAGAATAGTCTAAATCTCTTTTTGGAAATAATCCATCACCCCATTTAACTCTGAAACACAACAACACACCATAACTGGCTCATTCAAGAAGTAGTATTATTTGCTGCTGTGCTGAGGTGCAAAAATAAAAGTTAATCTCATGAGTAATTCTTTAAATACTTATTAATGAGCCTCTAAATATTTTCATGCTAAAGTAGAATCATCATTTGCATGGCAGTGTGCGTCACAAAAACTACAATGCAAAACTGACCATAGCTTCAAAAGGCTAACAAGCTGTCCCCATGTAAGATGTAATCTGCTGTTGTCTCGACAGTTTGCTGCATGTTTTTGCTCACTGCATCTCGTACAATAAAAAGGGCTCAACCAAAAAAAAAAAAGAAAAGAAACAAAAGACAGAAAACTAAGTTAAAAACTTATGACTACTATGATCTTAATGGTGAATGTGGCAATATTGCGCACATGGAAACGGCGTTATGGGGCACAACGGTGAAGTCATTAAGAAGCTTACAGACGTTCTGGCAGATTAGGTTTTTCCCCTTCTAATCCTTTAGATTGCCACTCTACAAGCCTGCTGGCTGTTAGAGTTTCGTTGTGCCGCGCAGATTCTTTACATTGATCTTTTTTTTTTTTTCTTCTGTTGCTGCTCATATTACTGGACTATGAAGACTAAGATGGACATGGGCCATTGAGAGGAGAGGTCAAAGTGCAACAGAACTGCAGAAACTACACAGCAGCAGTCGGGACAAACCTTTAAAAAAATCATAAATGAAGACAAGAGTTAGTGATGCATTCTTAGTTGGATTTACTGAAACACAACATGGATTTATGTAAATATTACGGGAAAAAGATATTTTTTTCTAATCAGAGTGTAGGTGCCAGGCAGAACTACTAACTCGCACTCCAGTGGATCATTGGCTGAGCAAAGAGGATCATCTCTTTTTAAGGACTAATGCAGATGGTGTCCATCACTCTCTGCAGTGAAATGGAGAAAGAGCCATGTTGTGAAGACCAGAATGACCCCACAGTCGAGTATACAGAGCCTACAGAGGTGAGAGAGGACATTTCAGAGTTTGCTGAAAGTAACCTTCGGAATGAGTTTCCATGTGGGCCTGCAGAAGAAGGAGAAGAACCCTGCAGAAAAGAGCAGGCTGAAACTGAGAGTAAAGCCACTGAGATAAAAAGCCCACCTGATGCTGAGCAACAGATTCCAGAAACAAAATGCGCCGAAGAGAAGAAACTGAGGAAAACAAACAGCTGGAAGATGGTCCGATTCCAAGACCCATCAACAGAAGAGGATGTGTTGGAGAGAGACAGCTCAGCGGAGATTCTCTTTCCAGAATATGCTGTGGAGGAGTGGACCTCCACACCGTTCGCAGAGCTGTTCGCGGCAGAAGACTGGGAGAACATCACAGGTGACAATGCAGCACATCTCATGCACACATCTATGTTAAACGTCATGTTGGTATGTAGCCCTGAAAAACGTCTATATTTATAATTCATTTAGCTTTCTCTCATATGTTTGTATAGAAGCAATAATGCCTAAAGTTGAAAAGGAACCAAAAATGTGGCTGATTTTATGTTTGAACCATATGTGACCATGTTGGAACGCATGATTACCCCCACGTTGCAGAGTAATCCCACTTAACCCAACCTTCAAATGTATAATAGCAACTCAGCATATGTCCACTAGCATTCTAGTTTCACAGCAAGCAACAACAACACCAAACAAAACAAACTGTACAATCACAAAGTTTTTTTTTAAAACTCTAATTTCCACCTGTATGTACATGGAATCACAAGCTACATGATAACTTTTAGGTTTAACATCCACCCAAAATTCTTGCTGCATATTGTTCACCTGCCAGAGCAGAGTCACTACACACTGTTGTTCACCCGTCACATGCTGACATTTGCAATATCAACATTTTCAGTCCTGAATTGGGACAATTGAATGCATGGACTAATCTACTTATGTAACATTTTCTGGTGAAACTGGGCTTTCCCATATTATCTATGTCTTCACACAGAGGATCGACTGTTGAGGAAGAAGGTGCTGGAATCTGGAGACGTGCAAGTCCCACACTCCTCCTGGGGTCAGGAGGTCACTGTGAAGGTTCAAGGAGTTCTGGAAGACCGCACTGTGGTGGAAAAGGACTGCAAGCTTGTCTTTGTGATCGGAGAGGGAGATGTGAACCAGGTGACATTTTTATGACCAGATTGAATGTTGTATCTGAATAATATCACACTTTGTGCTTGCATTGCCTCACACTGTGACAAATAGAAGTAGGTCAGAACAATTTAGTGGCTTTCTGAAATGAACTAAATGCTCGCATCAGCACGCTCACAGTGCTAACATGATGATTAGCAAGTGTGTTTGCCGTGTTCAGCATCTTAGTTGCATGCTTGCAATCTGGGGTTTAACTATCCATCACAAAATTAAAGTGTAGCTGAGGCTGATGGTGAAGTCATTGCTCATAACATTTAGAATTAGTCAGCAGGTTATCCTGAACTGTATTTGAATATGTAGAGGATAATCCATCATTTTTGTACATCGCTGTCAACCTCATGACAGATCCAGAAAGGTGAAAGTCTCACCAACAAATTTAAAGTAATCTTGATGATAAACTTGACAATAACGTAATGTTTGGATCAAAATTATGTACTGAAAGTCTGATGACAGAGCTTACATTTGTATTATCTATAGAAAAATAAACAATGCAAAGATAACCCTGAATGTGTATTTGTTTAATGGTATAAAAAGTTGCATATGAAACATGTGCTCTCTAATTGCTCTCTAAGTATTGCATTTCTTGCCACCTGTAGGCTCTGGAGGAGTGTGTCATGTCCATGCAGAAGGGTGAGATCACATTACTGCTGGCAGATTCTCAGTATACCTATGGACTTTTGGGAAGGTAAGGACTTTCCAGTTGCTGTTTACTATAATTACACCAATCAGGAAACACTGAGGCGGAAACATGACTTGAGCAGGTATCTTTAATTCAACATTAATGACGTCCAAATATAATCTCAAACCCCTTGAACCTGTTGCTGAGGGGGAAGTCAGGTTGTTTAGGGGTAGCTGGGTTAATGGACCATAAACAGGAGCAGATGGCTTCTTCCTAACAGCATTCGGTAGCAGCCTATCCAGTGGTGCGTTTGTAACCTCCCAACCTATGGGAGAACACTACTCATATTACAGCAAATGGTTTGGGTTTATAACCTCTGCTCCATTTAACCCTTAATGTCTACTCTAAGATCTTTTTTCCCCCACTTTTTCAATTTCAATACTAACAAAAATCAGTGTATTTTTTAAAAAAAATAAATGTTTGTTAAAATAGTGAATATAATAATAGCAATGCTTTTTTTAAAAAAGCAAATTTTATAAAATTTATTGCAGTCACTGTATAATTTGCTCTTCCAAACAGTGGTGTGTAGAATAATGCATCACACTGGCAATATGTGTAATAAACTAATGGAAATATGTAAAATAAAAGTCATCTAAAGTCATTTTCATATGAACTATTGTATTTTATAGTTGTTTTTGTGCAGGGGATGAATTGTATTGTAAACATCCAGCACCATTTTCAGAGCAGTTGCATAAAATACCACCTGTACACCCATCATTTTTATTTAGCTGTAAAAGATCATTTAAAAACAGAGATCAGCTCTCACAGGTAGATTCATGACCCACCTCCATTTTTACAGCTGAGAATAAAACCAGGTATTGTTGACTTTATAAAACTCAGATGCTGTGAACAGTTTTGTGATGAGAGGATGTGTGTCCTTAGTGCACGTAGCAAAACGCCTTCAGCTACTTCTGAGAGCTTCATATGCGGTTTGGCTTCAGACCTATGAAGGAGAACAGGTTAAGTAGATGAAGAGGAGAGGTTTTTGAGCCGCTGTCTAGAATCTCACCCTGTGTCGTGCATGCAGGAGGAGGACGGAGGAGGTGGCAGGAGGTTGGTTAATGATTGTTTTGATGCAGCTGATTAGGGCTGTGTGTTGTGCAGTTAAACATATTCGAACCACAAGGCAGACAATCAAAGCTCCACACCAGCTCTTCAAACACGATTTATTTTCTGATGTTGTTGGTTGTCCTAAATCCGATTTCCTCCACTCTCTGAAGTTAAATGTCCCCGTTAAAAATTTAGGTGCAGGTTCCCAGATGTATATTAAACTTAGGAAGATTCTAACGATGAGCAGGATTTCCAGTGGCGATCCTCACTGAACTTTTTCGTTAGTTGTGATCTCACTTTTTTGTTTGAGTAACAACTCAGTCAAATGGGCTGGCTTTGTATGTTGCCCTGGGTAAGCTCAATCTGCTTGTCATAAAACATTTGATATGAACATTTTCAAACACATAAGTTGTATAAGAAATCCGAAGCGACAACAGATGCCATGTTTCAGTGTAGATTTGACAGCCTGTCTGTCTAAAATGACAAAGAGACGAGGGGTAATCTCATTAGTCTCCCTCTGTTCCTTGGCAGATGCACTGATTGAACTCTCGTCAATCGTCTGCTGCAAGCAGCGCCATTTCGAGCACTTCACAGTGTGTACAAAGCTGCTCAGACAATATGATTCAGCGTGGCACAGTGGAGTAATCTGTGGCTCAGAGTGTGGGTGATGTGCTGGTTACAGAGTTTATTATGATCAGAGCTACTGTTTCTGGAAGAAAAAAAAAAGGATCTTGAGACCCCTGAGTAAGCTGTAAGCATTTAACAAATCATTTAAAACAGACATTTTTTTTTTTTCCAAGGAAATATTAAAACCCTTGGAGTGTAAAAAGACAAGACAACAGCGTTTGACACTTCTTAACTGTTTCACACCAAAAGATACAACTTCACCACACAAAATCTGCATCTCCTTAGTCAGCAGGTCATTATCAGACAGGGGTCAAAGCTGACATCTGTTGATCTCTGGACAGGCCATACTTAAACACTCGTGACACCTTCAGTGGCCAGAGGGAGTCTGCCTCATCAGCTTTGCACAATCCTTAAGTCAATAACAGTAAACATCAGTGGCGGCTGCTTTATTTTTGTCTGAACAAAAGTAAACTTGCAAAACAGGGAACAAGTTTGAGAAAAGAAAGCTTGCACTGCGGCTGCAGAGGTTTCTACTGTATGTGACCGTCTACATAACCATTTAAAGACTTGTGCAGTGTGTGAAGTGTTGCACTTTAAAGCTATTTGGGCTAACTGCTAACAGAACAGAGATTTAAGCGTAAGTATTGGCAGGAAAGGTACTGGCCCACTTTTCCTCCTGGTTTTACTAAAAGCTACCTCAGTGACACTTGTTGAAGTGGATTTAATTAGACCACTGGGATGTATGTCTGAGTTTAATTAATAGTTTTCAAGTTTAATCCAAGCCTGGATGGAAGGTGTCAGTAATGAATCAGTTGGGGACAACGTGTTATCAGTACTTTATTGATATATTATTTGTTTTACAGGGATCTTGAAGTTGATCTATCTTGTGATTTATAGACTAATTACACATGTGTAAACGTGTTCTAAACAAGAGGTAAAATTTACTGCATGGAAGCTTTAATCTAAAATATGTGAATCCAAAACACACAGAATATAAACTTTGGCTTTTAATCACCATAAACTATGCTTAATATAGTTTCAATTTATCTTTCATTGACAATGAAGCAAAATAACAGCCACTAAATGTTCCATCATTTAAGATTTAGCAAGGATAATGATTTATTTTCTGCCATAATTCCCAACATTTGCACTCTAACGCTACACTACAACATACTAACCTGATGAAAATGTTCAGTCTGCATTAAAAAATCTGAAGAAAGCAGGGGTAAATAATAATAATAATGATATCCCACTTTCTTAAAAAACATAAAAAATACGTTAAACCAGGAAATATGTAGTGAAAAAAGAAGCAGTAACTAGAGCCGTTACTTATTTGCTTCAATAAACAAATTACACAGGTATATAAGCAAGCAGTACATAAAGATAGCTTCTTATTTAATCTGAGTAGCAGATGCTCTTTCTAAAACATCTCTTGGATTAATAAACTTTGTTATGAGTTAAGGTTGGTGTCTGTAGTATATAGAATAAACACAAAACACAGAACGGTTTGGGATTAGATCTTTTAAGTAGACCGTTTTAAAATGAGCTTAATCATTTGCATAGCAATAAAAACATCCCCAATGTGTTTTTTTTTTTTTTTTTCTGAGCCGAGATGATGCAAAGAGATGAAGCATCCCAGTCCGGATAATCTGGATAATAACTAATCTGCAGTGGCTGAAGGATAACATTCAAATAAATTTCCACTACTATATGAAAAGAGGCTGTGATGAAAAAGTACAAACACTCAACAGATGGCTGTCACTGTCAGTTTCCAATGGGAGAAAAACAAACACCTTACTGAAGGAGGGGAAAGAGGAATGCCCCTCTGACCCTGGGGGAGGTGGGCCTGATGGCTGCTGGAGCCTTGATTGCACCAGACAGATCTGGCTTCATAGCGGCCGGGCGGAGCAAGCTGAGAGAGAGGCTTTGCCTCATGGGAAACCTCTGTGATCGATGGTTATTGTGGGATGACTGGGAGCTATTTTTAGTTTCTTTGTTCTGCCACTGTGTGAAGATAAATGATGAGATTCCAACCTGCTCAGTAGTGGAATCAAGATTGCACTTCATCAGACTTTATCTGGGCTAGTCCAACAAAGTCCTGGATTTGCTTTTTGACTGCTCAAAAAAAAATCTCAGCTCGGAGAAGTGGATCTGGTTTAGTACCAACTCTTGGCTTGTCTAGGACCAAAATCGAATTTGCCTTAAATGCAAAGCACGGGTGAGACTCATGGGAAAGCCACATCATTAAAGACAAGAGTTGTATTGCTGGAGATACATCAGAGTAATTCCTGCAGCATCACTTCAGTCTTCTTTTTAACTGTGATGGTCATTTCACCATGGGTCACCATTGTAACCTATGGAGCCATCCAGTTGCAGATTTAATAGTATTATAAAATATTAAACTGTGGTCCGTACCAGCATTAAATTTGACATAGACTATTAAATATTTACACCAAACAGATAGGGCACATGTTTGCGTCTTCTTTGGAATGTTCTCCTTGTTGATGCTGTTTGAAAAGTCGGTAAGTGTTGAAACCCTCTCTCCGCGGCGTAGAAGGCACACCCATATCCAGCAGGGAGAGCGGCTGAAGAAGATGACTTTTCTCAAAGCAGAAAAGCACACAGACCGATAGAATCACACAACAAAAGTAGGACTCCCTGTGACTGCCTAGCAAAAAACAGCAGAACCAGGTGCTTCTCTGATCAAGTACAACAAAGTGCACAAGGACTTCATTTGGAGCTTTTGTGCAAACAAATTGTTTTGCAGCAGGGAAACATCTAAAACCTGCTGGACTCCAGGCCTTGAAGACCAGGATTTGGATCCTTGTTGTAAGGATTGTTGTAACCATTGTTGCCTGGTTAGATTTAATTTTTTTTCTTGTTTTTGGCTTAAAAAAATGCCCAAAAGAAAGAGAATATTGACCTGAACATGAATAAATAAATATCATAATGGAATACAAGATTTGCTGAATAACAAGCTGGAATTGTAACAGAATCAGACTCATCTGCAGAACCATTTTTGGCACATTTAATAAAAAAATCAAATGATAATTATGATGTGTTTTAGTTGTGAATCATTTGAACATACAATTGACAAAGACGGACTTATAATTTAATGGGTGAGGTGGTGGCCTAGTGGTTGTAATTTAATGTAGTATCAAAACAAACCAATGTGCGACAAACCAGGACAAGACATCGACTTTACTTTCTCTGTAGCAAAGTTCGCATGTAAAAAGGGCTGTAGAAACACAACATATTCTCTGCATTCATTAAACTTTGGGACTTATGTGGGATGAGTGTTTTCTCTTCTATTCTATACCGGTGTGTGTTACATGACACAGTCTCAAACTGGCATGTCTGCTTTTCAGGCACTTGCCTGTATGCAGGTACAATGACTCACTCGCCACACAGTCGCTTCGCTCTCTGTCAAATTTGATCACTGTTATGCGTAGAAGCCTCCCCTTTGTCCCTGTATGCGTAAGCATGTCGTCCATTCAGAAAAGGTGGAGGTCCTCTGTGTGCTGAACGCAGTGTGACTCACTCTGCAGAGCTGATTGGGTCAAATGAATAATGTGACCTTTGAGATGTTCTCCTGTGGAAAACACAACGATGAATCTAAACCATATTTCCATGTTGTTACTTTCTTGCAGCAAAGAATGACTGAGGCACGCTAAGTGCTGTGTAACTGACACCAGGATAAAGGACATGAGTGTGTTTTACTGTATGTCATCGGTGAAGGATACCAGAAGCAGATGTTAGCAAACCAACAACTGAACTGTTGGCCCTGCTGCCATGTGACCTGACAAGTTAGACTGTAGCTTTTAGTCTCTGTTTCTCTTTCCTGGCACAGACACAGCAGGCTGACTAGAAAGACACACCCAGACCTCACGCTTTAGGAGCAGCCCAACAAGCACTGACAGCTATAGCACGCTCCAGATAAGATCAGGCTGAGCTCTCAATAAGCATGCACTCCTATGTTTACGACAACCACTGCCCAGTTGGTGCGTTTAAAGTTAAGCTAAAATGAAATGTAGAAATTAAATCTAAACAGAGCAGACTCTTTCATTTTCTTTTGAATCTGGTAGTCAGGTTGTGTTGGCGCCACAGCTGTATTTTACCACTGAGGCCAGTGTTTGAACTGTGCATGTCCTTCATCTAATCTCCCTGGATGTTTACCTCTTTCCCCTACAGCTAGCAGCAGGCTTATCTCCCACATCGACAGCTTTGGCTATAATATTGCACCACCCTCAGCTCTAACAACTTCTGCTTTGTGGGGGTTTTCAGTGAGAAATAAATCTCCTGATATGAAATATGCTTTTATTGAGTTGTAGCTGAACGGTACATTTTTAGAATAGATGTTATTTGATTTCTACATTGCATGACCCCAAAAAACTGGTTGAGCTTTGTTTCTCCTGTTCTCTTTTCATTTGAGATTTATTTGTATTTGATGAATATTCTTTCAGAGTTTAATAAGCCCAGAAGTTTTTTTTAATCGCTGGCTGCTAAAGCGAAGTTACTGTATTTTGCTATGCAAAGTGAGGATTTTTGCAAGTAGTTTTCCATAGATGATTACTTAATCCTCATCCCTCTGGTTAGTACTGTTGATTCTTGTGAATTTTACATGTCTGCACATAAGATTTCAGGTTAAGATAATTTAATCTATAACAATTAGCCCTAAACTAAATCAAATTAACAGGGAGCTGCCTGCGGAAGAGCCTTGGCTCAATACCCACTGTCCCAACTTTACCTTTGTTAAGTAACTCTCACAAGTTGGCGAAGAAACAGGCTTTTCTGTACCTAAATGCTGACAACGCAGTTCTCCTTCACTGACATCTCGTGTCCGCTGTGCCCCCAGCTGTGAAGTAGTTTAATAGCTAAGACTGTTTTCCATTGTGTGGCATGCAAGGGGGGCACACAGGATGAGAACAAATTCTGCTCTACCCGCATCCTTCCACCCATGCCAGCCACTATTTTGAAACCATCCATGCCTGTCGTCTATAATACACTTCTCCATGGGGAGAGACAGATTAGTGGAGCGTGACAAAGGAGAGTTCACCGCAAAACACTAGTTTCTAAAATAAACCTAATTTACTCCTGTTCACATCTAACTGTCCCCATGTGGGGCTTGCTATGTGCAAAAAAGGTTTTTAATACTTTTCTCAGAAATGTCATACTCTTTATATACTAACAGTTATCTTTTTTAATTATTGATGTTTCACACAGTTTTTCTAAAATCAGACACAAGACCACACATACTTGTCGAACACTGACAAGTCAGTTTGCTTTGACCTACTTCACACAACAAGCAGCTTCATATGCAGAGAAGAAAAAGTGAACATTTTCGGAGCTTCTTTAACAAACTCCCTTTTAAGCCGCTTGTTTGGACTCCATATATTTTACCACGTTTGGATTGTTATTGGGCAACTTTATATCAGACTGTAACAATAAAACTGCACTGATGCCTTGATTTTCTATAAAACCTCTTTAGAATGATTTTTTACATTCTCTCCATATTTGCTAAAAACAAGCAACAGTCTCAGTTGTTTGGCTAACTGTGAAACGTTAGCATCATGACACTTGTCCTTCCAGAAGACCTGCTGACTCGCTACGAGGCAGAAAATACAGCTTACATCCTTTAAACACTTTATTGAGCATAGAGCAATAATAACCTGTGGCGTGTATCCTGGTTGTTGCTAAGCGGATAGGTTACATGGCAGCATTAGCTGCTAGCTAACATTATTTTATTGTGTAATGGATTATGAGCATTATACATCACAGGAAACTTGTGGTGGATGTATATATTTAGTCAGTTTTTCCCAAGGCATGAATAAACTATCAAGCTGATCTAATCTGATCTGATGTAAATTATAAACTATAGTCATAATTTACTCACTACAAAATATAGTATATTGATATAAGCTAAATCACACTTTTTTCAGGCTGCTGTTAACTTACACAAAATACTGTGTTTCATAGATTACATGGTGAAGATCAAAGCAGCCTGTTTAATACATTTAAACCTGCAGGTGATTTGCACATGAAGCCTCAAAGCAATAAACCATTTTCTGAACCAATTCACTGAAAAGCTTCAATGCTTCATGGAGCTTTATCTGACCATTACCAAGGCAATTTAACTTAGCATTAAGTATTAACTCTTAAACCACCAAAGTTGCAAAGTTGTGACAAATACCAGACTGTATCCCCAGAAAAACAGCTTAAACCTGTTACCAGTTTCCATCACTACATTGCACATGTGAATTTTCAACATTTAAAATTTCCACATTTTTAAAAAATGCCAATGAGGCAAAACTTATAGTCAATGATACAGAGTAGATTACAGAGAAAACATGCATCATACAGTATGGAAACATCTCTGGAGGGGAATAATTGCATCCTGAGGATGATAACTGGTCATCCAGCGGCCGTAGCTCAGGAGGAAGAGAAGTCATCTTTCATTCTGAAGGTTGGGAGATCCCCAAGTTGCCCCCAAATGTGCCTGTCAGAGTATGAGTGTGTTTGTGTGTACAGATCTAACTATTTCAACAAGTTTTATTTTGTTTTGGCACATTTTACCTAAATACAACTATAAATGTGCGATCTTGAAACAAAGATCTAGCTTTTATTGTAACAAAAAATGTCACATTTTAACATTCAAAACATTATTTCTTTTAAAACAAGTCCGAAGCATGTCATCAAACACATCTGCACTAGCTTGACTAGTGTGGTATTGGGTATCGGTTGTGGTATCGGTACACTTTTATTAATACCAAGTACGAGTACACATGCTTGGTATTGAGCCGATACCGATACCAGTATTGGTATCGGAGCATCCCTCATTCCATATGAAGCACATGTCAGAGATCATAACTCTAAAGTTTTTTTTTGTTTTTTTTTTATCAAACCAAGGTCGAGGCAGTAAGAGTGGAAAAATGAAAAATCTGTGGGAACAACACGGGTCCAAAGCAATATATGTCAGTGACACTTATGAAATTTAATACTGTGATGCCACGACTTGAAATGTAGTAGTGTTACTCCGATCCTAAACTCTGGTTTGTATTGAAAAACTGTGGGGCCTAAAGGGCTAAATCAATTGATTTAAACCACAAGTACAATAGAGTTCAGGGACAATTTGGATATTGAACATGCAACTTCCAAAGTTACAAAAGACACAACAATTGCTCTTCAGCAGTGAGAGAGAATTTGTTGCTTTCAACCATATCAACATGCCTTTACTCTATAACAGCCATAGATTTTGCTCTACTAGCTGTGCAAATATGACAATGATAGAAAAAAGCACAACTGAAGGTATGTAATTCATGAGGGAACTTACCAGTGTTTGTCAGATATTTTCCAAAAAGTGAAATTCTGCAGAATGCTTGGTGCCGGGAGGTGACTCTGAAGCATTTGCTTGTTTGGTTAGGTTTAGGAACCCAACTTGGTTAGTTTTAGAAAATGATCATAGTTCAGTTTTAAAAGATCGCATTTGTTTCCATCACTTCAGATGGCTGGGCTGTACAAGTTCATCCAGTGTGTCAACAACTAGTGTGTTAAGACTTTCTGTGTACAACTGTGGGGCCTAGGAGTCCTACTTAAAATGTGTGGCACCACTGAAATGCGAATGTGTTGACAGCTGCACTTTTGCAGGTCAAAAAATTATCTGGCCATTGTGTCAAAATTTAGTTGACAAACTTGCTTGGTCATCAGAATAACAACTTTAGTACCACACCCTGGTATTTTTAATGCAGATTTGTGTTCAAGCACATTATGCATATTTGTGATATACTCCTGCCAATACTCCTGCCGAAGTAGATTATAAATAACTTGTTATGACCAAGCAGCAAGTGGTTTAAAGTGAAGCGTATGCAGAAGTGCCAAAAATTGCAGTTCATCCCTCATCCACTAGGGGCTCCGAAACAGAGCAAATCCCCACAGAGTCCGATGTTAAAAAGGCCAACTTCACAGCAAAAACATGTTTACAACCTGGTACAAAAAACCATTTTAGGTTTATTAGGTCAGATTTACCTTCATGACAGCTGTGGGCGGGAGTAAATTTTTTTTTCAAACTCCTTCATTTCGAAGTAATTTCATCTTGAAATTCTCCACAATTAGGGGCATATCATTTTGATTGACAGGTACTCAATATCCTGCTTCAAGATAGAGAAAAGTAGAACTGCAGTTTTTAACCTTTTTTCAGCCAGTAAAGTGTGATTTAGCTTAACCCTTACCTTGGCTCGGTTAGTTGGTTAGCTTCTGTTAGCTACGGGTTAGCTCGGATGGTTCTTAGTTACAAGGTTGGAGATTGCTAGATGTCCATCATCCACCCCCTCTCACGGTCCCGACGACACGTGTGACACTACCAAGATGGCGATGGTAGGAACTGAGATTCAATTCAGCTGTTCACAAACCTACGGATGACATCACTGAGGCTCTGTCCATCTTTTATATGCAGTCTATGGTTATTACGGTGTTCAGAGGATATATAGACTGCATTATGTGGTTGAAATGTACAGCATTGTTGTGAAAGTGTGAATGTCCGGAAATTCTTATGCAGCTGCGTCTTTTCCATGTAGAATCCAAAATATACATCTCTGTTCAGAGTTTAATTGTTATTTTGTGTTATAGGGTGATTGGGTGGACAAAAACACAGCAAACAAGGTTAGCATTTTACCTGTTAGTATTTGCATGTTAGCTTTGTAGCTGCGAGTGATTGAGTGATTGAGTGATTGTATGTTATCTTTTTTCCCTTGCATTGCGTCTTTAACTGCAGTACACTTTCTATTCTTCCCACAGCTGATTAAGTTCCTTTTCATATGACAATGAGGGCAACACTAAATGTCTAGGTGGAGCCACTATCTGGAAGTGTGCGTCACTTTCCCAATCTGAGCAATAATTATGTTTCCCCTCTTTCTTTGACGGACGGCTTTTTATACTGCCTTCAAGGTTTTGGGTGTTCAGAAAAACTATAAACATGTTCACATTCTGATGTGGTCAGACAACATGCCCCTACAACGTCCTTTATTTCTAACTTATGGTGGTCATTAGTTTGCTTTGTTAACAGAATATGACAAGCCATTGCTCTGTTTTCATAGCTGCTTTCAGTTTCGTGGCTGAAACACAAATTCTGGATTCTTTGACCTTCAGGACCACCCAGTCTGCTCGTCATTTGTTGCTCAAACATGTCATTTCTCATAAGGATTTTACTGTTTCATACTTGGCAGCTATGTACTCTTGGACTAAAAAGAAGTATCATCTTTCCAGCAACTTAAACCTGCGTAGGTTCTCCTGTGATAACTGATAGAGTTGCCAGCCAAATCATCAAACCCTCTTTATTCATTGGGCTCGTTTATAACTGCAGCAGAATGGAAGCAGATGGCTTCATGGAGAGCAAGCTGTTCCTGACAGTGACACACACACACATGCACACACAACGGCATACATAGTACAGTAGGTCTGTATGAGCAGGTTTACATGTCGAAGGTATCATGATCTCAGAGGTGGAGACAGCAGTATATTTGAGCAAATAAGCTTGTGTGCCAGGTGTGTGTAGAGAAATGCAATGGTGCTGCTGTGGAGGGATATGAGGTGACGAGTCCATCCTAGGAACCCAGAGGAAAAAATGTCTGTGAAGAGTAGCAAGTGACACTGATGTGTGTGTGTGTGTGTGTGTGTGTGTGTGTGTGTGTGAGGGTGATGAAGAGGTACCGTTAGTGGGAACGTGGAACATGACTCATCGCACTGAGACGTCAGCACACCGTCATCAGACGTCTACAGCATCAGATGCAAAGTCACACATGCACACATATACACACAGACACACACGTTCTTTCTAAATATTCCTCTCAAAGTTAATGACTGGCAGACTCCCACTGACGTGCTCACTGCAAGATCAAAATCAGATGTCCTGAGGGATTAACTACGTGTCATTATAAATGAAACAAGCTCAGTTGTTTGATAGCTCTGATTGGATTAACTATGCTGTGATATTGTGAAGGACAAAACAAGTGAGCTCATGTGTACAATAACAAATTTGTTTGCATGTATGATAGCAGCAAATACAGCCCAAAATTTCCAAGTTCTCTGATAAGATGGATTGTTACCATTTGAAATAGTTTAGCGTGAAAAAGCCTTCATTCAGAGGAGTACTTGCTTTCCTCATGATTAATACCCCTGCTCTCATACCTACGCACATCAGCAGAGACTAAAGAGCCAGCAGATGCAGGCTGCTCCCCTGAGACTTTCTGCCTGAATAAGACAAGAGTTAGCTGAGCTTTTATTGATTTGATTACAAACAGACAGTTGTTGTGGCCTTTGTATATCTCTTAGATATCAGTATGATAGGAGGGTGACAGTGAATCATACTGATACTTGTGATTGCACTTCTTACATTGCAGAGGAATTATTCACCTTTTATTACAATGTTATAACAGCTTGTGGTTCTGCTCAGGTTGAGGTTTGAACTTTAACAGGATCATTGCAATGCTTTTTTTTTTTTTTTTTAAACTATAGTTGTATATTTGCTGATGTGATTGAGATAACTGTCTTGTTGCATGATACGGTTTTATCCAAGTTTTAGCAGTCAAATGGTCTCGCATTTAACTAGAACCGATTGTTAAAAGGAGGAATTTATGGTCCTGTAGCTGCAAAACAGACCCAAGTCATCGCCTCTCCATCACCATGCATAGTGAAAAAAACTGTTCAGCATTTCACAACTGAAGTATTTGTTTTGGTTCTTCATGCAGAATTTGATAAGCTTTTGGATCTTTGTTATGTCAATCTACATTTCTCTAGATTTATTTGCAAACTCAGCCTACTATTTTTTTTTTTACTTAAAAAAAAGAGGTTTTCTGTATACAGTCATTTTGTAATTGTTCTGTAATGAATTTAACATATTAATGAGCTAGGTCTTGTCAAGTCTAAGATTTTTGTTTTAGGGTTTTTCCCGCAGCATTGTACAACTTGACTTTGGGGTGAACTTGCTGGGAATAGTCTTATAACTCAACCTAACTTGATGGGCAGCAACAGTGGCTTTTCTGAGTTGATTGTTGATGCCTTTTGCCGTGGCATTGTTTCACACCTTGCCAAAGCGTTTGCTTTAGTGTTTACACTCTTGATGAGGGGTGACGAAGAACCACACTGAGTGTGTGTTTTAGCTCAGTCTAAATAAATAAGGATAATAAGATGCCAAAGTATTATCATTTGGTGTTGAACATATGAGGCTATTTACCTAATATCAAACACCCTGTATGGATTAAATGGTGTTTTGTGTTGTCCTGACATCAAAAATGAAAGCGGATTCATTTTCTCTGCCGCATATCTGTTTGTGCTTGTGTGCTGGTCATCAAAAATGTGTTGATGATTAAAGCTGTAAAGGGCAGGTGTAACTGTTCAGGTGAACATGAGCAACAATCGTTGCCGTGAAGTTGCATCCCATTTAATAAACAGGGAGCGTGATAACTTCTGTTCATTTGTTCTGGGCTTCATTTGCAAAACAGATATCCCCGACTTGGTGACATTTTCTCTGTGGGACTTATCTGGTTTCACCACACGTGTGTTTGACAGCTCAGGCTTAGAAGGGAAATTAATTTCTGATTATAATCTTTTTATGACATTTATTCCTTTACCAGAACGTCATTTAAAGAGCAACTTGTGCTCACAAACATTTAATGTTCACAACAGCAGAGTGAAGCAAACATCCTACAGCTTTCTTGAGCGATAATTAACATCTTTACAGTTAAATTGCTCATCTAAACACTCTCACTCAGACTTTCAGTGGTCGTTGTCTCATGTCTCTGTTGAAGTAGAGACATGTATATACAGTTAACATAATGAAAACAAGGATTGTCACCTTTCAAAATACAGGGCGTTGGGTTCTTTGCTGAGATATTTCTTTTATTACTTAGACAATTTTAATGTTCCAAACTAAACATGGGAAATGCACTTGATGACCTTGTGCACACCTCAGATATCATATACTGATCTGGTCATGGGTTTAAAGTCATTCCCAGAATAATATATCTTTTGCAGATGGTAATGATGTCAATATTTTTTCTTTCTCTCTTTGTTTTTTTGAGAAATAATTAATCTTTGCAGTGCCACACATCAGAGCCCAAACCTGTGACATTTCCTGCTATTGCATAAGCTTGAAAGCGAGTTTTCCAGCTCACCTTCTTTCAAAAGAAAGGTGTTGTTTCTGTCAGAAAGCTTTGAACATTTCTCCTTCTATCAATCATCCAGTCATTGTAGAGAGCTGCAATATACCACTGGCATACTATTAAACTGCAGGCTGTAGTATTCCAGATGTTCTCGGATCCATTACACCAAGCTGCTTCAGTCTGAGAAAGAAGGAGCAAAGATGAAGTAAACAAGTGGTTGGGTGGGAAAGCTAAGCATTTAGAAAGCTAGGCCTTTCCTTTGTGGAATTTCATTCCATCTCATCATTTTTACAGCAGACTTTTTGACCAATGAAAGAAAGGAAAGCATGCCATTAAAACATTAAAAGGGGAAACAATCCATAGGACTTATTCCTTATTCCATCGTAAAGCCGTCATCTGCACTGTTATGGCTAGTTTAAAGAGTTTACATGCTAATATTTTAATTTATGGGGTCCAGTTGAATAAATGTGTAGGCATTAATATTAATAATTACAATGTTTCTGATGGCATACTTTGCTGCAGCATTTCTTGCCCACCTCCGCTCGATGCTCCAGCTTAGCGCTTGCAGTTTTTAAGCCCAGTCTGTTGGTTAGTTGAACAAGTAAAAAACACATCATGTTTGAATTGCAACCAGGATTTATTTCTGCTGGATGGTTGGGCCTGCTTTGCATCCAAATGGCATGGATGATATATTTGAATCAAAATATGTATGTATGTTGAAGTCATATATTCATAACATAATCCCATTAAACTGACTAACAACATTCATACGCATCAGTATGCCCATATACCACAAACTGTTCAAAGCATTTCAGAGCATGCCTCTTGATCCCAGCTGTGTTGATGATGTTCATCAAACAGGTAATATAAACAGGTAAAACAGGTAAATAAAAAAAACAGTGACAAAAGTGCTAAAGTTTGGCTAGGAATTAATTAAATATTTTTTTAGGATTTTGTTTTAGATCTGCTGCTCATTTTGCCATTTTGACCCTGATTGACCTGGTTAGTAACAGCAGGCAGAGTTTAACAGGCACTGTAGTACCTAAAGTGACTTGATAATACAAACCCATACTTGGTTTATTTAGTCTATTTGTTTCAAATTTTGAATATTTTAATGTCCTTCTGCATTACGGTTTTGACAGAGCTCTGACCTGTCAGAAAATCATTAGTGCTAATAGTAATGTTAGCCAAGCTGCAACATAATGTGCTGACATGAAGGATTTTCCGATTTCTGTACAAAGATTGTCTTTCAAATAAAACAAAACCAACAAGTTTCTGGTTCCTCGGATGGTGGGAGTGGAATCAACTTTGTTTCTCTAACAAGGTCTTTTGATGCAGCATTTAGTTTCAGGACAGATGAGATGTCACATCAACGTTACATGTGAAAGTACGGAGCTAAGATGGGGTGGGTTTTTATTGAACGTGGCAGGTGCCTCAGGTTCTGGTAGCTATGCTAATGTGCGAATAAATATTTCGTTTGTGCGTAATAGATACGCCCATTTCAAACATCTTCAAACATTTCCACCCTTTCCCACACTTCCATACATCTTTTACCGGGCGGTACTGAGCCCAGAGCTCCTTTTTTGCACTCTGACAATGGAAGTTTCCATTTGTTAGCATATTCATTTTACGCATCAAGTATAAATGAACCTAAAGCCTCCAACATCCTGCTGCTGAATTATTTTTTTCTTTTGTCTTTCACTCATTTTGGAACTGCACCTTTCTCGACTCTTTAATGTTTTCTATTAAAGACTCCTCTTGCAAATGTAGAGATGTAAAAAAGTAAAATAAATTAACTATATGGGTCTACGTGCACAAAGACATCAGTGTATTGTGGAGAAAAATGAATGTGTGTCAACCCAACTTGTCTTAATGAGATAACTGCCGTTATCTGATTAAATGTCTGATTATGTTGTCTCCATGATCACTTAAATAACCTGAAAACTCTAGAAATCTGACCATGATCAGATTGTTGGTGTGCATGTTATTAGATGCACTTTAATCTCACACAAATGTATGGTTCAGATGATCCCACATCCCTGGTTTGCTCAGTCTGAGCACACAATGATGCTGGACCAATGTGGACTTTGAGGTTTGTCAACACACCACAGATGTGATCTTGAATGGAACAACCCCATTGCTAGTTAACTGAGCTCAGTTAGGTTGAGTGAAAATGTCAGCCAAGGATCTGTAATTTTTTATTTTTATTTGGTACGGACACAATGGTCCATATAGATAAAAGAATTAACATCAACGAACACAGATACACAGACAACTCACAATTTAGTCCATGTAGCTGTAATGAGCTTAAATAAATCAAGTTAAATGAGTAAACTAGTTAATTATTTAAAAAATAAATAAATAAAATAAAAAGGGAAACAAATAATGGAGGTAAAATTCTGTGTTTCAAACACAAATTAATTGTTTTCCAAATGCTGCATGAGATAACACAAACATCTGCATTATTCACTTTGGATTTTTTTTCTTTCTTTCTTTCTGATTTTTAACCAGCTTCCAGGGAATATCTCCAAAAGATTGCCTAGTGAAGTGTTGTGTGCATGTCATAGTTATTGCAAATTCAAAACTCACCTTTGTGGACTTTGCTACTCGCTATGATACTTCCACCTAGTTATTCCATTGTGCCATTTTTTAAAATATATTACTATATTTGTTTTTTGTTGTGGTATTTTACTGCATTTTACGGAATTTTTATTATCTTTTGCTGTAAGATGACCTTGAGAGTCATGAAAGTGTATTAATCTCCCAGAGCAGTTACTGCTGGCCTGCTTCACACATTCTCTACAATATTGTGGATTCAATCAAATACAGTGTATGATACTGAAACCGCTGCAGCCACTGTTATTTACACAACATACCTTTTTTGAATCATAACCTAAATCCCTACCCTTAGATACACTACTCTCCTGTGATATTTCCTGCTGGGGGAACACATCTCCCCTGGAGATTTGCATGTGCAAATGGCGGCTATAGGTACTATCTGTAGAGATGCGTCTGGACTTTGTGTTCATCTTCAGATTCATCATCATTGGCATTGAATAAATAAAAGGCTCCAATCTGAATGTAGTAAATTAAATATACTTTTGAGGTAAATGCTGTGGAAAGAATTAGAAGACTTAAAAAATGAAAACAAATGACTAAAATCTGAGTGTGATTTATATTCAGTACTTGAATATGTTTATTCTAATGTGATATGAAGGGGCAAAACTGATATTAAGAACTTTATTGAAATAAAAATAAATATATCAAACAGATTTTACTGGAAGATCTGCGACTGTAACTTTAGAGGGTGATCCATTAGTAAGAACTTTGGTTATATGAAACATGTCTGGCTGTTAAAATTAAAAATACTCTTGAGGATTTTAGAGAGGCTGCAGAGCTTTGTGGTGTTTATTGGACACATATATGCTCATGGAACGCGGGGATTATGTGATGAAGAGTCCAACTGACAGTGTTATGCTTGAGGAGATAAAAAAAAAATAAATTGGGCTGCTATCACGCAAATGTTGATGTAAACAACGTAGGTTTGATTAAAAAAAAGATTCCCAGCATGTTTATTCTGCCACAAGGAGACTGGCTGGTTTAGTGGGAATTGCTCATGGTAAACTAAACTGCTCAGTATCTGGGCATTATTTTTTACTGCATTCACATCTACATGCCTCAGATGGTCCCATTTACTCAGGGACTTGGCACTGGCATTCACCCTTCCTGCTGCACTTCACTACTGCATGAACTGTACTTTCTCCACTTAATGAAGTTGTGTAACCAAGTGATCCTCTCCTGTGTCTTTGAGATGGCTGGACAAGCAAACATCTGATTAAAATCTGGCCTCAGGTCATCCAGACCTGAACTGGGATCCCCTTTAACAGGTCTGAAGGAAATATGCTGAAGATTATATGGAGGCTTCTGCGGAGCTCAACAGCCAGGATGTATGCAATAGACGGCCTTGATCCCTGTGAGCGCACTTTCATTGGCTCGTCGCTGGAGGAGGAAATGAAAACAAGTTGGAGAGAAAAGCACATGCCGGGGCAGCAGCTGAAAGGCCTTAAACTGTTAGTTTAGTTTCTTGATCTTGGGACCATAATAGGAGGCTGCTTCACTGTAAATTAACCAGTATGGCAGCAGGCGAAGAAAAGCAGCTGTGACGTCTCAGCAACGCCCGGATTACAGCTAAGCTTCTTTGCATGGCTGTTTTGATGCCGCGTGTCCGTCCAAGAGTCAAAACAGACACACGACTGAACGCCAGCAGCAGCAGACCTGTTTTCACTGCTGTGAAAAAAAAAATCTCATAAATCCTGTTGGATTTTCTATTATCATACAAGCTGCACGGTGCATTTATTACGGTGTATTAGTGCACTATCTGAGGTTGTAACCATAGAAACCAGGATGAGGCACATGGCTGGCCTTTCCATCATTTATGGAGTGTGTGACGTCAAAGTGACCACTGTTTTCCCTCTGAGGAAGGTTTTCCTTTCATTCAGAGCGGTGAGGGGTCTGCGTAGCAGATAACAGGGTAAGTCAGCAGTGCTATCATACATCTTAATGAGGAAGTTTGCAAAGCCACAACACCCAACTATGTCATCTATAATGAATTACGCTTTCCATCACCAGGGAAACTCTTAACCTTATCACGCCGTTCACATGAACACAAAGGAGTGGAAACATTCTTGTTTATGATCTGATTGTTACAAAAGCACGGCTGACTGACAGCCAATTTGTTCATGTGCATGTTGATTCATTCTGATTTGACATTCGAGTTATTTATGTTGTGTATACTGGTGTTATGTAAGTTACTGAAATTTAATACATTTTCTTTTTCCCAACTTTGCTGAAAATCAACCTAAACTCTACTGGTATGTTGGTGAAATACTAACAGTAGAAGAAGACCACAAAAATCTTCTAAATGAACAAATTACACAGCAAATGCAACAAACCCCTGAGTATCTATTTGTTATCTGGCTTCACAAAGCCTACACATTTAGCTCACACTAATAATCCATCAGTTCAGTCGTTTTGATTCAAGCTTTTTAATTCTGGGACTTTAATGTGAAAAGGCTACAGATAGTGCTGCACATGTAAATCAATGAAAACATAAAGCAGCAATAAAACAAAAAAGAATTGACAAGTATAAAATATACTGAACATGTACAAGTGTTAGAGCTGTAAACAGTCCTTAAAATAGATTTAATTTGCTGATTTTTTCTTTTGCTTTAATGATTTGAAATGCTGATTAGGGTCAGACACCACCTCATTTACATAAACGTTTGCATTTCTCCTTTCTAAAGTTAATTTGGTCAATTTTTTTTTTCTTTCTTTAACCACATTGATCCCTTATCTTGAGCATATAGTATTCTACAACAGGTTAACCACGGTGATCTACCACTTTAAGCACCTTAACATTACTAACAGCAAAGGGTTAAATCTGAAGACACAAAGGGTCTACCAAAGACACAAGTGCAGCTTCACACTGATAACCTGCAATGAGCATGTAAGAGAAAAGCACCGTATAGTCATTCAGTCTGGCACGTGAGGCTGTCTCTGTCTCCTATTGTTATCAGAGCTGCTGCCACATCTTCACGCCAGCTCCTCATTAATCGCTACAGGCCTCAAGCTCTGTTCTGTTTCTAAAGGGGTCAGACTGCAACCTGCAAGATGGTTTTTCTGCAAGACAGTGTGAAACAGGCCTTGTTTTATGATCAAATAAAACATTCAGCAACTTTCCACTTCATATGATCTTCACCAAGAGAATGGGTAACAAAGCTACCGCAGCACATCTGACTGCACCTAACCTTCCACGACGAGGGTCACGGAAACAGCAGAACAGTTACCTGGAAGTACTTTAGAATCAAGGCTGCACAAAATGAAAAGTTTTAACCGGGATTTAAGGACTAACATAATCACTTACATTCCTTTAAATAATCTTATCTTTCTAAAGTAAAACAGTTCCTTCACAATAACTGAACCCAGAACTGTCTTTAAAGGTGGAGTATGTAAGATTTTCAATATTTTCAAAATAAACTAACTAATAAAATAACTACAATCATAATTAGACTTTTTTAAAACATGTAGGTTCCAGTCTGTCCATATTTGATGCGTTATTAAATTACATGTTTAATTAATGACAAATGACAAAAAGCACTTTTTTTTTTACTGGTAGGCAAACATTTAAGAAGGGTCTTTGTCATTAAACTTGTAATTTAATAACACATCAAATATGGACAGACTGGAACCTATATGTTTAAAAAAAAAAACTATCTAATTATGATTGTAGTTATTATTTTAGTTAATTTATTTTGAAAATATTGAAAATCTTACATACTCCACCTTTAAAAAGTTTGTCAGTATTAGTACACAGACATTCCCGATCCTCAGAGCTTGTATTCCTTTAAGTTTCTGTGCTTGTGTCTTTATTTAGTGATGGTTTGTTCTTTAATTTAGGCTCAAAGTTTGACAAAAACCTTAACCCCAACTTTTACTCAAAATGCCAAAAGAGGGGAGAATTTCAAACAGCAGCCACTTTCACAGCCTGGACACAAAACTAGAAGTAACCAGAAGTCTTTGAATGATGTTTGAACCCTTGGTAAGTTAAATAAGGCACACTACTACTCTGCCGCTGTTATACGAATGCAGAATAATTACAGAGTCACAGAATCTTTGTGGATTCTTGTAAAATCTCAGTTTTAGTTTTACAGAAAGAATAAAAAAGTTGGGACTCTTGTGTGATCAGAGTTCCTTCTTTAGTAAGAGGCCGTCTGCAGCAGGCTGGGAGGTTGGCTCCTTCGTGTCACTTTATGGACACTTACATGGGCTGTGGTTGCAGGTTCAGGTTTCACTGGGATCTTGCCGCACTGACCAGTCTCTGCTTCCTGTTTGTTCTAATAAGACCCCGGGGACTCATTGGCTGATCTCAGCACAGCAGCAGCAGCTGACTGGTATTGCGCTAATCGCCGGTGACCTGCATGACACTGTAAACCTTGTAGATCAGTCAAAGAGCTGCATCTCAGCTTAAAGAAAAGAGCTTGAAAGTCATGGCATTTTCTTTTTTTTAACTCGTGGTGACAATGACAGCATAACTCTCGGTTAGTTGCAGTTTTCCTTGGCGTTTCGGGCATAACTTCAGCTTGTCCTCTGCATGCTGTGGTGCCTTTTATTCCCCTCCACTGCTTTTCATATCAGCTGCAGCTCTTAAGACATCTCCCACCTGTTGAATCCTGCAGGAAAATGTTTTGTATCAGGCAGCAAAAAGTCAATGTGTTTGCAAGACTTGCATTTCATTTACAGGATAATGCCTCATCTGGGATTCACCATGTCGATGTGGCACATTTAGTCGGTGCAACTTGCACTTAAGTGTGTATATCGATGAATCATCACCTCTAGAATAATATGTCTCATTCTGTGTGAGTCATGAGCAACAAAGTGGATGTTTTCCCCCTGTATGAAAAAAAAAAAATCAATGGCTTTTGGCATGATGAGAGAGGGGTTTCACTGAGTTTCTGCAGACCGAACATTATTCAGCTCTTTAAAAGCCAGATGCAAAATTGTAATGATCACTTACTGCTCACTACATGTGTGTACCAGGCAGTGATAAATAACGGAGTACTAATGTCCCTTAAAAGAATTTTCTCAATAGACAGAAGACTGTCTTGTGAACTGATTGTATACCAGTCTATTTTGTTCAAAGTTAACCTTGCCATAAAGGAAGGAAAGACAACTATACATAGACATTTTTAGGTTCATGTGCTTTAGTATGAGCATTTTCTACTGCTCTGTGGTGAATGATGTGTGCTAAGAAACACAAGGAAGAGGGAGTCAGATCAGAACAAATCAATAAATAATCTTGTTTAAAGGATTCCAAACAGCTGCTGTTTGCAAATGGTGTTTAAACGCAGCCTCCTCTATGGTGGTGGTCTTTAAAGGAAGAGAAACAGTAGAGAGACTTCTGTCAGCTGCAGAACAAAGCAGTACATCAGAGAAAAGAGACATCATTTATTAATTGTTGAGTGGTTACATCCTAAAGCATTAAACTGGGATGTCCACACATGTTGAAGACCCTAAGATTCTCTGATGGCAATTTTAACCCATCGCTCTTCTTTTTATCCTCACATGAGTGTCATTTGGGTTGCCATGGTTATTAAAATTTTATACATGATATTAAGGGATACCTGCAGTTCACCTGCCATCTCTGCTTCATTCTTAACTTTTTTTTTTTTTTTTACTGTTGTCATAAACATATGAAGGATTTCAAATTTACATAACCTTTACAAATGATAATAGTCATTTACTGGAAATTTAATAAAGAAACACAAATAAAAAGAAAAAAAACAGACAAAAATAAAATTTAAATTAAAAAAAAAAAAAAAAAAAAGAGCCTTTTAAGCTCTTTAAACCAGTGTTGCTCAGTCTGCATCTTCACAACCCACTGCCCTGCATGTTTTAAGTGTGTTTCTGTTCCAAAGCACCTGATTCAGATTAATGAACGTCCTTAAAGTATCCTTAACATTCCTATATTAGCCTATATTTATTCTTCTTTTTAGTCTATTTGATTTATTTATATATTTTATATATTTATTAACATATTAGTATAAATGTTATTATTTATTATTTTTTTGTAAGAATTTTTTACTTTGTTTGTGTAGTTATCACTCAAGTTCTGTCCAAGTCTGTTGCTGAACCATTCATTTCAGGTGGGTTAAAGCAGGATTAACTCTAAAACATGCAGGGCTGTATCCTGAGGGATACAGAAACACTGTTTTAAACAAAAAATTGCGGATACTTCTGAAGTCCTTAGCAGAGCAATAGGAAGTCATGCCATGGCATCAGTTAGCTCTACTGAATAATGGAAAACTGAGTGGTAATTCAAGAATTTGGTCCATTTTAAATACCTTATATATCTATCCTTCTCTGCTCCACGTGTATTTAAATGAATAATAATCTGACGAGACAAAAGAAAACGCCTTTTACTTTTTGGTTTTAAAAGTTCTACTTTTAAAACCAAACTTTCTTCCACAGATGTTTCAGTGCTCCTCAAATGTTTAGTGCAGTGTGACCATTCTGAGGGAAATATTGTATGCTTCACTCCACAGATGTTTATGTAACAGCTATATTTATTACTACGAATTCTGATATCACACACAAAACATGTGATCAGTTTATGCAGTAAGATGCATAGTTGTGGATTAATCTCCTCAGCCACACGGACAAGTTAGTCCCTCTATGATATATATTAACCTGGGAAATTCTTGTGTAGACACCAACTTTAAACTGTTTGCATTCACAACTTTCAAGCTGCATTCAGTGAAAAAACTAAAAATAAAAGCTAATCAGGCTAAATGTAAAATAATCACGTGTCAGCAGTGATGCGCACCAGATTAGCAGGATCAACTTTCATTCTGCCATTGTGCTTACTTCCTGACTGGAAAGCTACAGGTTTCCTCAGTGGTTTATTCACGGGTGAATTTAAAGAAGTCAGTTTCATTTGCAGTCAGCCTCTAGAAGTTCAGCTGCACACTGTTGCGTAACACACATCCTGGACTATTGTGTCATATTTCTGATAAGAGAAGCAACATGTATGATAAAGTTACAGTTTGCTCATTTGCAGCACAAACTGAGCATCAAATCACTTAGTGATGGCGTTGAGTTGTTAGTGTGCCAAAACAACACTTGACATCAGCAGTGATGGATATGTTACATGCATGAAGTCTGTTATAAAGAGACTAAAATGAGTGGAACAGATGCTGTTTACTTTACATTCCTCATGAACTGATGTACTCTCTAATCCTTGTAAATATTCAACAGTTTTTCTTTTTCCTGCAAAAAAGGAGACTGAATCTGAAAACTTCCACCAATCTACCAATGAATCTACTTATTTGTGGAGCAAAAGTTTCTTGTAAACACAAAGACCGGTTTATGTTTTCTGGCTTTTTTGGCTCTGGTGCTTGTTTCACACCCCTGTGCGTCCTGCGATAGTGGGTGAGGCCTCCAGAGAGGAGAGGTGAAAGGGTAATCTGATCCCACCTGCTGACACCGACACAGAGTGACTGGGTATACAACCAATTCTGTTAGACAAACATAAATTGTGTCACTGACACAACCAGCTTGAATAATTCATGACCCTATAGAACTCCCAGTGCTATCATTTTGCAGGAAACTGCCCCAGCATGGGGCTTTGCAGGAAGCTGAACTTCCGTCTGTCTTAGTTTCATCTTCATTTATTTTATTGCCAGGGTCATTTAAAAAGAAAAGTTTAATTTAGATCCTCTTTTTTTCCCCTTGAAAGATACTTTTTTAAAGAATATTTTTCTTTTATATGTAGTCTTATTGCAATTAGTAATGCAGTGAAATGATCTTTTTAAACTGCAGTTAAGCTGTCCTTGTATTAACTCTGTCTCTCTTCATAGTCTCTCCCAACCAACCACACACACACACACACACACACACACACACACACACACACACACACACACACACACACACACACACACACACACACACACACACACACACACACACACACACACACAGTGTTTTGAGAGGCACGGAGGACCTGATAATGGGCCATTGTATGCCATGTAGTCACAGGAGCCAGATGATTGAAAACCAAATTAACTTTCCTTCTGAGTGACTCTTGTGTAAGCTGAAGCCATCACACTCATGCCAGTCTCAAATACTTGTACGTTTACACGAGCCAGAATCCATGATACACCTTGAAAGGTGTCACTTTTAAGGTTTGTGATCCGTTGAATTCAGTGAAATTTAACCTGCCCAGAGAGCAGCTGCCATGACCTGGAAGCCAAACCACGAGGACAAGCGTTTCCACGTTCCTCTAAGTAGAGACTGTCAAAGTACATAATGACTTTTAAATAGTACTAAAATGCTTCTTTTTGTCACTTAGGCTTTCCTGATCACCAGCTCAATCTATCACACAATAAAGTCATGTCTGGTAAAACAGACATGTAGCATCATGGCCACTAATGTGTGAGATAATCACTGCTTCTTAAGGAGAGAGAGACACCATCCTCCTGTATGGGCTGGGTGTTTGTGCATGTGTGTGTTTGTGTGTGTGTGTGTGTGTGTGTGTGTGTGTAGCAAATGATTCTGAGAACAAAGCTGAAGGCACCGAGGTGCTGTTAGAGTTTATGTAGTCACAGTGAAGCAATGTGGTTTTTACACGTACAGCTGATCTGAATCTAACTGGCAGCTGAAAAATAACACACCTCGGTTGTTGTCCAATTAAACTCAAACATGTGTATGTTTTTATTATAGATATATTGTAGTTCTGCGATGGCCTGGCGAGCTGTCCAGGGTGTACCCTGCCTGTCGCCCAAAGCCGGCTGGGATAGGCTCCAGCTTCCCCGCGACCCTGAATTGGAATAAGCGGTTCGGAAAATGAATGAATGAATGAATGAATATATTGTAGTTTGTATAGAACATGCAAACGGTCTCAAAGAGACAATATAATAAAACACAAGAGTGGTTTTCTTAAACTTTTTTTTTTATTTTTATTAACAACTGGACATAAATCTTGATATTGCACCAAGAGATTTTTGTGTTTACTAATGAGGTGTACTGATGCTTTGTTGATGTTTGAACTGGTAATTGCAGTAATTCCCAAATCAGATTAGCAAGCATTGTCCAAAGTTCATCTGTGAAAAAAGGCTCCATGCAGATAAGACTCATTAACTACTTATCTGCATCCAAACCCAAACCGAAACAAAGTGAAAGATGTTTGACGCTCTGATGAATGTATTTTTTGTTTTAATGATATGTGCAGGTACTGGAGCAGCATTCATCACCACCCAGATGACAGAATTTTTAGAGAGGTCTTTGTTTACATCAGCAAGACAAGTTTTACCAAACCAGTTCTGCAATTATTACCACAGTAAATACAGGCCCAGGCGTTAAAATGAGCTGCTGGCATTCTACATGTCACTAGTTAAAAACATTTCACTCAGTATGAGGGAAAATCCTTAGTTGTTCAGCAGTATTCAGCTCCTGATTTAGTGGCCCTGAGGGCCACAATTTTGCAAGTTTTTCATGTATTCCTGCTCCAGCACACCTGGCTCAAATTAATCAGACATTGTGCAGAATTTCGTAAGCTGTCAGATCTATTTAATTTAAGTGTGTTGGTGCAGCGACTCTTGAGGCCCGACTTTGGAGGATAAGTTTGGCATTTTTCTCAGTTTCCATGGTGCCAAAACAGTAAAAAAAAAATCCTCATCACAGCTTTAAAAATCTTGCAAATTAATATTTTAAAATTGACTCAATGAGATGCAAAGTTTTGCAGATCATTTAGGTGGTGTGTCACTCAATTACTGATAGATTGATAGATTGATTGGCTGTTTGATTTAAATTATCCTTCTCAGATTAGCATCTTTACTGGAGGCATTGACTTCTAGTGTTGACTTCTCTACCATGTGACAATATTGATTTTGTTTCTGTGCAGGGAGCCTGACATTCCAGCCTGGGCTCCTATACTCTATCAGCTGCAGCTGCTGGACATCAGAGACAAACCAGACCCATTAACTCTGCCCATAGCTGACCGCATCCGCATTGGCAACCAGAAACGAGAACGAGGAAACATCCATTTCCAAAGGGAGGAATACAGCCTAGCTGCGACAGCTTATTGTGTCGCCCTGGAGGTGCTGACCACACGCAGCTCAGGTAACCTAGTTTTTAATCCTGCAATGTTTATGAGAAATATCGTCACACTGTTTGCTTTCTGAAACACAAAACATAACCGCAGCATTTGATCTGAACATTACAATCATTAATGTCAGCCTGGAATGACATAACAGAAGTGCCATCTTCGACCACACTAATGCCTGCATCTCAGTGTGCAGTCACGTCCATCTGAGTCGAGTGCCTCCTAAATGTTTTCAGTTAATTCTTTTGCATAATCAAAACCAATCAACTTTCTGACTATTTCCACCCCCTCAATCCTTTTAATCATTGACAAAGCAGCAAAGGCCTGAGAGAAATGTGGCTGAACTAGTCACTAAAGACGCAAACATGAACTGCTTCATAATGTACCAATGATGGCAGACTACTGGCTGAATCCAGTGTAAAGCTCAAGAGAGTTTATCAAAGCACTTAGATTAAGTAATTAGGAGATAAGAACAAAAAAAAAATAAAAATCTAGTAGAGATGCCAACACCTTAGATTTTATTGGATCATTTGGGGCTAATGAGAGTGATGTTTTAAATACAATTCATGACACATGGAGGTCATAAATCACTGTGATTTATAAATGTAATAACATACACTACCACAAACATCTTAAATGTCAGAAAAACTGTTTAATAATACTGTATGATAATAACAGATAAATAAAATAAATTAAACTCCCTTGATGGAAGTAAAATGAATTTTTGTATCAAATGAAGGTAAAACTGGTAATCCCATCTCATCATAGTATTGGTGATAAAGCAAACCAATAAATAAAGCTCAATAAAAGTTGTTTGGACAATTTGATAAAGTATCCATTTTCTATGGTTTATCTTTGACTAGGTCACAGAGGCAGTTGCCTAAGAAGGGAAGCCTAGACTTCCCTCTCTTCAGTCACATTTACCAGCTCATTGGAGGGTGGCAATAGCTCAGGAGGAAGTGTCTTTCACCTGGAAAGTTGGGAAATTGATTCCAAGCTTACCCTGACTATGTGCCGAAGTGTCCTTGGGCAAGACACTGAACCCCAAGTTGCCCCTGATAGGCACACTGGGGTATGTATAAGTTGCTTTTGTTAAAGGCGTCTGCTAAATTACTGTAGAACAGAATATAATCCTGAGGCGTCCCCAAGCCAGCTGTACAGATGTGTCCTCCCCGAAGAACATCCCCAGAAATTCCTCACCAGGAAGGCGTCCAGGAGGCATCCTAACCAGATGCCCCAGCCACCTCATCTGGCTCCTCTTGATGTGCAGGAACAGCAGCTCGACTTTGAGTCCTATCACTTAAGTCTTGCCATCTTGTAGAGGAAACTCATTTCAGCTGTTCTTTCGGTCACTACCCACAGCCCACGACAACAGGGGAGGGCAGGAATATAGATTGAGATACACAAGTAATTACAAAACTCTGAATTTCAAATCAGAACATTTAACTACATTTGAAAAGAGAACGCCACTAAAACGCAAGACGAATTCATTCATATTTTCTACAATTTCATTCCCTAAAACAGCTACACGGAGGTAAAGCTTTATTCTCAATTAAGTTAAATATTTGAAAAACTACCATTGTATCACTAGCAAACAAACGTATAAATCATTATTTTTAATTAATCTCTCAATAAATAATGAAAATACCTTTTTTCAAGGTCAGACTTACTGTTTTGAGGAACAAGTTAATGGAATTTCCTTCACTGATGCTACAGCATGTCAAATGGAAACTGCACACGTCTATAGATGAGATCATGTGTCAGTTTTATTTACAACCCGCTTCGTTGCTTTCAGTGCATGTACAAGTCTGAAGTCCAACTAGAAGCACACATTTAAAAAAACGACTTTATTCAGGAACAGTCAAACTTATACTCACATAGATGTCCTTTAAAAGCTTCTAAGTTGCTAGCAGCTACTAGCTAGCATGCTCTTTGTCTCGAAGAATACTCATTTGTGCTAACAAGTGCTTATTACTTTGGTCGCTACCTTCGTCAGCTGGACATGTTTGGGTCTAATGGTGAAACCAGGCAGGGGTAGAAATACAATATGCAACTGAATATAAAAACAGAACATGAACTAGCTTTATAATGACACCCGGTGGGAGTTTCTTCTCCTATAAGAGTGTTTTCCTAATGAGATTTTTTTTAAAGCAAACCCAAAAGACATCTTCAGCAACCCCTGGCAAATCTTCCTTATCGTCTACTTTTCTGTACATAATAAAAATAAGAATTTCAGCTTGAAGGTTGTGATGAGTCCTGCGACTGTGTGCAGACAGCAGTGATGTTGGCATGAAGGCCGAGGAGGAAGAGGTGCGGGAATACCGGGTCAAGTGTTTGAACAATCTGGCCGCCACTCAGCTAAAACTGGAGCAGTTTGATGAGGCGCTTCACACAAGCAGGGACGTCCTCACCCTCGAGCCAAACAACGTCAAAGCCCTCTTTAGGGCGGGGAAGGTAAGAGGCCCCATCCTGTAGCAGTATTGCTGACAGCCCATCTGATATTACCTACATGTAAATGATGACAGCAGAGGGGGATGCTAGAAGGAAGAGTTATTTGTTTTAAATGGGTAACATTTCCAGTAATCTTAGGTGGAAAAAATGAAGGAGTTATATTATTTCTTTATCTTCAATGTTTTGGTTTATGGGGGCTATAGCTGAGCTCACACGGAAGGCCTTCTAATCTCTTTCAGCTGCTGTCAGACAAGGGTGAATACAAAGAGGCCATGGAGGTGCTAAAAAGGGCCTTGAAATTGGAGCCAGCTACCAAGGTGAGATTATGTGGGTGAGAAGGTCCTGCTTCATTCAAATCCTGACTGTGAAACTAACACACACACACACACACACACACACACACACACACACACACACACACACACACACACACACACACACACACACACACACACACACACAAGATCGTGCCTGGCCACCAAGGTTATTATAGAAATTTGAATTTCCTTGTACACATAACTAAGTAACTCTTCTAGTTGTTGTGCATCAACTTGTTTTTGCAACTAGAAAACATTTAATTTAAAATATTCAGTAAATGAGCATCTTATCCATCCTTCTTTCTCATTTTATGGAGTTGTTCTTGCATTTGCCCAAAAAGCTTATCATGATCTGCCTTTGCTTAAGACTTGTTTTGAATGTGTGATCCATCTAATCTGCCAAATCCTCCAAAAGGCAGCTCAGGCAAACGTCACATCTGGCCATCTACACATGTAACCACACAGCTTAGTCTTCAAGAAAACGTACATGATGTGATGTTACTCTAAAAGTAAGAAGGGTAAGAAAGAGACAGTCATCCTTTCCTGCAACAAAACACACTCCATGTTATGTAACCGCTAAACTGGTTCATTACAAGTCAACAAAAACCAGTTGATGGCCTTTATTTTTAGTCTGTAGGCTGGAAGCTGTGCAGACGAGTTTGTTTCTATCAGCTGTTTACAGCACACGCCTGCCAGCATTACAGTGACCCGACACACAGGGCACACTGCCATCTTCACAAATATGTCTGGTCTTGTCTAGACCAGATTTGGTAATTTCACCCCTGTCCCAATGTTGGAGTAAATACTCAGAGAGACCTGGTGAGAAAGTTACTTTGCTGCTGTTTATCAAGTCTGAATAATAATTATCCCTCCTCATATGACTGCTTTGTGTTCTTTTTAATAACTTTCTGCTTATCTGCAAACTTTAACTCTTAAAACAGAGCCTTTACGATTTGGCTCGAGCGTCTTGTGTAAACATAAGCGATAGAGTTTTAAAAGAAAACATGTGATTAGGATGATTCGATGGCCTGAGTGAAGAAGGTGTGTGACTGTACTGAGAGCTTTGTATGCTGAAGCTCTGCTCTCATCTGCTGGACCCTTTTAAAAACTACAGCTTTGTTTTCTTCCCCTAGATAATATCTGACACCATTTATAAGTAGATTTCAGTAAAAATAAACATCTTTCATGTGCTTAATCTGTGTGTTTTTTTTATTTATTTATTTTTTTAAAGGCCATCCATGCAGAGTTATCCAAACTTGTCAAAAGGCAATCGGGAGGAAAAGATACCCAGCAATGGCGGGCCAAACAAGTTGAGATGCTTGGAGACAACATCCCACCTTTCCTGATTCCTACCAAAAAGAAATCCTCTGTAAGCCTTCACATATACAAACCTCAAATATTACTTTACTGTGATTAACAGCTGACTGGATTCAGACCATCTGTCTTGTGTTTTTAGGGGCTTTCCTGGAAGTTCATACTGGGAGCTCTGGTGGTGGCTTTGGGCAGCTTAGTGACATCAGTTGTTCTCACAGCAAGAAACTGAACTCTTGAACAGAAGGAAATATGATGAGCAGGGAGAATGTCAGGCTCAGGTTTCCTCTGAGAAGGCAACAAAGCAGCTTGAACTCATATTTATGGGAGTTTCAACGAAAGGTGGAGCGTAGAACAGATTCATCGCAAGCAGAGATTTTCTGCTGATCGGTACGATGGAGGTTTCTAACAGTTGTCTCCTCATGTCAGTCTCTTCTGATTTGATAAAAGGGATTATATTTCTTGCAGTCTTGGCCAATTTTCTGCTACAACAAAATGCTCTGAACAAAAGGAGGATGTGGTACTTTTGTAAACACAAACCAAACAGCAAAAAGTAAGATTAGTTTATGAGAGTTTGGATCAGTGTTCATGCAGTGATGCTTCTAATAAAAACATAAGATGTATGTTGTCCTGCGTGGATTGTTGTTCTTCAAAAATATGAAGCTCTGATAGAAATTTGTTCCTAAACGAGAAAGCAGCAAAAGACACGGTAAGTACAGCTTTGTTACACAGGTAGAAATGTTTAAATACTTATGCCAAGTCAAGATTTAGGTGTAAATCTTCCTTATTTATTTCCTTCATTCAAACTACTATACCTCCAAAAAATATAAAAGCTAAAATATATAGAAACTTGATTATATCTGAAATTTTCCAGAACAGAAACCTTCATTTTGATCAAAGAACAAATGTTTCTGGAATATTTAAAAAATATATATCAAAGTTAAAATGTGCATAAGAGATCATTTGTCAAAGGAAAAAAGTAAGATCATGTCCTTCATCAGTCAACTACAGTCCACAGCAGCTGTTAAGAGTCTTCTTTGGGTTGTCTCGGCTCAGTTTGACCCGAGATTCTGATTGCCGCCTCAGTTTGCCGTTTTTCTTGACCTGTCTGTGGAAAAGTGAAAATAAGGATTGAGTGTTAAACATGATGAGAGGGGGGGGGGGGGGGGGGGGGGGGGGGGGGTGGAGGTCAACTGAAACGCTCTCTGGCCTCCTACCTTGCTAGGTGAAGCACAGTCTCGACTACATTGGTTCCCTCTTTGGCGCTGGTTTCACAGAACAAGGCGCCGTACGCCTGCAAGAAAAGCATCGACATGCTTGACTGCAACTTGTTTACTTTACGCGTAGGACACCCATCTGCAAAAACCTTTTTTCCACCAAGTGTAACAAAAAAAACACACACACCTTGGCCAACTTTTCCCCGTGCAAACTGCTCACACACCTTCCCGTTGGAAGCTGCTCCCGGAGGTCCACCTTGTTTCCAATGACACACATGGGGATTTTCTCTTCAGTGGAATCCTGAATAAAAACAGCGTAAACGGTGAATATTAATATTTGCAGGTGTGACTGAATTCCTTCCATGATCAGCATCGCTTGAGCTACCTGGATCTGATCCACCCATGCTCTGACGTTAAGGAAGCTGCTCTCTGAAGTGACATCGTAGAGCAGCAGGACTCCATGAGCTTTACGGAAGTAAGACCTGGCAATACTACGAAACCTACAGTTAGGGGAAACACACGTCTAATTTTAGATTACATCAAAGCATATTAAATGATGTGATCATTATTTCCTTTTGCTACTTCCTTGATAAAATGTCCTGGAGAATGTGGCCTACCTCTCCTGCCCAGCTGTGTCCCATATCTGCAAATTTGTCATCTCTCCATCCACCAGCATCCTCTTCATCTGGAAATCAACTCCTGAGAACAGTAAAAATGTCACTTTAATGTCTAAAACTGCATTATTCTTTTAATAAAATGGTTTCCCTGTCCATAGTTCTCATGAACCACTACAAAAAATAAAAATAAAAAAAAAAATTCGATAACTACTGCAGCGTACCAGCTGTGTTCTTTCTCAGCATTTTTGTGTATTTTACAGAATTGTACTTACTGTGACATTACAAGCCGCTACATCAATTCATACCGAACCATTTTAAGTAACTTAAAACCGAAATGAACAGAAAAAACTGTTTTTAAAATGAACATGTGTGAGGAAAAAAAGTGGTAGAGCGGGGCATCCAATGACGCTTCGAATCCTGCTCCCCCAGTCATCTGTCGTCGTGTCCTTGGGCATGTTTACCCACCCTACCCACAGTGTCAGCATCACTGGTGTGAGAATGAGTATGAATGTTTCAGAGATGGTCAAAGGCCATTGGCTGCCCTGTTTTAGTCAGTCTGCAGCTGTGGCCTCACCATGAATGTGGAGTGGATGAATAATGGAAATATTCACGCTTTGAGTGCCTTCTGCAGCAAAATGCAATATAAATCTAATCCTTTTTCCATTATTATTAAGGTGTAATAAGGACAGATCTGACACAAACTCACCCAGTGTCGTCTGAATATCTCCTCTGAACTTGTTGACAGTCAGCCGCAGCAGAAAGCTGGATTTTCCAGCCCCTGCATCTCCTGCTAAAACCAGACGGTACATTGGGGCGGGTCCATCCGTCTCTGTAATGTCCTCCTCTAATGGCTGTGTTTGTGAAACAAAACGAACAAACAAAAAAACCAGATAAGCTTACCAAACACAAAAAGGGTTCAAAGCCCTTAAATAAACTGGTAAGAGGACGTTCTGTTTAGATTTATTGCCACTATGTCCTAAAGCGATGCCATCTTCAATTACTACATGCAAATGAAGAGTACTATCACTAATACCAAGAGAAGAATAACAGAAGAAATTCAGTTTGTAGGTTGATGTTTTGAATGATATTTAGTCTACAAACACTGGAAAAAAATGAGAGAAAGACAGAAGCAACACATCTCAGATCTGGATGACATACTCCAGTTGAAAATCTTTACTCTGTGTTGAGACCAACATAAGAAGGATTAATGGAAATCAAAATTAACCCATCTAGGAATAGATTCAGAATCGTACCCAAAATAAAAGTGGAAAGATCAGAACACAAGCAGACCAAATTGTGGAAATCCTTAGAGTGTGTGTGTGTGTGTGTTCCTGATGGGACAACCAATGTTCTCAAGAGGGGATTTCCTCCCAGACCTGGATCAGGGTTTTAGTCAACTCTGAACCGTCTATGGTGCGATATGGTGATGGACAGAATGAGAACGAGACATGATTTATTTATTTTTGAACAGTGTATGCAGAAAAGCACAACCTCCGCCAAGGCCTTTAAAAAGTTCCTGGATCCAAACGGTGATCCGGATCACCACCGAAATTAAATCAGTTCTTCCTTTTCACATTTCCAACAACTCGTGTAAATTTCATGAAAATTCATCGGTGACTTTTTTAGTTATCTTGGACACAGCCAGACAAACAAATAAACAGCAGTAAAAACATAACCTTGGTGGAGGTAATTAAGTCAACCGCCCAATGACGGAGACTGGAGAGGAGTTCTTCCTCTGAATGAACCACTTTGAAAAGCTACCGCTAAATCATATAGCTGATATGGACGTACACATTTCCCAAAACCACTGAGATGCATCTAACTGTGCTCCTCTTCACATCTACTATTACAGATACTTGTTGTTATAAATGCATAGCAGAGAGTTATTACATTGTAAAGTACTGCACGTATGTACCTTTGTGGAAAAGGCAGATAGACGTCTTCTCAGAGAAGAAGTTACGGAGCTCACCGCGCTGGGAGCCACAGACACCGCAGCTTCAGATTTTCCCTCAGATATCTGTAACAAAACAAGAACAACTCGTGTTATAAGTCCTGAGAGAAGGGAGTGGGATTTGTTTTGACTCTGGTTCATCACCAGACCCTGACGTTGTCTCTGACCTCCACATCAGACGGGATGTACGAGTAACTGTGGTGCACGGTTTCTACGGAGCTTCTACTGTCATCGGTGTCATAATCACTGCCTGAGCTCTCGGCTGTGTCCATTGGGAGGGAGATCCCACTGTCCAGGTACCTATCAGCCCAGGTGGCCACGTGGGAAATCCTGGAATTCTGCTCCAAGCTGTACCCAAACACCAGCACATACTGGCTTTAATTAGAGACATCTTAACTCACGTCAATCTGCAGGTCCGCTCAGGCGAACTTTACACACCTGCCATGGTTGAGCGTACTCTGTCGGAGAGGTTTCATCCTTCGGGCCGGGATTTCATTTTGGGGAGACAGCTGATGAGCAGATTAAAGTGGCGAGAAGAGAAGTTTATTTTTAATTACACTTAAAAATGGAAAAGCTACCAGTTTCTGGCTCACACACAGGACATGGTTACAGGAAACAACATCAGCAAACAAGGAACTTACCCGCCTTTTAGCTGCAACCACTTCGCTGGCTAAAGCTGAGCGTAGCCCGTCGTTACTGTCATACAGCTTTTTATTCATTTCCCTGGTAAAGTGTTCAAGGAAGTAGAAGACAAGTCAAAACGTGCTTCCTTACAACCGATTTCTATGCTAGTAGCCTGAGTCAGCGGATGAGCTGAGTTGTCTTAACTGCACCAGTTCTAGAGACCATATAAATATAATTATAACCACAATTATAGTCATTTAAGGCATTGCTTGCCATTATCAGGATACATAAAACCTACTGCAGTCCCTGCATTCTTGTTTAAGACATTTCAAATGTCACCATTAGAAAACATTAACAACCCAAAGACAGACTGACTGTAGGATCTGAATCTGACTGGAGTATGACTGGTATTCCATGACCATGCTCTTCAAGTCATCAGTTTCTCTGTAAACAAAAACCAAAAAAAACAACATACTTCCATTGTATTGCATGCTGTGCATTAAACATGAGATGAGCATAAACACCCGTGATACCTTTCATGTTGAGCTTTCTGATCAGCATACATGTTCTTCAGTTTGTCTATCTCAGAGTGCAGGATGGAAATGTCCGTCTGAGCTTGCAGCAGAGAGCTTCGGAGCTGCTCGTTTTCCTGGAGGAGGATGCAGCGCTTAACAGTTTTACACAAAAAATGTGGGAATTGTTTGACTTAAAGTGCAGTGCGACTTACGAGTGAGAGGTCACTGATGTGTCTGTTCAGTCTGATCATCTCCTCTTTTGACTGATTATGTTCAGCTTCTTCTTGACTCTACAATAAAAAGTGAGCATTTTGTTACAAGGTTTTAGCTGAGAACACAGCACTGGACACATAAATAAAGCTTAAATATCCCTTTGAAAATGTGACCGAGGTTTGCACCAAATGAGACATTTTACAGCTGAAAATGAACCTTGTTGTCCATTAATAACATTTTCTTTAACCTTGCTGTGTCATAATATCTTGGAACTTAGCAGCCAACATACTATACCCCCCAAACAAACAATAACATAATACTGACTCAGACTGGACCAGTCTGACCTGTGGACTCATCTCTGTTGCTTTATTGTCATCTGTCACCATCTGCAGGACAAAGGCAGCAATTGCAACCACAATATTTGCTGAGTCCAGATGTGCAGAATGATCTTTTTCTATTGCTGAGGGGTCCCAACTTGCACCTGCTTGCCCCCAAATGCAAGACTGGACAGAAAATTATCATTAAACCTTAATGTTGAATGGTTCAACTCCTAAATTCTACCTGTCAACAAATTGCTAAATATAAAACAGATGAGTCAGTGTGTGGGTTAGGGTTAGATCCCAAAGCCTTTTGCTTTTGTATCCACATGCACAAGAAGCTAAATGCTAGGATACTTCAAGCTAGCAGGCCAATGTGCAGCATGTGGCTGGCTGTGAGTTGGGAGCCAGTGGCCAATTTGCAAACAAACCAGCAAGTTTCAGGCCTTTGAGGGGGAAAACCCCCCCCCCCAAAAAACTGAACGCTGAATAATCCTGTTTATTTTTTAGGGTCAGGTGAAATCTAATTTTACACAAGACTAGTGAATCCTTCTTTCTTCTTGGCTCACCGTTTATCCTCTCTTAACACACAAAATACAGACATTTTGCTGCATGTACTTTCATACTTACAACAACAATGTAAACAATAGTATTATACAAGATGTACAAGCAACTCTGTGGCCTCTCTCTTCAATTGTGAGGAGTTTGTCAGGTTTTAGATCATGCCACAGCACAGACAGTCCTTTCAGAGCATTCTTTTCACTGCAAGCTCAAGGACATCTCTTGTTTTAGTGCTTTTGGACAGCCTGTCCTGGTTCGTACCTCACAGGCAGAAGCTTTCCAGCCAGTCTAGGAGCTTTTTCCTCTTAAGTGGTCGCTCTCCATTTTGGGGTTTCTCTAGGGTCCATATTGGGACCGTTGCTGTTTATTTTGTACATGTTGCCGTTATGCTTCCGAACCAACGAACCGAACATACACGGTCATTGCTTCCTTACAGCTAAAACAAACTGAAGACCCTCTGTTGTGAGGTTTGATCATTGTTTAAGATGTGTTCTTTTACAAACTGCCTAAAACATGAAATTTGAAACTTTCTGGACCATTAGACTATTACAAAAATCAAGCAACAACTGTGAACACATCATGTGCCTGTATTTCAGGTTAAGTTGCTTTCTTCTGCTTTTTATGCTACTAGAAAACAAATGTTTGCATGAGAGATCTAAATGAATGCAAATTGTAAATGGAAAAAAAAAAAAAAAAATACCTTTAAGAGTTTTTCCACCATGGCATGTAGATCTGCAGCCTCATCCTCGTGCTTCCTTTGAATGGTCGCCATGACTCCTTCCATTTTCTTCCGCTCCTGCAGAAAGTAAACCAAAGCAGTGAGACGTGCAGACCAGACCAGAGCTTGAAGTGAGGCTTTCATCTGACTTTACAGAGGCTCTTTGTGAGGAGACATGTAAACTGCTACTGTGCGCTCTACCACAAATATGCAGGTAGCGAGATTTCTACCTCAGTAGGAAGAAAAGTGCACTATCTCTGCTCTGCTAATGAAGTCTGCATTTCAGACAGATTCATTTTCTGAATCATGGCAAAGAGTTCAGAAATTCTGCAAGCTCACACTCACCTCATCTCTCACCCGCTCCTCTGTTCTAACAAGCTGTTGCTGAATGTCGTCCTCCAGCTCTGCCAGCTGACTGCTGTTTATCTCGTCAGCTCTGTTTTAACAGAAATGTGCAGTAATCAGTTTTGTGCTGGCAGCTTCACTAAAGCAAACTCTCCAACAATGGTCCAAAAGATTAAACCTGAAAGAATCCAAATACTTTACATCTGCATGTCAAATCTACCAGACTGACTTTCAACAAGCTACAGTTGTGGCTCCGGTTGATTCCTGTGTTTTCTGATTAAAGCAGTGGGAGGGACAGATTCTGTGAAGAAAATTCTCCAGATGTACTGATGCGCGCTACCATTGCTCAGCTATATCCCACACACATTCGTTACTTGAGCGCAAGTTTTAACAAGGAAAAAAAAAAAAAAAGAACAAGATTAAGTCCACTTATTGTTTCAACAGTCAAACACAAAAGGGAGACGTGTCTTTTAAGGAAGAATTAAATGCCTGGGCGGGGCAACACGTTTAAGTCTTCCTACTTCCTTGAGCAAGGAATGTCACCTTTCCCCATGTCATGCTTTCACTGAACCAAGAGAGTCTAGATACAAAACACTCTCACTCTGATCTGGTGTGCAAGCAGGGCTACAAACTGCAACCATTTAGTGGCAAAGCAAACAAATTTATAACTAAAAGCACCAGCGGAGTTTGAAAACATGCTTTTGTTTCTTTATTGTATGATGTGGAACACCAGAAAGAAACTAGAAGTCTGTCTTCAAATGTCAACTCTGCATGAAAGACAGAAAAAGATGCTGAAGGCTCTCATCGTAACGCTGCAAGATTAATTTTATATGAACAAACCGATTTCATGAACCGTCGTCTTTTAGGAGGTCCTTTCCTCTGCAAACTCAATTTCGCCATAGGAACAACAGATTCAAAAGAATTTCAAGGAGATTTCACATCTAAAAACAGTCTTGCTAGCAGTGCTTTGGATATTACCATGAACCTCTGAGGTGGGGCATGCAGCTCCAGGTCCAGAAATGCAAAAGATGTGATCAATAATCAGCAAATTGCAACTAAATTGTCTTCCTTTGTTTGCACTGTTCCGTCTAACATTCAGCAAGGGTGCAAAACATTAGTCTGATCACTGCACATCTCTGATTAGATTACAATGTATAACCCATATTTTAGATCCCCCTTTCAGTCTTCATCATTTCAAGTTTGTATCCACCACAGCTTCTAAAATCATCCTGCTTTACTATTCGTAAACACAACATGGAAACTCTTCAAGCCCACTTAAAATAGCTGTGGAGACACAATGTCCACTGTGAACTGTGGGCAGACAAGTTCCAGGCTGAGCGAGGAGAAGCAGCTTGTTTTGTGATAGATTTGGGATCCTTTTCACAGCAGTTCTGCTCTAAGATATAATACCATAAAATGCTGAGCATTATTTAAAGTGAAAGGAGATGAAGTGCATTTCCTTAGCTGTAGGTGTTCTTATCAGCAGGCAAGTGAAGATGTGTTCAACCAGCGACTAAGGAACTGATCTAAACAAGCATCATTCATGCAGGTGTTTAGGTTGGGATACATTTTTCAGTCAATGCAGCTGCAGCGTTACTGACCCGGCTGAGCATCAACCTTTTCTTCATGTGAAAATAGTAAACTGTTTCTGAGAGAAAATGTATTTATCTATTAATTTAAAGTCACCTCACTGTGCTACACCAGTACTAAACCCTTTATGTTCCAGCTATGAGCCAAACAGGACATCTGCAACAAACACAGTAGATCCATATTCATTTAAACAGTGAACCAAGTGTTGTTGTTTTTAGCTGTTTCAAGATAAACTTTTATAACTTTTATTTTGAAGGTTTTCAAATCCAAGTTAGAAAGGTTAATATAAAGCCACCTCTTTTTCAAGAGACCAAATGTAATTGGACAATTGACTCAAAAGCTACTTAATGTGCTGCATGAACTAGTCCCTTGTTAATCTATCATCAACTAAGCAGGAAAAATACGTTTATTCCAGCTGTGGTTTTCACTTTTGTAAGCTGTTGCAAACATGCATCATGAGGTCAGAAGAAATTAAATAAACCATTGTTTGGCTGAAAAACAGAATAGTCTATAAGAAACAGCCGGAATATTATGAGTGGCAAGAAAAAAAAAAAGTGTTTTATTGCAGAGAAAAAATGGGGAGAAAAAGTCCACAGAACAGAACTGTGGTGAATCATTGCAGAATCCATTCTATGGTGGAGAAAAAAATCCCATCTTCACAACAACCACCTGAAAAGAACACTCTCCAGGAAGTAGGTGTACTAGTATCTGAAGCCTTCTGTGTAGCGGAGACTTCAAAACAGGGAATTCACCACAAGGTGCAAACAATTAACCTGTCTCAAAAGTAGAAATGCACTTTGCAAAAGAACCCAGCCCAGTTCTGGCACAGCATTCGTTGCAGATTTGCGGCAAACTGACTGGGCAGCATTTCATTGCATAAATGGATAATAAAGCACAATACACTGTTTTTTAAAAGGCAAAAATATGAGCAGGTAAGCCAACTGTGAGATGTAGTTCACAAGCTGAGGAGGAAACTTAAAGCAGAAAGACCCAAAAACAAGCAACAACCTCAAACAGCTGCAGTAAAGGTCTGGCAAAGCGTCACAAAGGAGGAAACTGAATATTTTGTTCAGTCCATGATCTCCGCACATCATTGCCTGCAAAGGATTCCCAACAAAATATTAAAAGTTAACATTATGTTAATGGAGATGTCAGTTTGTCCAATTGCTTTTGAGTTTCTCAAACAAAGAGACTTTGTATAGAAATGACTTTTCATTCCTTAAAGTGGAACTATTACATGCATTTCAGGCTAATTTATTTTTATTTCTGAGACCAGAAGGGCTGGGATTGATCGAGTTATTGTCACAAATTGCTTTATTTATTTCAGACCGACCCTCTCCGTAGGCTGTCAGATCAGCCTGTGGGCAAAACGAGTGGATTGAGACTTTTCCGCATTAAGCCCCGCCCCCCGCCACATCGGGAGCGCGCACCGCACCTGCTTTCGCCGTCATTGTAACATCTCATAAACAGAAGAATTAGGCTAATATGAACTCAATAAAAAAAAAAAAAAAAAAAAAAACACAATGTCAACACATAGCATACAGCCCTACATGTTGGAACCTGAATCAGACGAATGCAGCAGGATGTCTCTCTTTGGTAAACTCACCAGCCATCGTTGGAAATAACTTTATCCCACGTTTTCCACCCGCCTGATGTTTTTGTACATGCCCTTGTTAACCAGTAGAAGGTAACCAATCACCTAACCTTATCCCCCGGGACGTCACAAGGATTTCGAAGTAGAAAAAACTCTCTAAAACGACGCTTTTTTTCGTCGCTATGGAAACCGAATGGAGAGCGTGCTGGAACTCAAACTCAAACATGCGTTTAGGTGATAAAAAACAGTGCCGTTCACATGTCTGATGAGGATTCAACACTAACACTGTAGAAAGCTCAGAAAACTCCAAATACCATAATAGCACCCCTTTAACATTTTGTCAGATACCTTTTATTCAACCCCTTGAATAAAAACTGAAATTCAGCACTTCAACTGAATCCTCATTGTTTTATTTTCAATGCTTGGATTAGGGCGATATGACCAAAATCTCATATCCCAATATAACTCATTTTATATCCCCATAACGATATACATAACAATATTAATTTTTTTGTGTAATTTTGTGTGAGTCATCAGTTATTTGTCAGATGTGCTAGGCAACGGCAGTGGTGATCTCCTTCCATCTTCGGGAACGATGGTCGTATGACATTTCACGGTTAAATACCTGTTGCAGCTAGGACTATATCGTTTGGACGATAGAAAATGTCTATCAGTTCATATGAGGCTCTATCGTTTACGCCACCATAAGGTGCTTTACTGCAGTATTTTCTGTCAAGATGCGCTGTATGGCATGCACGCTGCAATATAAAAACAAAAATGTAGGAAGACGGTAGCAGATGCGTTTCAGAGCAGGTTAATTCACTAAAAGATGACCAGCCAACCAAAACTGATGAGCTAGCTCATAAAAGAGGGGAAATTTCTGTTGCATGGATGTGGTTTGGGTATAAAAAGATCAATGTGGAACCGACAACAGACTAGCTCCCAGTCCCAACAACGGACTCCCACACAACTAACTCATTATCACCTGCACGAGAATTTGGATTAAGGATACAAAAAATAGTCAAAAGCCGCAAAAGCAGTGTCAAATGGTGGCGAAAGCGCTCATGATTAACTTCAGACATAAATGAGTTCTACCATCATCCAAAGCAAATCTCAAATTCCAGCTTTATTCATCATCTAATTTGCACATGATTTAAATATTTGCTAGCATGTCAATAATACCAAAAAAACCCTCAACTGCACATCATTACAGTACTGGTGCTAAGTGGTAGAAAAATCTCAAATGTGTTGTTAAATCAGATTTTAATTTTTATCATTCACATTTAATACTTCTTGTAAGGCGAAAAATAAACTTTTCAGTTAGAGGCATTTGTTTTTAATCACTTTTAAATGCTACATATAAATTTATCTTCTTGTTCACATTTTGTCGTTGACGTCTTGTCTCGTCATGGTTCTTACCTTTGTAAAGAAAATAATGGAGACATTAATGCCAATCATTTCTTACCGCTTCAAACTGGTCTCCAGCTGTTCACACTCTAGTTTGTTGTCCAGGATTTGACTGACCAGAGTGCGGATGATTTCCTTATACGCCTGCAGAAGAGCTGTGTTTCTAGAAGAGTCAATGGCCTGGTAAAGGTCAGCCAGCTGCTCCCGGAGACTATACGACAGGAAACAAAAAGTTACCATCAGCACTGTCTCTTCCCCCAAAGACAGCTGAACTCTTGTAAACTTGAAAGGAGGTTTTTACAGCTGAAGTCACAAAATGGATGAAATTTAAAACATACACAATTTTTCCGACAAATCATGCCACATGATCGACTGTGGAACAAAGAAAATCAAACTACCAGTAAAAACATTTTACCCCAATATTAGGGTAAAGCTACACAAAATGGACATCAAACTAATATGTATACCTCACTAATTATTTTCTCATACTACTGTATTAACTTACTGGTTGCCATCAATGGTTGTCTGCTAAGTTTCCTTTAAAATTATTTAAATATTCTGATGACACTTTGTGCTCCTTGTTGAATTTGCTACATAAATACTTGATTTGGGAATAATGTCTTGATGTGAGTCCTTGTCGTGTAGTTTTACTGGCCACATCCAGGATACCAGCGAATTGGTCTCTATTTTAAGTAAGAGCTCGAATGGCCACAGAAAGTGAATGACTGTAGACACAAGTCTACCACAAACTTGATGTTAAACAAACTAACCACTATGAAGTTGACCTACTTGGGATTAGATATTAAACGTTAATTTACAGACCGATACTGACCTCAGGACTCTAAATAAACTCACATGTGCATTGGTTTTAGTTAGTCTGATGGGCTGGGGGGCATTTTTATAAGTCATTTCCCCATGTTGGATCACAATTTGTGTCCTGCTAATGAGTCACCAGGACTGCTTGCAAATAAAAGTACACATTCTTGTTTAGTTAATGGGATGGTCTCCTGAGCAACTCTTGCTGTTTAAAGTTTAAGTTGCTTCATTTAATCCTGTTGGAGAGAATCATTTAGATCTATCACAGAAAACACTTCATCAAAATCTTAATTAAAACATAAAAAACACATGAAGTGACAGATTTGACATGAGTAAACCTGACTCCCCAATCAGCGACTGTTTTTAGCATACAAATACAGGTGTGCTCATATGTATTCATCCCCTTTCATTAAAGAAAAGGCTGCATTTACAAGTCACTCAAATAACTGGAGACTTAAAAATGCAACAATATCTAAAAATTTGCAAAAATATAATCTAGTAATATAAGACACTGTTTTTCATTTAATTGAGTTGGAGAAAGAAAAACAAACAAATTGGTCCTGGACAAATTAGAGCACTGTTCTGTTGAACAGTGGGATAAAATACCTGTCAACAGGTGCAGAAGTCTGACTGAGAGGAACAGAAAACACCTGACTGTAGCGGAAACATTAAAGGATTATTCAACAAAATATTAGTTTATGAGTGATGTAATATGTAATAAATTATCTTATTTGTTTGCTTTTAAAAAATATTTCTATTGAACCAGAATTAGAAAATAGTATAATGGTTTTCATAACATTTTTTTTTTTTAAATTTATTATCACTTTAGTCAATTTCAGCTAATTTTACACGCAGCTGTTTTTTTTTTTCTTCTTTCATGAAAGGGTATGAATAAATATGAGCACAACTGTACTTTCATAAGTTACCAAACAACTTTCATACAACTTGCTCAGCAGCACCTGCAGTGGTGTCCATGTTTGCTAGCAGGTAGCTAGCTTAGTCGCCGGGACAATCCTGATGGTCATGTACCTTTCTGAGAGGAGAAACTCCGCATCTATTCTGTCTACAAACTCTTCCCACGGGGTTTGCGATGTCCCGGTGCCAAAAGCCGCCAGGTCCAGAGTCTCTGAAACCTCCTGAAAGCTGGAGGAGAACTTGCTGTAATCGATGAAGCCATCCTCTTGTGCACCGAACTTGTTGAACAGAGTTTGGATTTCGGTCTCGGGGACGCTGAGCTCCCGACAGACAGCCGTGAAGTCCTCGTACTCAATCTTCCCGGACTTATTCACGTCACAAGCAGAGAAAAGTCTCCGGAGGTTAGGTCTTTCCATCTTATTGTTAGAATACACTCGGAGCATCACATTAATATGCAACGCCCGCTGCGCGCGAGCTAAAGTAACATATTTTTTAGTAGCGGAATATGGATTGGTCCAGATGTCAAATGTGGGCGGTATCACCTGAATCAACGGACCTCACTGTGCCAATGGGGCGCCACCTCCCACCTGGAGCCTTCAGTTACCACAGCAACTAAAGTTTGTACTTATTTGCCTGGTAGGTCACACGTGTGTTGTTGACAGGAGCTGAAATACAGTAGACACACAGCAAGTGCTGCCGTCTGTTTGTCTTGGAGGTGTGCGATGCGTGTGAATGTTTGATCACACATACTGTTGCTAGCTCCTTTGTGTAACTCCACGCTGTCAGGCTAAAACTCGACAGAAAGAAGTTTAAAATCTTAATTTTACAACAGTATAGCTGCTTTGTGTTGCCTTCCATGCAGGGCCGGATTAAAAGTGCACTGGCCCCTGGGCCCAGAGTGTCCCACGGGCCCCCCTTCCCCAGCGCAACATAGTGAAAACTGTGAATGATACAGTGTGAAATGACATTTCTAACATCTCTCAGCCAATGGTACCAATAGCAATACACTAGACACTGTAATGTAACTATCTGGCTTTTATGTACATTTTATTTCATTACAGTTGATGTATGGCCTATGTGGGCCCCACTAGTCTCCAAATGGGCCCCAAGTGGGCGTGAGCCCCTTGGCCCGTGCCCATAATTCTCATTGGATAATCCGGCCTTGCTTCCAAGGAGTGAGTCATCTTTTGAGGTGGTCTTTAGACTTTCCAAAAGTCTGCCAGTTAACTTTATTTTCACTTGCTTTCAGTCAAATCCTTGTATCTTATCATTTTAAAATAATATTTATTTATTTAGCCTTGTGATGGACCAGCGACCTGTCCAGGGTGTACCCTGCCTCTCACCCAGAGACTGCTGGGAAAGGCTTCAGCTCCCCACCACCCTTAATTGGACTAAGCAGCACAGAAAATGAATGAATGAATGAATTGATTTATTTATTGTTTAGATTATAACACTGACCTACAACTCATTCAAGCATTAAAAATACAATGAGCTCAAGTTGCTAATGAACTAGTGTTTTGTGTCTGCTGGAATTTCTTTAAGTGGTCTTTAGCAATCGTCCTCCATGCTTCTTGAGGACCATCCCAAATCTTTTCTTTGGATGTGAATATACCTTTTGTTCCTTCCTTTGTGAAGATTATCCAACACTGTTTCAATAAAATTGGAGGACCTGATTCTGGGGAAGCCAGTCCATGACTGATGGTGTTTCTGCCAGGTTTTGTATTTGGGCAGCGTGTTTGGAATCATTGTCCTGCTGAAAAATTAAACTGCTGCCAGTCAGGGGCTTTCCAGATGGTTTTCTACATAGTATCAAACTCTGATAGTACCTTCTACATTCACATTCAGGGTTCTTTGCCACCAGTTTGGACAAAAACCCCAAATATCATTGGCAAACTCCATGATGGAACCTCCTCCATTGTGTTTCACAGATGTTTTACTTACTGTTGTATTTTTATACCAATTTCCAAATATTTAGATAATTATAACCCAAAATTTCAAATCAGAATTCACCCTTTGCCCGTTTGCCTGCCAGAGGAATGACTTTTTGACCAAACCATTTCCGACTACAAGTCAACAAAAAAATCATGGATTAATTAATGAACAGATGTGCCCGCTCTTTACAGGGTGTTTCCCCCTGCTGTATAGGTTTTCCTCTTTTCCCTCCACTTTTCACTTTCTGCTTTCAACATTTTAGGGACTCTAGGGACTCCCTAAAATGAGATTTGTCTTTGGGCCTTTTAAATTGTGAAAACAATTAATCGACCGGAAATGTTTTTATTACAAAAAGTTATAATATACTGTAATTGAGAAAAACACATTTTGAAAGAAATTTATGTATATATATATATATATATATATTCATTTTATCTTTATTTGAAAAATTAAAATAAAGTGCTTTTTATATACAATACAAAAAAACAAAACAAAATAAAAAAAAAAACACAGTTGTGATGTATGATACAAAAAATACAATTCACAATATTTTTACATTGGCATCTGAATTTACAAAACAACTTTACATAAAAACTAGTTTACTTGCTGTACAATACATGTTGACAACGGTTTGAGCAACTTGTACTGTGGCTAATAGAAGGCCTGACTACAGTGGTTCGTTAAGAGAGAAGACAACAATACTTTCACTGTGGCAATAATAGTTTTCAGCTTGTATTCAAAGGAAGTACCTGCACAAATTGGTTCTACACTTGCTGTAGCAGATTTAATATTGTTCTGATGACAGCTGCGTCACAAAAAGCTGCCATTTGGGTGCTTTATTAATAACAGTCAAAGCATGAATCTTTCATACAGTGTGAGTGATTACAGCTGACCAGTCTTTGAAATTCATTTTTGAAATGCCATTACAGGAAATGCAACATAATACCAAGTGTTAAGGATTACATTTTGTCCCTGACTGAGGCTGAAGCCACCAATCAAACCATAAAATCAAAGGAACACCTCATGAGCACACCATACATTATTGACACGATTAAATTGCATGTGTGCATTAGTTTTTTTTGTTTGTTTCTAAGAGTGGCCAGCCCTGTCACGCTTACAGTGTCGCGTTCAACTCTACAGCACTACTACCTGGTTAGTTTATCATCTCAAGAGGCACATCACCTGATTATTGTTTCAGAAGGCATCATTCATTTCCGCCTATAGGCAGATTTGTTCTCAGATCCATAACCTGTATTGTTCTAAGGCTTTTAACATTATGTGCAAATCCCATGCTTTCTGAGACAAGCTGTATGCCTTTCCTTTGTGTATTTATGGTTCTGAGATCTTTACTTTGTGCCACAACACTAGTAAGACTTATAAAACAAAGTAGCACATGATCTTTACTCATGAATTTAGCCGTTCACGTGGTTTTATTGATTATTTCTGCATAAAGAAGATGACTAAATGCAAAATTCTTTTTTTTATTACTGGCTTAGAATGAACGTTATTGCTTTGATGGTTCCCTTTAAAACCATTTAAGCAAAAAGAGGCTGTTTTCTTTTTCAAAACACCCATCAAGTCAAATATGAGGCTATACGGGTGTGTTATTTAAATCAGTTTGTGTACCTTTGAAAACAGTGATAGCTATTTAAAAAAAACATTGAAGAATGGCTGTAAAGAATGCCTCTCCAGAACACAAACATTTGGCCACATAATCATAATAAATATTTATACTGTTTAGTCATGCTGCAATAAATCAACCACCAGAGATTTACATGAAACCGTTGTGGACCCTTGTTTCCTTATCTTGTTTTATCATGCCGGCCTCTCTGAATTTCACTGTCCCCCTCGTTAAAACACTCCAAAATGGCTAAGATCGCTTGCATACTTTCTGTTGGTATTGTGAGTGTATAGTGAGCGTGCTTTTGCCGGGGCCACTGATTCCAACGTAATTCACAGCGCCAGCCCCTTTGTGCTTACTCAGTCTCAAGGTGAGGTTTTAGTTTTTCATTGTGTTTTACCTCACTTCACATTATGTACTTTGCATAGACTGCCCATCTCATGAAGAACAGCACGATAATACCTGGAATGAGCTTTTCCTCTTTTATCGCATTCACAGAAAAAAAAAAAAGAAAACAAAAACAAACATAAGCCTCCTTCTAGAAATATTTACACCCAGTTACAGTTCAAATATGTTCAAAACCATAGTTTTGTCATCATTTACATAACCATTTTTCTCTTCTTGTCGTGTTGCTGCATAAATGATGGGAGTTTTTGTAATTTTCCTATTGTGATAACTCTGTACTTTGTATTACAAGTTTTAATGAGACTCTTTATTCTCATCTCTGGATTTATTATCTTTGCTCTCCCTGTGTTGTCTTTCTGTCTAGAATAATGAATCAACTCATGTAACAGGCTATCTAGCAAACTGTGCCTAGTTGGTGTATTCTCTGGTGCGAGTGTTTACCTTGCTACAGTACAAAGTGCATAGCCTCAGCGAAGAGTGGATTCTCACCAGGTAATACAATGGAAATAAAACATTATATACTATATCAGTGTCATTTTGGAGTAATAGTTTGCCTTTCAAAGCATTCCCAGTATATGGACGGACAGGGAGGCAATGCTCTGAAACTCAGCTGCTATGTCGTGGTTGTGACGTCGCCTCTATAATTGTTACATTCCTGTGAGCTGTGTGTGAAAGTGTCAGAAGTCTGAAGGCAAACCGGAGCTTCTGCGATGTGCTTCAAATGCACTTGGATGAAGGGAGTGTGAGAGGAAAATGAAATGAAATGCATGATGAACCACAGGGACAGAACAAAAGAGGCAAAAGTGCAAAATCGGTGTAATGAAATGTTTCTCAGTGAGAGTGCAGCTGTCATGTTCCACAATGTTTTGTCTCTCTCAACAAGTGCACTCTTGTCTTTAAGTTCACCCCATGCAACATGAAGCCAGCTTCACACTATCGAGTCTTTAATCTCTGATCCTAGTCTTACGCGTGGCCGCGGGCATGTGGGAGAAATCTCTACGTGGCTTTCTCTTAAGTTTAGGGGCCTCTTCTCCGGCTCTGAGAAGCTCTTGCTGTTGTCGGGTGATGAGCACTCATGAGGCGGAGTGCTGCAGATGTAGTTGTCGTTAAGGGTCTGGTACCCTTTGTGATCTGGCACTGATGTTGTGACGGCGCTGCCGTTGAGTGGCAAGTTTTCCACCGGTTTCCCCACTGTTCTTGGCTTCTTCTGTTGCATGTTTGGGCACTCGCCCTCCTTGAGCATGGATTTCATGTGGTCGCGGTTCCGGTAGACCACAAACAATGAGAAGACCACCAGAGAAAATCCCAGCAGGGCGCACACCACTATCAGCTCATTCCAGTAGGTCTTGGTGTTGATCTGCGGTAAGCGGGTCTCCTCCGGCAGGTTGATCTGTGGTGTGCGGGACCGACCTGTCAGGGTGGTGCTCTCCTGCTTGGCCTCACCCCTCACGCAGTAGTTTGCCAGCAGCTGTCTGAAGCCCTCCTCCACAGACCAGCACTCATAGGTTTCCTGCCTGTCAGCTTGAGCTACCACCACCAGTCCTCCCTCTGGGCTCGGGTAATGGAAGTGGCCTGCACTCTCACTGAACTCCCACTTCCTTTCGGCCAGATTAGAGCGCAGCTTGCAAGGAAGGACTTTGAATGTGTTCGCCGGGATCATGATCACTTGGCATGATGATGCACCTGTAGGAAATAAAATCACAGATGGATCAAGTCAGATGTTGCATGAAATAAAGTGTAGAATTCTGGTTTAGGAAAAAGAAGTTTACATACGTGCAGGTGGAGGCTTAGCAGGCCGTGGAATTGGCCCAGTCTTGTTGCAAATAGCTAATGTGTCTGCATCATCTACATCTTGTTGCCCTGCACTGAAACACACACACACACACACACACACACACACACACACACACACACACACACACACACACACACACACACACACACACACACACACACACACACACACACACACACACACACACACACACAATCATCAAGGCCCATTCTAAAACACAAACTCCTTTAATCTAATATTTGCATATCAAAGAAAATGTTAGCTGCTAAAATGTTGCTAAATCATTGTGCAGAGGGGTTCATACTTGCTTCCAGGAGAAAGTCTGACATCTACACACTGCCTCCCATTCCAGGCACAGTATGGATCCCTGGAGAGGATGCACTCCCCACAGCTCTGATAATTAGTGCAGTTAGCCACTGGGATCTCCACCAGCGTAGAGAGCGAGGAAATATAAAGCTGACCCTGTAGAGGGAAGGTGATGAGGCAAGGGGGCGACAGCAAGTGGCCCAAAAACAGTTACTAGGTGAGCATTTTCATCCTTTCATCCCTGCCCGATCCTGATCTAAGTATACAGTAGTCTGTTTTCTTTCAACTGTTTTGAAATGTATTAATTTCCCCCAATGTAAAACTCCAAGCAAACACATGCCAGGATTCAGGAAGTGTCACAAATCCAGCTGTTACAACCCCGGCTGTTTGCAGATCCCTCCGGGAGAGAAAGCTGCATGCAATTAGCTGACTGAACACAAGGTCTGCTCATTAGGCTGCAACTCTTAATGGCTTGAGGAATCTCTTAACTCGCCATTAAGCTTATGACGTACCATGTTAAAGCTGTACAAGTTAAAGCAGTCTTTCTTTGTCTTGGAGCACTCCACTTTACCTTTTCAGTGTCCAGCTCAATGTGCTGTACTGGCTGAGAATCTCGAAAGAGCACCATCTCTTCAATGATGTGCATCTTGTTTTTGACATTAATGGCTTTATGGAGTCTCCCATCATCTAGAAAAGAAACAGTTTAACTTTGAATTAAAGTTAAAAACTGATGGTTGATGTGTGTGTGTGTGTGTGTGTGTGTGTGCGACTGTAGGGTAAGTAGAAAGACTGTACCTGTGCCAATGAAGAGCACATCATACGTTTTTGCTGCTGCCTGGACTCGATGGACAGCGATCTGTGTGTAGCGCACATTGCGTTTCAGCAGAAGAGGCTGGCTGCGGATCACGCTGTCCATCAGGAAGTGGTCTTTGACAAAATTCAGCACCTTGTCTGGCATGTGACGAGAAGAGGAGATGCCCTGCTCTCTGGCAGTATTTGTGATACACTGTGGAGACAGGACCAAAAAATAAATAAATAAAATCCCTTTTTTCACACATATATACTCACACTTGACAATAACTGAAACTAGCTGTTAGGTTAGGAGCTGGTGTTAGGAAGCATCTTTTCTTTTGTTTGTTTTTATTTTGACATACTTCAGTGATGCCTCTGATAGGCCTACCAGGAAATGAAAGCAGTAGCTTGATAAAAATCATCTTTAGAAGCAGAGGAACGTGGCACAATCCTGATGTATATCTGCTCCAGCTTCAGCTGGCAGTCACATTAAGAACGTTACTGATGAGCAGACAAGAGCATCTGAAACCTGTCATGCTCCTGCACATTAACATGCATGTGGATTCAGATTGTCCAGCAGAGGGCAGTGAGGACAGGACTCACCGCTCCGGGCCGTGGCTCTGGGACTGGGTGGTTGTATGTGTACCACTGCTGGGTCTCTCTGTTCACTTCCCGGTATCGCCCATTGAATGCATTTTCCACCTGATCCATGGTGAAGGAGCACACTGCAGAGCTTCCCGATGCACCCTTGTACCTTAAAACACAAAGATGTTGTTCAAAAATACTGGAGCTTATAAATCCTGAGGTCAACCTGTTCTGACTTTGTTTTCTTGGTTCAGATAGATTGATTCAGTTTTATAATTTTATTGATTTTAAAGCCCCGGAGACAAACTTTTAAACTCTTCAGTTAAACCTTTCACAACAATTATTTGGTTACTTTGTAATTAAAGCAGGTACGGTTAATGCTCACCACTGAGATGTGAAAACTCCATAAAACAACGTGTTCTTCCAGTCCTCCGGGCTGGGCGTGAGCACAAACATGTCTTGGATTATGTTGAAGGGGAAGCCATCATCTGGCAGAGAGCAAAGGAGCTGAGCCTTCAGGAAAGTGGTCCACTTCTTTTGCAACACCCTCTCGCCGCCAATGTCCCCCTGCAGGACAGTTATTGGAGGTTGTGAAGCGTTTTTTTTGACTCAAGTCCAGCAGAGGGTGCAATAATATGAGGTAAACTCCTGTGTTGACTGCAGACAACGCCACTATGCAGCTTGATACACCACCGGGATATGATGGGATCTGACAAGATTGTACGGTGCGCATCATAAAAGGACGATATGCATCATATGGCATGTTGCCATAATACACCACAGAAGAACATATTCAATGTTGAAAAAAAATAGTTCTGTCATCTTTGTTTACCATCTTCATGACAAATCCAGAAACACGAAGAAAGTGCTGCATTCATAGGTGAAGCAGTTTGAAGTGACAAAACATCAGCCCTCTATAGTAAAACCATAATGAGATAAATCAATTGTGGCTGCCAAACAGATATAACCTGAGGCAGAACACTTCTAGGTCATGAAAACAATGTGCCACATCATCACAGCTGGCACAGATAAAACATACTTCTGGGCTCAGAGGAGGGCAAGTGCTCTTAAATGATAAAGAAAAACAGGCATTGCCCCCAACAATCACTCTTCACTGACACCATTGCTGTGATTCAGCGCCTTTGGTACAAGGCTTTAAAGAGCTACGAGTGGCACGGGGAGCACTTCGACATGAGAACTAATTGAGCTATGCAGATTGTACGACAGGATATCAACACAAATTGCAGGGCGATGGCATCTTTAAACCTCAGTGCGAAAGTGATTATGTGATGTATTTAAGGCTGTCAAGGAGATTATGTTCCACAAGGAGTTACAGGTCTGAGGTAAAGAGGCTGCACATCAAGGGCGACGACAAGATGGTCACGCAGTCTGTATATCGCAAATCCAACACTATGAAAGCAGTTTATAGAATGTGCTGATCAGAGGATAAAAGACATACATTACATGATCTAAACAACATAAAACCTTTATCATAAAACCTCAGTTTATACCGCTTTAGTATTACATCAATCAGAGGAAATTGCTGCACTAGTTGGGGGGGGAAATGATACATGACCGTTGCTAAGCCTCTCAAGCAATTACTTACTGTAGTAACCCAGGCAGATAATGAGCAACATACATATTCCCTTGTCCTTCTGGCTGAGCCTAGTTTTATAATTTAATGCCACTCTGAGCTTAAACTGACTACTGAATAATTGAAGCAAATGCATCTCATTCATTAATCTCTTGTAAAAGCATCCCTTGTTCAAAAGGCTGCTCCAAAAGCCATGAGCACGGCAGGAAGTAAAAGGCTTCTTTCTGGGAAACTGAACAATCCTGCAAATGAGATCACGCTTTGCTTTGTTTGTTTCAGGCCAAACATTGTTTATCCTCTAGTAGTTAGCCCCAATGATGCAGAACTAAAGTACCAAACACCTGAATATACACAACGGAGATGGGGACAGCAAGCGACACTGTGACTCGCACAGGATTTGAAGAGATGGAGGCAAAGCCAGGGTTTTAATAATTTATTTGAACCAGCATCAGTATATAATATCAATTACATGAAGCGTCTCCATCTCTTTTTAGAATATTTTCCTCATTTTGAAGCTCTGTTTGTTGCACTATTTTTGTTTATCCGTTCGGGAAGCAGTCTCCCAAAAATGACACATTAATGCTAATTTCCTTTTGGGTCATTTGTATGAGCAAACTTTATAATGAGTGCCTAATTTAACCGTATGTGAGAAAACTGGCCACCAATAAGCTACATGAGTCAGTATTTACAAGACTCTGTTATGTAGGATGTTTTTGTTAAACTGAATGATGTGGAAAGGCTGAGTGGGTTCAAACTGACAGCTCATATTTTTAATTCTCCTTATAAAGTCATAAATCTGATTTCTCTGCAAAGACATGGTCTGGGGAAGTAGTTTGTGATTATATCACTAATGAAAACAAATAAATCCCATGTGTCATTAAAAAACATTATGTGAGGTGGGGGTTCTGCAAAGTGGAAAAATCCCAGGCACTATAGATATATAGGTTTTAATCCAGCTCTAGGAGACAAATATTGGATTGATGAGAACTGAAAAATAAATTAGAAACAAAAGAGTCAAATGAGAGAGATAATGTTCCCCTGCATGTCCACTTAGGAGGCGAGGCCTACGTGTTTAAGCTAAATCAAGCCTTTAGAGAATGACATGTGTGCCTGTATAGAAGCTTAATCTGAGCACAAACACATATAAAATGGTTCAATAGATTCCCACAGTGGCGTTAGGACCACGTGTTGCTTAAGGACTATCTGTCCTCCAGCATCACTCACCTTACACACACGAGCAACGCGTGACACAATGGTGTTGTCAAAGAAATCAAACTCCTTCCCAGCTTCACTGAAGAAGAAGTAAATCTTATCATCATCGCCCACTGGGTTGCCCTTGGGCAGGCTCTCCTGTATGTAGGCAGAGCCAACAAAGGCTGGGTCTGAAAGGAGAATGACAATTTTGTCACATGGGAATCCAAGAACAGATGTCCCTCAAGCTAAACGGAGTCCAGTTGCAGCAGGGATTGTGGTTAAGCACTTCTCATTTACATTATCTCTGGTGGTTTTTGACTGCAGAGCTGTCACACAGCCGTTCTGATCTAAACACTTCAAGGGTGTCAATTATCCCATGTAAGATGTGATGTTACGCTATGTATAGAATATCTATTGCATGAAGACATAATGAAAAGCAGTGCTTTCCAGCCAAATAGCTATACCTTGAAGCCAGTTGAGTGAGTTTTCCGTTTTTAGAGCGGTGCCTTGGCTCAGACTCTTGTAAATGATGGGTTCATTTCCTTGGAAATTACTGACTGTGCCGGCATACAGCTTTCCATCTGCAACGCAGCGAAGAAGACCAACATAATCACAATATTTATCACAAGGGAATAAGCTTCTGCGTCACACACTGTAATGAAATCCAGAGGTTAGGCCACAATTTGTCTTTACATCAACCACCTCCACTTATTTATGATACTGCTTCCAACAAATCGAAACATTTAACAAAAGCAGCAAAAGAGACCTACCGACTATGATGGCGGTCGACTTGTACTCAGGGTTGAAAGGGCAGCGGCTTCGTCCATCCTCTGAAACAATCTCACCAGTGTCGCTCATCACAAAAGAAAAGTCTGCTGTGTTCTAAGGATACACACACACACACACACACACACACACACCACATGTGACACCCATAAGTGAACAGAAGAGCTGTAACCTGACAGTGAGTGCTGTCCTTCTGTGCCGCAGAGAAAAGGTGGTCAGTCAGTGTTTGGTTAAAGTTGAAACGCAGGTCAGCTGTGTTTGTTTGCTATGGATTGGTCTAAAAGGCCTTAAATGATTCGGAGAAAAGGATTGAAACTAGATCGATTCTTATGTAATCTTATTACATGCATTAAATATTTTGATCCGTGTCCCACGGGCACAGGAGATAATAAAATAATGCACTTATATTGTATCCAGCCAGGCAGAGCCTCAGACAGACATCTAAGTGAGTTGAGAGGAAGGAAGCAGCACGCATCAGATTTTAGATGTTCCTCTAGAATCAAATACATAAACGCCATACACAGTCCAGCGCCAGTGTAATCAACTTTTCTCGAAAGAAAAAAAAGAGGGCGCTGCTTTATTCTTGCAGATATCCCCAAAGCAGGAAATGCACAAGTTCAGTCGATGACACACAAGCGATCGTTAAAGTGACTTACTATGTAAGCACAGATCGGGCTGAAGGCGTAGGTTCCACACACATACAGGTGGGTGCTGTTCATACGCAGCAAAATCTTGATGTAGTTGAAGCAGTCCGTCTGTATTAAACACATAAAAAAAGAATTTCAAAAACATGTCTGAAAACGGATTGATGTACACGCCAACTTTTCGCTTCCTATCTGAAGATGTAGCTCACAGAAGCTGTTAGAAGCTGTTCTTCCAGCAGTTTTTGTATTAAAAACTGTATTACTAAAGCACCATAACCACCCCGCCACTCCCAAGTCATTTGTTGATTATTTGTTGAAGTGCAGCAGGCTGACTAAAGTCAGAGTGCAACAGAGGAAAAAGTGTTTGAAATGAAGGAAATAATCCATTATTGTTAAATGGAAAGGCACAACTTGACAAGAAATGTCTGGTGTTCTGCCCTGGTTCTGTTTTCCAAATTTCATACATTGTTGGTAATTTTTACAAGCGACGCAACCCTCCAGTCATGTAAATAATGTTTGAGTGTAAGTTTGGCTACAGGAGCCTCAAACCTGCCGCTGACTCACCTGCGGGTCTTTGCCTTTGAAACTGCACTCGTCTCTCTTCTCCTTTAGAGTTTCCCATGCAAGCTGCAGGAGAGAAACACAGTGAGGTGCATCATGCTCATATGACGCATCTGGGAACCTTTTGATGGTTATTGCCTAATTATTACTGTACCTCTGGGATCCTGTTATATCTACATTTATGCATTTCATATGGCATTGCAGTGTAAAGATGCTGCCTCTTACATTTTTTTGTAGCTTGACTGCACTGATATCAGAGAGGTTGAGAGCAAAGAGAATCTCCCGAGCACCAACATAGAGCATGTTGTCCTCACTACTTAGCAGGAGAGAGGTATAGTTGAAGATGCCGCTGGCTGAGAAACTTCTGGTTGTCCTCTCCTTTGCATCTAAACAGAAGCAGACATGTAGACGAGGAGGCATCAGATGTAATTCATTAATCAATCGGTCCCGCTTGGGTAGAGAGTGTCATTCAGTTCATTACAACTCTTATAAGCTGTTATGAACCATAACAAATGTTACAAACACAGACAATAAATAGAAGTACTTAAATCCAAATGTGTGCTCCTTGAAGATGTTCTTGTGTTCTCATATTTGATTCTTTGTTTTTATAAAACATACCAGCACACTGTAAATTTGAACAGAGCCTAATAACTTAGTTTCCTCATATGATATGCAACCACTCAGAAGATAAACTTTGTAAGTTTTTCAGATAACTAATCATTGTGATTTTAATTTCTTATCTCTAAGAAGTATAAATGACGTAATTGCAGATCATATGTCTATAAATGAGTATCTTCAAAAAGGAAATCCTGATAAGAAGCTTTAAGCCACCAGGAAGCTTTGGAAGCTTTCTGACTTCATGCAGAAAATCGACTAGAGATGATTTACAGCAACGCAAGATTTGGGCCAATAGTATTTAATACACCTGAAATAAAATGAAAGAAATGAATGTGTGTGTGGCCAAGTTCAGCTTCTAAATCCATGTAGCACCTCATCAGAAGTAGAGTGACTACTCATACATCTTCAGCAGTTAAGTAGCATCAGTAAGTGAGCGGCTTTGGCCCCAGGAAAGATGCAGAGGTTAAATCATTGACTCGTCTAATCACCGCTGCTACTTCGTAAGCCCTCATGTATCAGATATTAGGAGAAATATGGAGGCCTTCCAGTGACGGCCCAACTTCAACTGCTTGCTTTAAATGCAAGCCAGCATAAACAGAGCATGGCACTGATGGAAGCTTGAAGTGACTGCAGCTCTGATGCAGGATCTCTTCCCATAAAATGGGAAAACTGGGGGGAAAATAATCAACCAAAGTTCCCTATTTATTGTACAGAGGAAAATTATTTAATACTCTGAGCTTCAGAAGTGAGTTTATGTCAAAAGAAGAATCATGTTATAAGTAATTCACCTTTCAAGTTCTGATCTAAAAGACTTAACAAGTCATTCCACTGGCAGCCCTAATAGGAATCAACTAATGTCCTTATTTAGAAGAATAGTGTGAGATGCTGTAACTTTGTTTAGAGGCCAATCGCGACCGATTCATAAAGAGGAATTCATAGAACAGCAATAACATGTTTTATTTAAAAAATGTAAGAATTATGTCCAAGGAATTAGGTAAAACATTCTCTGAATGCACATAAGAGATGTTGCACGTAGAGAAACACAAACATAAGTGAAAAGGATAATTATAAAAAATACCCTGTTAAATTTAGATGTGAAACAAACTCAAACAGCAACACGCCACACGACCCTACACTTAGAGTTCTCAAGGATGCTATGTAAAATTATGGACTCTGTTTGGATAAGAAGCAACAATACACACAAACCAGCTCGAAGCTGTAACATTTAAACCTAATATGCATTTTACTTCCAACAATCACAGGTGCAGTAGTGTAAAGCTGCAAAAAACCACAGATGCTGGTGGTAATAATTAGACTTGTGGCAACTGCCTGTATTAAACTAATCCAGTCCAGGTAGAGTCATTATGTTTGACTGATAATAAGCCCACATACCCTGCAGTATGCATGACCTAATATAACCTCATCTCAGTGCTACAGGAGGTTGAGACTTCCTCTCCTTTGGGAAAACAACATGTTAATAGCAGTCCATCGCCGCGGCAACAGAGGGCTTTATTGTAGTTAAATCTGTCCGTAAAACCACAAGATGCTCAGCTTGACATACTGTACATGGACCCACTGGGGCCACTCTCTTTCCTTTTCACTATCATTACTGGATAAATGGACTACTGCTCCATGCTGGTAACCCCCCTCCATTTCCCCCCTACCCACACAGCCTTGAGCAAATCTAACTGTGATTTACAGTGAAAGACACACGAAGACCAACACTGGAACCAAAACAAAAGCTTTGAGGGATTTTCAGAGGAAGATATCTACACAGTTATTCACTGGAGACCCATCACCACCGTCATACTTAGTAACCACAGCTGACAAAGAGCAACAATAGACCCTGAACTGAGTATCATGAAATAGATCCAGGAGGGTTTTGCATCTGTGCAGAGCTTTTCCTAAATCTTTTCAGGAAAACTACTCATTTTCAAGGTAGACCACCGCATTATAAAAAATGAAATTTCAATGCCAATATAATAGAGAGCTGACTGGTGTGTGGTCTGAAAGATATTTTTATAAGAGGTAAAATGAGCTAAAATACTAATTTGTTAAATAACTTCAATAATCTTTTTCAGATAGAAGTCAAAAGAGAGATGAATGATTAATATGAAGATATTTCTCCATAGTTATACATCATTTGCAGGTGGAATTGGATAATAAAAACAAATACATATATAAAATTACTTTTGATGCTTTATGAAACATTCTGCATGACACAGAGTGCTTTGAGGTTATTCTGGTTCAATAAACCACAAGGTAAAGAGTAAGTCTGTTCCTTTAATATCAACGATGCTAAAAAAAATTTTTTCTTTTAAACAACACACATTGAGTCACTTTCATGTTTTTTTTTTGTGCAAATCTTGACAACTTGTGTAAACATGAACATGTTTACATAAGTAATCTAACATTTCATTTCTCGTGACCGTTCTCTCATAAGTGGTCATATAAAGGGTGTTTTCAAGCTTTTACCCAGCGGAGTGCCTCGCCCACAAACGTTGCCATAGATAAAATTAATTATTAATTAATTTTTCCTTGTCCATACATCTCAAATGTTAATATTTAAACATTTTATAGCATTTTTTATAAAGTCAAATAAGCAACATGAATAAATAACATTTTATCTGTTAAATATTTGTTTTAAAAGTTCTATGATTATATCAAACAACTTGTAAAAATCATTAAACTTGTCCAGCCAAACAAAATTTATTTAATTTAACATTTAAATTTTCAGAATATGAGATGAAGCATAATTAGTTTCAGAAAAAGGAAAGAACGAAAAACAAAAACCCAGCATATCCATTGTTTTTTCCTGGAAATCAGTGCATCCTGGTTTAACTCATCTTCCTCTCCACTCCAAACCTGCCACAGTTCTTTAGACAATCTGCTTGTCTGCACTTCATTTATGCTACTTCCGATTGTGACATTGCAGCCCTAAATGTTGCAGTGTACAGCAGGAAGAAGGCAACGTTCTGCTGAAGGGAAGCACTCGGTGTAAGAACAGCTTGTCTCTGACAAATCTTATTTTCGGACTGTTTTTATTTGCTACAGTGCAGCATACTGTATGTGAGTTGAGTGCATGCCACACTCCATCAATAATAGATTCTCTTGTAAGAGCAATGAACTACAGCTCGAACTTCAACAACCTTTTAAAAGGAAGATGTTTCTTTTGATGGAAAGGACCTCACTAAGATTTTTAGTGTTGGGTTTCCCCGTTAAGATGTCGCTAATCTTTTCTCAAACTCATACAGAGTCATAGAAACTTGAGAATTGTTTTTAGATCTCATCCATCAAGAGAAAACCTACAACATATGAGTTAGAAAATGTATAATTTGTTCAGGGATTCGGGGTGAGTTACAATGCAGTCTTTGCAGATCTGCAAAGATTTCTGTATCATCACGTTTAGTTCTGGTTTTATTTTCTAGTTTCCTCCCCAGTGTGTTATGTTTTGCTTTCTGCTTCCTGTTATCAGTTCACTTGGTTTCATTAACTCCCTCCACCTTTCTTGTTAGTGTTCTTCAGTATATTTATTTTCCTCAATTCAGTTGTTTTTTTTGTTTTTTTTTGTCCGTTTGTTGAGTATGATCATGTCCTGTCTTGTTCCCAAGTTGTGATCGTTTTAGATGTTTCGGCTCTGATTTAACATCATTCCTGTGTTCTGTCTGCCTCCTTCCTTTTAGGACTGCATTTGGGTCCTCACCACCACCACACCATGAAAAATCTGTATCTGTGAATTTTCCTGTTGATGGCATTGTTTCTCCAAAGAAAAATGTATAGCACAATTTTTCAACTTTATACCAGGATAAGCTGAAGCTAATTTGGAATGTGACCATTTTTTAATGGTTAAGATCTTTCCAGTTCATTGCATGACTCCCACATGAAGTGAATCACATTGGGGGTGATACATTTATCAGTGGTTTTTGCTCTGACATATGCGCTACCTAAACTAAGTCTCTATTAAGTAGCAGTTTCTTCTATTAAAGACTGTCTGAGATGACTGAGAATTGTGTAATTTATAATGCTGAAAAACAAAAAAATGAAACATATGACTGAACTATCTGCTGTTTGTGCTGCTCTGGTGGAAACTTTAGGCACACTGTGAGCAGACAGATGACCTTCTGTGCAGCTGCAACTGAATAAACTACACAGAAAAAGGAGCTGGAGGGCTTTGCACCTCATCATGTCACTGATAGCAGACCTCTGATCCTGGAGTAAAAGAGCAGCTTTGTGTGGTTACAGCACCTCCTCCGTGACCCTTTCTGCAAGTGCATGAACAGCACACTCCATGGTTCAACCTCTGACAGCTGTAAGCAATACGCCATTATTGCCATTATTATGTAATTAAAAGTCATTTCTGCAAATGACACCGCTAAAGGGGCTGAAATACTTGCCCTGCTAATCTTTTTAGAGAACAAATCAATTATATTGTGCTTAAAGGAATCAAACAGTCTTGCTGCTGATATTTAAAAAAAAAGAGAAGAGAAATCATTAAAAGTATGGAGTATCCCCTCTGGTTGGGGTACTGTAGTATAATTTGTCTTACTGACAGAGATAACCACATTCTTGACTGTAACTACAACAAATTGATGCCCCAGTGGCTTGTCTTTTAAAGTGGCTGACTTTATCAGCTCTGTCAGCTGTACGTTCAGCTGATCAAGTGACTGCATACTTCATTTAAAGTGTCCAGTCTATTTTCCTCTGCAGGGCATTACCTAAAACAAACACAAATGTATGTGTTGTTTGCCCCAAATCTTCCTTTGGATCAGCTTCTTCTTAAGTAACCAGCTTCTATCAAACAAGATGCACAAAGAAACAAAGAACGTCACCAATAGAAACAGCAAACCTCACCTTGCGGAGTTTATTACTGTGTAGTTGATCATTTCCTCATAGATCATCTTTAAAGGCTCTCAGATGCCTCATTTCAAGTTTTTGGACCATAAAGCCGACTTACGCTCTAATCTCTGAGGGAGTATAAGAGCAACGCATGCACATAATAGTCTGAAAAGACCGAAACTCATATTTTGAGCAAGAAATAAGCACACATATATTTAACTTCTGCATCAACAGTAGTGGACAGATTATTGCACAATAAAAGTCAATCCGTTTTCACTGTGTAAAAAATGTTTGTGTAAAAATACATGATGAACAGCTGTATTTGCTCAGGATGCATGTTTGTTAATCAAACTGCTCCTAATAAAAATGATAAAACTCTGCTGCAACAGGAAGCCAGAAAGCCAACATGAGTCCTTCTGAATCACTGTTGCACTGCGATATCAGGACAGAAAACAGCCCACACTGGGGCAATAACTAGATTATCCCAAGTGATTTTTAACTAACAATAAGAGCTGATGCTAAATGGGTGCCTGTGTGGGACCGCAGGCCTGGGAAGCAGAAGGACAGTCTGAAGCATCTGGAGTGCATTAAGACAACAAACCAAGAGGGTCAGTTCACCAGGAGATTCAGAAGGCAAGCTGGGAGCCTGTTGTTTGTCTTCGTAAGTTGAGGCGCTGATTCTTTTTAGCAGGATATTACTAGTCTAATTTTGAATGCAAATTCAAAAACAATTGAAAATTAAACGGCTGGAAAACCTGTAAATACTGAGGAAAGTGTGCGGATAAAATATGTGCAATTCCCATTCACACAGCAGGGATGAGCGATAATGAGTTTTGGTGGTGCAGTTTATGGTGGAATCTTGTAGCATAGTGGGAAGCCAATTAATTAACATTTCTATATGCAGCACCTTCCTCCTTTCATTTGTAAACCAGCATGTAGCTCCGTGCAGAAGGATCTCTTTCACCCGAAAAACTTGATAAGACAGTCTGCAGTTCAGGGGAGCAACAAATGCTGACCCTGGATTAACCACAATAATGTTAACCAGCTGCTCCTTCATCAGGAACTTACCCCGACCCCCTTCCTCTGCTCTGAACTCTGCTTGGGCATCAAGAACAAAGGCACTGTACAAGAGGTCTTGACGTGTTTTTAACTGCTCTGCAGCACTCTGACCTGACCAAGCAGCCTCAACCCAAGGCAGGTCGTGTAATTACAGTCATTTTCTCCACGTAATACTGAAAATTAATATGCAGGGATTCTGCACATGTCGACAGTTGCAACCTCCGTACAGTTTCTATACAATTCGATGGGGATACTGTGGTCTCATGGATAAGCAACTCTACAGAGTCAAAACTAAACATATTTTTCCTCAAATTGTCAATTATTAATGGCAAAGATTATACGATATTAACGATTAATATATTATTGAGAATATCAGACCCTCGGGCAGAACTTTACAATTGTTTAGTTTATTCTATTAAAATTAAGTTATTGTGGTTATTTTGTGCTTTAGAATTTTGCCTGGGTGTGTAAGAGAAGACAAGTGCAATGATTAAGCTTCAAAATCCCTGTTCCTAAACGGTACTTTGCAGGAGAGCCTCCTGTCATTGTCTGTAATGCTTTGACTTAGCTCCTGTTTTCTCAGAGCCCCACCCTCGAGAGCTCAGTCTGCTTTAACTGATAAGCAGATTGACTAAAGGTGGAGCATGTAAGATTTTCAATATTTTCAAAATAAATTAACTAAAAAAATAACTACAATCATAATTAGATAGTTTTTTAAACATGTAGGTTCCAGTCTGTCCATATTTGATGTGTTATTAAATTACAAGTTTAATTAATGACAAAGACCCTTCTTAAATGTTTGCCTACCAGTAAAAAAAAAAAAGTGCTTTTTGTCATTTGTCATTAATTAAACTTGTAATTTAATAACACATCAAATATGGACAGCCTGGAACCTACATGTTAAAAAAACTATCTAATTATGTCTGTAGTTATTTTATTAGTTAATTTATTTTGAAAATATTGAAAATCTTACATACTCTACCTTTAAAGGAAAAAAAAAGGTCACAAAACACATCTGAGGTGAACCAAAATTGCAATTGCAATCACTTTAATGTGATTCAATGAAGGCAGAACAGTCAGAGTCTAATTCATCTTCAAGTTAAACCAAACAATAATCAGTGACAGCAACATTCTGTTGTGGACCCACTACTTACTATGAAGAAATCCTTTAAAAGCTGTTGTGTCGCTTCACATCTCTGTCATTATTTCAATAACATGAAAGTGGCTGATTCAGGCAGAGCAGCATTTAAAGCAATAAAAATGTCTCACTCCAACTGTGACAGTGGGCATGGCCTCTTATAACCAAATAAAAGCACTACAGTCGCTTGGTGTGTAACAAGAAGCTGAACAGACCACCAGAATGAACCACTTATAGGTGTGCCATTAGATATTGTTATGTTGCACTAAGCCATTCAGCATGGTCTGCATTAAAGCCTGGAACAAATGCAGAAAGAAAAGCAGATGCAGGCTTTACTCCTTGAACCCGTGATCCGTACTGATAGGCGCATAATGAGAAGCAGACAAGTGTTCACACCATAACACATACAAATCCCCATTCATTATTCATGGCAGATTACCCTCTTCATTAAGGCAGAGGCGGGGACCGAGGGAACGGAGAAAGAAGAGGAGGGGAAGTCAGTCTACGAGAATATTACCGGATAAAGATCAACCAGGCAGGACTTTGGCCCGCCTACACTGTAGAGGTATAAGCATGCAAGCTGTCAAGCTAACTGGCATCCAGATAGGACGGAGGGAACCGGAAAGCAATGACAAAGTCAGACGGTTTCTGCTGTATAAAGTTCATGTCCCAAAGGCCTGCAGCTCTGCATTCTGCTTTGATACTGTATACACAATGTGACACAGCCTTTCAGTGGGAGACTGGAAAATGTCAGCATACCAGAACCAACGTTACCACGGCGAGGCAACTTTTATCGCCGGGCCCTGCTGACCTTCATCTGCTGGCTCAAACTTGTTCTTCGCCTTGCATCTGAAATCTCAAAACACCAACAACACCAGACTTTACAGATCATCAAAGTTGTTCAGAAGTTACTACAACACAAATATTATAATATATTAAACTGAAAAGTGGTCAGCTATGACAGAAATAGACACTAGATCAAGAAGAAATAAACTCGATTGGCTTCAGCTACCCTAAAAAGCATCATGAAAGTATTAGTTTACATACTGCAGCAGATTTGCAATATGTTGGTTGGCATGTTTTATGGCATTGTTGCACTCTGAAAGAAAGTCTTAACACAATAATGGGGAAGTGTGTAAAATATCTCTTTAGTGAGAGATTGATGATGTGTGTTATTGTGTAACACTTTGCCTGAGCCAAGCAGTTGGCTTTGCTGAGGCTGATAGGTGAGAACAATAACCTGTTCAGGTAAGACGTCCAAGATGTGGGACGGTGCAAGCTCAGACAGGCTGCATGGCTCACCAGTTTTAAAAGCTCTCTTGGCTCAAAACAAACCTTGAACTGGAAGGTAAAGTCATAAGTATAATAGATCACTAAGCAAAATCCATCAACACAATATGCCTGACATTGCTACTAATGATGCCTGACCATGAGTCATTTTCTGCGTCTCAGCTGCTGAAAGCTTGCAGTGTTCCCATAATCTCTCTTTGTGTTTGATTTCAATAGAAATACTTTGGCACAATTAATGTTTACATCCAACTTGTCATCTCTAGTACACTTGTGTACAGTTTGAGTAATTAGATCATAGATAATGCATTCATGTTGTTGTACTGGTGACCATGGTGCTCACTATGTCATCATAAAATCACACTGTACAGAAAAAAAAAAAAAAAAGCACAAAGAGCTGATTTAGCAACAATGTTTTTAGCCAGTAAAATATGACAGGCTTATTTGTTCAGTTTCAAAACTCAAAACATGTTGCAAGTAGAAGCATGTAATGATTATTATATAAGATCAACAATTAGAAGCACGTGGGAGAATATGTCCGTCTAACTTCTGCAGGTTAAAGCACAACAGGTCTGTACATTTTGTAATCATGTCTGAACGGTGAGGACTCAGCAGAGCTGCTCAGATGCAGCTGCCACTCACACTGGATTCACTTGAGTTGAAGTCAATCGTTTCACCGGTCTAAATCCTTCTATAACTAATGATGTGCATTTAAATTTGGTTGATTTTGTTTTCTTAAGTAAATTGAAATTGGTTTTGTAGGCAGAATTTAAGGGCAACAAAAAGAGCCTCTAGAAGAAAACAGCTGTTTCCCCTGACCCTAAAATGCTCCTAGATTATACAGCTGTGTGAAGTTTTACCACCAAGCAACCTTTGATGTGCAAAGAGAAGAAGCACTTTGACTGTTTATTGACAGTTGGCCACATGCTGCAAATCATGAAAAAGGATCTGACAAGAACCCGACTGCCTCCAGTTTGAGCTCTCTCAGCTCCAGGTGCCTCCAGAGCTCACACATGCTGAGAAATAATGGCCTACAGAATCTGCAGCTTTGCTCTCCTGTGATTTAGAGATAGTTCATGTAATACCAACATGTTTTTTTGGCAGAGGCATTCCCTTGAATACTACAAAAACCCACCTCTGACTGCACGACATGATTATCTGTAGCGAAGAGGTTGTTGGACTTACTGTAGGAGAAGGTGAGGCGTGGAGTGACATCATCTTCTGTGACAGCTGTATGAAAGCAACCAACAAGGAGGACGGTACAGGCTGGGAGACAGAGCCAAGCCATACTCATCTTCCACATGCCTCCTCAGGTCCACCAGCCAAATTGTAGTATCTGCCCTTTAGGTTTTCGGGGAATTCATGAAGAGTGTCTTTTCTTGTCTTTTCAACTGGTCCTTTATTGTTCTTTGTTTTCTCTTTCTTGTCCTGCAGCTCCGGGCGTCTTGGATGCAGGGTCAGTGCAGTGCTCCAGGAGTCAGGGTTCTCTTTCGGTGCTGAAGACAAAGAGTCTGGTTCGAAATGACAATCTGTGACCTCAGAGCAAAATGGAAGCCTCCTCTGATCAGCCTCCACGCGTTCACCACAAGGCAGGGTCTGAGCTGAGATCTATGAAGAAGAAAGAACAACATTTCTATCAGTGTGGCTCATAAGGAATCTTTTAAACCCAGGTTCTGGTTTACTTAAGGCTTACACTATGTAATTGATAGAAACCTATCAGGATTTGGACAACTGTTAGTTAGGAACTCATTATCTTGAGGAGGTCTGAGGCTGTGACGTTAGTTTAATTTTCTTTTCATAGAAATAAGAAATACATACCCCTACACTGATTAATAACAGATTACCGCATTAATTATCTTCAGTGCAGGGTGTGTTCACATGTGCACATCGCTCCATTAAGCTTAACTTGACAGTGTCTAATACGCATGAATAACTTTCGAAGGCTTGATCTAATTGCGCAATGTAATGAAACGAAAGATTTCTGAGAAATCTTTCGTTTACCTGACAACGACAAGGTGTGAAGGCCAGATAGCATCTCGTGTAGCAGGAATTTGCTCCAATTAACTTCAGATTTTGCCTTCTGAGTCGTAGGAACAGCATGAAAACATTCTAAGCACTTGCATTGTGAGAGCGTGTAAATCCCAAAGGTCACAGAAAGCTATAGCTCTGCCCACTCACACTTGCAATGAGAAATTTATGGAGATAAAACTGTGCTAAAACTGTACGAAGCCAAAGAAACCACTTCTTTCAAAGTCAGTCTAAATGATGGGAAGTTAATGTGAAATATTTTGTTCCACACGACGCCTGACAACTTTATTTACACTGTTTATAAGAGCATCAGAATGAAGCCACAAGACATCTGTTATAACCGTAATGAAGTTATGGGGCAATTCATAAATGCTGGTTAACTAAATGCAGCGAGGCGTAAAGTGAAACTCAGAATGGACTTCCTGGGTACAACTGCAACAGCTCCATTACACTTGCCACAAGGAGATCCTCAGATCCAACCAACTGGAGATTCAATTTCATGTGAGGTATCGTAATCAATAGCAGAGGGTAGGAAGCAAAGCTATTTCTGGTTTCTACCAAGGGGATCTTGACTCTTAGTCAATAAGCAGTCTGATGCCTGTTACAAACACAGACCTCTCCAAATCTGAGGCACCGAGACGCTGTCTAGGAGCAGGAGGGTGGCGATACTGGGAAAAAAAAGCTGACACAGATTTCTGCAGGAGAATTTACCAAAATACTACAGAACTCTGATATTCTGCTTGTCTAATACAGAATTCTGAAAAAAAAAAAAAGTTTTTAAAGGTATTTCTTCAAGGTGAACTGACCCAAATCATTTTCCATTTCAAAACCGCACAGTCTAGCTTTGCAAAAATAATCAAACTTGTCTGGACACTGGACACCATGACTCTTACCAGTCCTAATGGCAAAAACAGACAGGATTATGGAAGATCTCTGCTTTTAAAATATCAGCCTCAGTCACCACTCGAAGTCTTTAAACAGGCCTCCTTACAACACCTTGTGTGAAGCAGTGGACCGAAACATGTAACATTAAGCATCATCAGCATCCTTTGTGTGAAAGAATTAAAAGTAAAAACACTAATTGGCCACTGGCCGTGGTGGTAACATTAATTCCTCCTTTGTGTGACAGTCAGAAAAAGAGACCGCATAAATGTGACCGAGGTGTGTAGAGAAGGATGAGAACAAGGAAGCCTCTGACACAGCAGACATCTACATGCAGCTCTGCACTTCACTGCTCTCTCCTGCATGATGCATAAACTGAATCATCCCTTTCACTCTCTACACAGGCGGGATAGTGTGCTCTCGCTTTGGACCACACTTACCAGTCTCTCACTCTCATCTGAAAGATGTCTCTCCACCGATACATCAGCCATCTATCTATCTATCTATCTATCTATCTATCTATCTATCTATCTATAATTCTACTTTGATTTTTGATGGAGTTGGATGCGTTCAAGTTATTCCAGCAAACATCAGGGATAAAACTTTTGCCCCAACTTCAGATAAAAGCTCTGGTCAGAATGGGAGAGGAGATACAGTCACACAGTAAAACTCTAGAGAAAAGTCAGCAGTCTTGGAGAGTGTCACTGATAGGAAGTCCAGCAAAATGGGATCCAGTAATCAGCCAGTATCAGCCAGACACTGAGTGCAATCCAGTGGAGTAATGTAAGTTCCCTAGCATGATATGTCCGGGCACTGAACAATCCTCTTGTGTACATTACTAATGTGCATGTTGGGAAGACCTAGGAGAAGAGTCTATTTGTCTATATATATATATATATATATATATATATATATATATATATATATATATATATATATATATATATATATGCATATATATATATATATATGCATATATATATATATCTATATATGTATATATATATATATATATATATGTATATATATATATGTATATATGTATATATATATATATATATATATATGTATATATATATATATATATGTATATATATATATATATATATGTATATATAAATGTATATATGTATATATATATATATATGTATATATGTATATATATATGTATATATATATGTATATATATATATATATATATATATATATATATATATATATATATATATATATATATGTATATATATATATATATATATATATATATATATATATGTATATATGTATATATATATATATATATATATATATATATATATATATATATATATATATATATATATATATATATATATATATGTATATATATATGTATGTATGTATGTATGTATGTATGTATATGGAAAAAACCCATTTGAATGTTAGCCCTTCCTACACTATCAGTCAAAACATAATGCAACACAGTAATTCACAAGAGGAAATAACTGATATATTTAACTTAATAGGGAAATTCCCAGCACTCTGCCACTCATTTCCTGTTCTTAAGCTTCTGGTATACAGTAAATATATAACCATAGATCACTGACTGCCAAAGCCGACCCAATGGCAGCACTTCTTGTAAGGGTGTGAGTAGTATAAATAGCAACGGAGCTGAAACAGGTGGTGCAGCCATTAACATTTGCTATTCTAGTAGAGTAGGACGAGTCAAGGCTCCACATGCAGCCTGTTGACTAGAAAAGTGTTGACTGATAAATATGACTTCGTGGCACGCCTGTCATCTCAGGAAGCCACCTGGACACATACACACTTTGGCCAGCTATGTCAAACCCCTGAGTTAACCCAGGTCACATGTTTCCACATGTGGCCTTCAACCTGTGGTCAGCATCTCCCCCCTCCAACCCCCTCCTACAACTCCATGTCACAGAAGGACTGTCAGATGTGTGACGGGACACGTGAGATGTGGAGGATCTGGTTGTCAGGAGAAGCTTCAGTGAAAACGTCTATAGAGAGAGGGACTGATCGGTCGGGTAAGCTGTGCAGGAGCATGATAATGACATAATTGTGTGACTCTACTATTTAGATGGAATAATACCATCTAGAAGTACCACATGAAAACACTCCCATTACACAGGCAAGAACTGTAGCGTATTATCACATCGCTCCCATTATAGTGACTCAGCAACAACAGAAGTAGATCCTGTTAAAACTGATAACTTCGGCACCAAATGACTTCCCCTTTGTGTTGTTTGGTTTCGACTGAACAAATACTCTCTGATCCCACACTCAGGAGTGATCTTCCACAGGCGCTGATGTGATGAAATACAACTTGCAAAGAAGTTAATGTTCCAACTTTGAGACGATGGTGCAACACGATCCAGTTTTGTCTTAAAGTTAAAATCAGAAGTCTGCATGTCTAAATTGGGGGGCAGGTCTAAAACAAAATGCCCGCCCGTTCTCGCTCGACCCATTTCACATCCAATCCCCAGACCCCGCTCAGAATAATTAATGGCTCATTCATTTCCGAGTGAACCATACAGCCGTAATTATGACCATATGCTTTTCCAAAGACTTTTAATTGCCTAATTAAATTCTTATTAAGCTATTAAACAAAGATAAGGGACATTTTGAACTTAAGTTTCGGGGGGAGTTTAATTTATCAACCTTGCTTCTCCTCTGGGGGGGCTTGTGACACCGGGTCAGAAATTGTGAGTTTAATCACAAGTGCTGAATTCTTCAAACATCAAACCTGAAGTTAACAAGCGCCTGAATATATTCGCAGATTAGTGTAATATATGGCTGTGAAAGTGGATGACTGCATTTCATCAGGTCTGTCTTCTACAAGTGTTTAAATGAACCCTGTCTCGAAAGTTAAAATGTACAAAATGATATTCCATTTCATTCAATTTCCCCTCTGTGGGAATTTCCATAACAGATGTGGACCCCGCAGAAGCCACTTGCTGATGAAATGTAAAGTAGTGAAGCTACTAGGTCTGTTGCCAGGCCTGGTATCACTATTAACGTCAAAGAGTAGGAAAAAAAAAAAAGACCAGCAGGGCCTCCGTGACGTACAGAAAAGTCCATTAATACTGAGAGGAGCCAGGACGAGGAGAAGTCACTAAAAGTACAATGACACACTTTGCTACTACGGGTCTCATCAAACTTCTACCCTAAAACTTGTGTGGAGACAGGAATTATCTGAGAGTGACTAATCTTACCAAATGATGCAGCGAGCTCCACACTACGATGTGAGATCCTCTCTTTGCCTCTTTCGGCTTTGTTCTCCATTTTTTTGGCATGTCAGCTAAATCTCCTGTCAAAACACATCTGATAAGGCTAAAATGTGGCTTAAAATTACTAACACGTTGTCATTAATAAAACCTCATGCCTAAGGGACTGAGGAAAAGTAGGTGGAAGTTTGTACTTTTCTCTCTGCGCTCTTTTCAGCTTTTAAAAATCAGTGTAAGCTGATCCACTTCTATGAAGGAGCCTGCACCGTTGATCATGCTGGATTGGCCTATTTCTTTTCTTCACTCTCCTGTACTTCAGTCACACCTTTGACTGGGAAGGGGAACACCTTCTTCTTTATTCAGTTTCTCATAAAGACAGAGGTAAGTTAATACCAGCCCTCATACAGACTCTAATACTGACTGTCTTGTATAAAACGAGTGTTTGATCAGTCATTTCAAATTATTTTAATCCTTCTAAATTCATTATTCATTAAGTCAAATGATTACACTTCTGGTGCAATAGGATATGAATTTATTTTACTATTAACTTATTTAAAAAAATCAACTTTTTTCAGAAGGTGGCATTCAGTGGTAGCATCTGTAAACAATCTTCAGCCCCCTTTTGGTCTTTTCTTTTCTGTACTACACGATATCTTGACGTGGTAAAAAACAAAAAAACAAAACATGAAACAGAAACTCTGAAAGCTCCTTCTATGCTGCAGCTGTTTTTATTTCTCTTTTTTACTTTAAATCATTATTCAGAACACAAAAATTCATACTAAAATACTGCTTATCAAACAGTGAAATTCAGTACTCTGCAATCTCTGTCCGACTCTTCACCTTTAGTTTAGTTTCTTTATTCAAAATTATCTTTGTAAAGTAAAGAAATGGTCCATCTGTTAAAAACTGCTGGGGCTTCGTATGAGTTTTAATGTACAAAGTCATCAGTGACAGACAAGATACTGGGGGAAACCTCAGAGATCTTAGTAGTTTATGAAGACATTTTCTTTTTAACCTGTAATTATTAAATCTCATGGCTCTTCAATTACAAATAAAACCTGTACATGGAGTAAAGGTACATAATGGACCACAAGATTTGTGTATTTTGACTCAAAGCTGTTTAAAGCTTTATAAAACAACAGCAATATTCTGAAAGTCCTTGTTGGACTGGAAGCCATTGTGTATACTTCAGGTCTGGAGCCATGTGATCCATTTTTATGATTTTAAAACTCAAGCGGCAGCATTCTGAATTACCCACTAAAATAAAAATAAACACACAGGATAGTTTTAATAACCCACTAACACACATACTTCTTTGGTCTTTTTCAGCTTTAAATAAACAGATTTCATTTCAGACTTGATGGTTGCTGAGGTTCAGGTCTGAGTCCTTCCCCCGAATCCTGGCTTGCTTTGAGTTTTCTGACTTTACAGACAGAAGCTGAAAGCAGATTTTTAATCGTTCTTTCTTGGCGCCAAACAAAAAGCCATCTGTTTTGTTTGGTTTTGAAGGAAATTCAGGAACATCTATTTTTTTTTACTGTTGTCTTTTATTCAAGAGACTTAATAAGTGTTTGTAGAGGATTATGTTGACTGTATCGATGCAGAAGCACTGAGATCCACTTAAAGTAAGACAGACATGGAGACAGTGATATACATTGTTAATGTGTATTACTTTAAGACACGTCTGAAGATGTTCCAGCTGTTTGCAACTGTTTCTTTTGCTGAAAAAAAAGATTTTATCTTCACAAAAGAAGGTTTGATGTCAGCTTTTATTTATTGTGTGTCCAAGTTTTTTAATCTTTTTAATAGTGACTTTATAAATGTTTGCATAGCCTGTGTGAAAGCACCTGAAAGAAGAGATACAATTTAGTCTCAACAGGTGCAGAATTTTAATTTCACAAAATCGCATTCACAATATAAACAGATCTTTACTCAGACGCCCCGATTTCCTTTCCTGGTTTCAACAGCTCATCTAAAACAAGAAAAAGTAAATCCAAGTCAGTTTCAAGTGTTCATCCCGACACAGTAGGATGAAGATAATATTTATTTGGTCGGATATTATGCAGTCCGGGATTGTAAAAAGCAACAAATTCATCTATGATTTTTTTCACGATGGAAATAAAAATACGCAATGTTGAATACATCCAGGATCTGTGTTTTTATGAGGGTTCCTGGCTGCTGCCAGACACAGGTGAAGAGCTGTTTCAGCCCTGGCTGCTGTAAGTAGGTCAGGCCTGTAGAAACATTCAGTCCCATTCAAAATCTTTCTACTTGGTTGCAATAAAATTCAGTCTGCATTCGCAGGAGTGAACATCGACCCTGACAGCATCAACTTCAGCTTCTTGCTCATGTTTATTCCAACTAATTTAATTTATTATTAGATACATTAAGTCTGTAAAACACATCTAGAATATGCTGAGCTTGACAAGTTAAAACAAAAACATCATTAGAAATAAAATGAGGAAACTAAGTGAATATCAGTGTTAATCAAGTCGTTTTCTGATGATACATTTTTTACCTGGAGCTTCTTGAAACCATCAGTCTGACACACAACTTCATGCAGTTTCACCAAATATGCAGATTAGAAAGCATATTCCTTTCAAGCACTATTTTCTTTTTTTTTTTTTTTTTTTTTTTTTTATTAAACTCAAATAATGTGATACCTTTTACTCATACTCAACTGAACATTTCCCTTTAATGAGACACCCTGATAATATTAGCTGTTATCGCTGTTTTTAGAGTTATTACATGAGATCTCTATCTACCTCTATTGACTTTACATCATACTTGCAGGGTGGTCAATCTGATGTATTTGGGGTATAGATAATAAAAGCTTCAGCGAGGCATATATTAAGGGAAAAAACCTTAAAAAAGAAAAGACTAATATTATCATAAAGAGTTGCTAAGTCACGCTCGTGAACTATAATGTGCTGAATGATATTTGCTGCCCACGTAAATTCATGGGCCATTCAATCAACAGAAAGACATTGACACATTTATCCTCTCTGAAATTGATTAGGCTGGTGTGGCATCCATGAAAGGCTGTAAACAAAGCGGCATGGCTGTTCCCTCTTGATGTCCACAGCAAGAAGCTGCATGCATTCCAGTAGCTTAGCGGCTTAAACAGAAGCTCAGGCTATAGGCCATTGGGCAAAGAGCTGCACACATCCATCACTGTGTGAGACTGATAAAAGGCTCAGAGTACACGCTCCTCTATATACTCCAGAGACAAGCCTTCAACAAAACTATAGAGTTTCAAGTTTATGAAGCACATAGTAACCCTGAAATAAGTAGGTGACTTGTTATTGCAGAGTTCACAAGCGTCTTTATCTGGACTTCTTATATGATGGAGTAATGCCATCCAAACTAGTAAATCATGTCTTTGTAAAAGGTGAACAATAAACCTGTTAAAAAAAAATCCTCTTCTTAAACAATGTATAGACTGCGAGTTTGGTTTAGAGGATGATCAAAACAACTTCAGCTTTCAGAATGGCTCTTTAAAAGAAAAGGAGTTGACCATGAGACACTAAACTCCAGATTTAAAAACAAATTTAAGATGAATTTCACTGGAAAACTAAACTCTTTCAAAGACATGTCTGTGTTTTTAAAATCCCAAGCTAAGATCAACGTTAGCTGAGGGAACGGTGTGTTCGTTCGAGCATGTTTAATCAGGTTCATGTTCACTCTTCAGTCATCTATTGCACAGCCTATCTGAAATGACACATGTGAGAACTGCTTACAGCCTTAATCCTGTTATTTTGATGTACAGTACTCTGAGCTCAAGTGAATTTACAGTGAATCTTGGCATAGAGCTAAAGGACTTTTTAGTTTTGATTTGTTTTTCTTTTCATTTGAATTAGATTCAAGCATTTATAGCTCTTAAAATCTATTAAACAGATTCTTCCAAAGTCACAGCACACTCAAAGACGTCTTTGGTAAGATGCAGATGGCATGTTGTGCTCTGAGAACACATTGATGGGAAATTGGAAGTCTGTCAACAACACTTATACTCTCTAAGTCAAGTTCATAAGATATGAGTATACAAAAGGGGAACAAGCCACACTGTGCCAACAAACAAGGAAAATGATTATTTTTGTGCCTGTGGTTGAACTGACTCATTTGCTTCTGATTCTCCATATGTCTTTGAAAAATGAGATCACTGACTAGTCCGAATCCTCAATTTTCTGACCTATTTGTTTGCCATATTGACCGCATTAGAATATCTTTGTGGGGGTAAGATTGTCCCCTTTATGTGGGGTCTGAAAGTGGGGCAGCTGCCCCCCACATGAAGTGACCTCACTTAGTGAAGATCAATAGAAAGCAGCACATTCCTCACGCCAAGTCCTCAGCAGTCACTTAAGCCTCGGTATCCCAGCCATCCAAGCCATCTTGTGAATCTCTTGGAACAATGATATTTAGGGTAAATTCCAATTATTGACATTCAACGTCCTAGACAACCAGATCTGACCCGTGGGGGCAACGTATCTGGCGAGCCATGAGGGGGAGATGAACGCTTTTCATACATGAGAATAAACAAAAAGGCATCCTAAAGCATCATTTCAGGTCTCTAATTTCAGATATTTGCACTTAACATTTTACACTTTTCTTTTGATTTCTAGTTTTTATTTACATCACATTTTACACCCTGCATGCTGCGTAATTATGGGCCCCACGTTGACCCTGAGGCTAGATGATTTAATGGCTGACTGACTGTTCCATTTAACCGGACAAGCATAATAAGAGGATTAGCAAGCTATCAGATGACGAGGTTTAGTGTACTTGACTGAAGGTGTATGTATTCTACAGTCACATAAACTGGTAGCCACTGTGCAGAATGTAAATAAAAAGAAATTGCTTTCATTAAGATGAATCAGTGTTATGAACACAAAGAATAAGCAGAACAACTTTTCTTTCATGTGTTCATAACTTAAAGACTCTTGAAGTTCATCTACTTCTGGGATTACCGTAAAAACAGGCATTCCCGTTGCTTGAGATGCAATCAGAGCCTCAACGAGTCCAAACAGCGCCCAGACCACCATAGCTGGATGAGCGTAGATGGGAGCTGATGTCATGGAGAGATAGAGGTGAAATGTTTTGTTTCTAGAAAGCCGAGCCAGCTCACTGAGATCGCTCAGCACGTAGGACATCCTCAGGTATCTTAACCTACTTTTGCAACTGACAGGAAAGAGCTGCTTATCTATGTTGCAAGCAGAGAAACAACTAAATGTTAAAATTCACCAATAAAAAAAATTGCTTTTAGTTGTAGTTTATAGGGGAGCCAAAAAAAATACGCCATTATTTACAGGGATGAGCCACGTTCCCATGAAACAAAACCAGTTCGCTCGAGTTTCGGTTTATGGGAACATGGCAAGTGCTTGTCAAAAACACTCAGGCCATTTGTTAACAAATATTAGTTCCATTTAACTATCCCAAAGTCAATCATTTCCAGGAAACATAAGAGGCTGCTCCAGATGAAGCTGTGCTCTGATGTCAGGACGTAAGGAAATGATTCATCTGATTATTTACAAACAATATGAGGTCAATGGTTTGAGCACGGAACAAGGATGGAAAAAAAAGGCTCATTAAGCATGAAAGGAAAGAAGCAGACAAATATAAATAATTTCTCTGCATCAACAGTCAATTTGGATGCTTGTCCTTGTATATGTTCTCGTTCGAAGCTCGAGTAGTAAAGCTAAATAAAACTGGGCAGTAATATTTTGTTAAGTACCAACAGAAAATACGAATTCTGAGAGTGCATCCATCCACACCTCAGGACATGTCTATAGCTCACTGGAATACTTGTATTCTATCACCTAAATGGGTAAGATCCACTGGCCAGAGCAAGTGATAGTGGGGGAAAAGCATCAACAGTGTTTCTTCCTGTGAGCTTTAACTGCACCTGCATGCTGAACAGTTTCATCCCCTCCAGATGTCTGGGAGCCTCGCTAGACCTCTAGCCAGCACATCTATAACTGTCTCCTCCATTGCCCAGACTCTTGTGGATAACTGCCAGAAAGAAAGCAGAGATGTCGGGTGATCCGAGCCCTGCAGCCACTCACGCTGCACAAAAAGTGCTGAAAGAGGCCATAAGACGGCTTGTGCGCTGTGTCTTAATATATCACATCTTCAATCCAATCTTATGAATTATTCATATGACAGTATCTACTCTGCCTCTCACCTAAAACATCTGTCCTACCAGCCTCTCTGCCAGGTCTGCTCTGCCACAGGAAGCTTTTAGTCTGCTGATGTCCCGTGGTCTCCATTTCATTTAACCCCCTTTCCTCTATCTCTTTTTCTGTCTTTTGAACTTTGGGCGCAAAGCATTGAGAGAAAGAGATAATGTTACTGCGTAAAAAAACAAAAAAATAAAAACTGAACTAGTCTGTGCATGCTTTCAAATGTAAACAGCAGCTTTGCTGCTGTGCAAATATCTGGGTTGTCAAAGCTGAAGGAGGCGTGTAACCAACTACCTCATGTGAGCTGTGGCCCAAACAAGAAAGGCCTGCGGATACAAAGAAACAACATTCCCAGAATGACTGCAGGCAACAACATTCACATTGCAAGTATCTTTTTTTCTGTATTTAATCTGAATTTGTGCCATCAACACCCATCCAAACATGAATGAGTGGAACAATCATCAAATCAATGCAAATAAGTGTCAAAATCCCAGAAAATGAGCAGAACCTTTCTGCTTTCAGACGCTGCGAGCTTGCCTGCACAATCCCCTGACTGATAGATCTTATATCAGCCTAGAATAATAACTTAAGGCAACTAGAGTGGAGTTCATTCAAATTTAAGTGATATCCAAAAACACATCTTGAGCATCTTCCAGCTGTGGGCTAGATCAGTGGTTCCCAACCTGAGGTCCAGGACCCACCAAAGGGAGTCCCCAAAAGAGCACAGGCGGTCCCCGAGGCTTTGATCATTCAGAGCTAATGTGATTAAAAAAAATTACGGCCACATCTACACAGTGTTGAGTTGAAGTGAGTCCACTGATTTATTTGTTTACATATTTATTTGTTTGTTTATTGATTGATATATTTGTTCACATGCAGCTGCTGTTTCACGAGCCTGAAAACACAAACTTTCTAAATTAAATCCTAGAATGAAAAAAAAATGGGCATCATCAAAATCTGCTACACAATATTTCACCACTTGTATCTTTGCCAAAAATAAATAAACCAATTTTAAAAAAGACACTTGAGGATACAACTAGTTCATCCAATCAATGTCCGTACATATATGGGGATTTAAGGAGGTCCGTGAGGAGGTGGAGCTACAGAAGTGGAGTCGTTCATGTCATAACTTTGATTTTTCCTGCAACATTTAATCAATAAAATGTGTCTGAGGAACACCACTCAGCAGATTATTTGTCCCTATCAAAGAAAAACAAGTTGTATGTTGTTTATTTAGCTTTGGCTTCATGGAAAGGCAGGACTCAGCCACAATACAGTATTTATGGTGAGAATCTTGCTAACGAAACTCAAAGCCAAGCAAGGTATCAGAACAGGGTTGTGGAGGGGATGCATGGCTTTTTAGTATTTAAATGAAGGGGTCTTTAAGGAAAATAGGAAATAGGAATAGGAAATAGGAAATCCCAGGGTTACTAGTTACTCATACAAGTTAGTGAAAAATACCAGGTGAATAAAAAAGGTGGGTATCAACGGTAATCCTGAACTCTGCATCACTGCTGCTCTGCACAAAATAAACCGACAGAGCATCCAATAAATGTGGTTACTCGTAAAACATCAGTTCTCTCAGCATGTGTGCTGCCCTTAAACCTCTTCCATGCATTGCTGGCTCTCCTGAAGTGTTGCCAGGTCTGCAGTGGTTCACTCTTCACAAAATGAATTCAGTTTTCCTTGTTCACATTGTTCCTTAGTACTTTAAGCAGACAGTCCAGTTGTGTTTCTTTTAAAAAAAAAAAAAAAGGCAGAAAAGCGAGCAAGTTTTTTCCAAGACTAATGCATTGACTAACTAACTAGGCCTTTGGATAAACTTCAACAGGTAGGGTTTGGTTCACTTTTGCTTGACCTACATATGCAATCGCCCCTGTGATGTAATTCTTATTGTATACCTGCACTACAAAGTTCTGAACAGACAATTTAGGGAAAATGGCCCATTGTGACTATTTAATAAAAAACATTTAAAGAAAAAAAAACTCTCGGACAAACACATATAGCTTGTTTTTATTCTGATTTCTGGAATGATTTTAGAGCATGCAGCGCCAAACCAATTGGGTTTGGTTAAAAAGTTTAAAAATAAATTGAAAAAAGACATAAAGACTTGCCACAGTTGTGGCTATTGTCATGATTATCAAGAACATATGAAGAAGTTTTCACTATTTTTTAAATAAAATACTGTATAGCAGCTATTGCAAGCTAAAGTATAGATATTACTGTAATAGTCCAAAGAAATACAACCCACTCCAAATCGTCATGCACTGCATAAAGTGTGGATGCAGCTTTTAGATTCAGTTTCAGCAACTCGCAACCATTGTTTTGATGTACTCCCTTAAAAGAAAAGGTTTAAGAGGAGTTCAGGTTCTCCAGATTTTGAAAGCATTTCTAAAGAAGCCTACAAATGAGTGATTCCTCCATGTGTTGACACACTACCCTTATATTTTGTATTGCAAAGCATAAAGCAGAAAACAGGAAGCTTTACATATTTCTTGCCCATTCTAGTGAGAAGTGTTTATAAGGGATCACTGAGTTGTTTATAGATGAAGCAAGGCATGAAATAAGTGGAAACTACCAGCATCATCGCACATCGTCTCAGCCATCCTCCTCAGCGCATTTTTCACCCGTATCTTTCAGTGGGTACCTCACTGCAAGCTCCTCCTCAGTAAGAAAAATAAAGCTGCTACTAAAGAAAAGAAAAGCTGAGCTTGTTTACAATGAAGCAATCAGATGTCTGTGATCAGAGAGAAACTGCAGGAATGTCTTTAAGGGTCAGTGGCACCATTAGCAGAGTAAAGGGCATAACCTGGAATGCTAAGAGATATCAAATCACAGCCGTGGGGGAGGGACAGGCTGTTAAACAAGGCTTGGTTGGAGGCTCATTTAATCATCTAAACTACTCACATACTCATGTCAGAGAGGACACAAACATATACTTCCACTTAGAGCTACAACAACCTGATGTACATTTGCTGCACGTGATCCTGCAGTCTTCCCATACCTCCAGGGTCGAGAGCGCGAAGGTACACATAGCTTTGAGAATTAAAATAGCACTTCATTATCAGACACATAACATGCAAGAGGAACAGGTGCAAGATGGGGAATGGAAACACCACGCAAGGGCAATTTTGGAATTCTCACACAAGCCTAAAAGAAATGCTGACGTGTGTGAAAATAAACTCTACCGGATTTTATGTACTGTTGAATTGTACGATAAAGTCCCAGAATATTTCAAGTGACGTACTTGGTGTGTGTTTCAAAAGGGGTTGAAAGGCAGTTCTGAAACAGTGGAGTGAACACAGCGATCTGGCCAACTTCCATGTTCACAGTCATTTCCCACATCATGGCACAGCACTAGACTGGGAATAAACAGAGAAGCCTGCTGGGCTCCCAGAATGCGTGTTTGCAGAGTTCCCATCAGTGAGTACACAGTAATAGGACTCCCTGAAGGCCTGTGTTTAACCTTTAGGTTACAAGTGGCTGGCCACTCCATAGCCCACCCCTCCTGCATCTCAGCTATTAACCCTTTTCTCACTCCTCTTCATCCACAAAAACACAAAACAGAGAGGAAGTCAGATAAAATCTGAAAAACACAAGGTGTAATTACGGACAAGATTAGCTACTGAAGAGACTTTGTGGTGAGGTTATTTCGTCAGCTGCAATTTTCAAGGTCTTGTCTTTTCAAGAGTCTGGTAATTACACACCTTATAATGGAAATGGGAAGTTGTGAATAGTAAACTCCATTTACTGGTGAAAATCATGTTGTATGAATGAAAAGACAGATTTGATGATTTAACATAAAGTGTAGCTCATAAAGACAACATAAAGCCAGGAGGCAGTGAGGATGTTGATGGTTCTCTATTATTTTCACAGTAGAAGAAGAAAGGAAAAGGTGTGGACATTTGTGAAGACAAGAACAGGAAGAGTTTCACCAGCTGACAATGAAGCTGTGGAATTGTCCTGATTGTTTGCAGGTGTAGTTCAGTATGTAAGTGGTCTAATTTCATTTTCTGTAGGGAACGCCGGAACAACACATTAAGAAAAAGGTTTCCACAATCAAATTAACCCCATATTCTTTATGTTGCCATTAAACATACGGTGCCAGGAAACAAATCATTTCAGACACTATTTTGGATCAAAATACTTATATGTATAGTGGCTTTGAGCATCCAAACTGCTCTTAGAGGAGTCTGACTGATGGGAGACGATTCAAGAGATTGAGTTTTAGAGTCTGAGTGTACATAAAATTGACATGCGTTATATCGCATCTTTTTTCAAATAAGAGGATTTTGTCAACATAACATTCTAGATCTTGGCTGTTAAGCTCATTTCCATCCTAAACTGTTACAAAACAGGATGTGAAACATTAGAAATTATCCATTTTTAATGCACATGCACATGCACCACCCCTCTGTTCTGCGATGTATCCAAAATATCCAGATGTAAAAACATAAAATGTTACAAACAGGAAAATAATACACAACTTTTTCATAAAGGGAAATATCAGGGCTGCCCAGTGCTGAGTAAATACCATAGACTGTTTAGGAAAGAAAGGACGTAGCCTTCGGCGGTAAAAAGTGAAGCCTATGCGGAAGTGCATAAAATTGCAGTTTCCCCTTTATCCATTAGGGGCTGGCTCCAAAACAAAGCGAATCCTTGTAGACTCTCATGTTAGAAAGGCCAACTTCACAGCAAAAATAAACATGTTTACAGCCTGGTTCAAATATCCATTTTCGGTTAATAGGTCAGGTTTACCTTCACGACAACTGTGGGGGGAGTGAATTTTTTTCCAACTTGCCTGTTTAAAAGTAATTTAATCTCGAAATTTGGCATATTTAGGGGCGTGTCCTTTTGATTGACAGGTACTGATCTGCTGCTTCAAGTAAGAAGAACGTAGAACAACCGCGTTTTTTTAACTAACAACATGACTTAGCTTTAGCCCGCTTACCCTGTTCGCTGGTTAGCTCCTTTTATCTCCAGGTTAGCTCGGTTAGCTCTTAGCTACATAAAGCTCGGAGTTCACTCGATGTCAATCATCCACCATGACGCTCACAGCCCCCCTCTCAGCTCCACCTCTTTGCCCATATTTGTATTTTCCGTGTGAGACGACGTGCACGCCTCTGCCAAAATGGTGATGGTAGGAACCACCTACTGAGCTTGAATTCAGCTCTTCAGAAACGGAGGATACGTCCATCTCTATATACAGTCTATGATAAGTACCCATGAAGACACGCTAACAAATATAAATAGGCATATGGGACCAGAAGAGGTGATTAAGCTGACCTAATGTGATCATTAGCAACAGGTTGCTCAGCAGTTTCAGCTGCTTCACAACACAGAGGACATTTTACTGCTTCTGCTTTTCTCAGTGCACCTGACATGGTGCAGTACTGCATCAAATACATTTCTCAATCTGCAATGTCGTTGTGGTTATTTGAGAAAGAGACTATCACCTTCGCATAAGTCATATTTTTTTCAAGTCTGCTATTGATATAACAGGCACCGAGTTTTACCAACGAGCCAGAGTTTCTCTGACAGCATCATACAGGCAGTTCATTGTCAAGGCCGGCGGTATCCTGAATGCTACTGCCAGCTGTTTTCTTTGTGGATCAAACCAAAAGAAAACAGCAGAGCCAAGGTCAGCACAGACGAGCTTTTCTCCTACAGCAGACAGGCCAATCTCCATAATACAAGGCCGCAAAAGAAACAAACAAAAAACAATACAGTGTCACAATCGCGATAGCACAGTTGATTATATTCCACCCTCTTGTAGAATAATCAGCTATTCTGAAAAATTCATGAAAGCTCCCATTTAATCTGCTTCTGCTGCAATTCTTGTTGATCTGTTGAGAAGCCGTTCATGTGGAAAAGCTTGGCTTGAGAGGGTTTGTGTCTCATGTCCAACTGTTCCGTTAGACAGACACAGATAGGCTTTTGAGAGGGATATCAAGTTTTCTGGAGGCTACATAAGATGACAGAGACAAATTTCCCGCTAGGGAAACTGAGAGAAGCTTCCCTTGTTCAAGTCATCCCCCCTGCCCAATTAAGTGTTTTACTTTTTGTCATCCCACTTGGCTCTTTGACCTTATCGTCTTAGATTTATGCATGTGTAGGGTTTGACTCTCAAAGGCCGTTTCATACTTTAAAGTACTGAAAAATTGTGTGCTTACATAAGTTTAAAACGTCACATGTTTTAAAGTGCATATAGGCATAACTTCAGTATGATGTGGGAGCTTAAATCTTTGGGAAAAAAAAGGTTTTAGGAATAAACAATATGTGCAAATTTATACCATTTGCATTTTTAATTAGGAAAATAGAACAACAGTCAGATATGTAATCATTTAATTATTCAAATTTCAATTCAACAAAAAGATAATAAACATATTTTAAATGTTATGTTGCTGATATATGCGGCTTGGGTTATCAAACTCTTAATGACACAAAACAAAAGATAAGAAGCCTGAAAGCTGTCTAAGTAAACATTACTGAGTGTGTAAGAGGATGTAAAAGTCTTCTGTTGACCTCACTGACTTCATAAACTTGTCCATTTATGGTTTGTAACCATTAACTGCCACCCACACTCCCGACAACTTTGGCATCGCTGTTGATTGTGCTGCCAGCAGTGTGTGGGTGACAGATTTGAATTTCACTCTGTAACACCTGATGCTTCCATGTTGTTCCAGCATCGCATCATGAAGTCCTATCCTGTTTCACACTACAAAAAGTACTCCAGTTTTACCGTGCAGACCCTCAGCAACCACAAGCAGAGAGGCAGCTGAATTTTTTTGTGGATATTTATACTCTGTCTTGCTTTGGTCCATCAGATTTTCCACACTAGGTTCATGAAGAGTTTCCTATAGCTACGTTCACTAACTCTTATTTGCAGAATGAGGCTGTGCTTGCAGACACAACTCACTCCTGATGAGTTGTGGCTAAGCTTAAATGGTTGTCCTTTTGTGCTTTGCTGTAGACACTCAAGGCTTCAAGTCTAAAAATATAACACACCCCGGTAAATAGCTGAGATTCTAAAGAAAGGATGAGACCAACATTACTTTTAATACAAGGGTATCTCCTCTACATATGCAGGCAGCCACAATTGAAAGCACAACACACATGCTCTCATACAGATTGCTTGCAATGAGACTGAGTCTTTAATAACCCCCTTGCCAGGCTATCATCTTACTATAAAGACTGGAGCGGGGTGAGGGCTGTCTGGTCTGCCCGGTATCACCTCACACCCACTTTTCCCTTTAAACGAGAAACCAACCACACAGGCTCCCTCATAAAAACTTAATCATTCTCTAACAAGGAAGCTATGGGCTATCCTGGCATCACACGTAACCAGAACTGCACTGTCCTCGCATCAATAATTCATGCATCTACGGCACCACACACTCAATGAACAGAAGGGTAGTCTGTAAGTGTTACTTACACTCTGTGCCAGCCATGCATGAAACCAAAATTCACTTCTGATCTACAACAGATCTCCTTTAGGTGGCAGAAAAACAGACCAGCTCCTCCTCTGGTAAAAGTTAGAAGAAAATCCACATGAACGGCGGATCTGGAGCTCTGTGAGATGACAGCTCTAATTCCACAGGTCTGCACTCTGCCTCTCTATGACACTGTGTGATACTACAGCCTGCCCCCGGCCGCTCCAGTGGAGCTCACCAATCAGAAAGCCAGAGGGAGGAGACAGAGGGAGGGCAAGTTGTAAGAAGAAAAGGCATGAAGGTTTGTTCACTTTTCTTTTACAAGCAGGATGTTAGCTTAGCATTCAGGAAAAAGTTATAATAACAAAAATAAGTATAAAAACAACCCCTAATTTTTTTTGTGTGTGTTTAAAGTTTAAATCAATTAAATTTATTTAACAAGGAGAACAATGCAACTTTTATCTCTTCTTCCATCAGCCTTAACTTAAGTCAAAGATGTTACTTTTGGACTAATTTTACTCAGTTAAGTATAATTAGACAGAGCACAGTCCTGATAGCATGTCTGCTCCGCAGCATCAGGACATTTCACCCAAACACACTAAAAGATGTTCATGAACAGCCCCGAAACACAACAGTGATGAGGTCTGATCACAAACCATTTAGTGTGTGGCACCACAGGACAATCCGGCATTCACAAAATAGGACTTTCAAAGTCTCCATTAAGTAAAACAGTCAAGTAAATACAGTACAAGTCATGAGACTTTTCACAGTCCTGTCAAAGGGAAATTCCTTTAACATTATGCAAAGTTAAAGTTTTTCATGCAACATCCTTTAAGAAACCAAATTGATCATTCTCACAAGGACTCTTCTTTCCACCCTTTTGAGAAATATGCAGTTAATTAAACTAGACTATAAAACAGCAAGTTAAAGGTTAAACCAACCCATCTTTAATTTATCTAGAATGTTAAATAGAAAAGTCACTGCATAAAGTGTTCATCACTGAGCGTCTCCATGTCAGACAAAGTCCTAATAGCATTAAACACACCCATAGATGGGGACCATGTTTTTTTTTTTTCTCTCTCTCTCTCTCTCTTCTTTTATCTCTCTCGGGAGTCCGCATTGACTGCAGGTGTTTGCCTCTGAGCCAGCTGTTTGCATCATTATAAAGTCAGTTACTATAATTACCATGTATCTTGGCCAGGACTTCCTTGCAAAGGAGATTCTTAATCTTTAATTTCATCTGGTTAAATAAAGCAGAAATCATTTCAATAAAATCAAATAAACTAAACATAAACCCTAACTTAAACCAACCAAAGAAATTAATTGTGTTCCATGCTCAGAATAAAGTTAAACATTTGTACCGTTGAGGCACATGGCTGAAAAAACATTTGTGTCAATCAAACTATCAAATTTCAAATCTGCTATTAAAATCCAATCATTGACTTGAATGAATGTGAGGCCAATACATGGATATTCCCACATTCTTTCCCTCCATGCAGCAACATGCAGAAATTACAAAAAATCTCCAAATGTAACACAATACGCAGCCCTTTCATATCTCATTACTACAATTTGCAGATATAAATATATACTTTTGTTATTTATCACTTGAGAAAACATTTTTTCGAAACATAAGGTGGAGTCAAACGGATGCATCTACTTAGAAAAAGTATCTACAACCACAACCAAGTGTTTACATGTTTGCTTCAGAACATTCTTTACTTGTTCTAGGTTAATCTGTAAGAACGTATGCAACAATCTGATTAAAAGTTTATCTTAAGTCCAAAACATTCCAAAGCTGTATATTTGTATATTCCCTGCACAAGTGAACACTTTAAAATCAGTTGCACATGTTTCCCAAAACAATCCTATGCCTTGAAGATATGTGTACATGAAAGGCATATCTAGCAGACACTGCTCTGTGTGACATTTGACCGCAAAGTAGTTCTAAAATAACTCTGGCAAGGTCACAAAAAGACAGATGTGATGCAATAAAGCCCCCAGACTGAAAGGCTCAAACTCACCAGCACATATGTTGCGTTAGTTCAAAAACTATGTAAAATATAAACTGCTATTTAAAATGATCACCAATATGCTGTGAGGAAAACAACAACACATTCTGATGCATGTGTACCATCAAGACAAAGAGAAATTTGTGCATGTATATCACTTGTAAAAAAAAAAAAAAAAAAAAAGACATACAGTTGTTAAAAAAAAACAAAAAAAACAAGTCTGGTCAAATAACTTCACGTGAGAGCTCCAAAATATTTCCAGTGTAAACACAGAGAAGTATAAGATGGCAGGAGTGTTGAGACAGGAACGCCTGTTTCTAAAATAGCAGATGCTAATTATACACTTTAGACAACTGCTAAGGAGGGAGACACCATGTCAAGTTTGAGGTGTGGGGTTTCTGAAAGCCGGTTCGTGTGTTTTTGTGCAAAGTTGCGATTCCATGCAGCCACCTGAGACACTGTGAGGACACAGCGAGTGCATTCACTTGACATCTTCTTTACAGCTGCCATCAAGCAGATACCTCTCTCGCTTTGGGGTGAGTGACACACCTCTGGGTGAAGTGGACCACCTGCCACTGTCATGCAGAGATCCACCTGTAAATAATCCATAGGCCATAAAGGACTTCGGCAGCAGACATCTAAATACATGTGACAGACCCATCAAACAGATGAAAACCATCCTGTTGTATGCTAATATCTTTGCTCTCAAAATTTCTCCTCTTATTGCTAAAGCTCCCAAAGACTTGCACCCCACCAGCAACAATTAGTAAACATGGTAAGAAATAGTTAAAATACAGAGGAGATACTTCAGGGATAGCACTGAAATATCTAATTAATCAGTATAATTGAATTAAAGATGTATAATACACTTAACTAAAAAGTTTGAAAAGGGAAAAAAAAAGAAGGTAAATGGAAGTTTTATAATCCTCGCTGCTCCATCTTTTACACACAGCGTTGAGACGAGCAGGCAGGTTGTTCAATATAAATAAGAGTTGGGGAATTAAAACCCTGTAATAGGCCCTTTTGTGCTGTATATATTATCATAATGCTAACATGCTAGATAGCAGCGTTAGCCTCCTCAGAGCCAGTCAAACTGACAGAAACACAAGACAAGTAAGGAATGTTGCCATCTCAAATTTAAGTCCAGGATTCACCTTTGTGCTCACAAGTTATGCTGTTTTACTGTGTCATTGTGAGAAATCCCAGTCTTCCACCAGTAGCGCATGTTTGTTAGCATAGCACTGCCCACTGTGTTGAAACAGGGTGGTTTTTGCGGTGCATGTGATAGAAACATGTGACAGGCAAGACCAGTGGATGACTTATTTTATTGCGTTTGTCTTTGCAGAAATATGCTGTCCCAATGATAGACATGTACCTGTATATTTGAGGGTAATGTGTTCTCTCGTTTTGTAGTGAGGCTACCTCTGGACCTGAGACAGTCAAACACTTTTCTCTGGACTGTCAATCTCTTATCTTATTTTTTTTTACTTGGAAAGAAGCACAGTGAACTGAGACCTTAACAAATTGTGTTTATTTATTTATTTTTACAGTAATATCTTTTTTTCAAGTTAAACTGTCATATTTTTTTTATGTTTTGGATGCCTTGCCAATACAATAGTCACCAACATTCAGCCTGACATTTCAGCTCTGGCCATCTGACCAACTCTTTGCAGGAGGATTGTACATATCTTAAATTAAAAGTCACAGACCCCACCCACTGATTCTTATTAAAGTATCATTAACTTATAGCTCCTAAGTGAACCAAACATAAAAAAGGATAACATTTTTCCTATTATTAACGAATAGGTGAATGAGCTATAAGGAGAAGAGTCATTTTGAGTTAGCAAAATGTGACACACGACTTAGGTGAATGACTCATTTTAGCATAGTGTAAAACCAGCACGTCAAATGGTGTGTAATACAGTGTACCCAGCATGTGATCAGTCACACATTCTGCTGGCACATTGGTGTATAAGGATACTGTGATTGTTCATCCTGTGTTTTGGGGTTTGATGAAAAAATGAAGCTGTGTTGGCCCAGCATGACATAACCAAAAGCCTTACCAGTCTCCTCTCACATGAAGCTCTCTAACAGAGAAGGCTTTTGGGATGAGTGCCCTCTGGCAGGAGGTGCAGCCAAAGAACAAACCCCAGTGAGGTGTGAGTATGTGTGTGTGAGTAAATTTGGGCCATCTACAGAATGACTCACACCAGGTCATTTCATTAAACTGTTTCAAACAAGCTCATTTTTTCTTCCTTTTATTTGCTAATCTGAAACTGCCTGTGGAGTTTCCTGCATTACCTTTACATGTTTACATTCTTGCTGGACACCTTGCATGACTTATAACGTCAAGCTCCCTTTCACAACATTGGACCCTTCCCCTTGTTTGAATTGGTTTCTCTTCATAAAGAGAAGTAATATGTGATCGTTTAGACAGACAAAATAGTCATTACATCAACGATTAGTCAAGCCAGAGAATATGGCACATCTCCAAAGCAAGCAGGTCTGTTTGAAATTCAACAGAGCGGGAGGAACAGCTCGAACACTCCTCAGGTGGCCCACCATGTTCATGGCAGCGGCTCAGCTCTCCTGTATTTTCCAACTCTGGTCCCCCTCCCCCACACTTACACACCTCCTCCACCACATACAGTAACAACTACGAGTCTGAAAGCACAGAGCTCATGTCAAAGAGTCAAAATGTAGGCAGAATAACTTTGTACACTGTGAAATTGTTGATGTGGTAGCTTTTTCCAAAATCACTGGTTGTATTAAGTCCTTGCACAACAATAGATGAGTGAACAGTAAAGATCTATGGAAATTTTAAACTGATAAAGCAGCTGCAATAATGTAATGAAGTATGTTGATCTAATCTGTAAATCAATTTTGGTTCCCTTGGTAATCCCCAGATGAAACATTCCTATTGAGACCATTTTGTCCATACCACTTCGCAATTTAGTTGTGACATAATCCAGAATATGGCATCACGTATTAAAGCTGAATCTGTGAGCTTGATTTGATTACTTGCTCATAAATATCATTTTCCATTTTAATTTTACACACCCATCGCATTTTCGCTTTTTGGTGTTTTGTATGCAAAATGATGAATTAATATAGCTTGGTAAGGACTCACTATATTAATCAATAAAGAATATCTATAATACTTCTCTATTCTATTCTATTCTATTCTATTCTATTCTATTCTATTCTATTCTATTCTATTCTGCTGTCATCTAGCAGACAATTTTATCCAAAGCGACTTACATAAACATGTAGTGACACAAAATCAAAGTAATTAATTCACATTTTTTTCTCTATTTACTTATCTTTAGCTTTATATAATCACATTTTTGTTGTTGTTTCTAATTAAATACATTTGTATTAACATACATGCTGGATAACATTTTATATATAAAGTTGTGATGGTAATGCCTACACATACACCAGTTGTAAAAGCTGTTCTGTGTTAATCTGTGCCTTATGCTGTAATATGTCAAGTCCCATAAACATTTAACAAAAGGAAGAATAGGATAGGAAATGGTCAATTTGCTTTTTGAATCAAAGTTAAAAAAATAAAAAAAAAAGCACACACACAGGATTTACTATAAATTTCTTTGTGAGTTAAGCTGAGTCAATGGGCTCCTATATCAGCTCTGTCTGGCATCTGTCCGACACTGGATTTGGGATTTAGGGGAAAAAATAAATTACTTAAAAAAACAAAAAAGATGCATATTATTGTTGAGGAAACTGCTTTTAATTTGAGCTTTGTATCAAAATGTCATTGTTAGGGACTAGCAGCTCATGATCCTTTTCTCAGGTAATGCACACAAATAAATTGCTAACCACAGGCTCCCAAGTGACCAAATATCTTCAACTGCTTTCAGTATAAATATGAGCTATTTCCATGAAGAAAACATTTACTACATCAAAAATTGTTGCAGGGATTCTCTTTACTTAATCCAAACAAAAGTCCCTCCCTGGAAAAAAAGAAAAAAAAAAACATCCTGGTCCCAAAGAGACTTGTTAGTTCATTAAGCCAATTACTATTAAAGAGAAACATTATTCTCTTAATGCTCTGTGTACTCAGGGAAATGGCTCAATGAGACGAATGGATTGTTGGACTAAAGGAAAAAGGAAAAGACTGATGACGAGACCAAAACAGGGAAAATCCTGTGGATGAATTAGTTATAGGCTATCTACATGTGGGGCAGACAAAACATGAAATATTTACTTAGAATCTCATACGGGGTAAGAGTTAAGGTTTTAAAAAAAAAAAAAACTCCTTAAAATAATAAATTACTGCGTGCTTGCAGCAACCCAAATATAAAGATCAGCCACAGCCCTGCACACTGGTCAGAGACAATGAAAGTAAGGCAAAAGTGTTTGACTAAGCATCTCTGAGACACTGTAAATCTCTACTGATGTCAGAAGTGGTCACAATCTGCATGCAGATAACACCCACAGCTCTGTTCATCTCAGCTCATCAGTACACACCCAGTCTTTGTAGAACACAGGTCAAAGTGAGCCATATGTTCCAAGGAAGTAAGAAAAATTTTAAAAACAACAAGTACAACAGGACCTGAGATCTTTAGACATGTCAAAGCTTTACTGAAATCTCCAACACACACAAAAGATGAGAAATTATTTCACACTCAAGGTAATTGCAGATTTCTACAACACGCGCTGAATTACCCCTGAGCCAGCACAGCGATCTGTCACATCTTTACCATGGAAACCAACACCACACTACATGCACACACACTGAGAGAGCAATTACCATGGTATCGAGCACCGTGGCGATGAGAAGCTTTCAGCAACCAGACCAATTTACTTAGAAGCTGACTGGACAGTCAGTCAACCTTCTATCTGTCCATCATTTCTCATCCCTCATCTCTTTTCCCAAATAATTTCCTCCGTTATGAGACAGAGTATTTACCTTTCATCAGCAGAGAACAAGGACTTGCAGCGCTCAGTCGATTAATTTTTCAGGCAAGTGGTGACAACAGTAAAGAAGCACTGCAGGAATCCCAAGAGATGCCCAAGGATGCAGCTGAGCCGGCATCGCACGCACGCATCCTCCACCACTATCAGGCACCAGTGAGAGCAGCAGCAGCAGAAGCAAATCGGAAGGGGAGGGAAAAAAAAAAAACTATAAAAAAGCAAGAGAGGGGGTTGCTCTATCAGCAGCAGGAACATTACATCATAGGCTGCTGCTGTGGAAGGGTGGGAGAGGAGTGGACAGAGGAAGGGAGGTGCTCCTTGTGTCGGCACACTCCTTGTCAATGTTTCAGTGCACGCACATGCCTAAATCTAATATTTATGATTCTGTGACTGTGAAATGCTTTCAGTGGATTGAATCTGCCCTATTAAATCATTTAGCCAGTTGCCCTTAATTGTGTACAAGCGGTGGGGTTTGTTGCCAGGCTGGATGATGTACCCTATTATATAGTTCATCCCTTTGGGGCAAAGACTGTATACATGTGTGTGTGTGGACGAGTGTCTATGTCTAAGTGTGTGTCCAGTGCATGGAAGCCCATGCATTGTCCATTCTGTGTTGTAATTTGATTGCGTGACCAGTGCCTTCTTACCAGTGCTCACAAAGCATGCTGAATTCAACCTCTGATAAAGGTCATCTGAGACTCCTTTAGGCAGTTGACAGTGGAGAGGTGCAACTGTTAAAGCGATGATTTATATAAACTCGCCTGTCAAAACAAATTTGTCAGAAACTGCTGCGTGAATCCACTGATGCTCTGAGCGCATCTGGAGGCATGTCTGGCGATGGAAGGACTGCTGTTCAAGTGACCAGCTGCTAACCACCTGCATGTTGGTGCAAAGTAAAGCAACACCAGCAACAATACTTAGAATTACTTGACCTCCTTATTCCGAATTAATATAATCACATGTAAAAAAAAATAAAGAAAATAATAATATAATTATTGATCATTATTATATCATTTTTTTTTTTTTTTTATTTTTTTTTTTTTATTAGTAGTCATAGTCATAGTCGTAGTAGTAGTAGTAGTAGTAGTAGTATATTTGTTTATCATTCATATATAACATAAATAATATGATACAAAACAAATCACTAAACCAACAAGTCATGTGTTCAGTTTATATCCTGCCAGAGACAGTTGACTGTTGTGAGTAGTGTTGGGTGTACCTCGATATGCAATTCAAACCTTCACGAGTACTCTTTCAAATCTGTACGACGCTGTTGCTGTTGACATTTAACCTTAACACAGAGAGAAGGAAAGGTGGATGAAAATGCGCAGCTCATTCTGTCTCAGCCACAGTTGAACCAACTGGCTTCAGCGCAGGTCTGGATCATTCTTCTGAATCTGTATTATGACAAATAATCCATGGTCTGAAAGGTGCAACTCCTGGTTATCTGTGTTTCCCTCCACCTCCACTGGTTTACTTTTCTTTTTTTTTTTTTTTTTTTTTTAATAAATCCTTTTTTCTTTTTTGTCTTTTTTTTTGTTGATGAAAGTTTTATTTTTAGTAATATTTGATGCTGAATTTATGGATGCGTATATGAAGTAAACAATGCCAAGAATCTGTTTTACTTTTTACGTTTGACTACTTATGTTGAGATTAGGATTTCAGGATGTGGTGATATACGTAGTTTTAACTCACCTGTAGGGGCAACATGAGGCTGTGGTTCATGGAGCTGTGCAGTACAACAAGGACATCAACACAAAAATTAATTGTACTAAATTCTACACAAAAATTTTTATATACTTATCTTTTTGTTGTTGATTTTGGTTTTTTTTTTTTTTTTTTTTTTTTTTACAGTAAGTTGAAAAAAGTAAAGGAAATGGGATTATTGATTAAATTAACCTAAATTTTAATCAACTACCTACAAAAAAGTCACATTTAGATTACTTGTGAAAATATTACATATAAATCAGACAACAAAAATAATCCCCAGCTACAGTCCAAAAGGTTTAAAATTTTCTGAAGCCATCTCACAAGAAATTACAACATGTAATAGTTTACTGATTGTTCTCTAACTTCAACAGACCACGGCTGTTTTGTCACTGTAAATTTAACACACAAACCTACCAAATAAATAAAAGTTTCATTCTGCAGCCCTAACATTAAGCCTACTATACACAAAGATTGGTGATACAGTGGAGCAAATGATAAAAAGAAGAAGAAGGAACAAGTGTCTTAAAAGAAGAAATTCTAGAGAAACTCAAGATTTCCTGAACCTACCAAAGAACATGATCTATCACCAAATAAGTCATACAACCAACAGCACTGTGCATAGTTGAACTGCTGCTAAAAAATGTGCAATTCTGATCACCACTAGGAAAAATATCTTTTACATCTCCCCCTTCATTGTCTGCTATGTAAGTGTAAACAAAGTCATTGACTAAGTGAGTTTGATGGGCAGTTGTCACAGCATGCTTTGGCTGTCAAGTCCAAATGAAGGTTCCCAGTTTAAACTGCAGTGAAGATGACACAGCTCATCCTGAGGGGAAGCAATGACAGAGTACAAGCACCATTTAATTTAAGACCCGATGGCCATTTGAAGAGCAAAGCCTGTCTTCTAATGCTCATGAACAACTTACATCTGCCATCTGTAATCTGCACTCATGTTCTCCACACAACACTGAAACGGTTGAGAATGACATCATACTCTCACAGCGAGTAGCAGAAAATACAATGTTTTGCTGGAATAAAAACACGTTGTGTTCCATGTGCAGTTCATAAGATTCATCACAGAGATGCATCATTACAACTTGCACATGCGGTCCTGAAAAAAGCAGCAATAACATCATCTTAGTAACAATACAGTCAAGCAGAGGAATAAACAGGAAGAACTGTGAGACAGTACAAGCAGAAAAATCAATCCAATTGCTCTTTCGTCCATCCCTCTCATTACAAAATGGAGTGTACAAATTCCTTACATGCTGAGCATTGTAGGCTGACTGGAATGCAGACTGTATGAGCACAAAGTGTGATTTCCAATGTGTGTGACAGTATTCAGCAGATGATGTCTGAGGAAAGAGGTTAGCAAGAACGTAAACAGCACTCCAAATGGACGTGACCTTTGCTAACATGCATTGACTGAACCCCCTCATGACCGCAGGGGACAACAGCTTTGAAATATTTTTGCTGCAGCACACAGACTAGCATTCAGATTTCCCAAAGAATAGTTTCTTTGCCAAGGACTTGCTCTGTTTCACAGCTGCAAACAGATTCAGGCTTCTTAGGAAAAATGGAAAGAAAAGGAAAAAACAATGATGGCACTTATATATATATATAGTGGGAGTGACCTCAACATGAGACCATCCTCTTCCTCACAAATACAAAGATGTGTTTCATCGGTGTCAGATAAAAATAATAAAAGATGTGCATGATAACACAATGGAAAGTGATATATGGACAAATTATGTGCATCACATAAAAAGCCCAGATGTGGCAGCTGTTGAATGTTCCCATTATAGCCCATTAATCACGGCTGAGAATAGTCTGTAGTGTCATAGAGTACATTTTAAATTAGGCGTTAATAATATCTGAAAAGAAACCAATTATTTGGATTTTTTTGACATCCTGTAAAGAGGATTTGAATTGGTTTATTTAGGAAGTTTCAATTTTTTTTAAATACAACAGAGGTGAATTTTGCAGTGGAAGTCTATAAACATCGCATATAAACATGACTTTTTGCTATAGCTTTAATGCATACTTACTTTACTGCATGAGAAAATAAGCCCCTCTGCGGATCTGACTGATGGGCCATCATGATTGCTTCCTTCTTTATGAGAGAAGCTGTTTCCTGTTCTGCTTTGGAAAGCAGCATTAGAGATGGAAGTGCACTGAATAATGATGAAATGTGGAGCCTCGCAGCACATTTGCAGCTCTTTCTTACCGCTCTGTTTAGGAAGTGATAGAGGAGGTGGCAGACATGCACCAGCTCAGGGAAGTGATGAGAAACTGAGCACATACAGTAGCATGTGGGGAGTTTGGGCTTAAGCGCTGAAACCTTCTCTCCAAGAAGAAGGCTTAGCTAAACCCAGCAGGGTTGCAGGGACTCTGCTGTGAGCATCAATGCAGATGTTTTGTTTTTTCTCAATTTGGTCAAATAGTTTGATCAAAAAGAAGACTGCAGGATCGTTTCTCATATGGATGTTTCTCTTTGCTGTTCAGTTCACAAACAAAATTATCTGGTTCTGTCACTTTGCTGTGTATGCAACACAAAAGCATCAAATAAATCAATAAATCTTTTTGCAACCAAACAGCAATAGAATACTTCAGACTGCAACCTTCATTAAAGAAGATAAATACTTATGAGGATCTGAGTGACTTTGACAATGGCCAAACTGCAATGACTTGATCATGGCATCTTTGCAACAGGTCTTGATCAAAAATGACTAGGTATGCAGTTATTAGTAACGAACAATCGTTAGTATCTACCAAAAGTGGCAAAAAAAAAAAACCAGGAAGGTCCCAAGCGTCATGATAACTGATCGCGATTAATTCACAATGATCCTGTGTGTAGACTGATGAGATCTGATCCAACAGAAGAGCTACTGTTACAAAAATAGCTCAAAATCTCTCTGCAAAACATCAAATTCATAAAAATTGACAGCTTTTGGAACTGCACAACTAAATCAGTGCCTGCGGTCACCACCGTCCACTACTGTATTTGTCCACAGTGAACAAGTGAGCTTTAGAAACGGACCACAGAGCAATGTAGTGAAACATGTTTTCTTTTATGTCATGTGGACAGCCGGGAAGATGAGTTATGGGAAGATGACAATCTGCCTGAGGCAATACGATGCTCTGAGCAATGTTCAGCTAACATTCATGTGGGTGTTATGTTGACATGCAGTGCAAACATTTCTATAGGCCACATCCTACTCCCCGATGGCAGTGATAGTCTTGATGACAGTATTCTCTGACAGAAGGACAGCCCACCTTAATCTCTCAGGGTGGTTTGATAAACACTTAGAGGTGCCGACTTGGTCCGCTAATTCCCCAGATCTGAATCAAATTGAGTATCGTTGGGATGCACCGAAGCATCCAATCAATGCAGGCTTCAACTCCCACCGCAGAGGACTTAAAGGATTCTGTAATAATGTCTTCGTGCCTGATTTAACGCGACATGTTGCGGAGTTCATGTCTTGATGGGTTTGAGCATGTGTGAGGAACGAAGTGGATATAATCAATAGGAAGCATTTGGCTTAAAGATTGTGTTGACTAGAGTACATAACCAAAGCAAAAGCAAATAATGAATCTATTTCCATAATCCTACATGAGGGCACATCTCCTGAAGGGGCAAGTGTCAATTAAAATTTCAGATTTCACACACTCAGGAAGAAATGGTCAGCTGTGAAACATGGTGTTGACTCATGTCACTTAGCACTGACATTCACTATCTCGACCCCACCCCATTCCCCAGGCCCTGGAGACCACCTTGAAAGGTCAAAGGTGACATGCTGATCCACTGTGAGGCCAATGAACAGAAACAGGAGGAATCAGACACTATGTTACTGTCACAATCAGCCTTGCTTCCTCCAACATTGCTGCTTGCCACACCCCTAATCAGTTCACTGCTCTCACCTGCCTCTGCCACCTGTTCACAATCCCCATCAGTTCAGCCTGCGCATATATGCAGCCTCCACCATTCACTCACTGCCAGATTGTCATTGCTCTCATGCCTGACCTTCCAGCACTCCGACCACAATTGCTTGCCCGTTACCGACCTGATCCGTCCCCGACTTCCGCTTCCTGCCTTGCCCTTGGAGCCTGCTCCCCAGTGGTTACTGGGTTTCTGTCCTGGAGGACCCCCAACTGTGAGTTGTGGATCTTCACTCACCTTGTTGTGCTAGGTGTCTACTCTGTCGGCCCAGAGGAAAGTTGCTCTGCTCTGCTCATTGGGAACCAGAGTTCAACTCCAGCACCGAACCTCACCAAGTGGCTAAAATAAAGACTGTTAACCTGCCCAGATCTCTTGTGCTGCTTTTGGGTCCTTTCTCCGATCATTTCAGTTACATGTAGCAGGATGAAGGGTTGCCAAATCTATTCAAGTAACATCACAGAGATATACACTGAACATCACATAGATTTTGAAGGCGACATTTTGTGTGTAATGCATATTCATACAAGTCAAGTAATGAGAATATTAAGCAAGAGCTTTTGAATAATTTGTAAGACCAGTTGTAACTGCAGCTACATTCACACTGCAGGGTTAAATGCTCCAATCCTATGTTTGACCAAAGTCCACTTCTGCTTTGTTGTTTTTATTTCTTCGTAGTTGTTGACTAATCACTCCAATGCAACCTTCATTCGGTCCAGGTCATGACCCTGAAGTGACACAGGCTTAGTGGAAAACATAACATTACACACAGCACACTGAATATGGATGCTGCACTTTGCAAGGTGTGTGTTTTTAAATGGTTGTGCAGGAAGTGTTGTGTGAATCTAACATTGTTTACCTTTGACTACATATAAAAGTGGATTGGATACAATTTGAAAAAGGCATCTATTTTGAGCCATTTACACTGTCATTATAGACAATAGATTTTTAAATCTTAAGACAGTGAGAAGTGTTTTGTGCTCTGAGATGCTGGAGCCACACCCTTCGACGATGTCAGAAGCCAAGGAGGATGAATTGGAGGAATGGACCTGATTGCAAAACTACAGTTGAGGAGACGAAGCTGAGTAGCTATAGCTGGAATTTTAATAATGAAACACAAGTGAAAACAACTATTGATGATCTGTGGCAAGAACACAGAGAGAAACAACATGAAAATGATCGAAGAAAGGCAATGCACTCACGTAGGCGTGTTTTTGTAAAACCGAATATCTTCCCACCTTTGGCCAGTAGAAATATTGAGTTCACTCCACCTTGTTTTTAAAAAAGAAATCCATCCACACCCATCAGCATAACTGCGTTGCTGAGCACATTCATAAGCATTTCAAACCTTTAGGCGGCGGTAGCACCCCTAAACATATCCAATCAGAATAACCTTCCGTCTCACGACATCCCTTCCACAAAACACGAAACATAACGTGATATGATTAGGTAGCAGAAAATAACTGTCCTTAATCTCGTCCTTCGGCTTTGGTCGTCTATGTGGAGCGGTACTGACGGCAGTGTGATAACAAACAAACACAAAGCGCCTGGACAATGAATGACACCAACATGCTGTTGAAAACAAAGGTCGCAGATGTGACTTCATGGTATTTTGTGCTGCAGAGAGTGATGTTTACATGTTTGGATATCTTCACTTTGGTCGGAGGTTTTTTTAAAGAGTAATTTTTTTATGCATAAATCTGCATTTTCGTGTGGGTGTCAGCCCAAATTGTTTTGTGAGATACCCTGCAACGTGTGGAAAAAGCCAAAGTCAATTGAGAACCAAAAGTCTTCATGCACAGAACTACTCACAGAGGAACAGCATTTGAGATAATCAGCAGAAGAAAGCAGGTGTGACAATGAGGAAGGAAGCAGTAAGTAAGCTGAACAGTAGGCACAAGGGATTAAACTCAACCAAAGAAAAAGATTAAATTCAAATTACGAGACCAAACTAAAAGAAAGAAAAGAAAAAAAAGCTGTGAACCTAGAAACCGTGACAGATGATGATGACTGACGTGTCTCACACAAGTTACAAATATTGTTGAATGTGCATCTTACACTTACATGGGGGATATATTGCACTGTGGTGTGGCTAAGCTGTCAGCAAAGTGAGAAAGCAAGACGGAGAGGTAAAATAAATATGATTATGATAAAATTCTGCAGCTGGATGTCCCTTAATCCCAGCTGTCTCTGGTAGAAGCTTGTAAAGTTAAAATAAGGCAATGTTGCTGTTGATTTGCGACACTGTGGCTCTGGACAAATTTAACTATGTTGATCCTAATCTAGTCTTTCCTGTAGCTTTAACTCTTTCACTCAATGCACAACTCAAGCCTTTTCCCAGAACTGAATCAAGACTTGGGTCCTATTAATCAGTTTGCATTTATTCTTGCAAAAACAGTGCAACAACAGTTTTGCCCCTCAATCCACTGCAAATAATTCTGATTCTTAGCTGATGTATTTTTCTACTATCCCATTGTTTTTCTGTAATTCATGCACGCAGTCCATATTTTACAAACTGTCATCCAGGGAAGATGCACTTCTGCAAAGAAGGCTGAATATTAGCTTTGCTAATTGTCTAATGGACAGCAAGACAAGTCTTACACTAATTCACTGAAATAGTCCATTTTATACAATCAGTGTCGGGTTTTGAGATAGTTTGGCTAATAAAATTGATATTTATGACTCAAAATTTCCTGAAAATAAAATGTATGAAAAACCATTAAATGATCTTACTTTTCAACTCAACTCAACTCAACTCAACTCAGCTTATATTTATGGAGCACCTTAAAACGTCTGTTGCATCAAAATGATGAACATAAAAGTAAAATGTTTAAAAAAAATAAAATAGAGTGCAGAATGCGATGGAGTGACAACCTGTCCAGGGTGTACCCTTCCCCTTCCCAATGATTGTTGGGATAGGCTCCAGCTTGAATGAATGAATGAATGAATGAATGAATGAAGTGCAGAGTGAAATCAGAAGCAATAGCAGTAAAATGATAAAACAATAAAACCAATACAAAGGTAAAACCAGAAAACTATAAAAAGAAAACCAGGAAACCTGATTCTCATACTGGATCGAGGCCTGATCATAAAAATTGGTCTTCAAGCAGGTTTAAAAAAAATGGACCATTTTTAAAACAGTGCAACACAGCTTTCAAAGTTCTCGCATAGTTTAATCAACTGTTATCCAACAAATGTACCACATTTCCATGCAAATCTCTCAATTGGTTGTGATGCATGCTAGTTAAAACATGAAGCAGGAACAGTAAACCATCTAACCAATTATGGTGAAGAAAAGCTTGTGACAAGTTGCTGTTAGCAACTTTTGTTAGCATTATGGTTTTGTGGATTCTTCTAATTACAGGTGAAGATTTTTTTAGCCTTACTTTTAACAGGCCGTTTCAGTCGACACTAGCCTCATTACATAACACATGTACAAAAATATATTTTAAATGACAAAAATGATGGACATTGTCTGATAGTTCAAACATTTTAAGCAAGTGATACTTCATGTCCTCGGTGAATAAAATGCTTGTACATCTTATCAACTCTAAAGCACATCAAGGTAAACTTTGCAACATGCCTCAGCTTACAGCAAACCAGCTGCTTTTGGAGCTCTACACAGAAATATCCGAAGTAAAGTCTTCAAGATGGTTAGCACAGATGCTGCTATCAAAAAAGAATGAAGGGCAGCAGTTGCAGCTTATTTGTGTGTCTTAGAATAGTGATGTTAATCCCCAGGATAAGGAAAAAAGGGACCCTCCCTTTGCACCTTCCTTCAGGGTCTCAGAAGCTCTACTTCAGCTGCTGAAGTAGAGCAGAAGATCCTTTACAATGTGGAGCATTCCTTGTTCTCTCATTTAAAAGCTTGGTATTCAGCCATGTGTTGTGCCAAAGCCAACTTAAGACAGCAAAAACAGTAAAAGCTTATTTTTGCTCTTCGTAACCTTCAAGAAGGCTTCGGTTAAACTGATGTCACAAGATCAAATCTCTTTTCATAGAGAAATCAACATGAAGAAAGCATAAAAATAGGTTTTTCCCCCTTTATATTCAGTGCCCAGCTTTACAGCTATCATCCAATATAAAGTAGCTGCACAGCTGCTCTAGACACACTTCATAGTAATGAATGTATAGATTCCACTCCACTTGACTGCTGATCTAAGAGACTACAGGTAAGTACCCGAGTTCTTGTGTTACAACACCATCTAAGCAGTCACCCTGCTCACTGAATCTTGCTGTGGTATCATGTTCTTTGTAACCTTGGCAACACTACGATTATATTCACTTTCCCATTCATGTCCCTCTCTCCTCCCTCCAAGAAATACACGTCTTGTCACCACACTGGGCTGAAAGAGCAGGTATATTACCATGAGCAAAATGGACAAAAAGCTTTGAATCCCTTGGCGAGGTGAAACATTAGTCAGGTAGTTTTCATCCGTATATCCAGTGTGTTACTGTGAAGTACAATATGTACTAGATTTGTACAGTTATATCATTTGACAGTTGCTTTTATTCACAGCGACTTACATGTGATAAATGATCAGTTAACCACAGTAAGCCCTGCAATGGACTGGCAACCTGTCCAGGGTGAACCCCGCCTCTTGCCTGAAGACTGCTGGGATAGGCTCCAGCTCCCCCGCGACCCTTGATCGGATTAAGCGGTTCAGATAGTGGATGGATGGATGGATAACCACAGTAAGCCAGAGTACCTGGAGAGAACCCACGCATACACAGGAAGAACCTGCAGTGCTACCCACAACGCCACTGTGCTGCCCACAAATCTTTCAAGTATTCATGACTATCATATCCATCATGTAGTACTGGGGGACCCAAAGTTGCTCCTGCAAAGTCTTTGATGTATCCCTGTTCCAACACACTTCCATCAATATGATCCAACAGCCAATGAAGTTCTGCACAATGACTGAGTCTTTGAGTCAGGTGTGTTGGAGCCGGGATACATGGAAAACCTGCAGGATTGTGTCCCTCGAGGACCAGAGCAGGACACCCCTGATGGAGTACCATCAGAAAGCCATGTAACTGGTTTCCAATAAGGGAAGTCTATAAAAGCAACTATGCAACAGAAACTGGAGTATGGATGGAACAAGTGTGTGATGAGTCTTTTTTAAGTCAGGAGAAGGAAGTTGCTTTCCTGGTCAAGATGGTGGCACAAACTTTATAAATATCAACCGATGCATCTTAAGTATATGTGTGGAATTAAAGCCAATACAGCTGAAATGCTTTCATGAAATGTGATCAAGGAAAAGAGGAAATCCAGTATGAGTGTAACCCTGTTCTGTTTTGCAATGAAGAGTGTGTGACTACCAGTTAGAATACTGCCTAAAATGAAGTTGTCTCTACATAAAACCTTTCCTATCCTTAACTTTTAGGCGACACATTATTATGTCTAAGGTGAGCCATTTCATCAGTGGTAATTTGAGGGCTCTGTTTGAAAAGCAGGTATGTTTGGCACATGGTAATCTGTAGGCACGTTGCTAGCTGTTTATCAACTGGAAGCGTCTGTCTGCCGCACTTCTAATGATAGGGTGGGATTTCAATAAAAAAAAGCAAATCAGCCACCTCAAATTTAAGTTCAAGATCATAAGCATCATGCTTACCTAAGAGGATTCCTACTTATTTCTGACAGTTTAATCCTTATTTCTGGCTTTGAGGCAGTAAGTAAGGTACAAAAATCTTAGAGAATATACTTTGATATCCCTGTGACTCTTTGTGCACCCCTAAAGCAGTTAGCTGATCAGTTGAGGATGTAGTCATTATGACTAACTTGACAACAGACAAATAAAGGGAAACAGATCAGATAGTTTTACTAAATATATCATACCTTCACACTTTGTAGCCATTTTACTTAGATAAACTTTAATATCTGAGGTATTCTAATACAACAGCTCAGCCATATAGACTACCTTTACAAAGATAACAATGGTGAATATTTGACAAACACTGTTGGAGATATCTATTCTTATAAATGTATATTTATTACTGAGATGGTAATAAGATAGTGTTGATATAGACCATGTTATTATTGAAATATGCTTCTAATGTGTAGTTATTTAATAAGTAGAAATACACAGCAGTATTGTTCTTCACAAGATACAGACAGACATCTCATTTCTGGATGAAGCAACAAATACTGCAATGGCCAACAGCCAAAGAACCTCTATGACTTCTAAAAATAAACCTGAAACCTCAGTGATGTATTTCAATAAACCGATCGGAGGCAAACACTCAGCCTTGTGGAAATACTTTGTGCAGACATTGTGCACTGTGGAGGGCTTCAGTGAGCTTTAGAGCTGCTTTAGTATCGGAACAACTTGAGTCATTTCATGAAATATTTAGGGATACAATGCATGCCAACCGTGGTGCAGGCGCGAGAGCACACTTCAGTCACACTAGGTGGCTTAAGTGGGAGCTGCTATTATAAAGAAAAAATTCACAAAGTTAAAATAAAACGTTCACCAACTACGCACACACACACATACACACACACACACAGATATGCTCAACAAAATAAAGGGAACACTAAAGTAACACGTTGTAGATCTAAATGAATGAAATATTTTTATTAAATACTTTGTTCTTTCCATAGTTGAATGTGCTGACAACAAAATTATACAAAAATGATCAATGAAAATCAAATGTATCAACTCATGGATGTCTGGATGTGGAGTTATACTCAAAATTAAAGTGGAAAAACACACTACAGGCTGATCCAACTTTGATGTAATGTCCTTTAAACAAGTCAAAACGAGGCTCAGTAGTGTGTGTGGCCTCCGCGTGCCTGTATGACCTCCTTACAAAGCCTGGGAATGCTCCTGATGAGGCGGTGGATGTTCTCCTGAGAGATCTACTTCCAGACCTGGACTAAAGCGTCTGCCAACTCCTGGACAGTCTGTGGTGCAACTTGGCGTTGGTGGATGGAGCGAGACATTGGATCAGTTGGATTCAGGTCTGGGGAACGGGCGGGCCAGTCCATAACATCAATGCCTTTGTGTTGCAGGAACTGCTGACACACTCCAGCAACAGGAGGTCCAGCATTGTCTTCCATCAGGAGGAACCTAGGGCCAACCTCACCATCATATAGTCCTACAAGGGGTCTGAGGATCTCATTTTGGTACCTAATGGCAGCCAGGCTATCTCTGGCGAGCCAATGGAGCAATGTGTGGCCCTCCAAAGAAATGCCACCCCACACCATTAATGACCCACTGCCAAACCAGTCATGCTGCAGGATGTTGCAGGCAGCAGAACGTTCTCCATGGTGTCTCCAGACTGTCACGTCTGTCACATGTCCTCAGTGTGAACCTGCTTTCACCTCTGAAGAGCACAGGGTGCCAGTGGCCAATTTGCCAATCTTGGTGTTCTCTGGCAAATGCCAAACGTCCTGTTGGGCTGTTAGCACAACCCCCACCTGTGGACGTCGGGCCCTCATACCACCCTCATGGAGTCTGTTTCTGACTGTTTGAGCAGACACATGCACATGTGTAGCCTACGGGAGCTTTTGCACGGCTCTGGCAGTGCTCCTCCTGTTCCTCCTTGCACAAAGAAGGAGATAGCTGTCCTGTTGCTCCACGTCTCCTGATGTACTGGCCTGTCTCCTGGTAGCACCTCCATGCTCTGGACACTACGCTGACAGACACAGCAAACCTTCTTGTCACAGCTCGCATTGATCTGCCATCCTGGATGAGCTGCACTACCTGAGCCACTTGTGTGGGTTGTAGACTCCGTCTCATGCTACCACTAGAGTGAAAGCACCGCCAGCATTCAAAAGTGACCAAAACATCAGCTAGAAAGCATCGAAACTGAGAAGTGGTCTGTGGTCTCCACCTGCAGAACCATTCCTTTATTGGGTGTGTCTTGCCAATTGCCTATAATTTCCATTTGTTGTATATTCCATTTGCACAAAAGCATGTGAAATTGTTTATCAGTCAGCGTTGCTTCCTCCTTGTCTTGGTCCGTTTCAAGTAAACCAAATACAGGGAGTGGAATACAAAGAAAAGTAACTTCCTGCATTTAGCAAAGTACTGCATTGTGGGTAAATACATAATGATCACATTAAGAGTCTTCTGCCTAATCTGTTGTTCATACTGCAGTCATCGTTGCAGTGTATTTCTGCAGCATACTTGCATAAGACAAAATAAAAAAACATCAGTGTGAACTAAGTCCGCAAGAATATACCTTCCTACAACTGAGCTGAGTCCCCAATCAGACCGAGTCCAGCGGACTATCCTGATGTGAATAGTCTAAGTGTATTTCTGTATGTCTAAGTGTATGTCTAATCCTAAGTGTACAAGCAACACTGCAACACACACCAATTTTAAAAATAAGTTACCAAATGTTTTATCATGTAGTCTTTTGATTTCCAGGGTCTAACAACCAATAAGTTAAGCTGGAAAAGACTGGAGCAGTTCTGGGTTTAATTAGATATAAATGCTATTCCATACTGTCTCTAGTATAGAAACAACTCCATGTGTTATTCAGGCATTCAGGATCCAACAGCAGAAAGAAATTAATCATGATCTGGGGTAGAAATTAATCAAATAAAAAAAAAACACCACATCTTAGCTACTTAAAATCAAACAAGCATTCAACACTCTTTGGACGGTGCATATCGTTTAACAGTTTAACATGTTGGATTATGCAACGTTTGCAAACTTTTGTTGCCTGCCAGTCCTATTAATACTCTGACAAAAGCATGCCAGGCACAGCCGATACAGCAGCAGCAGCAGCAGCAGAAGCCTCCATTTCTGTGCCTCACCCAGAAACCCTCTCAGGTCACCCCTCTCTGCAGGCCTCTAAACTTAGCTCAGCCCAGAAACATACAAGATCAGAGGATGTTTGCCTGCTGCTGGGGCATGTGGCAATCCCTCAAAGAGCTCAAAGATGTGACAACTGCTCACATTCTCAGGCAATATCGTGGACAGCATGGAACCACAATAAATCCACACAAGTATGAGTAGTGAAGAGCTCAAGATTGCAGGAAACAACAAAACAATGCACTGTCAGTGGCTTATAACCCGGTGCTTTAACTGTAACGCGGCTGCCAAGGCCCATAAATCTTAAGGACCTAAATTGAGATCAGCGAGGGAAGGTGAAACTCTTCATTTTTCACACATATCCAACTTGGTCAGGGTCAAACTGTCAAAAAGAAGCTGCAGAACCAAATTCCTTGTTCTAGTTTGACTTATTTTATTTTGCTTTAACGCGTTTCATGCATGTCACTCAGGTGTAAATATATTCACTATTTTATTTATTTGTGTTTAGTTTTGCACTCTAAATGTTGATGTATGAGGTAGCTTTTTACTCCATCTAATTATGAATGCACCATTATAATAGTTTTTCAGTTGCATCATGTATATTTCCCCCGTTTGTAAACCAGCTTCTCTCAGCTTTTTAGTTGGAATACATTCATCATGTCATGATGTGAATGCTTTCACATGAAATTAAATACTTGGTACTATTATACCAGTATTGTAAATATCACAGGTATACACTACTTAAAGAAAGCAATAGATATATAGCATATTATAACATGAATGTATGGCACTGAAGTAAATGTGATCAATGGCAGTTCCTCCATACATCCATCCATCAATCCATTCATCCATCCATCCATCCATCCATTTAATTTTTATTTTGCTTATTCCAGTGGTAATCCCTTAATCTCACACAATAAAAAAAACCACCAAACACCGCACACCACAGAACTCAATAACTGGTCATGTGTTGAGTGTAGTGTTAATGTCATGTGTCAACATGCAAGTAGTACGATGAAGAGGACTGTTTGATTCATTGCTCAAACAGTTTTTTTTTATTTTATTTATTTATTTATTCATTCATTCATTCATTCATTCATTTATTTATTTATTATGTGGTTATCAACCTTGAAAAAGTTTGATATGAAATTAGTACTTAAACACTGAACAATAGTAAATGTGCATTCAAAAGTTTAGAGAAAGTGAACTTGTAATAGTGCATTTAAGGTATATTCTAACATCATATAAAAAGCTCAAAAATACTGAGTTGCAGAATAACTATAAGCAAACTTTACATAGAAATGACCGAATTGTACATATTTGTTTTGTTTTGTTTTTTTTTATGTTATTTTATAAGTATACATGCCTAACCAAAAGAGAAGAAACTAAATCTTCCACATTATGGATGCTTTTGAAACCTTAGGCCTTAATCTCTGTCACAAGATATTAGTAACAACTTAGTGCCCACCTTTGTAAGTAATTAGATAGCGTGTAATAACTTGATCAAGATTGGATGACAAAGTTATATTAGTGTCTAAAAAGCCACCAGGACTAGTTTTCTGAGTTCAGCTTGGCTGTCCCACACGTAACCAGTAGATAAATGGGCGAGTGCACGCTCGTGGTCTGACGCCTGACATTGACCCAAACATTCCAATTAATAAACACTCACGCAGCCAGCTGCAGGGAATGTTATTGGTTGGAGTGTGATGAACAGAATTGATGGCTCTGTCACAGGGTGGACAGTTTTTTGGCACGAGATAGCAGATAGCATGCACTCTATAAACAATGTGCTAGATTGAACATCAACTGTGCTAATCCAATGTGCAGTTTCTGGTCGCCCCTGATACCATGATCAATTTGTGTGGAGCAACAAACAGAACTGCCTCAGGTCATTTTAGTAGTCTTTTAATTGCACTAATGCAGATGTAAAGACTAAAGCACGAGTCAATGCCTTTGCCTGACAATGCTTGCCATGAACCGATCAAAGTAAGGATTTGGAAAGGGAAACGCTCAGTAGCTGATTGTGCTGAAAGCACTGCTTCAGTTTAACAGCACACACATTAACACGCTGATCTTAAAGAAGGAAAATCAGTAAAGCAATAGTAAAAACAACCAGCATTGTCAGTACAATGAACACAGTTTATACATTCTAAGACAAACTGGCCTCCTCTGAGCTCAGGATGATTGCAGTCCCTATATAAAGTCTTTGTTTATCAGATGAATGTTGTATGATCTTGCCTGTGGCATCAACACTGCCTTGACAACCAGCAATGTTTACACCCTGGTCTGTGAACATCAAGGATCCCTAGATTATAACTTCAGACTGTGAACATGACTCAAGCAATCATTTATAGTGACTAAGAATGCAGAAATAAGACACACCTGAATCCTGGATTAAACCAAAACTGTAACAGATCAGTGCAGCTATGCAAACACTGAAAAGAGAAAAAAAAAACTTGCTGCTGATTCCCAGTTTTTAAGATGGATGTTCTTACTTTTTAGGCACTTGATACAAACTGGGTTGCAGATTGCACAACAAAAAGCGGAGCCAACACATACGTATACTATTTTGTTCACCATTTCATGTAGGATTGCCTCTGACAGTGAAAGCTGGAGTGTTTGACACACAAAAGTCGAGATAGTGTAGCTTTTCTAGTGCTGAAGGTTTTTTGCTCTAACAGATACACATACAGTATCATAACCAGCTACAGTATTTACAATCTTGTATTTACAAATAAGATTTTTTTTTTCTGCAGCTTTCAAGTCATCTGCTACTGTCAACACAACATACTTACAATGGGTTTCTCTCTGGTTTATTTAGCTCGGAGATCACCAATAAACTATCCAAACAAGAGCTGAAATGGATGTTTATTTTCATTCTCTGACAACCAACTCAATTCCCCAAAGTCTAAGGTGACGTCGTCAAGTGGCTTGTTTTCTCTGGCCAAAAGTCCAAATCCTAAACTCTCACTAATGCGAGTAGGAGGCATCGATTTGATAACATTTAGCTATCTTTCTGCTAGCTGACTATCTTCTGATTAGTAACCAGTTGCCTTAAGCTCTGATCAATTCCTTCTTCCTCAAAGCAACTACAGTAATGTCATTTCATGGAGGCCCTGTCAAGCCTGTGGGAAATGTTGGCTGCATGTATATAAAAATACAGCAGCGACATGCTAAACTAGAAATAGCGCCATGCTTTGGAGTATGAAAATGCCTCATCAGATTTATGTTACAGTATCTGACACGGGAATGAAGGAAGCCCTCAGCTGGTCTGCGCTCTGATCTAGCATGGTCACTCTAATTTCTGCCCATCTGTCACAGCAGGCCCTTGTGATTTTACCTCAGGTGTTTTCTAAAGATGTTCCATGTTGCTAGAAAAAATTTACTTTGACAACACAGGACTCAATCTGCACGATCAGATCATTGTCAAGGAGTCCCTTCAGTTATGATTTCAAAGGATTTGTTTTTATTTATAATCTTAGCACCACACACATACACTCAACCCTTATTTAAAGACAGCAAACTGTTAGTTGCTGGCAAATCTTTGATAAAACCACATCAATCACTACAGTGGTGGCCATGTTGTCATATGCACACTTTGCCTAACCATGCTGTACAACAAAGGCTATGCAGCCATCCAGCTGTAAGATCTGATATAGGGGTTAAAATAACGTTCTGGCATTAAAAGGAAACACTGAGACAGTCATGAAACAACTTGACTTTAATCTTGGACTCATCTTTTTCAGTCAAAAGACAAGAAACAGGTGTTTAAATATATTTTTTTTTCTCCTGTATCAGAGAGAGTTCAGAAGAACAACACTGATGATAATCAGTAACTAAGCCAAGTGCCAGGTTGTTCAAAGTATTCATGATATGGATGTGGAAATAAACATTTACATCACAGCACAGCTGCTAAATGCTAAATGCTAAAAACCTTAATAACAATAGAAAAAGTTCAAATGAATCCCTTGACAAAAACAGATTAGAATTTGAGCATGAGACGTTACATTACTTATCAATAAATTACATTTCTTTTGCATATGAATGTGAATTTATAAGACAGGTATCAAGACATTAAAATAGCAGTCCATCTGTCCATCCATCTTCTTTTCCCGCTTCATCCTGTTCAAGGTCAGGGAATTATTTTACACCAGATGACTTAGATCATGTTTGACAATAAGTAAAGCTATATATTCATTGGTCAAAATAAAATGACATAAACATCAACTTGGAAAATGCATTTTACTGCATCAAGTTTGCCTTAAAAATGTAAGTAGTCAGGCCACAATGTCCATACAGGACCGGAGGGAGAAGAGGGGACTTTTGCTGAGGATTTACACATGACAAAAACTGAAAGTGATATATTCCCACTAAGTAACAGAACACCTTATCAAAGCAGAGAATTAGGCCTGCAGCACAACATCACACATTGTGCACAGCCCTATTGACTACCAAAAGCCTGTAGGGGCCTTATGATGGAGTCTCTGTCAGAATCAGAGTACAAAGTATAACAAGTGCATCAGAAACTGAGAGATATTTGCCCTTGGTCTCTGGTTTAGAAGTTTGGATAGCTCATATCCACTTACAGCGCTGCATTCAGATCAAACAAATTTTTGCTCTTGACCAGACTTCAGACCTCTACAGACACAATAAACTGGCCAAGACGGGGGGTTGGAAATGTTACCTGATGTAGGTTAAAAGTTATATTTACTTAAGGTATACAACACAACTGTTTAAAACTTCTTTGTGAGTATGAGATAGTACTTGTAAAGAATGTGAAGGTTCATCATGGAGTTTGAACGTGTGAAAAGAAGCATCATGTTGTACACAATACTCTCCCATTACTACTGTTTCAGACCTCTTTTGTCTGATCAGATTTTGCTTTGCTTGGCTAAAAATTGTCTAATCTATTAAAGTTCGAAAGCAATTAAAAAAGAAATGAAAAAAGAAGACCTCACCAAAAGTTAGTGAATCACAGCATTAAATGCAATTAATAAGACGTTACTGTGCAGATATTTGATATTCTGCTAAATTTATTTCCATCCGACGTTGCATTTATTTTTCAACAGGATCTTGTAGTGATGATTGGAGAGTCTGACCAGTGTATAAAGCCTCCTCCAGTACATCATGAAGATTTTCAATGGGGTTCAGGTCGATACTCTATAGTGGCCAATGTATGTGTGAAAGTGATGTCATGTTCCCTAAATCACTCTTTCATCATTTTTGCCATACTGGTATTTTCATCTTGAAATATGCCAGTAGCATCTGGGAAGGGAAAAATCCACTAGTGGAATAACTTGTTCATTCAGTATCGTCAGGTATTTGGCTGACATCATCCTATGGGGTCGTAATGTTGTTGAACCGAGACCCGACCAACTGCAGCAGCCCCAGATTGCAGACATGACCCCGCAAGCTTGTACAGTGGGAACTTTGCATGATGGGTGCATCACTTCATACGCCTCTCTCTTCACACAGTGATGTGTCTATCTGCCTGGAACAGGATTAATCTGGACTTATCAGACCTTCTTTCATTGCTGCATAGTCCTGAAAGACAAGGACTATTTCTTAATCTTATTTTAGGGGTTTCTGGAAACTCCTTAGACAATTTCCCTGATTGCAGCATCCCAGTGAATTGACCCTTCTTAAACAGAATAACATCTTTTACACAACCACAAAATGTGTCTGTCAACACAGTTGTTTAGGAAATGAGAAGCTACTTATTGCATCAGCTGGCATTAAATAACTTATTGCCAGCTGAAAAATCCTTGTTTATGCAATCATTATCCAATATTTGGCTTGTACCCATGGCTCAGTTAAATCTAGGTGCTGACTTTTTTTTTTTTGGCCAGACAGTGTTTGAACTTCTCCTCAAGGAGCGAGCAAACTGCTGCCGCAAGTGAATTCAAATGGTGATAATGAAAAGCTCTTGGTTGTTTTTAAATAAGTGATGAATGAAAAACGCTCAGAGGCCCAGAGTGCAATGCGTGACCTGCATTTTGGTGTGTGGCTACTACACGCCAAAGGGCCACACAGTCCAGTGCTGTTGCTGATCCAATTCTTTTTCTTACTTGCAGGCAAAAAAACAAAAACAAAAAAAAAAAAAACTCATCTCACTTTGGGGGGAGTTTTTAAATAGTATAATTCACTGCAATTTGTGATTAAAATATATAAAATTAGGTTCCAGGGTACATATTCACTTGTTAAAAAACCAGGATATTATTATATCTACTATTCTTTTAATGTTTATGGTCTTAAAAAAATCCAACAAGCTAATTCTGAGCAGACCCAGTTGATCCAGTTTTTAATGATCCATAATACTAATCCATACTGTCTTAAACAAAATATTCCAAATCAAAAACTCTCGGCCACCCTCGTAGCACAGATTAGTGGGCCCATGCAAGTAATAGCATCTAATTTTGAATCAGAGTGTGAAGCGCACACACACACACATGCACACACATCCCTATATCAAAGAGCCCTTCTTGAGGCTTTGCATAGCAAACAGGTGCTAGATTAAATCAGGAGGGAAGAGACAAAAGCTCAGTGTCTTCTACTCTCCTTGTCACCACAAGAGTCAAGTTAAAGCCTGACAGGATAAATCTACTCTGATGTTTAAAACCAAGAGAAGTTAAAAGATAAATATTAGTGCCAAGTGTAGACAAATAAATCAAATTTACTGTCTGCACAAGAGCCAAGAACTGAAGGTGGTTTTTAATGCTTTAGGCTGAACAGAGAGGTTACAAATTAAATCTCTTACACAGTAACAAAAAAGAAAAAGAAAAAAAAAAAAGAGAAAAAAAGTGTAACATTTTTGCAGTATTTTTGAATAGAGATTAATATACAAATGGAGCTTTGGTTAGCACTGAAGTAAGAGAAAAGTGTACAGGGAAACCCTGGTGCAACGCAGTGTAAAAGGAACTTTGTGTGCAAGTGATTGAACATTAATGTTTTGTCTGTGTTATGAATCATAAGTCACACTAGTTTTTGGCTTCACAGACTATTCTTGCAGAGGGAACAATTTACTTTTGTTTGTTTTTTCTTATGGCAGCAAGAAAAATAAAGAACCTTGCCAGCGTCTTATTCTTCAAAGCCCTCAAGCTGTAGTTAACTATAAATCACATGCACACAGATCTTGCCAAAGTTACTCCAATCTGCTTATTACACCTGACAAGCAGTGCTTGTTGTTGAAAAAAGCTGTTTCTTTCAGCATCAAGTACATCCAGGGTCAAACCGAATAACAAACCTCACACTATCAATCAAATCGGACCTCAAAACATTTTGGAAAAATGTGTTAAAAGGGTAGATGGGTGCTGCTATTCCAGTACTTACAATCAACATTTGTTATTTTTTCATACATTTGTAAATTTTATTAAGTAACCACATGTTATTGTCTGTCAGAATAGTAGGCACAGACCCCTGATAACTACTTCAGCTCAGTCATTTACAGTATGAATGTGGACAAAGTTTAGCTTAAAAACTTCAATAGGTGGGTTCAGAAGCCCATTCTCGCCTCCATGAACATACTTGAAAGAAAGTTACTGACATTGTGAATATTGTGTGTCCTCAGAGAACAAAAAGAGTAAATCACTAACAAAGTTATGTGCAGGACAGGTTTGCACCTGTACAGCTGGCTGCTGCCGGCCGTGACATAACACACTGTAACACAATCCTCAGGCAGCGCTGTTAAGAGCAACACTGGCCTAAAGGGGCACTATTCAACCATAAATACAAAAGTGCCATTTCTTTTCCTTCAAACAAGAACAACTGAATGGCTTTCAGACTTGACATCTTTATAATGTATCAGCTGAAAATGATTTGTGTTTCCTCGTATCCAGCAGCTCTGTGTCAAGGTTATTGTCATACTTTCATGCAGAGCGACATCTTGACAAAAACCAGACTTAAGAATTTTCTACCTCTGTCCTGCCTCATCTGTACAGTGTCAGTTTCAGCAGTGTGTCACGTGGACCAAAGTCTCAATAAATACATCAGTCCTGAAAGCATGTAGTTGATCTGTGCCCCCCTGTGTTCGTAGAAACAGATGAGAATATCTGAATTTCCTTTATGGGGCGGTTAAAACGTTTCACTTTGTCAGAGTAAGATGTGCCAAATATGCAATATTGTTAGAAAAATAGCTTAAAACAACAACATATGGAAAATCTATAAAACTGTTTCCAATGCGGAACTGGAAAATTGATTTGTCTGCTGCAGTATACTGTGTATTTTATAATGTTATTATGTTGAAGCGCATTAGAGGATGGATTTTCTTCCCCCTGGTGGCTTCCTGAACACATCTCTCACAACATCTTGGGGTTTTTTTGTATGAAGTTGATCAAATCTTGCAGTACAGCTTCTAACGCTGTGGCATGTGAAGGCAAATGTTTCTTTGAAAAGTTTGTTGACATCTTGGTTTGACCAGAGGAACTTTATTAAGCTAATCTAGGAGGCAAGTGTTGCTATGTGATCATTGAATATAAAAGCTGTGGATCCCCGTCAGAGGAAAAAAGTTACAGGAAGGAAAACACAAGTCCAAACGACTCCTCCCAGCATTTAAAATGAAATCTAATACAATTATTTTACTGACAAAAGTGTTTGCTTTCTGGGTTCACTGAAATAATAGTTAAAAGGCAGCGTACTTTATTTGTAGTTTGGACATTTACATTTATTTTCACATCAGATTGAAGCCCAATCCAGCAAAACATTAATCATCCAGTAAATGCTGTTCACATGCCCAGTATTGACATGGAAACTAGAGGGTTTTTTTCTCTGAGTGTGAGCCTGCAAAGAGACTCGATTTATATAGCTTCCTATGTTATTTCTAATAATACACTGTGATCTTGGTGTGAAACTGGTTTTAGATGATAAATGCACTAAAATGATATATCAGCATTAACCTTGACAAGCACAGAAAATCATGCTTTCTTGTGACTTTAAAGTTTACAGTTTTGCTCATAAAAAAGTATCATTAAACGTTTTGTTGTATATATTTAGTTTAGTTGTTGTTTTTACTCCAACTTCAGGGCATCACAACATCAAAACTGATTTAGCTCAGTTCCAGGTGCCGACAGCTGGCTGGAATTGGGAAAAGGATATCTGTACATCAGATATATATACATATATATATATATATATATATATATATATATATATATATATATATATATATATATATATATATATATATATATATATATATATATATATATATATATATATATATAAAGCAGATTCTCTGACGTTTTATAAATTCTCGGCTACTGAGTAATGATAAAACCACTGTGAAGCTGTTAAAGTTAATTATGTACCGGATCTGACATGCTGTTAGTTTGCAGCAATAAGACTGGCTGAATGCACCACTTAGCATCATTAAATTAGATTGCTGAGATAAAGTGAGGAGGAGGGTCTGCAGCTGAACCCACCAACCCTCCCACACACCCAAACATATGGTCTGTGTGTTTGTGTAAAATAAGTGTGTGGAAGACTAGAAGCCTTAAACGTTGATTTCTTTCCAAAATAGTGTTTGATGGCTGATGAACAGTACAAACTAAACCAAATTAGACAATTAGCAGATGGATTTTTCAGCTATATGGCAGATTTACCTCTTAATTATTAGCCTTTTATGTAAGAGTATATTTCCCTCTTTAGATCATTTCTAAACCGAACAGCTTTATTTAAGTTAGCTGCCAGGTGTAATCTCCACCTAGGGAAGCTGGTGGAAGTCAGCTTCCTCGTTACAGCATTAGCGATCCCAGTGCCTACAAGTAATGTGTCGAATAAGGGAAAATATTTTACTCTTTGTATGTAAATGTCAGTTTTACGCCCCCTGCTGACCTTTGTACTGGTAGATATATTGAAGCATCTGGCATGTGTAAAGGACAGGGTATGAGGCAGGTGTTTGAGTGTGTGTGTGTTGACTGAAGCCAAACACAAGTTTTAGATGCATAGCTGTTTCATAGATTGCAAAAAAACTGAGGTGAATACACATACTCCAGTAAAAAAAAAAAAAAAAAGAAAAAAAAAATGTTAATAAACCAAAACAAATGAAGTGATAATAGTTGTATTGAAATTCTTAAATATTTTTTATAGTATTGTTATTTTTTTCCCATATGAGTGATTGTATCAGCCGCCATACTGTTGGCACTGGTCTGTCTTTGACCTTGTTGACATGCAATATATATATATATATATATATATATATATATATATAAATATATACATGTGCACAGTATTTGGAGAAACGTATAGTGTCAAAAACTTTGTGAAAGTTAATCATTGTTACTGTAACAACTTTTTAAGAAAATGTTACACTTTATTGATTTTTATGATTTAAAAAACTTGCATATGCAATAAATACAGTTCCAGCCAAACGTTTCGAACCAAAGGTTTCTTATTAAATCTAAAATGAAACTATGTGCAAACGTTTGAGTGTTTCTTTATATTAAAATTCTATTAATTGGTTTTGCCTAACCTCAAATAGCTTAAAAGGATCTAAAACACAATGCGTTTAATACATTTTAACATGAATTTCAAATGTGTTTTTTGATCAGATTTGATTCAGATACATAACTGTGTTGTTTTAAGTGATAACCTTTATTCTGTAATAAAGTATTTTCATTTTGGCTGCATGATTTATCTATAGACACATTGACCACATTCACTGAGCATGAGGGTCACTTATTTGATCTGTATCAATAAAGATGCAAATGATCCGTTACAAGCTTGACGGTCATCGCGTCTGCAGGTTTGTCTTAAACAGAACAGCAGTGCCATCTTCTGGAGCCCTTTTGAAATCACATTTTTCACACAGTTGTGCGCGGGAAACTGAGTTGAGTCATCCTGTCTGCTTCCTTCACTGGAATGAACAGCAATGTTTCTTTGTTCCACTATTTTTATTAATACTGCAACACTGCACTGTGACTACATTTACACCATAACCCTTATTTGACACCAGTTTTGCCTTAAGCATAACAAGGATTTTAGATCTTTTTTAATGACTGGATTTCTTTTCACTAATTTTTGATTAAATACCAAATACTGTCCTGTAGTATTGCAGTCAGACTAAAAATTCTAATCACAGCTTCAGTTCATGCTCAGTGTTAAAATATATAATGTATTTACACCAATAAGTTTATGCAGCTTTGTAAAGGTTATAGCAAAGTGTGGCTTGTGGTGTAAAATCCGTTAAAAAGCTTGATAAAATGGATATTTTCATTTTCATTTCACACTGTGCTGATGATTCCTTGAACACAAAATCAGGGAAGGTAGAATAACTAATTTTTAAAAAGCAGTATGAACAGGGAGAAGTGTTGAATTTTTAAAACACTGCTCTGAAAGAAAAACTGGCAACATGTGCAGGATTCAAGACCACCAGAATAAGCAATTTTACTCTCATAAAGTTAAACCATATAATGGCTCAGTAATATGTGTAGCTATTAAAACCGCAGTTCAACAGAGTCTACTACAGCAAATAATCATCTTGAGCCTGAGTGTTTTATCTTGTGGGGGAAGCATGGCTTTATTCCTGAAAGAACTAATCCACCACCTCTCTTCCTCATTATTTTACAGGGAATAACAACACCTACCAGGGAAATGGCTACAAACATACATCACCTCCTGTTTCCAGGAGTCTGTCATTTTGCACTATTTGCAGAATAATTGAACGTTTCTTTTTGTTTTATCACAAATTAGTTATAAGTAATTCAATTTTAGAGTAATGGATAAAAATATTCACTGGAAATTGTTATAATTTACAAGTTTTTTTCATGCACGATGCTATTATTTTACAGTGAACTATGGTTCTATATACAGGAAAATACATGCTTCAGCTCTGCTACTTAATCAAACAATGCAGTATATTTTCATTCACTGAGAACATGTTTATTTGCTCTTGTTGTTTTTTTGTTTTTTTTTTGTCCTTGTTTTGTTTCTAACATACTGCAGTCTTCCATATTTTGTGATTCTCTGCATGAACACGGGTAAAAGCACAAGAGTGGGAGATCTAAGCTACTTTGGTACAGCTCACACATAACAAGATAACAAGATTCAAATGACAATAAAAAAAAATATGAATCAAAATTGTGAAGACAATATTATCACATTTTGTATAAAAGCTGGCAAAATCAGGCTAATTTTATAAGTCACAGCTTGAGCTTTTCATATATTATATTGTTAAATGACACACATGTCTGGGGTTAAGATGCAAGGCAAGGTGTTTGTGGCTGAGAGCATCCATAAAAAGCAACAATACAATGTTTTGTACTGAAAAATACAAGCAGGGACTTTCACTGAAGGGTTTGAATTGTTAATAAGCTAAATTCCTTTGAATCCCTTTGGGACTGGGTTTAATCTAATGTGAGATGCTGTCTGTTAATGTAATCAAAATATGTTAAGAAGTGATTCTTTATTTTTAATTTAAAGTCTAAAACGAGGTTCTTTCTTCTTTTGTTCTCAATGAAAGAACACTGTTCAACTTAAAAAACAGTATCTAAGTCCAAGACGATCGGTTTCAATTTAGCTGACAATCATATCATTCGAGTTTTGATTAAGAGATCAGCCTTTTCTCATAAAATACTCCTTTCAATTCTCATGTTGCAGCACTGCCACATACCTTAAAAAAATTAGTTCATATTTACTGTAGTTAATACTTAAAGCATCCCACCACAAATGTCCTAAAGCCTTCCTATTTTAAATCACAGCTTTTCTCTCCTTCTCAATCAGTATTTGTCTTCACGTCCTTCTACAGCACAGTTCTGTTATTACCTGTCTTCGCTGCATGTGCTTCAGCATCACTGAAAACAGAGGCAATGGTCACAATGTGGATCAAAAAACCTTTTGCAGAGGCTGTTTAATAAAAAATATTTTAATAATACTCTAAAATTGATATGCCAGAGCCATTGTGGGATTGTAATGCAGTCTGCAAACCTGCACTGTAGCAGCAGTCAGTCATAAAGATTTGATTGACGTTATAATAATTTAATGAGGATGACACAATAATTTAGTGTAGAGTCAAAACGTAATTCTCAGAGAAATATGGAAAGATACTGAATTACTTAAAAGGGAAAGTGCAGTGGTTCATGTTCTGCATTGTGCGAGGGATTTTTGGACCCAAGATGAAGAAACTCTATTTCAAACATTTGAATTACATCCTGATTACTTCAGAGGTGATTAAGAACTGAAGTGTTTTTGTTTTCGTAATTCTTTTTAGACAACAGAATATGAGCTCCATTTATTTTCAAGATGTTGGGCATTTATATATTTTAATTTATTCAGATATTTCAGAGAGATGCACATAAGGAGACTGAGTGGGACACACTGCAGAAGACACTAGTGATAGGATTCTGTCCTCTGCCAGTGAGGAGCTGTCACACAAAAAGCTGCAGGATCTTCATCTTTTTCCTCTTCTGCTTGCATCTCATCAAAAAGATTTCAGCTACAGTATGCTAAAGTTTCACATGTTGCCAGAGTGTCAGTGAATGTGTTTGTAAGTCCGTGGAAGTCAGAATTACACAGCATCCCTTTCTGTCTCCTCTCTGTAAACATTATTAACCCCTGCTATAGGTATATGCTAATAATTTATGAGTGGTGTTCTGGTGGTCCAAGTAGAGAGCCTACAGTCTGTTGCTTCTCATTTAATACTTTAACATGACAGAAAACAAAAAAAAAAGCATGAAGAACGACATGACATGAAGACATGAGGAAAAAACATGATTCGGAATGACAGAGATATACCACCAGGCATAAACTAGAAGATGTATCTGTGCACAATTCATGGTTTTACCTCTTATATGTCTCATAGAAAATGTATTAATGGAAGTTAAATGATAGATAATATTAAAACTTGTGTGATCCTGGCAGCTGTATAACATTAGTTAAGGTTTCTATCAGGTAGGTCTGTTTGCATATACATACATATATATATATATATATATATATATATATATATATATATATATATATATATATATATATATATATATATATATATATATATATATATATATATATATATATATATATATATATATATATATATATATATGAAAGCAGGAGTTTTGTGTTTTGTGGTGAAAGAAGTGAGCACTCTTTGGACACATCTGTTCCTCAGGAACCCACATTATGCACCTGCTGCCTTCAGGTCTTTGTGGTCTCAAATCTGTGCTCCACCATGCCTTTCACAGTCTGCAGATGGACACAGGGAAAGCTAAATCTTTTTCCAAATTCTCATTCTTCATGCAGGAAGATTCAGAGGTTTCTGGATTTGAAAGGGATGCAGGACCATCACTGATCCCCTCGGTTTCTCCTTATAAGCAGTTGCCATCCAACCAAAGACTTACGGAAATGTTTAATCTTCTTGTGCTAATTCACTTCAATATTGCAAGTCAATCTGTGGTCAAATAAAGCTGATGCTCTAAGTTCCCATCCACCAAGCCAGTGTGAAAACATTAACCTCTGTGTTATCCAGGAGTGTGAACACCATTTCAGATTAAATAAGTGCAGAGTAGCCAAATCAACCGGAAAGTAATAAGTCCTAGGAATGTGTCTTTGTCGAGAGCCGCCACTTGGCAAGTTTTAGACGTTTCCCAATTTCAACACATCTGATTCCAACAAATGAGTCACCGAGCAGAATTTATTGAGATGTTGAATTCTTTTTAATACATAAGACGTGTTAGAGCAGGAAAGCACCTAAAATCCACAGGACCAAACCTGCCTACCCTTGGGTCAGTTGGGCAGCCCAGGCACAACAGCTGGTTTACAGGACAGTAATCTCAGTTCACTTGTGGTAAGTCAAGTCTAATCCACTAACAGAGGACAGGTTTAGACCAGTTCTATGCATGTGGTATGGGACTAATTTAGGTTAAGAACTGGTTCACATGAACTTGTTTTGACTAACATTTGACCAAGTGTGAGACCCTAAATTTGAAAGGTTACAAATTTGGTTTTGGCTTAGCATCTCGACTGGAGGCTCAGGATTTTTTTTTGTGTGTGTTGTTTTATTTTGATGAACTTGGGTTCAAAATGTAATTTACAATAAAAGACAGTTATTTGATGGCATTTTTTTAAAATTTCATGTTGAAATATTTAGAAAACTTAGAGATTTTTTTCCACAAAGTTTTATAAAAAAAGTGCCTCGGGTCTTACTGGTTTAAGGACTTGATCTAGCTAAGCATTTACATATTTGACCCTCCCAGTCAAGAAAAAAGGTTCACTATTCTTTGAAATGTATGCATCTAACCAGCAAGATTTTCAACCTGTATTTAAGCTCACAAACACAGGTCTCACATCCAGCAAGAAAACCCACAAAACCACAAACAATGTAATGAAACAGCTTTCCAAAAACAACTGTTCCCAGGTTGCCAAAATGAGCCAGGCCAAGCCCCGTTTCCAGGTCTGTTTCTTTAAAACACAATAGACTCTCAAAACACATTTTAGCGTTAAATGGAGCCATTCAAACGTCTTTTGGTATGAAAGTTTGGATCCACCAAAATAGGGCCTAAATCCTTGAACTTGCAACCAAGATGACCAAGTTGTGCAGATGTGAAGTTTTAAATAAATGCTGAAAAAACAGCAGGTTACTCAGCAGATTACTGTAGGAGGCAATTCACCTTAAAGAATAATCCAGTCTACAATATCAGCCAGATGCTGTGGAGGCCTGCCAGTGGCTGGGATATGATGAAGAGAAGCTGCCTAAAGCTTTCTGTTTCATTTGCCTGGCATTTGAAAAGTGGGACACAATTTGATAAAGGAGTCTCCATTCTTTGAAAACCTTGTCAAAGTGTTTGATCCCTTATAATACATCACAGATCAGGTTTCTCATCTACAAGTAAGCCATCATGGATATAGAGTGGGATCTAAAAGTCAAGGATCAAGCTGAAAACCTGCCTTTTTTTTTTTTTTTACATGGACCTGGAAAAATATGCCAAACAAAACTTAAAATGATGAAGAAATATTACAGATTTGTTGCTATTTTTAGGTCAGCAATCAGACTGAAGCAGATTAGTGGCATTGACCACGATTATTATTTTGTACCAAAGATTAGATGTCCTTAAGATGAATCCCTCTGGATGTCACTCACATGGATTAAATCAACAGAGGCTTGCTCGAGTACACAACTTGCTAACATTGTTTATTTTTTTAGAAATATTGTTTTCAACCCAGTCTCGGACAAATAATTGCTCATTTTGTAGGGAAACATGACATCACTAATGTCAGGGGAAACATCAGGGCATAGCACACTAAAACCAGTCATGTGGGACATAAACGCTCTAGTAGACTAAATCACCCAATTATAACTTGAAGCTTTATTAATTTAGAGACAGATAAGTACCTGTATCACAAATACAGAAATTGTTCATCAAAGAAAGTATTATTCCAAGCTGCAAAAGTCCTGCCAAACAAATGTCTTTTTGTATTGTTTGCTAAAAAAGATGAGTGGGATCCCAGGAGCGGTAACAATGCCAAGCAAACAGGGTAAGCAAAGACATATTTGCATTTCTCAGTGGATGAATGGAGAAACTCCTATTTTCTGATGAAGCCATGTTAGAGATTAGTGATAACAGAGCCAAACATGAACGAGATACTGCATCAAATCCACAGTGAAGCATGGAGGTGGGAATACTCAAGTCTGTAAATGCTTTCCTGCCCTGCATTTTGGCCCCTTGCTTATAGACTCTCTCTTGACCAATAAGAAGAATCCTGCCACTGTGCATAGAAGTTCCACACCCTCTAGTTTGTATTTTCCTAAATACTGACACCAAACACACCTCAAAGCTTTAAACAGCTGTATGGAGATCACAAATGGACTTTGTCACACCACCCATAACACTGAACATTCTGGAGCGAACTGGAAAACTAAGAGGCAAAAATCCTTTGACATTACAAAAGGAAGAAAAACTAAATACTGATGATATATAATCTGAAACCTTTTTGCCCACTATTAGAACCCGTGATAACGGGACGTTTGTGCAAACTCAAAGAGCTGCTGGAAGTGAATAACAAACACTTGGATGTTTGAAGGTGACTGTTGATTTGTTCGTAGGTGCAGGGAAATGTTCATCGATCTGTCACTTATGACGTTCCAATGATTGTGTGGTGAATGTGTAAATAAACATGACGTGTATGTAAAAAAAATAAATAAATAAATAAAAAAGAACCCGAGATAACTTCATGAGTGGTGTCTAACTTCTGAACTCCACTTTCTTTTTGTTAACAGCCGCTAAATGATGAAGACCTCAGCAGAAAACATAATTTTATTGAGAAAGTTGTGCTTCTAACAGCAAGGATGTGAAGTGCACATCTCTGCCAGTTTCTATGTCCATTCCCATACATGACTCAGATGCACATGTAAAAGCGCAAGCAAACAGGTACCTACCAGCAGCAAACACACCACTAACTGGTAAAGAGAGTGGACCAGAATGTCAGATGGGATGACTAAGTGGCTAATTGTGTGATTTATTAAATGGGTCATACTGCAGCCTCCTCTAAATGTAAAGTTTGGAACTTAATGCATAAGGAGGGTAAAGTGACTTTTAATGGATTTAGTTCACCATTGTGACATATATCCTACACGCTCAAACTCCATTGGTATCCCTGAGATAGTACCCAAATGGGATTTCAGTCTGGTATGAGTAAGAATGTTGATGTTTATATGTTGATGTAAAAGAGTAAAAACCAAAATAAAAATAAGTTAATGTCAAAGATTATTTTCTTTGCATTAACGAGTTCAATTGACAAGCCTTTTAAAAGGTATCTGCGTTGGTATCATTAACACTTGTTTTTTTGGGGGGGGTTTTTTTGTTTTTTTTTTATTTACGTGGAATCTGATCGAAAGCAAATCTTGCAATATCGCACACAACTAGCGGAGGATGATATGTCTTCAATGTGACTTTGCTTTGCACAAAATAACTGTTCCTTCAGCCAGAACAATTCAGGTCTTCTATGCAAACAAGAACTGGAAATGGCCTCCATAAAGACGTCCTGTGCAATGGGAACTGTTGCAAATACAGTGTTACGTTTATAATTTTCAACAAATTGATCTTTCCCCTTTTACATCCGGTCCATCACTGGTAACATAAAATACCCCTTGTCATTCCATCCTGGTCTTTAGAGGAATCAAGTGTCTGTGATCTCCTTCGGTTAAAATATTAAAGAAATATAGTAAAAAAACCTTCCATTTAAAACAACAAATTTACTGCTCTTTCTATTTCAGCTCACTTCGACGTGTGGCAAGAGCAACTTAACTTCACTCCACCATTTTGTGTTGTGCCCTTACAGAGATCTGTTCTAAATTTTAAAACTATCATGCAAACACAACTTTAAACACAAATTGTACTTAATGACCCTTGAAACACATTATCATGTAAGAGAAAAACAGTAAACACCTTAGAGTTCACACTCACACAGAGTAAAGCAAATCCAGACTATAACACATCGTTTTCTTTGTCTACTGGCCGGTATGGATTTGTCTTTAAGGGGCAATCTTGTGACATGTGATGCAGCCCAGGTTGGTGAGACATGGCACCATAAATAGAAAAGCTACAATAAAGTAATTCAGTTTTTAGCGGCCAGTTTGAGGAACATTCAACATCCCAAGAGGTAGGCCTCTGCCATTGCCTGCTACCCAGCTCATGCCTGAATTTTCCTCTAAAGGTACTGAAGGTACCACCTTTAGGAACCAAATGTGTAATCTTGTGGCTTGTTGGAGCTCAGTTTTGGTGAGACCCAGAATCCGAGGGTACGCTCTCTCTCTCTCTCGCTCTCTCTCTCTCTCTCTCTCTCTCTCTCTCTCTCTCTCTCTACTCTATTATGATTCTGTGATGATTCTGTAGGGCAATTATAGACACTGATTCCATCTGGATGGATCGGGGTGAATCTTTGTCTCAGACAGAGGTGTTATCACCAGACCTTGTTCACAAGTGATGGTAGAATGTTACGAGAGATTGACAGACAGAGTGTGGCTTCTTTCACAGTTATAAAGGTACCACAGTGGTCTGCTGTTGTGAATAAGAAGCTGTGCCAAAAGGTTACGCTTCAGATTTACTGTCCCATCTTTGCTCCAACCCAAACTTACGGTCTGAGATTTGAGCTTTGACTGAAAGCATGAGACTGAAAATACAATTGGAACAATACAATCGGAAATGAGCTTTGTTCTTAAGGTGTCTGTGCTTAATAAGATTAGTTAAGGAGCTGGTACTGTATATAGGAATGAGCTTAGAGTTCCTCTACATCCAGGGAACTCAACAGAGGTGAGATCTGTTTAGGTTGCATCCCAGTTGCCACTCTTTAGAAGTTGTCATGGCATGGTCAATTAGGATGATATCCAGAACCCCATGGAGGGAATATATCCCTCTGGTCAGCCCCCCTAGGATCATCCAGTAGCTGGACAGTGTCAGTGTTTAGATAGATCTGTGCATTTACTCTCCAGAACCTGTTGCCTCTGCATCTAGACCTTGCATGGATGGATGGATGGATGGATGGAAGAATTAGCATTTGCTTTTGTAATGGTGAAGGGTGATGCACTGAATGGAAATGACAAATTGGAAATGACAATTTATTAGATCTTACTTAAAAAAAAAAACTATTTTAAATTGTATTTTCTATTCTGGATATAAAACATTAAACAAAGAACTATTTTCAGTAAATTCCTTTCTCGAGTGTAATGAGGCATACAGATTAATTGCAGTCTAGTGCATCCTACCTTTTTGCAATGAATGCTGTATGACTTGAAGATAAAGATGTGGAAGCTGGATGCTATGATACAGGAGTAAGATGGACAAATCCTATGCTAATATGAATCTCTCATGTAATTTAATATTTTCAAACCTAGATGTCCCTAAAGAAAGTCTGATGAAGCTCAAGAATTTACATGAAACTTAACTAAACAAAAAATGCAGGTATTTGCGGCATGACATCAATTTAATAATGGAGTTTTACTTCAAATGACCACAACCTCAATTAGAGGGATTTTATATTGCTTATTATTATTGCTTATTATTTTTAGTGCTTTTGGCGCCTAGTGGCCAGTATTGGTATTGCATTTTAAGGGATTTGTTCCAGGTTACTTTGTTCCAGTGGTTACATTTATCAAAAATAAAAATGTAAGTATAAAAATTTTTAAAAAGTTAGTCTCTTGCAAGTTTCCTTCCCTTATTGTTAAATGCACCCACTATACTTACCACAGACACAGACACAGACTTTTCTCATTAACTATGGCAAGTAAGACCCAGCAAGGTATAAATAAAAAGTTGGCGCATCCATATGATGGGTTAATAAAACATGGGACTGAATAACCAGTGATTATAAAATCAACAGGAGGATGAGGATCTATGGAAGAAGTGGGAATGAGAATTGCATCACACCAGAGCTGGGGAGCTGATGATGATGTTTTTGACTGCGTGGGTGAACGGGAGACCCAGAATACCACTTAACCATGACTGCACAAGAGGTTGGTAGTGCTACCTCTGAAAAAAAAAAAAAAAAGAATGACAATGGACAAATATTTAATGCATATTGACTTATGTCGATAAAAAGAAAAAAGTTGCATGACATCTCCATCAATGCACAACTTTAGCTATGTAATTTTTTTTAGGGAGGATACTTATCAACATACCTGTCAAGCTTTTTATGAAGCTCTTTTAAGGCAATGTAAGTTTATTTGTACAGTACAATTTAACAATATGTTGATTCAAAGTGCTTTTAACAGTTCTATTTTATTTTACTCTCTTTTTTCCAACCATTTATTTCTGTTCTGACTAACATTTTTCTCTCAGGTTAAGTAAGTTAATGTTTTTTTTTTTATTTCTTTTTACAGCTTCTATTACAATTCATTTCCTTATCACAAAGTTAGGTAGAATATTCAACAAGTACCAGTTTAATCAAGTTCTGTTTTTAAGTGCTGTCTCACCATCTGAAAGATAATCTCCTCCAACAACACACCACATATGAAAGCGTGTTTGTTTCAGTGGGCAGATTGGTTCTGCCCAGTCCATATTTAACTAATATCTTCTGTTTGTCTGTTCAAAAGACAAAGAATAAAGCTGCGTAATTAAATTTGGTGGGATCTTTGGAAATCTAATGTCACAGATTCATTCAGCTGTTGCAGTCAAGATCAAACTGAACATTGACCTTTGATTTGAGTTGCAAAAATCTGTTTTTGGTCCTAAAGATTGGTGAAGCATGTTCCACAGAATACCGGTCAAGAGCAGTGACTGAATATCTTTTGTACAACAAATTTAATTGAGGCATGTTTTATGCTGTTATTATTTTAACCTGCAGCTTCCTACAATGGGCAGCTATGCATCTTGATAGTTATTTGAGCATGCAGGGTTATTTGAGCATGCGGGGGACTTGCCCCTGGTGTGGATGAATCCCTAGGTATTGTTTCCTCACATCAGCACCAAGTCAGAATTTTTATCACATAATTAATGTTTTTAATTGTTTTATTAACCAGCATTCAGTTAAAGAAACAGTATTCAGGGAATGATGTTTTTCGGGGAATGTGGGTTGGTGTGAGGGGGTTCTTTGCTCTATGTTCTCGTGTGTGTGTGTGTGTGAGTGTGTGGAAAGAGCTTGTGTCAAAATTGCAAAAAATATTTGTAAATTTGTCCTGTCATTGTTAGTTTAGGTCATTAATTTATCTGCTGGTGTTGTTAATTCATAGCAAAATAAGCACATAACAACCAAATTTGTTTATTTACTCTACACAAATTTAATGCGACAAGTTAAAAATATGGACAAATATGTTATACGTAGAGTGACAAAATAAACATTTTAACATTTACCACTTGTAAAATAGTCAGTGGATTATTCCAAGTGACAGCTGCCAGTCTTTGTTCAGCAGTGTCTGCTTATTTCAGATGTCTTAGTCGACATTTTAAACATGGCATGATGACACAAAGCATCATAATCAAGTCCGTACTTTTAATTTTGTTCAATTTGCCAGAACTTCAATGTTGTTACTAAATTAGCGAACAACATGGATCCTATTTAAAATGGTAAAACAGTCATTATCGCAATTCTGTCATCAACAGTTTGTGCATTTGAAACTGCATTTGTTGATGTTTGTAGTTTTATTTTACAAAGCCAAGTTAACAGTTTGGATGAGTGGTCTGATGTATTAATGCAACGCAGCCAACATTCTCTGTTTTGACAAAACATTTTTAAAAATAACTTTTAATTTTGTACCAACAGAACAGTATTTATGCTGTTATCATTTTAAGCATAAATAACTAGTATGTACATGTAATAAGTCTATTTTTCAATGGTTATTAGCATTACAAAATATAGTAGTAGAAAGTATAGTTGAAATATAGTAGATTTAAAGACATTTTTGACAATGGTCTGGACTCTTGATAGTCTGATGTTGCAGCTATCAATGTAAGTTATTCAGTTACAAAAGACCCAACTTCATTCAGTTTTGTGATTAAATTCAGTGATCTGTTTACAGGCATCCTAAAAAAAAAAAAAAAAAGCTGAAAGCAATGCCATACATTTTTTTTTATAAATCCGGATAAAATTATCAAACATTTAAAGGGGTCCTATTATGGTATTTCAAGTTTTCTGAGCTTTCTACAGTGTTACAGTGTTGAATCCTCATCAGACATGTGAATGGCACTGTTTTTATCACCCAAACGCATGTTTGAGTTTGAGTTCCAGCACGCTCTCCGTTCGGTTTCCATGGCGACGAAAAACGCGTCGTTTTAGAGAGTTTTTTCTACTTGGAAATCCTTGTGACGTCCCGGGGGATAAGGGTCGGTGATTGGTTACATTCTACTGGTTAACAAGGGCATGTACAAATACATCAGGTGGGTGGAAAACGTGGGATAAAGTTATTTCCAACGATGGCTGGTGAGTTTACCAAAGAGAGACATCCTGCTGCATTCGTTGCTGTGGGTTGCTGTTTTCCACTTCGTTTTCAGGGTCTGATTCAGGTTCCAACATGTAGGGCTGTATGCTATGTGTTGACATTGTATTTTGTTTTTTTTATTGAGTTCATATAAGCCTAATCCTTCTGTTTATGAGATGTTACAATGACGACGAAAGCAGTTGCGGTGCGCGTTCCCGATGTAATGCAGTGGCGGGAGGCGGGGCTTAATGCGGAAGAGTCTCAATCCACTCGTTTTGCCCACAGGATGATCTGACAGCCTACGGAGAGGGTCGGTCTGAAGTAAATAAAGCGATGTGTGACAATAACTCGATCAATCCCAGCCCTTCTGGTCTCAGAAATAAAAATAAATTAGCCTGAAATGCACATAATAGTTCCACTTTAAATATCTCTCTTCTGGGAGTTTTCTTTGTATGTTTCTCATTTATATTTAACTTGTTAGGTTTTGGTTCTCCTGACAGTTGATAGCTTAGTCTTCCGCGGGGGGGAATATGAATGTAATGTTGGCTTGTTTGTGTATGTGTGTGTGCATGTGATTATATAGGCAAATGTGTATGTGTGTATTTGCGTATGTTTGTTTTTCTTTCACTTTCTCTTATCTCTCTCTCTCTTTCTCTATGAGGTGTTTTCTCTTCTTTCTCTTTTCCTTTCTCTTTCTGTCTCTCATCTATCCTGTCCAATCCGGTCCAGCAGTACAAACTCTGTATTACAAAAATTATGCAAAATAAATAGAGAAATAAAATAAGAATTCAGAAAATCAAGGAGATTATTATACCAATAAAGCTCCCCTTGGCAAAGTAAATTTGCTCAGCAGAACACAGCATTCAGACTATCATTCTGCTTGTTCAAATGCTGGACAAGACACAAACAAAATATATATATATATATATATATATATATATATATATATATATATATATATATATATATATATATATATATATATATATATATATATATCTCAAATATATCTCTTCTGTTTGAAGGTATAGGCAATATAATGTGTCGGGCAATGGTAGTAGGCTTGCAACTAGCTCAGGTGATGCCTCAGACACAGAAGAGATTTTCCGCATTTGCTGATATATAGATTGGCAATGGTAAAATTAATATTGAAATGTGTGGATTCTATTGTAGCTTAGTCTGTACCTGCAGTTATCATGATTTCATAATCAACACTTAGATAATGCAAAAATAAACTTTTGGGCATTATTCTTCCCATCACTAATTCTGTGTTAGGAGAGCAAACCTTAATGTAAATCATGCCTCAAAGATGGTGAAGCTGTAACTACTCATTAGGTAATCTTCCATATTGGCCAACACCATTTTTATTGTTTGTCACATGGATCTTAGCTGGAGAAGAGCTGGAAGGTCAGTGTTTTCAATTACAGATTGCATTACTGATAACCACTATCAGATTGTTGACCATGACATCACTGACAGTGAACAGAGCTAAGTTCCTCAAGGCTACACAAACTAAGAACCAAGCCTGCTTCAAGCATACTGTCATAAATAAACATAGTGAAAGCATGAGTAAAATTTATGACAATTTGTCTGAAGCACATCATAATTTAGATTCCTTAGTTTATATTTTCATTTACTGGTTTCAGGGTAAAGGAAAACCACATTCTATTGCTATATAGTTCAGGGTTAATTTTTTTTATTTAGTTTTTTTATTTACTTATGATGATGATGATGATTATTGTTGTTACTGTTGTTGTTGTTGTTGTTGTTAGGGTTAGGGTTAAAAACCATTTATATTCTGATAAGATTAAATTAGTTTATAATAAGATTGTTTTAAAATTTAAATTAAATTTAATATTTATCCAATTAAAAATTGTATCAATATTGGGGATCTGGAAAATTCTAGTTTTTTCAGTAGAACAAATAACTGTGGTGTTGGTTTGGTTTAGTATGTTTATTTGAACACAACAACAAATCTAAAAAAAACAACAAAAAAACAAACAGAAATCAAACATGATAAAATGTTCAGAAGGACTGGGCAGAAACACAAGCTTATGTTTAAACCCACCCCAGTGATGAAGCAACTTAACATCAACAACAACAATAGCAACCTATTTGCAACACAACAGCAACAGTAACCAAGCATATCAGCAATACAACAATAATAACATCCTCAAAATATCATAATCTACAAAACACAATAATCAGTCACAGCAATGGAGCAGTGCAGTAACAACACCAATAACAATATTAACAGCAACAATCATATCAACAATAACAACAGAACCACTCAGTCCTCGCAACACGTCTTCATTCTACACCATTCCCATCCCGCTCAATTATCATGTGTCTATGTATTGATTTACATTTTTGGATATTTGCACATTGTTTGTGATTTTCTCCCAACTTGTTCCACAGTTTAACCCCACACAAAAACAGACACATAAAAACTTTTCCTGGTGTTTCTCACCATGTGCATTTTTAGTATCATGTTCCCTCTCAGTCTACACCCCCCCCATCTATCTGACTGAAAAGCTTTTGTACATGGTATAGTAATAGGTTGCTGCTAGCCTTAAACATAAGTTGTGCTGTGTGATAATTAACCAGGTCCTGGGGTTTTAGTATCTTGGACTGTAAAAACAGAGTTTTATGATCCAGATGGCCAATCTATATATTAGCTTTATGTATAACACACTGCCCTTTTGTGTAGTATTAATAGTGTTGCTCCAAACCTCTACACAGTACTGTAGGTAAGGTATTATTGGTGAACAATAAAGAATGTAAAGTGACTGATAATCCAGAATCATCTTAATTTTATTTATGATTGAGATATTCTTAGCAACAATGTTATGTCTGATGTGGGGTTTCCAACTAATTTTATCTAATGTCACCCGCAGGAATTTCATTCCTTTTACCTATCCAATCATTTCATTATCTATATGTGTGCGTATATCTTCTATGTTTTTATTATTGCCAAAAACCATTACATTTGTCATTTTCCTATATTCAATGACAATTTATTATCGTCCATCCATTTTTTAAAATTTTTCTAAATCATTTTTCATTGTAATAACTAGCTCCTTACAGTCGTTTCCAGAATAGAAAATATTTGCATCATCAACATACAGTATAATATTAATTTTACCTGTTTAGAGACTTGAAATGTATACATATATATATATATATATATATATATATATATATATATATATATATATATATATATATATATATATACATATTAAACAATTTGGGGCCCAATACCAACCCCGAGGGGAAATATCACAGCTGGGATTGGCTCTGGTGATTGTAAAGACAAACTAACTACAAAATTCCACTATTTTTATGCTCATCAATCCATTTGATGAGACTTCTTGCAAAGTTGCTAAGGTCATTGTCATCCTGTAAAAGACCAATCTTAAAAGAAATGTTTTTCTCAGTTTGTAAAAGATGATCACAACGAACAACTTTTATTTATTTATTTATTTATGACCATGAAGAGCAGCCTTTTTAGGGAACAGCTGGTTAGTTATCAGGGAAACCAAAGATGAACGAACCAGGAAACTAATAGATTGTTAATCAGCTGACCACAAAGACCAGCCTTATTGGGGACCAACCGGTTTTTGTGGTCATTTCAGTATTTGTTAGTCCATTATTTGTTCCCCTTTGGACTCCCTGATAACTAACCAGTCCCATATAAGCCCAGTCATTGTGGTCACCAGTAAGTACTGGTTGATTACCCACTACTTTTTGATTCACCCCTAAGGCTTTTTCTAGTTACAAGGTCAATTTTGTGTCCAGTATTGTAAAGTGTTGCCTTAATTTTTTGTTTTAAGTCCCTGCTTCAGCTTTCACAGATATCTGTCTCATTCACTCCCTGCACACATAAAGTGAAGGTGAAGGATTTGAAGTATTTTATCAGTGCAGATTTATTTGCAAACAGTCCTTCAAAAACCTTACAATGTGAAGCCTGAGGAGACGATACTATGTGTAGGTCGAATGCTGATTGGTTAAAAGTTAGCTCAAGCCAGATGGAGTAGACAACACTGGATATAAATATTACAAAAACACACCACAAAGACTACATCCGACTGCCAGCTACGTATCATGCACAGCTGTGACAGTGTTAAGATATGTCCAAGGCACCAAAAAAAAGGAAACATTTATTCCTTTAAGACATATGAGAACATCATGAAAGAAATGGTGTTACTGGGTTTCTTTAAAAGAAGAAAAACACAACAAAGAAAGCAAGTTTTTTTTTCCTGTAATGTTTAGGTGTTTTGGGAAAAGTGACATTTTCTTTTACTGTCACAGTTCACTCTATAGAACAAGCAGACGGTCTAGTAGATGTTAGTACACACAGAAACTTCAAGACAAAGCCGTTCACTGTCACTCCAGGTGGTCCATTGTTGGCTTAGAGCATAAGGACCTTAAAGAATAACAGCATCCTGACCACACATCCTGTGGGACAAGCGATCAGGTTTTGTCTTCACAACAAACCTCTGATAATCACAACTTAGTCAAATTTTCAAATAGCCCAAAGCTCACCAGTTGTCTGCTGGTTTCTTTTGCATGTCCTAAAGATATTAATGTTTCCTGCATGTCCTGCAAGCTGCACCATATAAGATACAGTAACAAGTAAACAACACAGCGGATTGAGTATCATTTAAATGATATGTTTAATTCTTATAGAAAGCAGGATAAGTACTTTAACCCTGAAAACATAGCTAAAATCCAAAGATTAACTGTTTTTGTTGTATCATGACACATTAACAGAATGAAATGTCATGTGTACTTGTAAAACAGAAGAAGGTCACATTAAGAATTCAATTGAAAAGGTCAGATCTGTTTCTCTACATACTGTAATATAACCATTTTACAATAGTCCAGACATTTGTCTCTGCATTTATCAGCTCTTTTTGCTTTTCCTGGCATGACTGAAAACATGGGACTGTTTAATGTGAATGTTCATTTGCACAAGCGGACTGAGCTTTGTCTCGAATGTTTAAAGTATTTATCATATTTTCAATCCTATTTCGATCAGCTCTGAATAAATCTTTTCTCATCCAGTATGTTACTCGCTTCATTTTTTCCTCTCTGAATTTATTTCCACTGAAGTGGTCCTGTCTTTCAGTGCTCTCAGTGTTGTTTCTTTTCCTTCTTTTTTCTGTGCTCCTCTCTCTCTCACTCGCTCTCTGCTTTATGCTCCTTTTGCTCAGTATCTTTTTCTGTCTCCCCTCCCTCTCTCTGTCCTTCTCCTTCTTTCTCTCCTTTCCTTTCTTTTTTCCTTTGGCTGCTTTTCATTCTGTTTTCTTTCATTGTTTTTCTTTTCTTTCTCGCCCAGGGACCCCATTTTTTTTTCACTCCCTCTATTCAGGTTTTCTTTATTCTCTTTTCTGAATAGTTGTGGTACTTTAAGGGGAAGGGGGAGGCGAGAGAGAGGGGCGGGAGGTTAGTTTCAGTCAAAGCTGCAGAACAAAACTTCCTCCCACACCACATGCAGTGTCTCTTGGAATGAGTTTGTCACCGACTTGAAGACGCACTCCCCCTTCTATGTATACCACCATAGATGACAGCCTTGCAGTGACTTGGTATTAGGCCAGCAGACATACACATGCTCCAAACAGTCTATTGTCCTCTTAAATATCAGTTGGGCATGTTGTCCCAGTCTCTGTTTGCGGTTAGGCGTGTGTGTGCAGTATCACATGGAGACACATGATGTGGTGGTGTGCTTAAACCAGCCATAGCTGTGTGTGAATACGATTATCTCCCAAGTGGGGTGCGTAGAAGGAGGCATTTGTACTTCACAGGGAACATCTTCATCACTGCAGAGAAATGACGGGCTACCTTACAGGAGGCAGCCCCATGTCGAGGAGCACTACCTCCTCAATGGCCTCGGTCTCAGTGGGACCCCACTCGGAGAAGCGCAGGTGAAGACCACTAGTAAAATCAAAAATAATAAAAATCATACTCTGCAGTTTGAGAACGTATTGATGCATCATGGCTTTGGATGTGAAAGGGGGGGGGGGTTTCAGTGAGATGGTTTCCATCTCACTGTCACACACACACTCACATTCTGCCCAAGACAATTTAATGCATGACTCAATGGCATTGAAAGAGGGTTGGATAAATTGGAAATGATTAAAAATGCAGAATTGACAGGGAAACCGATAAAACTTTCTCTCTATAAGTAAGAACCAAAACCAGCATGATGGAATGGCAGGCTTGAAGGGGAGAGAAAGGTGAAAGACAGATGAAAGTGAAGAGAGATAAAAGCCGGAGTGAGGAGGGTGTGGGATAAAGCAGGAGGAAGGGAGGCAGAGATGAAAGCAAAATGAGAAAGATAAGAACAGAGTGAGAGAGACAGAGAGGGAAACGAAGGAAGAGATAGATAGTGTACAGAGCAGAGAGAGAGGTAACCATGGAAACAAGAGGAAGGTACAAAAGAAGAGATAGACAAAGGGTTTGATTTAAAAGAATGAAACTTGGACGAAAGAAAAGTAATTCCGACTGAAATTTGTTACCGGGAGGTGGAGGAATAATACAAAGAAGTGACGGCCATGGAGGGACAATGGCTGCGTCCCTACTGTCTGCTGCAGCCAGTCTGAATGTGGTCGCCTCTAAGCAGCATATAAGGCACTCCAGAGACCTCTAGTGTTAATAGGCTTCTGTGGTTCATTGTGGGCCTCACCTTGAGTAAATCTGGGGCCATTTCACTATGTAGAACACTTGCGAGACGGTCAAAATCGCCCGTTTCACTTATGTGTGTCACAAACAGATTTTGTCACAGACAGGAAGAACACGGTGAGTGTACAGTACATTTTATAAGCATACTTTTCCATGAATCGCATAGCAGGAAGAGACTTCAGTGCGACTAAAATAGGCTAAAGTACCTTTGTAGGAATCCTCTCCCACCTTGCTGCAATGAAAAACTGCATTCCTGATAAGAAGATATGAGTTCTCGGTGGTCCTACATGTTTACAGACTTATTGAATGAACTTGAGGTGCATGTAGAATTCTGCACTAGCTGGCTGTCCTTTCCCAATGAATAAATGCAATGTGCCCATATATTAGGATTCATATTTGTATATCTATATGGAGTTACAGACAGACAGAGGGTTTTTTATTCTGTGGTTTTTGAGTCTCTTGTGGCTATCCCTCCTTCTCCCTTCCCCCTCTCTGTTTTTCTCTCCTCTCTGTCTTTCTCTTTCGTCCTCTGTCTCTGTTTCTCCCCCTCCCTCCCTCCTCCCTCTTTCTCTTGATCTCTCTCTCCTCCTCTCTCTCCTGCTCTCTCATGCCCCCCTCTTTTTCTCTTTCTCTGTTTCCTTCCATAGCTCTCTGTCTCACTCCCGCGCCCCCCTCTCTGTTCCTTTTATATCCTCCTTGCTGAATGCTCTTCTCCTCTCCTCCCTCAACTCTGTCTTTTCTCCTTTATATTCAGTCTCTTTTTTTTTTTCAAACTCTCCCCACACTCCTTTCTCCAATGTTGTCTCCAAGCCGAGCTATCTCATTGCTAATATTCTGTCTTGCCATTTAGTACCCCTTTTGTAAAATGGAGAGAGTAATCTTTTATTTAGCTTTTTGTTTTGTTTGTTTCTTTTTTCTTCTTTTTGTTTCTGTCTTCTTTTTTTTTTTTTTTGGCTCTGGCCATCTCTGCATCCTGTCTCACAGTTTGTGTAAGAATGATTTGTTCAGAGAATTGCTTGAATTTTGGAGTGCAGAAAAGGGTGAAAACAAGCAAACATGAAAAACATCAATATTGAATCAGAAGTGCAGAGTGTGCTGCTGGAAGATGCAAGTGAATCACCTATAGTCTGATCATGTGTACTTCACATTAAAAGTTGGTCTTGTTTGCAGCTGTGGACGAGGCAACAGCGATGGAGACGCTCCTGCCTGTGTGTCCAGTCTCGTACTGACCTTAATGGAAGAAGCTGGAGGCGTGCAACATCTAGGGTGTGGCTGCTTTTATACAGTTTTGCTATATTCCATCTGCATTGCTTAGTTTCAAGCTGTGAGATTGTCTGTTATGTGCTTATGAGAAAACCTGCTGTTCTTTTTTGCGCGCGTGTGAGTATGCGTGCGTGTATATGCATGTGTGTGTGTGTGTGTGTGTGTGAAAGCTTAATTACAGCAGCTAATCATGCTTGAGACTTACTATTATATCAGCACGCCATGCAGAGGTGAGACTGATCCAGCGCTGGAAATAACACCAAGTGTGTGGGCTTTGCTACCTTTGACATGGCTCTGTGGATGGCCGGCAAAAACACTGACACCAGTCCAAAAACTCAAAAGTTCAAAACAAGGAACAAACTGATTCTTCTCTGAGAAAATTCTTACCTGAACACTGAAGCAATAACATCCCTGCACTCAAACCTACACAGCTTCCAGTTTGCTCGACAGTCTGAGGATGTTGAATTATAGCCATCACCCAGCAAAGCCTCTCTTACTCTCACACACACACACACACACACACACACACAGAGAGCAAACTCTGGCTGCATGCACCCTGTCACTGGGCTGGATGAAGAAACAACACTGACAACATTGGGCTCAAGGAGTGGAGCACATTAACAGAAAGACTAAAGCACAGTAAATGCACCATTTTCCTTGTTTGGTTGTTATTTTCGCTTGTACTAACATTTGTTTTAATCTCCTTCAGATGAATATGTGAAACGGCGAACTGTCATCGGTGAGTCGTCTTCCGTCGAGCTTTTCTCAGGAGTAAAACAGTTGATATTTGAATCAGTTGCACACTTTTTCTTCCTTTCCCTCCCTCATGCTCTCTATCTTCCTGACTTGTTCTCTGTTTCTTTGTTGGAAATAAAAAAAAGTTCTAACTTTGACCTATATCACAGAGAGGATGTGACACGGCGCTGTCCTGTGGATAAACAGGCCCAGTTTGGAAATGGACAAGGAGTCGCTCGTAGAAGTAGAAGAATCCCACAGACACCCATGTGTGCTGTCTTTAAGGCTGTGGAGAACTGAAAGCATGTTGGTGTCAGTATTGTATGTGTATGTGTGCGTGCTTGTCCCTGATCTCAGACATCAGACAAATGTGCACACGCAAACACACATTTGAAATCCCAGTTGAGGTTTAGTACACTTGAGAACAAGGCAATAGCTCACTTCCCTTTCTTTTTCTGCCTTATATCCACAATGTAACCTGTGGAAATGTAAGACCTGAATGAAATTTCATGCTTATTATCGCTGTCGAATTTTCCGCTCTTAGTTTTCCGGGGTCCGACTCGTGCAAATGTGCCCTAAGTAAACGGACAAGTGAGCAGGTTTTTGCTGTTGTGAGGATTCAGGCCTGGAAAGGAGCCAGAGCATTTCTTCCCCAAACTTTTGTTGTCTGTGTCTTTTTCATTTTCCCCATAGGCTAGTTCTGTGTTGTTTTATGTACGTGTCCCTTGTTGTTTCTTCCATGTGGTTTCTTTGTCTTTCAGCCTCTTATCTCTTTGTTTCTTCCCTTGCTCTCCTTCTATTTTCTCTCCCATTCTCTCCCTTGACTTCCTGCTATCTCTCCCCCTCACTCACACCCTCACTCAATCTCTTTCTCTTTCCTCTCCCCTCCCTCCCTCCCTCCCTCATGCTCACTCTCATTCCCTATCTCTCCCTCCTCCCCCTCCGCTCCCCTTTCTCTCTATCTTTCTCATTCTCGCAGCACTCCCAGCTGCTGATGATTGATCAAGGTTTTCAAGGTTTGCCCTTTCCTGTTATTTAGTAGGAAATGTTTATGCACAGTCCTCAGTCTTACAGTCACAACTGGCATGTGTCCACAGCGTTTTGTCGTGCCTGCCTGCACCTACTCATGCTTGTCTCAGATGCACTTTTTTCTCCACATGCGTCCCTGTGTGTTTACTAGTTTAGGGGAGGTAAGCTCTGGTCTGATGGAATACCTGTCTAATCATCAGGCTCATCTTCAGAGCGGACTAACCCGGACTCCAGCCGCAGGTACTCTGCCGCACTGTTTCTCAACACTCCCTGAAAGAAATCTGGAAGTTCAATAGTTAATGTCTTCCCTTGCTGTTTTTCCTTTTCCTCACTCTCTCCGTCTCTCTATCTCCTTTCCTCTCTCCATTCCCTTTGCTCTCAACCCCCCCCCCCTCCTCCTCCTCCTCCATTCTGCCTCCCCCCCCCTTCCCTTTTCTCTTGCTGATGGACTCTTCTTTTTTATTTTCACACTCCACCATCCCCCTTTTTTTTCTTTTCTCTTTTTTCTCTCCTTTCTTTTCAGCACCCCCACACACCCTGCTCTTCTCTTTCACCGCATTTTCTTTCAAACCTCCCTCTCTTTCTTACCATCCCCACCCCCTCCCAATCACCCCCCCTTCTCCTCTATCTTTTTTCTGTCTCTTTTATTCTTTTTCTTTCTTTTGCCACATCCTTTCTTATACCCCTTACAGCCCCCCCCCCCCACACACACCATCCTCCTCCAGTTCTCCTTTCCCTTCTTCCTTCTTCTTCTTATTTTTTTGCTGCATTTTCTTCTTTCCTCCCCCACCCCAGCTCTCTTTCCTCTCTCTCCCTTTTTCTTTCTGTCTCTCACCCCCCCCCACCCGCTTCCTCCTCTCAACTTCACTACCCCTCCCTCTGCTTCATTCTTCTTTATTCTTTCTCCCCCATGTCTGTCTCCCTCCCTCCTAACCACTTTTCTCTCCTTTCTTTTTCTTTCTCTTTTCTTTCTTGCTTCTTTTTTCTCCTCTGAATTTCTCAGACAGTTTACTTCAGACTGACTCAATAGTTAATTAGTTTGGATCTAGAAATAATGGCAGCAAACTATTCGCCGTCTCTTATAAAGTTACAATTTTACTATTTCTCCTATTAAATGTTGTCTGACTGTTGTTTGCTGTTGACAGATTCACCTCCACCCATACTGACACTTCGCGTTCTGTGTTCAAAAAGTGTGCAGCACCTCTATAGGTGCTACTATGCTATATATATATATATATATATATATATATATATATATATATATATATATATATATATATATATGAATAAGGCCATGTTTGCATGTGCGAGTTTGCTCATATTTATCTGTATGCACAGAGGAATTACTAGTTAGATCTTAAAATTGTGCATTTGTGCAAATGCTCATAAAAAAGGAAATGCAAAGTAAAGTATGAAGTGTGATCAAGAAAAGATAGAGGCTGTGTGCCTTAAAGAGAAATGTGTGTCGAAGGGTCATGCTGAATTGTATGTAGTGAGAAAGGGAGATAAGACGTGTGTGTGTGTGTGTGTGTGTTTGTAAGAGAAAAGAAGAGAGAAAGAGAAGTGAGATGGGAAGGAGAGGGTGGGAGGAAGAGAAAGAAATGGGGTGATGCTGTGTGTGTGTGTGCTGTGCGTGCGTGTGTGTGTGTGTGTGTGTGTGTGTGTGTGTGTGTGGTGGGGTGGAGGGGGTGGGGGGGGGGGGGGGGGGGGGGGGGGGGGGGCAGCACAGTCAGTTCTGATAACAGCAACAGTAGGAGGAGGATGAGCCGTGGGACCGCCCCACTCTCCCACAGATATAAATAGGAGGTGGATTTTTTTACTCCACTCATTTCTCCTGAAGGATGAGATCCCTGAAACACCTTAAACATCACTCCAGGAACAATGTGGTGAGTTTGTGACTTAGACATAGAATAGGAAATTTTGGGTGGGGAGGTGTTGGGGTGACTTGTTTTTGCAGTTTGTCCGTGAGGTGTTTACACTCCTGTCTGTGTGAGCGTCAGAAGGGGAAGTAAGATTACTTTTTGGCATTTGCATGAGTGTTGCAGTGGGAAGATCGGTTGTGAGAGAAAGACTTGTGTGTTTGTGTCTCTGCTGCACATTTTCCTGCTTCTGCTCTAATTGTTTGTCCTTAGGTGTCTTTCAGTTGCAACTTTAAACGTGAAAGTACGCTCTTGCAATTATTGCTCTCCCTTCTCTGTCTACTTGTCATTTGTCTTTTTCTCTTTTATTTTGTCAGCCTTTCATTTTGCTGTGCTTTTTCTTCTCTCCACAGCTCCCCTCCCTCCTTCCCCTCTTTCTTTCTTACTCACTCTGTCTTTCTGTCTCTCTCTGACTGCCCCCCCCTTCACACATGCTCACACCCCCTCTCCTTTTCCTTTCTCTTTTCCCTCCTCTCACATGCTCACTCAATCTCTCTTCCCCATCCCTCCCCTCCCTCCCCTCTTTCTTTATCTTTCAGCCCCTCCATCTCATTTCTCTCTCTGTCTCCCTCCCTCCACTCCTCCCCCGCCCACAGCTCTTTCTCCTTCTCTTCATACCTCCCTCCCTCTCTTTTCTCTCACTCACTCACTCACACACACACACTTTCAAACACACACCCAGTCTCTTTCCTTTTCTTTCCCACAAACACACAGTCTGTCTCTGTCTGACTACTTTAAAAGCAGTAATTATAAATGACGTGGTTATCAGGGCATCCAGGTCTACTCCCCTCTCCCATGCATTCACACACACACAAACACACACCTTTATTCCTGCTCTTTATCTTCTCTTCCTGTCTGCCTTTTCTCTATTCACTCTTTTCTTTCCTCACTGTATTGTGTCAGGAAAGGGAAACAGCTCTTATGAGTGAAGGTTGGAGTGCTGTCTGAGAAGAAACTAGGGGGTCGGAGCTTCTCACTATACATTTTCCTAACAGTCAGATCCATGCTGAGAAATAACCTGAAACCAGTGGCATGCCATACTTACTTCTCCTTTGCCACATAAGGTTTGGTCGAACCACTGTTTCTTCCCCATCGTCTCACTGTTCCACTTTTACAGGCAGTTGGGTAAACATGAGCATGCGGGTCTGAAACACTTCTGAACCATACAATTATGTTAGTGAGTCTTATATGCACTGGTCTGGAATACAGAATGAGCTGAAAGCTATACCGAATGTCTGTTATGGATATGAGACTGCCTGCCGGCATATCTCATCTTGTTAAGGAAGCCCAGTATTGCAGGCTTTATGAAGCTGGCTTGGGTGCTGACAGACTTTGCTGCTCTCGAACGAGACAGACCAGTGATAGGGCTGACTTTGGTCAGCATGCTGTCCCAGGACTCCACAGGAAGTGCTGAGGACAGTCCACGGAAGTCCACTTCCTGGCTGGACCGGCATCCCTTGTTGTGTTCTTTATTATTGTAAAGCCTTTCAAGGAAGGAAGCAGAGTGCTAACACAGATCTGCCGTATCTCCTCAATCTAATGTTCTGTGGCTTTAGAGCAAAGACACAAGGCGTAGGTCTGAGAGCAGTTCTCACAGAACAACCCTGAAAAACATGACCGTCGTATTTACATAAAACTTTTTAGTTTGAATCTAGTTTAAATCTAAACTTTATGATCGTTTAATTATTAGATCACAATGTTATGAGGTGAAAATGATGACATAGGGTTAAATGAGGAAATGCTAGGTAACGTTTGTTTTGTAACATTGTAACAAAAGAAATGTGCAGATGTTCTGATGCTTGTAGATTTTCTATTAATGTTGTATGCTTTCGTTCTCTTTCTTGCTTTTCTTTCTTTTTTTTTAGGAGGAAGAGAGTAGCCGCTTTGTGCGGACTTACCCGAAGATGACTGAGAGCCACGTGGATGTGGGCACACAGACAGAGCCTGTAGTGGTGCTATCTCTGGCTCAGGCTGCTGTTCTTGGCCTCATCTCCCAGAATGAAATATTTGGAGCCACAATTGCCCCAAATGGCTTTTACACTGGGGAGCCCAGAGAGGGCCCCCCTCCTCCACCTGAGTCAGTGGAGTATGAGTATGCTGACCAGCTGATAGGGGCCAATGGAGACTACCTGGCAGAGCCTACTGGGGAGCCAGAGCCCCAGCCCCACTGCAGCGAGAAAAGACGGCCTGGGCCCCGTGGGAGGATCAAGAGACCGAGGAGTGATGGAGAATCAGATGCTCTCCCACACAAAGAGCCCACTCCACAGGCACAGGTTAAAGGTGAAAGACTCGAGTCTGATACCCCTCCTTCCTGCATTCATATGAACAGCAGGCATAGTCCTGAGAAGTCGGAGGAGTCATCTGCTCAGCAAGGTTCTCTGAAAGAGGAACAGGCCTGCGGAAACTGTCCCTCGTGTGCGAGAGGTACACCCAGGCCACAAATAGACGGACGGCCAGAGCAAGAGAAAGAAGACAGTTCTAGTCAGGAGAAAGAGAGGAAGGAAGAAGAGCTGGTGGTAGAGGAAGGAGAGGAGGAGGAGGAGGAGGAGGCACTGAACCTAAAGACAAGTGGAGAAACTGGCGGTCCTCTGGAGAACCGTTACTATGATTCCAGTGAAGTGGCCTACGAATCTGCTGACATGCAGATGCCAGGAGAGTATGAGGAAAACGGCCAGGCCATGTTGTGGTCGGACCCAGAGGGACTCGCCAGACGAATGCAGATAGACCGTCTGGATATAAATGTACAGATTGATGAGTCTTACTGTGTCGATGTGGGAGAGGGCCTGAAACGCTGGAAGTGCCGCATGTGTGAGAAGTCATACACATCGAAATATAACCTTGTCACCCATATCCTGGGCCATAATGGAATTAAGCCCCATGAATGCTTACACTGTGGGAAGCTTTTCAAGCAGCCAAGCCACCTACAGACTCACCTGCTCACCCATCAAGGAACACGACCTCACAAGTGTACGGTTTGTGAGAAGGCCTTCACGCAGACCAGCCACCTGAAAAGGCACATGCTGCAGCACACAGACGTTAAGCCCTACAGCTGCCGCTTCTGTGGCCGAGGCTTTGCCTACCCCAGCGAGCTGAGGACCCATGAAAACAAGCACGAGAACGGTCAGTGTCACGTCTGCACCCAGTGCGGCCTCGAGTTTCCAACCTACGCCCACCTGAAGCGCCATTTAACCAGCCATCAGGGTCCTACGACGTACCAGTGCACAGAGTGTCACAAGTCCTTTGCCTACCGCAGCCAGCTGCAGAACCACTTGATGAAGCACCAAAACGTACGGCCTTACGTGTGCCCCGAGTGCGGCATGGAGTTTGTCCAGATCCACCACCTACGACAACATGCCCTCACTCACAAGGTACTGGCGGCGCACACCCTCGCACTTAAGGTACTGAAACCTAGTGATGTGCCTTTAGTCTAACAGCTTACTGTATATGTTAAAAGCAAATCACAGAGTAGGTTGGCCTCATGCTTCTGTAAAACATCACCAAATCCTAAATTAGGGGGGAAAAACACACACACACACATTAACAACACATATTTTAGCATCTTACTTGAGCATTCTGAGTGGAAAATCGCTAAAAGTACAACTTTATTTATCATTTTATCATTCTTTCACTGGAGTCTGGTTTGTAGATCTTAATGGAAAAACTGGGTTAAATGGCACACTTGCATCACAGACTTTTCTCTAAAACCAGTTGCTTTGTAAACATAGTCCTCAAAGGCCTTGAGTTTTTTGTGTGGCTCAACCCCCTCTAACACTCCCTTCCTCCTTTGTAGTCTGTCATTTGCAAAGCTTCTTCCTTTGTATCTGATGAATCATCAGATATTTTTCACTATAAAGTACATGTTAATATATAGTAGAGAATAATTGTATTATATAAAATACAAGTAGGCTAAATGCTAAAACTTAAACAATGTAAATAATAAACCTTTTTTCTTGACTGTTGACTTCATCAGTCAACACAAACTATCCATGAATCGCAACAAAGAGTCAGTCTACAAATGTTCAAACACATGCACGCTTATGATGTCTCATTATTTATTTTTTCTTCTCAACCATAAATTTAGCCAAAACAATTAAAAGGCCCAAACGCTTTTTGTTCTCCAGGGTATGAAAGAATTCAAGTGTGAAGTCTGTGCCAGAGAGTTCACCCTTTCTGCCAACCTGAAGAGACACATGCTGATCCACGCCAGCGTGAGGCCCTTCCAGTGCCACGTCTGCTTTAAGACCTTTGTGCAAAAGCAGACCCTGAAAACGCACATGATTGTCCACCTTCCGGTCAAGCCTTTCAAATGCAAGGTGGGTGGCAAGTAAAAGAGCTTTGCTTTGAGTGCGACTGGTTTCCCACTGTGAAGGAGTGGTACCGATCATGGCCTGTTGTCTCACAGGTGTGTGGGAAGTCGTTCAACAGAATGTACAACCTACTCGGCCACATGCATCTCCATGCTGGCAGCAAGCCCTTCAAGTGTCCTTACTGCACGAGCAAGTTCAACCTGAAGGGCAACCTCAGTCGACACATGAAGGTTAAACACGGCATCATGGATACTACTGTAGACGGACATGGTGAGGCGCTATGTCTTGTCCTAATTAGACTGCTTTGAGTGTGTTGACACGCTATTGTTGGCATTTTTTTCCAACTGGGACTTCTCTGAGGGCTTCATGTCACATTATTGTCACTCAATCTACCCATAATGCACTTTGACTCATGATGTACTGTAATGGAGTGGCCAAGTCTTTTGATGTTTCTGTCACTCCATCGCTCTGTTTAGTAAATATAGCAGTGCCTGGATTAGACATGCCTGTCTCTATCAGTGGAGACTGGAAAAAAAAAAATGGTTGTCCTCAATATGGCCATGTGTCTTTAGGAGGAGTACTCTATGTGTGCGTTTGTGTGTGAGTGTGTTATTGAGGTCAACATGGGATCATATTTTTGTCTTTCCTTCCTTTGTCAGAACCCCCCCAAGAGACAGAAGGGCAGGAGGAGTACGAGGAGGAGAGCTTTGAATTCAGCGAGCGAGAAAACCGAGCTAACAACAACACACAAGACGTGGCTAAACTATCTCAAATGGAGTATTACAGCACGTATGGGAAAAGTGCAGGGCGCTTCAGCACTGCATGAATTATTAAAATGATCCCAAATTGAATATAAGTATGAACGAATGAAAACTGGATTCTTTGTCTTGTTTTGTTGCTGTTAGAGGCATAGTGCTTGGATTCCTCCTAAAGGACGCGAGGAGAGCCAGCAAACTGCACATAAATATGCACTGGAGTCACTCATAATGCTACAAAATTTGAAAATGTATACTTTTTATTCAATTCATATTTTCATCTGAAACATTACAGATTTAAATATATTTAAAAAAAAAAAAAAAAAAAGGCAGTCTAAAATATGAATATTTAGGTAAAAAAAAAAAAAAAAGAAAAAAAAACACAAGATCATCTGAGCCCTACTATCAAAGCACATATTGAGGTAAAAGAATAACTGCATATGTTACACTGCACTTACTCATTCAGACAATCCCGGTTTCTCTCACTCTGCTGGGGTACACCGATGTGAGGATGAAGTGTTCTTTCACTTGCCAAAGCTCATCGTGGTTAATATCTCACTTTCATTTATACTGTGATTAAAGTCTGAAAGTTGACTGAAATTGTGTGTGGTTTGCAACCTGTGCTTTACTGTATATAAATGTACAGAGTATATCAGTCCTCCTGTATGTCGGCTGGTACTGTAATCAGTGCGTTGCACTTGGGACCACTGTGTCTACTTTTTACATTTCTGCATTAACAAGCTTCACACTGTATTGATCTCTAGTCTATGAATGTAACTTTTTTCTGTGGAATGTTTTCAGAAGCAAATGGGGGAAAAAAAAAAAAAAAGCTCTTTTTAATGGTTGGACCCGTTTTACCAAAGAACTGGGGGGGGGGGGGGAAATCTTGCAGTTGTGATGTAGCCTTTGAGGTGGGACATTGGATTTTTTTTCCCACAGACCTCATGAAATTATATTCAAGTTCTCCTCCCACCCATTTGTAGAGGTCTTTAAAGATGAAGCCAGAGAACAGACTTTAGTGCAGTGTCTCTTTCAACAAGCTTCATATCAGTTCATCCAAATTATCTCATGATGACACTGCAACACGCTTTATGAAACAATGCAAATCCTGCACTCATATTACTGTTTTTTTTAATGGATAATTCCCAACAAGAATTGTGTCCCAAAAAAAAAAAAGCTGGACAGAAATATTAAGTGCCCCGGTGTGTCTGCGAGAGAATACCATCCATCATGCTGTACACTGGTCTCCAGTGATGAACGACAACCTCCCAACATGTGACAGGGCTGTGGACCTTGTGGAAAATGATTTGGAAATGCTCAATATATTCCGTTTCCTACTGCTTAGCTTTTCAAAGTTGTAACCCACTAAGAAGCGATCCATTTGCGATGTTGATATAGTGCATTTAAAATAAAAGAGCTCATTTTTGTGAGTTTTTCAGCTTCTGTGTTTACATCACCGTTACAGTGATGATAAAAGGGGGAAGATGTTCAGCTTAAATAGCTTTCTGTATTAGATTTTAGCGTGAAGATGATATGAATAGAACTGTATGTACAATGTTGTGTACCAGACGATACTGTAAAATAATAAATTTATTTACCTTTAAAGTATTTGACTCATCTTTTGCTCAAACACTGACGCAAAAACACCAACGATGGGTCAAACCAGATTTAATGGCAAGTATGTCTGACAGAGGCTTCAGTCTTGCTCAAGGCATTACACAGTATTGAATACAGTACACATTACAAAAATAAAACCTTGCACATAACAGGACAGGCTGTTAAGAAGGGGAGGGGGGTCATCAGATGGAAGGACGACTCAACCATTTAATATCCTAAAAGAACACTACTTCATCCTACAGACAGTGTTGTCTTTCTGGTGAAATGCAAGTGAATTTATTGATCTTTTAAGTTAAAAATGAGGTACAAAAACAGAGGAGTGACATTGGCATCTCCAGGCCAACTATGCTCTCTCAAGTCCTTCACTTGCCGAGGGCTTTATCCAGATTTGTCTTGATGGCGTCGAGGAAGTCTGTGGTATTGACGTAGTGTTCGTTCAGCTTCACACTGAAAAGGCAAGCAGGCCAGATCGAACTCGTCAATATCATACTTCAGGAAACAAGGTGACATTATTTGAGTTAAGAATTCATTTCTATTGCTGGATAATAACATCAATAATGAGGATACCTGATGAACGGACAGTGTGGAGTGTAGGAACAGTAAGCAAGTTTTGAGTTTGTACTTAAAGTTTTATCATTTCAAAGATGTCTAAAGTTCAGAAAAAGTGATTTTAAATTATAAAATTGTTACTTTGACTGGCAGATGTGTGAAATTGAGGTTTTTTTGTTTTTTTTTAAGTTAACTTAAGTGGTACATTTTGAATTTGGAGAAATATGAGTAAAGCAGACGGAACATACATTACATTCAAAACAATGCAAATCTTACATCAGGGTTTTAAAATGCTCAAACTATTCTTTTTGTTCTTGAACTTTGATGGGCAATCCTGCAAAGTGTGTGCAGGATGTTTCTCATTCATGTAGATTACAGCTTTGCTTTCAATTGAAAGACAACAAATATTAATTGGGGGTTGGATACCCCCTAAGAGTGGAACTAACATGTCTGACTATAAAGAAATACTAAAAGGGAAGTGTTAATGCAAGTTTCGAACATTTGTCCAAAGCTCAATTTTGTCATTGCCAGTTTCAAGTAAGGAAATTTGACACTGGAAGCACCAAATCTTATTCATTTTTCTCTGCGGCATTATATGCTTAATGTCCCAAAACTTAAAGATGTTCACACAACTAAATGGACACATTCTTTAAATCAGGACTGCAACTAATGAGGTTTTGTATGATTTATTTATCTTAATTATTTGGGTTATAAAGAGTTTGTCATTCACTGAATAAAAAGGATTTAATTTCCCAGAGCTAAACATGGCATCAAGCAGTCAGTTATACCCAACCAACAGGCCAGAATAGAAATAAAATCCAAGAACCAGCGTCATATTCTCACCCTCACAGGCAGATTTAGCAGATATGGTCTTAAAAAAAAATCATTAAAATGATGGTAGATTACTTTTCAAACAGCTATGCAGTGGCATTACTGTCCTTGCTAAACCTTGACTCATATAAAGTATCTTTAATAAAATAATGGGCCAACGGAGCTGACTATTATTTACCTAAAATTTTCATCTCGGCATTCACTGCCTGAAAGATTTTGATATTTTGTTACGCTGAATACTTTACCTAATATGCAAAATACTGCTTTAAAAGGTTAAATTCTTATAACTTTCAAAGCTTTAGCTTCAAAGGTTTAACGCTTTAATTAGCTTGCAGGGGCTTGTTTGTAACAAGAAGGTCGTATAATGCAAATTTCTAAACATTATTAACATCAAAACAGTCAGTGGCCATAAACTAAACGCAAGACCCTTCAGATGAAAACCTTTCCTGTCGCCTCATCACAAAATTAGTGCCAAAGGTTTGAGGGAAAAAAGCAAAAAAAAGAGCTTCTATAATCAACAGAGGTAGAGATGATCTCTACTTCTGTTGATTATAGAAGCTTAAACTTGTGGGTTTTTTTTTTTTTGGCCTGTGACATATAGACCACTCAAAGGTAAAAGGGAGGGAAAAAAAAAATCATATGAAGCCCAAAGTGAAGAACTGAACTTCACCAAAACCTCAAAACTGACAAGTCTGTGTAATAGCAATAAAAGACTTATATACTGTATTACCTGGCCGCTAAAGTGATTAAAAATAAATTAAAAAAAAAAAAGAAGTATCGACATCAGGTACTTTTTGTTTTGTCAAAACTGTACATATAAAACTTTGGAAGGCAAGAATTCAGTTTATATATCTAATTACAGCATGATATTTTTACAAGTGGTACCAGAATGGTCAGTCGGGAACAAGCATGAACAACCAATGCTGCCGTAACATACTTAATTATAAATATTGAAGTTAACATGACAACAAAACTCAAAAAGCTTTCTGATCTTAACGTTCACTAATGTGAGGTCAAAGAGGTCTAACCCTTTCTTAAACCTCTAAAATTAGTTTAAATGAGACATCTCTGTGCAACGCACAGTAAAACTCATACTAATATTTGCCATTTGGAGAACTGACCAGTTTATCCACAGTTATATTTCCAGTCAATTTAAAGAGTCCATACTATCTAAAACAGCTGAACTATTAACTCGAGCCTCACTGACGTATTGGTGACGTGAGCCAGTGGCAGGTTTGCAATCAGCTGCAAAATTGTCGGGTCAGTTTAATGATATGAATATTGCTATTTTCACAAATCATAGTTGGAAAAAACATGTCCCAGTGATCTCATTACAGAGTTTTTCCAGCAGAGAGCGTCCTAAAAGCAGTGATTACTCTGAGTTAGCCCTGAGAAGCAGAGCATGATAGCAGCATAGGAGAAGGCCTTGTGACTGTCAATCACTTTCCAGATCTATGTGTGACCTGCACAGTTTGACTATATGACTGAAGTTGAAATAGAGTGTGTGTAAATGTAATTCATTGTTCACTGCTCAATTCTAATAGATCAACAACTACACTGTACATGTAGACATTTATAATAAAAAGGAACTAACTTGGACAAGCCGTGGATGCAGCCTGCAAGATCCTTGGTCATTGTGCCACTCTCAACAGTCTCAACGCACACTCTCTCCAGAGTCTGAGAGAACCTGCAAATAAGCAAGTACATTTATAACAAGCCAAGTTTCACACCAAGGTCAGCATGTTTCCAAAGGAAAAAAAACCCCAAAAAACTAAAGATGGCATGTCTTACTTTATAAGGTCTGGGTTGCCATCAAGCTTGCCTCGATGCTCCAAGCCTCTAGTCCAGGCAAAGATGCTGGCGATGGGGTTTGTGCTGGTCGGCCTTCCCTGAAAGCGCAGGTGAAGATGGACATTTCAAACTCTTACTCAAGTTTTTTTTTTTTTTAAAAATCCATTTTATTTTCTAAGATCCCCGTGTTAAGAATCTACCATTTTAATGCAGTGGGAAATTACTTGTAATGCTCCATTTTTACCACATGATGGCAGTAAAGCTCCATAAATGACAAAGTCTGAAGCCAAAGTGACTTCCTAGAGGTCCAACTACTCCTTTTAAGTTGAAATGTTTTCCAAAAGCAAAGTTCAGTAATTGACAGAGATTAATGATAGCTCACCTTCTGATGCTCACGATAGTGCCTGGTCACAGTGCCGTGGGCAGCCTCAGCTTCAATAGTCTTGCCATCAGGACAGACAAGAACTGATGTCATCAGTCCCAAAGAGCCAAAGCCTAAAACAGGAAACAAAATTCTTTGTTAGTGCAACCCACACCAGTCCCAAAACTGGCCAGCACTCTTACATGCTTATATATTTTAGCATTTCATATTTTCAAAGGAAAAGGAAGGTAGAGACGTTGTTTTCAAAGTATCTCACCCTGTGCAAGGATATCGGACTGCACATCTCCATCATAGTTCTTACAAGCCCACACAAAGGCTCCAGATGACTTCAACACTTGGGCAACCATGTCATCGATAAGCCTGTGCTCATACCAGATCTTCAGTTTGTCAAATTCTGGCTTGTAGTGCCTGCACAGTGCACATAAAATAAAAAAGTATTTTTACCATGTTTTGCATTACTTCTGCATGTGATGTTCAGAAGGATATGTTAGGGATGAGACTTGCATGAGCAAGAAGAAAAAAAAAAAAAAAAAAAAAAAAAAAAGGAAGAAACTTACTTTTCAAAGATATCCTGGAAGATGTCTTTAAATCGCCCATCATAGGCCTTAAGGATGGTGTTCTTTGTGCTCATGTACAGAGGCCACTTCTTGCCAATGGCGTACTGGAAGCAGCTGTGTGCAAAGCCTGTAATAGACTGGTGGGAAAAAAAAGAAAAAAGAAAAACAAACATTTCATGGCTGCTGCAGGTTTTATCAGTTGTAGCGAGGTTGACAACCTTCCGCTTGTCAAGATGAAAGTAATCTACAATGACCTCTGATGTTGTTAAATCAAACAGAGCAACCTGATGAAGGCAAACAGTAGCACAGCAGGCTGACATGGTCTGTCTAGTAATTTAACATCATCATTTCAGAGGAATTGAACAGAAGTGTTTCTATAAACATAACGCAATAACATCCATAGTTTATGGTCTGTAAAACTGAAATTATATAACGCTTAAAATAATCTGGCAGAAACAGAAACTTTAGATGTTCTGCATACTTGTCACTGGTGGAAAGATGTTTCTACAAAACAAAACTCATTCCGACATCATGTTTAAGGCTCAGCTATATGGAGTGACTTAAAAGATAATAAATAAGTCACCCAAAAAAAATTTACTTTTTTTTTTTTTTTTTTTAACTCCGCCATTGATACCGTTTTATAGCAATGGTCAAGCCAAGCGGTTCTCACATACCAGTAAGGAATACCACGGTAACTGATATAATCGTAAGCTAACCAGTGTCAACGTCATTAGCTTACAGAATGATGTTGCATAACAGCATTTCTGCTTGTCATAAACATCTTAAAGGGAATATCTACTAAACCTGTAAAATCTAAAGCAACTTTTTAGCAGCTACCTTTCCTCTTGCCAGATTCCACACCAAGTAACCTTGTTGGATGCTCTCGAAGTTGTGTGTGGGCTTCACTAATGAAGTTTTATTAGGCCCTCCTCTCTCCCCAAGGTGTGTTCACATGCAGGGCAGACGGCTGTCAGCCGAGTAGTCTACTGCTACTGCGCTTCAGGAAGGGGCAATGAAGGTTAAACTAAAAAAATCTGAAGTCTACATGAAGCAATTTCATTCTCAGCATTTGGAAGATGAGGAGCTAAAAATATAGCCACTACTTTCTCAAATGTTTTATACCCCAAATAAAAAAAATCTGACTGCATTTTGTCCGTTTTTTTTTGTTTTTTTTTGGTCCACTAAGAAAATGGAAATCCCAAGCTCACATTATCATTGAATGTACCATCAGTAGTGCAACAATGATTTGGTCATCATAAAAAATTAAACATCCACAGTTGTCCATACAGAGGAGAGTTCTCAGGATCAGCTCAAAAAATGGTTGTAACTAAAAAAAATCTACCAAATCCCAGCTAAAAATGAAATAAATAAATAATTTTTTTAAAAATTCACAAATTTCTTTCATAAACACAGTTTGCTTACCTCATCTGTGTTGTACATGCCCATTCCACAGCCACCAGCAGGAAAGTCATAGACCTCCCATTCCTTGGCTGCACTTCCATCAGCAGGTGTGAAGACAATCCTGAATTTGCCAGGCTGATCCACAACAAAGTCTGTTGCTCTGTACTGTAGAAGAAAACAGGAAGCTGAACCTTAAGCGCTGCTTAAGGCTTGGTTTCAAAAGGTTAAACAAACATCAGTTCACCTAATTTTAGTGTTAAGACCCACCTGGTCGCCAAAGGCATGTCTGCCGATGGTGATGGGCTGTGTCCAGCCTGGAACAAGCCTGGGAATATTCTTGCAGATGATTGGCTCACGGAAGACAGTGCCGCCCAGGATGTTCCTGATTGTTCCATTAGGACTCTTCCACATTTTTTTCAGGCCAAACTCTGCCCAAAAAAACAAAGGAGAAAAAATATAATTTGGTAGGTGAGAATAAATACCACAAACCTATAAATAAACTCCATCAGTGAAGAAATATATTAAAATTGAGACAGATGTTTAACATGTTTCAGCCAAATGGCAAATTAAAGAAGCATTTACATCAAGACAGTTTAAAACTGCAGAGATTTGTGTTTATGCTCCTACCAATACGCTTCTAGTAACACTGTTGTACCGGGACGCTGGTCCAATGACAGTAAATGATTCTAACGTATGCTTTTACTGATGTTTTCATTCAAGTTCAATCACTTATTTAGTATATAAGTAACTACTATAAAAACACATGAAAAATTACAACCCCGTAGTGGTTTACCTAATGAAGGGTTAGTGTAGCATTGCACTGGCAGGCTTTAGGCAGCCTCGCCTTTCAATGATTTAAACACAATCCATCATTATCATCAATAACCTACTGATGCATGAATTATTTCAATTCTACTATCAGTTACTATAACAAGTACTCCTCTATGTGTTTGTGGAAGCTCCCACATCCCGACTCTTCATTTTCCAGCAGGATAATTCAAATTATTAAACAGTTTCATGTCTCTATACATCATAACACACCTCTCATTTGATGTTGCGAGTTTGGAGTAGTGTTTATATGAGAGACCGTCCACAATAAAGCTGTAGGTGCCATAGTATATGTAAGTGTTTACATTTTGTCTAATCTGGCATCAGTTCAACAAATTTCTATAAGGCTTTAAGTGCAAGTAAGTTTGAAGTTAGAAATGTAAAACAAACGATTAAAAATGTTTTAAAGACCTTCCACTCTGGCTTCGTCAGGTGTGATGGTGGCACATTTGACCGCCACGTGGTACTTCTTAGTGGCTAGGGCGGAGTCGATGGTGACCTGGTCATCAGTCTGGTCGCGGTACGGCAGACCCAAGTCATAATACTTCAGTTCTACATCAACATTGGACAGGATGAGCTAGAAAAAAAAAAAAAAAGATAAAAAACATAGAAAAGATTAGCACAATGTTGCACAATTAAGTATACAGTCCTCCTGTCTCGAATAGTGGTTGAAAAAGCAGTGATAAACATTGGTCAGTTTTAGCTAGCAGGTCTAAGATGATCTGGTTGGATATTTCTTCAAGCTTTTTCTTTTTTTAAATTATTAATCGTGCTGTAGACTCCCTCCGAATGGTATGGGAGAATAATATAAAAACTTCACATTTAGCTAAAGGCATGGCTGCTCGATTATTTTGACTGAAATTGAGATTGCAAATATTTCACACAAGTAAGTATTATTTTTAATGTTAAATAAATCAATGTTGTTTAACAGTGGCTTTAAACAATGTCTTTAGGATTTCACTAATTTTAGAAAACAAACTAATAACATGAAGCTTTGTCTTGACAAAGTGTAAATACTGATGCAAACTGAAAAGATAAATATAAACCATGTTGTAGTTAACTTCCACAACCTACTGGAATTATTCTACGTTGCACCTGCAGCCGGAGCCACCTGCGCGACCGGACGCCTGCGAGTGCTGTAGGACGGAGAGGAGCTCTAGCTGCTCGTCCGTTACAGTTACTGAAGAACAATACGTGTCTTTAAGTCAGTCGCCAAAATACCAGAAACGTCTCCAAAAACTCCAGTAAAAGTCTCTAAGATTTGTCGCTAGTCGCCTTTAAAAAAAAAAAAATAAATAAAAAAAAAAAAATTGTCACCAAGGGAGTTGGAAAGTCGCCAGATTTAGCAAGAAACTCGCCAAGTTGGCAACAGTGGCTGAATAAAACTCCTCCTGTGGGAGGAGTTTGCAGAACAGCGCTGCAGTACCAGTGCCGTGCAATAGGCAACTGAAGACAGCAGGAGTAAACTGTAAAAAGAGAGAGGAAAGAAAAAATTGCACCCTTTCATTTTTAAGATCGTTGAAAACCCAGATCGTAATTGAGATTAAAATCCGATCTATCGCCCAGCCCTACGCAGCAGCCTGTCCTTTGCAGAGGAAAACATCTCAGACACATTCTCCTGGAAACCATCTTTGAAAGTGAACAACCACATCATTACAGCGATAACATTCCACATCCTCAAGGAAGGAATTGCAGAAGTGCCTGATTTAAAAAAAAAAAAAAAGAAAAAGAAAAATTAATCTTCTTTTAATGTTCCTAAGTCAGTGGGTGCAAAAGTTGGATTAAAACAGACTCATTGAGCTGTGTCATCTGCAGAGGATATCGCCGTTCATCCTTGTCTGGAATGCTTCCAACTCTGTTCGCACACCGACAGCATCTTTGTCCTTCCTGATATCAGATTCAGGAACCTGTATCCAGCTTGTAGATCAGTAAATGTATCCATCATTATAACTGAAAAAGCAACAGTCCAAAACAACCCTCATTAGGCTGTAAACAAACCAACTGGTCCTTCCGTTTTATTCCAGAGCCAACAACATCTGCTCTCGCCCTCCCCGACATCATGCATACATAATCCTCCACACAGCCCTCCCTCATGTCTGTCAACGTTTTAAAACATTCCCAGCGTAGGATTTCCCCTCCCCTGAGACTCACATCAGCATTGGCAACATTTAACCCATTCAACATGGATGCCACTGTATCACCTTCTCTTTAATGAACTCCCAGATGATCCTGGTCATCTCGTCACCATCCATCTCCACCACCGGTTGGGCCACTTTGATGCGTTTGTCGGCATCTGTCAATAATACAAACAAAATAGGTTAAAAGTCTTGTGCAAATCCAATGCAGGAACTGTTAAGGGAAACACGCTCAGATCTCATTCAACATGGTTATCTTCAGATTCCAACAACTGAGACAATAAATTTACCAAGTTAACACAAAACGGGCTGAGGAAATGTCTTTCACTGCATTTTATTTGTACATACTTCTTCAGAAGTGCATTACTACCACAAACAGCTGATCAGTCAGTTATATTTTGTGCACGCTCATCTCAAAACATCCCAGTATTTTTTTTTAAATCAGAACTTGCAGATCGAATGGACATTAAAGAAGCAATCAAGATTTTATCTTTACTCAGAGTAATAGTATATACAGTATATAATTAAAAACAGACAGTTTCTATGTTTCCATTTTAAACACAAAGACTAAGAACAAACAGGAAGGAAGCTTTATTTTCAGTGTCCACATTAGCTCTTAAAGACAACCTCTTGACTTGTTTACGTCCCACCAAGACCAATGCAGATAAGCTTCTCTAATATCTGCTCAGAGTGTAAGAGTCCTGCCGGCAGGACAATTTCAGTGCATTGAACAGTACAGGGGGAGGTGCAGAGGATCAAGTGACTCTCAGATATCCCAGGCAAGTTAATGCTCCCCCACTGCTGCTGAAGCCTTCTCAGGGTAATGCAAGTAAACATAAGGTGTCCTGTGAACATGTTAGCCAGCCAATATACTTAATGTTCTAGACTCCAAAGGTGAATCTGACATTTGACCTCGCTGAGATGGTCATGCCAAGGTACCAGCTGTCAAAACATGCTGGGCTTTTGTCCCAAGTTTTAAACATGACACAAGCAGCCTGCATGGTGACCATGCACTGAAAATAAACTCATATGAAAAAACAGCTGTGACCTCTGTTATACAATGGCATAATGTGGGTAGGAAAAACACTGAATCCTTTACAGCACTGTTAAGTCAGCTCTCCCTTAACCCACAGAGGCATTATTCATTGTGGTAATATTTGAAGCATTCATTACCATAGAAATGTACATCATGGGGCAACTGTAACTATCAGAGTCATTTAAGGCAGCAAACACATTTCAGGTGCACATCCACCAGAGGGTGACTTTAGTTGCTTGACAACAGGAAGAGGAAACAGACTCAATGATCGTAAATCAAACGGATCAGTTTTTTTTCTCCTAAAGTTTCCTTTCATTTGTTTTAAATCTATCATCATTCATTAGACTTTAAATAGTAATACGAGTTGATATCAAATAAAGTATGTTAACTTTTCGAGGACAGCAGCAACAAATCGATACATCTGCTGTGTGCATATGACACTGTGAAATCTGATACTGAACCATTGTTGGCAGAGCAAACAAGAAACTTGAAGGATTTTTGATCTTTGAAAACCAATCGATGTTTATCCAACATTTTCTGATCACGAAAGAAAAGCTGCAGGGATTCTTCTGTATTTTTGCAAAAGAACTCAAGTAACCGTTTTCTGCCGCTGTACTGATCCTCACTACTGAAGTGGACAAGAATACAATCAAAGGGCTAATCTGGATCATGTCTGCAAAAATGATCAAATAAAAAGGAGTTTATAATAAAAAAAATATGCAGCAGAATTAAATGAAATACCAAACAGTAAAAGCAAGCAGGCTATATTTGTTTCAGTTTTGCTACAGACGTCTTCCTTTTCCTGCCGATTCTGCCACAGCACAACTTCTGCTGCAGTCTCGGTAAGTCACAGACAGCTTGTGTCTGGCATCATTTCTAACTAGTCTAAATCTGCAAACGCAGGACTCTACTGTCTCCCTGCAGGGGAAGGGGAGGGCAGAAATGAGCTGAGTCGGTTATGTAACTTCTGAATGTGGACGACTATGAAGGGCGAGCTGAAACAAAGTCATGTGAGCCCGTATGCTACTTTATTAGCATATGTATCAAGGATAGATCTTTGCTTTACTTGGAGCTTGAAAAAAGGCCAAAAATGACTAACCAGAAGCAGATACGTAATGAAATAAGGTGCAGGTGTCTCAAGAAAAGAGCACATGAAGCATAAGTGGCTTAAAAAAAAAATTGATTTGATAAGAACTGCTTATTCTTGAAAAAGTAATTAAACCATTTTAAATAGATGGCTTTTTTTTAACCTTGAATTTAGTATGAAATCAGTTGAGGCAAAATGCTTGCCTGCATGTAGTACATAGTCTTTAGGTTGTGTCTTAAATCCACTTCCAATGAAAGTAAGTAATCGGGACTACTAGTAATCCGGCCAAGCTTGCAGAGCCAGCTTTGGGTGTTTAGCAGTTTTAAATACCTTGTCTTCAGAACAGGGAACTTGTAGCCAATTTTAAAACTACAGTATGGAAAACTCTGCTAAACATAACTTGTGCAAAATGCATCCAGGACAAGGTGCACTGAAAGTGTGAGTTCTGTCCACATGACCAGAAACACCGCTGACCATCCTCTGTAGTTAACTTACAGCACAGACGAGACAAGCTTTAATTACTTTGGAATAATCCTATTCCAAGACAAGACATTCACCTGATAAGCAAAACAAGTTTGGACAAGATGTAGGTAAGACTGCAGACCTGAGCTGAGACAGAGGTCAGTTAATGAACTGCTCAGCCGCACACCCAACCAGCAGCCACAGCACGCACAAACAAGTTTACTAAATCGAAACTTGTGGTTGTGAACACCTTATCTTTGTGGATTCCAACAAAACTGCTGGCTGCGTTTTTACAAGTGCTAGGAAAGAGCTGTAGTCGCAGCTTGTGATCACAGCTAAAACACAGCTGTAAACATTGTCACCTTTCCTCTGGCAGGAAGTTTCATGTCTCAGACGATTCTCACAAACACAGCAAGGCCATTTCTTTTGAGAAAAAAAACTTCCCACATGCTGCAGTGTTGTAGTTTTTATATTACTTAAACCTTTAACTACTTACCAGTCAATTTAGTTCAATTCAGCTTTTTTTTTTTTTTTTGTACAGTGCCACTTCACTAAAAAAGTGATCTCAGTACAATTTTCCTGGGCTACGATCCATTACCTCCATAGGTTGTGTATACAAAGATCAAAATGGCATGTTGATTCAATCCCAGTTAAGCCAAAGCACTAAGTCAGGTTAATTGCTGCTTTATAAACATTACCTTAATAGGGTAGTGTGCATGGATTTAAAGAAAAAGTCTCTACTTTCCAAATCTCTGCCGTATTAAGAATTAAACATCCGCAAAGATTATGAATGAATTCCTACTGCACATTAAAAGTTTTGACACACTCATGCCTCTCACTATAAAACAGTTAAATTGGGTCAAATTTAAAGCTACCATCCAAGTAATAAGCTGCATGTGTTTAATGAGTGTAAATGATGGAGTCAGGAGGAGTAAAAATGAGTAGTTGTGAGTAGCAGCGTGGATGTAAAACCCACAAGGAGACAGCATGTAGGACAGCAAAGCCCTGGCAGCGGCAGCCATTGCTCTCTATAGCGGGGACTCGTATACCACGGCTGACCTTGACAAAAGTTTTCCAAGTCTTAGTCGCACAAATGACATGGCGACTCAAGTGCCACTCTTTGGTTTTAGATATAACTACTCTGCAAGGTCATTTAAGGTGCAACTTCTTCATCCCCTGCGACGAGCAATAAAATGTCCGCAACGACAGCTAAAAACGGAACATCCCCTTCAGGACTCATCTACCGCCAGTAATGCACTGGTATTTTCTCCTGCATCGGTGTGGTATTTTAAAGAAAGGCGGCGTTTAAACCCGCCTTGTCGTTTGTGTTTCATTCATTTATAAGACTGCATATTTTCACATTTCCATTAACGGGTCCTCAAAGTTTAGATGATGGGGGGGAAACAAATTTTTAAAAAAAAGGCTCATTTTGGCTCGGTGGGTTTGCAGTTTTGGCCTTCGTTTATCTCGACGTTTACATCCTCATCATCATCGTTATCTAAACAGCCTACACGGATGAGATGTTAACAGCCATTTGAAAAATGAGAGGCTGTTTCATCATCAGTGACCTTTAGCTCAGAAAACCATTAAAGCCATTAACAGCATCCCAGTTGGCTAGCAGCACACGCAAGTTGGCTAGCATGGCTGCGTTAGCTCGGCGCCACCGGCTTCCAGCGTTTCCCAGTTTAGTCGCTCTCTGTTCAGTCTGACATGACATCTTATCACTTGCAACCCAAGCTACATTAAAAAGAAAGGCAATGACAATACACCGCTGCAGTTAATTGTCATTATCACGATGCTCATCAATGACCCCCTTATCTCGCTCCACTTACAGTTTCTTTGTTGCAAAGTCTGGCAATTTGCAGCCGGCGCGAGCACTGCGGGGTTTCTGGAGAAAGCAGCGCCAGCAGACCTCGAAAGAGAGCTGAGGACTTTCAAATATCCAGCCATGTCTTCTCGGTCTGAATCACTTTGCGGTCAACACTCGTCGAAACTCAGAGCGAAGAGGGGGCGATGTGCTCCGAGGCGCTCCGCAATATAGTTGGAAGCAGCACCGCCCTTCTTCCCTCCCCGGCGGGACACGCTGAAAAATGCTCAAGCTGAAACAAAACCTCTAAGACGGAATGTGAATGACTTCAAAGTGAAGGGGGAAAAAAGGACCACGTCACAAAACAACTATTGGGACATGCAAGATGATGCCAAAGAGACACATCATGACCATAATGAGAGATGAAATGACTACAGTCCCAAAATGAACACTATGAAACCCAAAATGACATACAGAACCATCAACAAATTACAGTCAACCATAGACAAAGAGTGGTAAAAAAAATAAAAAAAAAATAAAAAATGAATGAGACTCAAAACAAGCTGAAAAATTAATATAAAGAGATATGTAATCATGCAAAGTATAAGCAAGATGCACAATATGACATATGAAAAAAAAAAAACTAATTAAATAACAGGTTACCTGTGTGGTTTACTATGTCTTTATCACTTTGTGAGAGGGGTCCAAGGCTTGTATCATATCTCTTCCCAGTGTCATCCTTTCATTCTTGTCCTTAAACCCTAGGTCCAGTTAAGGGTCGCAGGGAAGCCGGAGCCTATTGCGGCAATCATCAGGTGAGAGGCAGAGTACACCCTGGACAGGTCGCCAGTCCATCACAGAGCCAATGCAGAGAAACAAGCAACCATTTACCCTCACTCCCTCTCATTCCCAATATCCTGTTTCATAACTTGTCCAAAAAATTCACATTTCCAGTAATTAAAGAACCACTCATCATATAGAAGAGATATTACACAAATATTTAATCTTCCATGTATAGACAAAACTCTAAAATCCTGGCTCAGTCATCAATAGTAGTCCCTGCCTGGTGAATCATGAGTTTAATTCAGGCTTTTCTTCCTCTTTCAAGCTGAAATGTCTTATAGGGTCACCATCGAGTTATTTCCCAGACTTCAGAAAGCTCCATCTTGAGCCAGAGATGTTTTCCCAGGCTGAGAGCTGCTCCTTATGCTGAGCAAATTGCATGTTTGCGACACGCAGTTTACTGCTTGCAGAAACATTGCAACTGTAATTTTCAAATACATATAATTTCTCACAACATTTTTATGATGTGTCTTTGGCTTCATGGGCTCTCAAGATCAATAGCATCTTTCTCATTCAGGTTTTTAAATGCAGCAAAGCAGATAGTGCGAGTATGAGAAGAAAGATAAACCATGGCAACAATACTAATGACACAGTTCAGTGAAATAAAAGATTTGAGAGAACAGGAAGGCAGCACAGGTAGTTTGCATTTCTATTTATATGACAAATTTAGTAGATGGTGGTAAAGACAGAAAGCACACAAAGCATTGGAAAGATCACAAGCTTTCATGCAGTGATATAAATCTGCACTGAGTTTATAGAGTTGGCAGCCTGTTTGCTAGAAACACATTTATTATTAGACAGTTATTAAAATATGTTGTCTGTTTTCCTGGATACTTCATATTGTTAAAAAAAACTCAGTGTTTTGACAGAACTTCATGGTTGTGGTTTGACTCATTCCCTGAATGCAGAACAATCTGTTGTGATTAATGGCACTAAGTCTGTTTCCTACAAAACTGAAACATGAAAAACTGATTTACTTTTGTTTCAAATATCAATCCCACACCTGTTAAATGTATTCAAGATAAGGTACATTTACCATATGCATTGTCCAGACCAGGGGTCACCAGCTCCAGTCCTTGAGGGCTACCATCCTGCAGGTTTTAGTGTTTCCCTGGTACAACACATTTGATCCAAGTGGAAAGGTTCTCCAAGAACTTGTTGTCATCTTCTGCACCTGCCTGTTAATGAGCCATCGGTTTGGGTCAGGTGTGTTGTACCTGGAAAACAAAAAACCTGCAGGATGGTAGCCTTTCGGGACCGGAGTTGGTGACCCCTGGTCTGGACTTCATAAAACTACCAGCTTGGTTTAATTTCCCTTGTTTGGCACTACATACACAGTAATTACTCTATTTACAGCTTTTCCTAAGTGTTAGAATGGAAGGTGAGCTCAGTGAGCATGCAATTAAAGAAGAGTTTAGTACAGACTCTTAAAAATACCAATATAATTAAGCCTTATCTCAGCTGTTTTGATATACCAAGGAAAAGTTGTTCACAAATCTTAGAATAATTGAACCTCTGTTATGTTGTTTGACTGTCTTTGGTCAAGCGAAGCATCTGGAGCGACTGTTGTTCTACTGGACCCTACAAAAAGCAGTTAGAAAACAATCATCATCCTATACATTATTTTAAGAATGACACATTTTACTGATTCCCCTTATGTGAGCCATGTATTTAAAAGTTTAAATGGTCCTGTTTTTCCCCGGACTCTGTTAACTACTTATGATAGATTTAAATGACAGGCTCAGATTCATTTTCTGATTGAAAAGCAGCTGTTTGACAGATCAAATCAAATCAAATCCTGATTTCCAGACCAAGCACGGCTCATAGACCCCTATGACGATGACAAACCTGGGCATAAATGTTCCCTTGCCCGGACGCGGGTTACCGGGACCCCCCTCTGGAGCCAGGCCTGGAGGCGGGGTACGAGAGCGAGCGTCTGGTGGCCGGGCCTTCGCCCATGGGGCCCGGTCGGGCTCAGCCCGAAAGGGTTACAAGGGCCCCACCTCCCGTGGGCTCACCATCTGCGGGAGGAGCCGTAGGGGTCGGGTGCAATGTGAGCTGGGCGGCAGCAAGGGGCGGGGACCCTGGCGGTCCGATCCCCGGCTGCAGAAGCTGGCTCTAGGGACGTGGAACGTCACCTCTCTGGTGGGGAAGGAGCCTGAGCTTGTGCGCGAGGTTGAGCGGTTCCGACTAGATATAGTTGGACTCACCTCGACGCATGGCTTGGGCTCTGGAACCAGTACCCTCGAGAGGGGCTGGACCTTCTTCCACTCTGGAGTTGCTCATGGTGAGAGGCGCCGAGCAGGTGTGGGCATTCTCATCAGCCCCCAGCTTGGTGCCTGCACGTTGGGGTTTACCCCGGTGGATGAAAGGATAGTCGAATCCCGGATTGAGGAGGAGCAGTGTGGTTTTCGTCCTGGTCGCGGAACAGTGTACCAGCTCTATACCCTCTCTGGGGTCCTGGGGGGGGCATGGGAGTTTGCCCAACCAGTCTACATGTGCTTTGTGGACCTGGAGAAGGCATTCGACCGTGTCCCCCGGGGGCTCCTGTGGGGGGTACTCCGGGAGTATGGGGTACCAGACCCCCTTGTACGAGCTGTCCGGTCCCTGTACGACAGGTGTCAGAGCTTGGTCCACATTGCCGGTAGTAAGTCGGATTCGTTTCCGGTGAGGGTTGGACTCCGCCAAGGCTGCCCTTTATCACCGATTCTGTTCATAACTTATATGGACAGAATTTCTAGGCGCAGCCGAGGGGTTGAGGGGATCCGACTTGGTGGCCTCAGGATTGGGTCCCTGCTTTTTGCAGATGACGTGGTCCTGTTGGCTTCATCTGGTCGTGATCTCCAGCTCTCGCTTGAGCGATTCGTGGCCGAGTGTGAAGCGGCTGGGATGAGAATCAGCACCTCAAAATCTGAGACCATGGTCCTCAGCCGGAATAGGGTGGATTGCCCTCTCCGGGTCGGGAGTGAGGTCCTGCCTCAAGTGGAGGAGTTTAAATATCTCGGGGTTTTGTTCACGAGTGAGGGAAGGATGGAGCGTGAGATCGACAGACGGATCGGTGCGGCGTCTGCAGTAATGCGGAGTCTGCGCCGGTCTGTCGTGGTGAAGAAGGAGCTGAGCCAGAAGGCGAAGCTCTCGATTTATCAGTCGATCTACGTTCCTACCCTCACCTATGGTCATGAGCTGTTGGTTGTGACCGAAAGAACGAGATCTCGTATACAGGCGGCTGAAATGAGTTTCCTCCGCAGGGTGGCCGGGCTCTCCCTTAGAGATAGGGTGAGGAGCTCAGTCATCCGGGAGGGGCTCAGAGTAGAGCCGCTGCTCCTTCGCATCGAGAGGAACCAGTTGAGGTGGCTCGGGCATCTGGTCAGGATGCCTCCTGGACGCCTCCCTGGTGAGGTGTTCCAGGCACGTCCATCGGGGAGGAGACCCCGGGGAAGACCCAGGACACGCTGGAGGGATTACATCTCTCGGCTGGCCTGGGAACACCTCGGGATCCCCCCCGCAGAGTTGGCAAATGTGGCTGGGGAGAGGGAAGTCTGGGCTTCCCTGCTTAGGCTGCTGCCCCCGCGACCCGACCCCGGATAAGCGGCAGAAGATGGATGGATGGATGGATGGATGTTTTTCCCCGGACTCTGTTAACTACTTATGATAGATTTAAATGACAGGCTCAGATTCATTTTCTGATTGAAAAGCAGCTGTTTGACAGATCAAATCAAATCCTGATTTCTGCAGAAAATCACAAATCTCTGCTCATGTCTACTGTTTGAATGTAATATATTTATAAATGCCTTTTCGTGTCCTGCTGTACTTGCATTTAATAATACTTGCAGGTATCTGCTGTCCTCTTTTTATATTTTTATCTCACTCTCATAACCTCTTACTCTCATAAAAGCCCTTCTAAGACACTATGATAGTGACATAGCAGTTTTCTGTTTGTATCTATCCCCAAACAAACAAATCATGATTCAGTCAAAGAATCAAAATAATCATGTTGAAGCTGTGAAATTCTTTAAAATAGGTACAGGAAAGTCACATTCCAAAAAGTCTCAGCAGAGGGCCCTCTAATTTTAGCAGGGGAAGGTTACCATACTGGGAGAAGGATTGGGAAGTGTGCAGCACCGTCACATGACAGGTTTGGCGGTGAGCCAGCAGATGGGTCACCTCTGAAGTGAATAAGAATATGGAGAATATGGAGGTCGTACTGATCAAAAAACAATAAAGATTGGTCAAAACGATTGTCAAATATAATGTGTGAAATGTAGCGTTCGTCATCTAGTGCTGTGAGTGGATGAAGTTATTTATTTGTCTTTGAAATATTGAGTTGAAATGTTCTTATGTGATGAAAGACTTAATGAAGAATGCAGTGTTTGTATTTAGGTAGAAGACAGTGGCCGTTACATAATCCTTACATGCTGCAACAACTCCCAGTGTCTCAGTGTGTTAACATGTCTGCATGTCTTTTACTCTTCTTCAGACACTCTCACATGTCACCTCGTAAAGATCAAGGTCAGACCTCAATATGTAATCCTCCACCAGACTCATAATTTCAGATTCTCTAACGAGATCTGAAGTTCAAAGAAAGATGTGATTTATCAATCTGATACTGCAATTTCTCCCTTTTCAGAAAGCTCCATCTTGATCTGAAACTGCAATGCATCTAAACTAAATGTTTTATTTAAAGAGTCAGTTGCTTGGTTGTAGCACTAATCTAGTTTGAGATTTAAGGATGTAGACTGATGACATTAGTTCTTAGAGGTGGTGTCTGCTTGTTGGTGAGTTTCTTCTTAAGTCAGTTCCCACGATAACAGGGATTGTGCTTCCACAGCTTAACTATATCATTTGATTTCATGGTATTTTATTTTATAAAAATAAGACTTTGAAAGCATGATAGGTTACAGGGACTATTAAATAATTATATGGCATTGACTGGAAACTTTATGTGGTATATTTGCGCCATCTGCTGGAGTCATTAACAATGCGTTAAGTTTATGTTTTTGGTGAGCTAGTGCTGGCCTCTGCTGGACATTTCCTGAGTATTTCTTTCACATGATTTGCTAATCAATTCTTAGTTATGCTTGCAAATAAGGAAATAGTTGAGATTATGTCTTATAAAATTGCAAGATACTGACATTGAAATGCAAAATGCTTTGAAATAATATTTATTTAACTGTAACTAACTTTATTTTCTTGAGGGACAAATTGGTTTTTTACTATTGAGGAATGACAAGCCTTAACATAAAGCAAATGACAAAACAAAAATTAAACCATATGTTGAAATTTATTTAGAGATATAAATAAATAAAGAAAAAAGCTCTGTAACTGATATTTCACATGAAGTTTGGTGCTATAATAATGATAAGTTACTGTCATTTGCACATTTGCAAGTTGTCTTTAAATACGATTTTTTGAATCGTTTCCTTATTTCTCTGTTAATTGTTGTAAATGTATTCTAAATTAACACAACCTATTGATCAACTTTTTAAAATGGTTATTATTGGATTAATCGTCTCAAATATCAAGCAAAGCATCTAGGAAAGTTCAACAATAAAGTTATATTTGTTTTAAAACTGGCTGAATTGAGGAACCAATAAAATTTCAGCATGGATCTGCGGAGGCGGGACTTCCTGTTGGTGTTACGTAGTTGAAACGTGTGTAGCTGTTATTGAAGCTTTTCCTGTTGTTGCTTTGCAGAAAGCTTATCAGAGCTTCACAGTACGCTGAGGTGGACCTTTACTTAGACTTTGATACGGACAGCTTTCTCATCTGTTGGAGCTTAGAGTCCGTGAAGTAATGCAGACCCTCACTGCTACAAGGTCATTTTTCTACCAGTACCCTAAAACTATTGCTGTGGTCACACTGACAGGTAATGCTTACACTGTCTTATAGCAGACTCTTGATGGAAGTCAGGGAAAGCAAGTGGCTGTGATCAAATGTTTCACCTGAGAAATGAGATGCTTTTTCTGCTTGTTACTAGAAAGATATAGTGGTTAAAGAGCATTTTTGACAGTATAACATTGTTCACTCTTATTTGAGTCAATCATGTTTCTGTTTTGCTTCATTGCTTTGTGACCGTATGATGTGAATCAAAGATTTAAGATTTAAAGATTTATATGTCAAATGATCATTTTGCCATCATAGCAAACTTTGCTTTGCATAAACAATGCGTTATACAACCATACTTTAAATAACATTATACAATTAGCTTGATTTTAGTTTATAAGGATGTCCCACAGGTTTTAGATGTCTTCCTGCTCCAACACACCTGCTTATTATCATTTTTTGCACAGGGAATCAGATATGCTGAAACAAGGAAACATCAAAAACCTGCAGGGCAGTGGCCCTCAAGGCCCAGTTTTCCCCATCCATGTCCAAGAGATTTAATCATATTGCTTTCAAATGCATGTGTGATTAAAAGTTATTAAAAGCTTTTGCTGTTGCCACTGGATTTAATTGTTTTCAGACTCTTGTTCTTCTCAATGATTAACCCAATACAACTGAAATAACTGCAGAAAATGCTAAACTTATTTATGATGCTTCATGATAAAACTTGTGTTTTTTAGCCAGATGTATCCACGGCACATTTTGGTGCAGCGCCATGGCTCAAGTCCTTAAAACTGACACACATAATCTTCAACCATCACCAGACTTGGCATGGTGGATGATGCTCACACCTTGAACTAAGCTCCATGCAAATATTCTGTGTTTGGTCCAAAATGGCTCTCTAGCGCCACTCTTTTAACCCCTTCTGTTATCTAATGCATGTATAACATTTTGTATACACCTGCAACGTGTGAATATTTACAATGAAAAAAAATCTTCTTGGACCTAACGGCCATATTGAACAGGAAGTTGGGCATTTTGAATTTCCTTGTAATTTTTACTGTAATTTTATTTATTTATTTATTTTTTTTTTGTGTGTCTTAGCTTCAACAAACTCCTGCTAGAGGTTTTTTTTTTATGTTAAGCCGAGCCTTTATAATAAACACAAAACCAACTGTGGTCAGGCATTGTTTAGAGCATGAGGCCTGCTCTAAAGTGATGTTTCATCATGTAATTAGATTGGACTATTCTCTCCCAAACAGCACCAAGTGTCTGCCAAATGCTGCATTTGACAACAGTGCTTTCACACAAAGTGTCATGCAGTAACTTCACCTACTGTAAACAGGAAGTTCTGTGTTTTCACGTTAATTTACTTCAACAAGCTAATCAAACGTAATAATATAATCTTTGTCCACCACAGGACTCATAATATGCCTGACTTCACTTAGTTACATGATCCGAAAAGCTTCCTGTAACATTTCAGTTCAATGCCATGAAAGATGTTGCTGTAACTCTAGACTGTTTTGACTTAAACGCCTGAGTGTTGATAATGGCCATATCCTGAACATGTTTGCCTGTAAGCATCCACTGAAAATCAGAGCCCTACCAATTGGCTTCTTGGAGTCAACCTGTTATCAAAAGCTCCTTCCTATTTGTATGTGTTTAAGGCTGTCAGAAACATGGCCATGAACGCTTTGGATAAAATCACCATGCAGACTGACACTGCTTGGCTTATGGGGCTCAAGATAAGTAATTAATGTGGAAAACTCACGTTCACAGGAGTGGGACTTTTTGGTTTGAAGACATGGTTGTCAGGTGGTGTGTGTCACAGCAAAGCCCGGTTGGATGGAAAGACAGTACTGATCACTGGTGCCAACACGGGGATTGGCAAAGAAACCGCTGTTGACCTGGCTAAAAGAGGTACGTGATTTATCTGGAGGCATATGTTATATTCATACATTTTGTCTTTATTCTAAAAAGAGCATAAGAATTTAGCTGCTGTGTTACAGGCGCAAAGGTAATTCTGGCTTGCCGGGACATGGACAGAGCTAACAAAGCTGCAGAAGATGTGAGAAAGAGGAGTGGCAGTAACAATGTTATTGTCAAAAAGTTGGACCTCGCTTCCCTGGAGTCGGTGCGACAACTTGCCAAAGACGTCCTAGCAAGTGAAGAGCGGCTGGATGTTCTCATCAATAATGCAGGTGGATGGAGAGATCAAATTGAACCCCTAATGGCATGATCTAAAATATTCAAGCAGCTGTGAGAAAAATTCTCAGTGTCTGGACAAACAACTTGAAGGCGACACAACTGATGGTATTCTCATTGTTAGGTGTAATGAGCTGTCCACAATGGAAGACTGAAGACGGCTTTGAGATGCAGTTTGGTGTGAACCACCTGGGTCACTTCCTTTTAACAAACTGTCTGTTGGATCTGATAAAGAAGTCAGCTCCGAGCCGCATTGTCAATGTATCCAGTTTAGCACATGAAAGAGGTGCAGCATTTACCCCCCTTTCTGTTTCCAAGTAAAAAGATGAAAGCTTCTTTTAAATGTGGAAAGATTATTTCAGTGGCAATTAACAATACAGTTGTCTTCCAGGTCAGATCTATTTTGATGACATAAATCAGGAGAAAGATTACCACCCATGGAAAAGCTACAGTCAAAGTAAACTGGCCAATGTCCTCTTTACTCGGGAGCTGGCCAAAAGGCTGCAAGGTGCTGTATTCCACTTTACCTCCCTTAAGAAGAATATCTGCAGCATTGATTTTCAAATTAATGTTTATCAGGTTGAATAAAATGAAACAGTTCTGTTTTGCATCTTATCATTTTGCAGGAACTGGAGTTACAACATACAGCCTTCACCCTGGAGTAATCCGGACTGAGCTTGCACGACACTTCTGGCCATCTATGCCCATCTGGAAGAGAGTTTTGTACACACCAATCGTTTTCCTCATCAAGTCTCCGACAGCGGGGGCGCAGACCACCATCTACTGTGCAGTGGATGAAAGCCTGCAGAATGAGAGTGGACTCTACTACAGGTCAGTCAGTAGTTCACTGTTAGGCAACACACTGAAAACACAACTCTGACATTTATCTGATTCATCATTATTTGTTTTGAAAGTGTCGATTCCAGTTCATTCCCAGTCAGTCCAGTACCAGCACTTTGTTTTGCAATGAATTTATACCTGAATAGAACAATAGAAAATCCTCACACCCATTAAAGTTTTATCAGTTTTTTTTTTGTGTTTTTTTTTAGCCATTATATAGAAATGATTTGAAAATTTGTAACTCACATAAGTTTTCAGACCTTTTTATGAATATTTTCTTTCTGTAAGATTCTCAGAGTGACTCTGTAGCTTGAGCTGGTGTCACCTGTGGAAGGTCTAATTGCATTACTGGACAAACATCTGTCTTCCTTCTCTCATCTTTTGACTGTTTTCAAAATGCCAAAAAAAAAAAAAGGCAAACTAATGTCCATCATTCTAAAAACAGACAAAGTTTGGAAGCTGTGCTGGACTGGATTTGGCTGCCAACTCAAACAGAATCATTGAAACTTAAAGGAATCAAGTAAAAGACCTAAAAATGTAACTGTTAGTGTTGATGAGAAAACCAGCTAGAGATCACCCCCTCAGCCAGGACGCACTGTGGAGATGAGCTAGGTTTGGCATTTGTGTCATCTTTGAATAAAAAGTATGAATCGATTCTGCAAACCTGTAAATACAAGTCAGTTCTGCAAGAACAAACCTTTTGCTGTGCCTTTTTACACATCCAACTAAATACCCAGTGGAGATCCTCAGCTTGACTCAGATCTTACTGCTGACCAGTCAAGGAGAGAGAAGAGGGAGACCTCTGTGTCTGAACTGAACTTTAAAGCACTGCTGCCTGTCTTTCATAAGATAAAAACCTGATTGAAGATCAAACTGAAGATCTCCTGTAGGTAAATCTGATTCACATTCACACACCTCAAAATTTTTTTTCCCTTCCCAATTTATACACTTTAGCTGGTTCCCATGTTAGATATCTTACATGTTATTGTAAACACTGATCTTATTTTGTGGCTTTTTATCGTGTTTTCACCTCAGTACTGTTTTAATTTTAAAATACAAACCAAGGACAAAGGTTGCAGATTAGCCATGTTTAGAAGCCTCTACATGCCATTTACTTTTGGTAATTGAATTAATCATGTTTTATGCAGTTGTCGCTGATAAATAAACTTTTAAATAAAATATAGAAGATGACAAATGAGAAAACTCACATTTCCTTCTAAACTCTATAAATAAAGGTAATAATTGTTTTCCATTAAAGTGGAAACCTGTTAATATTCTTTTTTAAATTAAAAAATTGAATCTAAAAATTAAAAAAAAAAAAAAAAGTGTTTTCACATTATCTTTACAGATACCAGTCACCGATGGTGCTCACGGAGAACTCAATCAGTCAAAAGCTCTGATAAAAATTGAAATGATTGAATTTGATTTGGATCAGTTAGGTCGTTTCAAGTTCACTTAATGTCAGGATCAGCAATGTCTCTGATGTGACGCATCAGACCGGAGCATCTAAAACACATCCAGCAGGCACGGAGCAACACTGACATGCATTTGAAGTCATTCTCCTTGCTCTGGTAAATGTTAGCTCAACATTCGCTGTCATTTCTACTCTGTTTTGCTATCCTCTGACTCCCAAGGGACACTTCTGCCTTTATAGTTGCTGAACACTCCACTATGATCAACCAGCTAGCTGCTAACTTTAGCTGTCGTCTCTCTGGTGCAGGTAGAGTACAATGGGTTCACCATGGCTTTCTTAGCAAAAAATAGCTGCCTGATGAGAGCATAAGTGTGGGCTGGAAAAATAAAGCAATTATCTGAAGTGGATTTAAAGGCCCTGTTGAGGTGATAGGAACTGCAGAGGTGGTGGAGAAGTAACTATAGGTGACCCGTTTTGTATTATTTTAATATTACTGATCTCATCTAATTTGCCGTTCAATAAAAGAAAAAAAATAGGGATGACCATCATTTTAACACTGGACGTTATGCAAAGATCTTTTTTAAAAAAAACAACAAAAAAAAAAAAACAGTGGCTCAGACAGTTAAGCATATTTTTGTGCCAGTATACAAAGATGGCTACACTGGGGCTTTAATCCTCCTGCTCGCTTTGACTCTTAGTTGCCTGTTCAGCCGGTTTCTAGTAAATGACTGACATGTAAGTGTTTGCACACATGTTCTGTACAGTTCAAAAAGGCTCAAACTCTACGCCTCATTAACACATCATGGTCTCTTCTGGTTTGCAAAAAGTCTTGATAAAGGATGGAAGCAATAAAAAATACTGATGTCTATGTGAGAAAAAGATCGTTGGCACTGATAAACCTATCTGATAAGAATAGCAATTTGCTACTTATCACAGTCTGATGTCGTTATACGGCACTGCTAGTTATCCCGCAATTCATGTTCATAATTTATTTCCAAATTTCTCAACTTCTGGAGGACGGTAAGAATAAATAAATAAGTTTGATGTTAATGTTGGATTCTGTTCCAATTGCAGTGACTGCGCCCATAAAGCTGCTGCCCCTCAGGGACAGGATGATGAAGCCGCCAAGAAGCTTTGGGATCTGAGCGCCTCTATGGTTGGTCTGACACAGTGACATTAATGATGGTGACGATGACGACTGCTGTCATCACAGCCGCCGCCAAGCAGACCGAGGATGTACAGGTGCTCCTTCCAGTGAGCATCTGCGCATCTGTTTGGACACCAACCAGTTGAGACAAATGAGTTAACAGACAACACACAGGAATTCACAAGTAATAGACATTTATTTAGATTGTACAACAAATGACTTGGAAAAATACTATGGATTAAATTGTTTTTCTTAGACAGAAGCACTGCTTCACAGATAAGTTACGCGGAAGCTGTACGATCTTCAGATTGCCGTTAGAGATTACATTTTAATTGACAAGTTTCACCAACGTCTGCATTGACTGAGGGCTTACATGTCGTCAAGTCTTACTTGGAATAAACGGATAAGAATTACAAGCGCTTTGACAGGCTTTTTTCCAAATATGTTTAATTGTGACAGTTTCAGGTTTTTTCTTCTTTTTTCCCTCCTGGGCATTAAAGTGCTGTTAAACATCGCCTGCTGTTTTACCTGTTTTTAAGGCTTACTGTCAAATCACATCATGTGTATTCTTCATTGATCTTTATTTTATATCAGACCAGCAACATTAAAATCAAACATTATGCTGATTACATCAACATGAATTAAAATGGCATTAATACAACAATTGTATATTTGTATATATATTTTTTTGTTTCTGTTATTTCTTTTAATCTTGAAGGCACTTTGTACAGAATTGCTACAAACAGTCAAACTTCATCTCACTCAAAGCTACATGTCAGACAAATGCATCAATCTCTCATCTTTTCCCGAGAAAAGCCGTTAATGGTGCTAATTACACGTGCACAAAGTGCGCCCAAGTGGCCTGCTGGCTACAAATGAACCCTGTTAGTTCCCTACAATTACATGATCATACAAGAAAAGGGATAAATTCCATGTCTTGGCATTTACATTCACTTGTGTAAAACATATAAAACAGATGTTTTGAAGTCAAAAGAAAATCATTCTTAAAGTTGGCTGTTGCACAGGGACAAAATCTACCTATATTGCTTAGTTTCGATATATGTATATTTATTTTGAATAAATTATACATCATTCAACATCTAGATGGCTGTGTGTCTGCACAACTGAACCTATGGATTCACTTCCTGACAAGTTATGTTTATATTTCTACTTCCACAGTATTTGCTGCATTAACGCCATGCCTAACTAATGAGCAAGCTCCTCAAAGTCAGAAAGCTGTTTCATTTGCTCCACTTGCATAGAGTGCCTCCTCACGAGCTTTTTCTTCGACTTGAGGCCTCCTCTCTTTGGTGTGTTGGGTGCTACTGGAGCTATTGATCTAATACCTGTAGTTAGAGGTGAGGAGGGCTTGTTACTGGCCCCAATATCAGGAATGGGTGGGTTTGGGTTGACGTTGAGAGGGGGCAAGTGGCCAGGTCTGGTGTGGGAGATGTAATCCAGCAGCAAAGTGCCCGAGCCCCTCCTCTCCAGGAGGCCTGGTGCACGCCTGCGTGCTGTGCTGGGAGAGGATGTGCTGGCATTGCTGTCAAGAGATTCCCTAGAACTGGTAAGCATCGCAAGCGGAGAGGTGTTTAGTTTCCTTCGTTCCATTGGGACTTTAGGAGAATCTAACATGGCAGAGTCTGAATAGAGCTGTGAATCTGAGTCATAGTGATCGTTTCCCAGGCGTCTCCGTTGCATTGTGTCTCTCAGACTGACTAGTCCACTGCTGCAGCTGGTGCTCTCCTGCTCCGTGGGCACGGTGCTACGCCGAGCCAGCGGCTGGTGCTGGCCAAGAGATCTTTCATAGGATGGTTTAGATGTTGGAGGAACCGATAATGAGGTTGTCATTTTGCAGGGCTGTTCACCTACTAGTGGGAACAAGCTGTCCTTCCCATCCACGCTGTTCTGTCGCGATAAAGCTGACCTCTTATTTAAAGATAGTCCGTTCACCCCTACAACTACTTCCTCATCAGGGCCAGCTTTCTTGCTCTCTTCATGGGCAGCAGCTGCAGCCAGGACAGAAGGAGCAATCAACCCCCAAGGCTCTGATTGCAGCCGCTTCAGTTGAGGCAAGCGTGCACGCTTAGGATTTGCAGGCCGGCGTGTTGGAGATGTTGGCCCATTTGGAAGCTTTGCGGCTATACTGGAATTTTTTAGCTTTGTCTGGAAACTGAAGACAGTGTGTTGTTGTTCTTGTTCAGATGTTGGAGATGCTGTAACATTGATATCGGAAGGAGAGGCACAGTATTCCGGGGAAGACCTCTCGATCAGCTCTGGAGATGGGGGGACATTAAGATACTGTTTGGTGGTTTTTGTGCCAGACGGTGACTTGTCTGTAGTGATTATGATGACCTCCTTTCCCTTTGCTTTGCATGCATCCAAGAGTAATTTTAGTGTCTCCTTGTCATCTGCATTGATGGCATAGACCAAAGCTGAGGCCCCACTCCTGTCCTCTAGACTGGGATCTGCGCCGTTGCTAAGGAGATGATCCACCACTTCGTGTCCAGCCTTGTGGATGCAGGCATGCATCAAAGCTGTCCTGCCTGCTTTGTCCTGTATGTTGGGGTCTGCTTGGTTGTCCAGCAGATATTTGACAAGCTTTGACTTGCTCACACTTTGTTGGTCGGAGTGTGTTGACATGCAGGCGACCATGAGCGGTGTCTCCCCACGTTCGTTGCTCTCATTGATGTATGCACCTCCTTCCAACAGGAGCCTGGTGAGTCTTAAGCGTCTGAGCCATACTGCCTTCAGGAGTGAGTTTCCATCTGTGCGCAGCTCCAGAATATCTGCCATTTTCCAGCCAGTCACAGATCTTCTCAGTATCGAATTTACAGCTTACAGCCCTTTGAACAAAATGTGGAATTAGTTCAGCTTATATTAGAAAATCTTGTCATGAAGACTCAAGTTTTATTTGTTCAGTATTTTACCAAATTATCACAACCAGCAGATGGCAGTCTGCCACAGCATACATATTATAAACACAGCTTCTTATTCTCTTTTATAATAAATAGAGTATATCCCTTATTTAATGAGCCAGATAGAAGCAACGCACATAGGATGGAGGAGATCGCGCTGATCATGCTCCTTCCTCGAAACGCAGAGACAGCAAAGTACACTACCTGTTAGAGTCACCCACACTTCTTGTGAACGATAAAAAAAAAAAAGATGCTATTTTTGGTGTTAAATTAAAAACAGATATATGCCAAGAAAACAGCTCGCGCACATTTCCCACCACGTCCTTCAAACGGATAAATCATCCAGTGTTCTGTGGGTGCGCAAAACACCCGCCTTATTCATCTTACTGCAGTAAAACAAAATACGTTTATAAGAGGCTGTATTTAATGAAATATGAACATTAAACAGTATCACAAACACATGGAGGCTTTAGGTGATAACACAGCGAGCCGCGAAAATCGCTGTCCGTGGTTCTCATTTTGGACAACTTGGCCAAAGACGCGCTTCATAACAAAGTGTTCCAGCCAGTCGCATCAGTCTCAGATCTTTTTCCCCCCCTTTTTTTTTTCATTTTGTCTTTTGATATTTGATCGTCAAGTTTGCAAATATTCTCCACATTTAAAAAGAAATTATGTGCAATTTAATGTTCATACTTTGCCAGCCTCCTCTAACACTAACGCACGATATAAAGTTGATTTCATAACCTTCACTTTTTTGATAAATCTGCAGCTGAACAATATTCACAAATGTCAAAGCTTGTGTTCTTACCTGGTCAGAAAAGAGATTCTCCATGCTCAGTGTACCTGTCATCTAGGAGGGAAGATACTAGGTGGTAAAATAAAACATTTAAAGCGCAAAGTTTGTTGCAGTTCTTAGAAATATCCCTATTTCTCAGCCGTGGCTGCTCCCATCGATGCGTCCTAGTTTGGGTTATAGTGTGCCGTGCCTCTCTGTCACCATAGCTCATGAGCTGTGTGGATTTTTGTTATGGAGGCACGCTACAGCAGTCCAATGGGGAGTATTCCTTTCACTGCGCACTCAAGGATCACAACCTGGAGATGCAGCGGGTTATAAATAACTTTGTTTCTTGCTTGTTGAATGAAACGTGTTTTCTCTTGACGTCAGAGCCGACCGAAATAAATTGCGTCTGATGAAAACCTCTGTCCTGATCTTTCTATCTGCAGGACGCAAACAAAAAGAGCGCCACCTCTCAAAGTCGTGCCAGTGTTTTTGCGTATTTCTATCTTATTTACAAATGATTTAAAAATGTGTAATCGAAAGTTTGGTCCAGATATGATGAAAACAAGTTGCTTTTGGTATCTAGTGGATTTTTCGGTAATGCTGCTTTCTGAAAAGAAAAAAAATGTAACACATGCCTGAGATAGTAAGTCTGTGCTATAAATAATATTGAATCTTTCTGCAGTGTAGGAACACCAGTGTTGGAACAGAGGCAGGCTCTCTACCTGTCATGTACAGCAAAGACAGCAGTGAAATGTGACAAAGGAATCTGCTCAGGATTGTGCCTTTTCTTACAGAAAATTCCAGTATGTTCCACTCATGAACTGTCTTTTTCATTAAAGTTGTGAGTCGTAGAATAACAGTGGTTGTTTTGGTACATCCCATCACACAATAATGACATTTTAAGGCTACTTGATGTGCTCATCTTCAGCCAGCCCTGTCTCTGACACTGTGCTGAACATTTCTTTGCTCCATATATTTACGCTGTACAATTAAAAGAGGCCAAAACTTGTAGCAGCCGTCACAAGCTATACAGCCTAATAGGGACATTTCTATTTTTAGGTTGCTATGAGACAGCACAGAGGCAGTTTCTAATGAGAACAGTGATGTTCTCAGTCCCTGCAAGGAACAGGTAAATCAGACACACAACATTCCACCAGCGACAAGAAGGCTTTTAAGGCATTTACGCAGATATTTTTTTGAAGAAAAAGACCCCCCCCCCCCCCCCCCCCCCCACGCCTTTTTGCTCTTGAGTAGGCCAGTAGCCTACCACGTTCAATCATTAGTCCTCTGACCCCTGCTCTTTTTCCTCTGAGGCTGCGACTAATCACTTTATTATCCATCCAAACACCTGATGTCTCAGGACTCCAGTTGTCAATGCAAGCAGTGATTTCTCACCTGTGATTGGTTTCTCAGTCCCTGAGGATGTGTTGTTTACAAGCCACACGAAGAGGGTGGTTTTTATAAAACAGCACAAGCTGTTGTCACCAAGTCAAAAGACAAGATCCTCTGCATCCAAATTCAAGAGTATCGTCATAGAAATGCAACTAAGGTCAGATATCCTTGGTAAATTAAAAACTTGCTTGCGTCTAGAAGAATGCAGCTATTTCTGAGTGAAAATAAAAAAGATGCTTATTTCTTTAGTTTAATTTCTTTCAAATGATGAAGTTTGAATTTTGTGCATTTGATTTAAATCGGTTGTATTAGGCAGGGAGCTGCTGTCTGCAAAGGCATGATGGACCAGGGACCAGAATAAGGCCAGAACTCACTGGTTTAGACACATTCATTACCACTCGGCGCCACGAGGACTTCAGTGGTCCTCATATGGTCTGATCTTTGCCCTGACAACACTGTTGTCTGCTGTATATTAAAGGGAGAAATAAATAATTTCTGCACTGCCACCCCTGGGAGCGCTTTCCATTTTCAGATATCTTACGTTGCAGCTGCTCCTCTTCCCTCCCTCCCTTCTAAATATAACCTTTTCTTCTGTCTGCATTGTGAGATTTTTACTCATCAGGCTGTAGCATGGCTGTGGGACTATTTATAGACCCTGTAAAGGACAAATATATGTTAACACTTAAGAATCTGACCATCATCTTTCCTTTTAGTGGTCATTAACAGTAAACAGGAAATATGTCAGATTTTCAAGCTTTATAAACATGAAAACAGAAATGAAATTGAGGTGAAGTAATTTAATCTGGACATAATTATTCTAAAATCAGACCCCAGTGTTTATTTTCAAAATTACATGCCAATTTAACGTCTGGCTACACAGACTTATCAGAGGATGGTGGGAATCAACAATCATCTCATCAAAATGGAAAAATGCACTGAATTCTAACAACGTGTTATTTTGCATCTATTTGACTCTCAAATATGCTTCAAAAATAGATTGATGCATCATTTTTCAGGATGATATGAAATAGACAATATGTAGCCTTTGAAAGGATTCAAAGTGACGAGAAATTGATCTTTAAAAGTATTCACAGGAGATTTATTTTATTAATCAATCAGTCTATAGTCTGAGAATTTAGATAATCAATGTAACAATAGCTCATTTTAAAGCAAGTAATTTAGTTTTCTTTATGTTTGCATACCTGCAATGAACAAAAGCAGAATGTTTCAGATGCCATTTCAAAAGATAATTTATCATTAAAACCTGCTTGGCTCCGTCCAGAGGTGACACAAATGCCCCCACAAGAACCTCTTAGCTATTTAAAAGCCAACCTGTAGTTTTATTGGGAATACATGTTTGGGAGCAGCGACATCCTGGATCCCCCACTGGTTGCTGGGAAACTGCCACATACTAAGAATTAGTCTGACACGTAAACCACAAAACTGTTGACTTTTTCATGTTGTTGCTGTGTTTTACTGTAACCCTTTGGCTTTCGTTCCCATTTTGCCCAGTTTGAAATCTTTGTCTGGCATGTTGGCACAAGAGCTGCACTGTGCTCCCAACAGGAAGCAAATAGTGTAATGTTTTCTATGATACACACAGGAAAACGATTAAAAAAGTCTGTGCTCGATCAGAAGGACAGACTGCAATAGCAGATTTCTAAATACAGTTTTCTATAAAACTGTCCTGTTACAGAGATCCTGATAGAGGCTGCCCATCATTTTCCTCTTGACAACATCATTTGCATTTTGACGCAGGGGATGATTTCTCTGACACATTTATCACCTGTTGTTGTAGTGCTATTGCGTTTCTTCCTCTGTGGTGGTTGTCTCTTTAAAGACTGAGTTTGACATTCTCATGGCATTTGGTGTCTCTGCGATTGTATCAGGCGAATGTGTGGGCTGCGACAGCAGTAAACTGGCACGAACCCTGCTGCAGCTTTTGCACCGGACTGCTCCTTGCCTCCCTCCTACCACGGCAGATTTAGGGAAAAAATGCCTCCAGTGCAGCTTAAAACCCCGCCACCCCTCATATATGCTGCAAGTGTTTTTTTTTTTTTTTTTCCCACATCATCCACTTGTGATTATCGCCCATGAAGTATATCACATGTTCAGACACTTTGATCTTTTTTATTGAAAAGTGCTACTTTCTCATACTTAGAATTTGGAAATGGTTCCATTCCTCCTCTTCCTCCTTCTTCCGTCGTCACTCCTTCTGTTCTTTCACATCTCGCAGTGCAAACCAACACCTGCCCTTCTGGCAAGCAGTAATTGAGCTGAGCATTATTCAAGAGCATTATACAGCCAGCAGTTTTGCTGGGTGATCATTGTGTATGTCGGCTGTATCCTAGGAGATTGGTGCATATCTAATAAGGAGTTTGTTACTCATTTTGCAGAGTGGGCACTTTGATGTCCATCGTGTTGAGTTTTCTGTTTTAGCTCCACATCCTCCTAATGAAGCAGAGGGCTAGAAGCCTCAGAATTGGTTGCTTATCAACTCTACAGTCCTCTTATTAGGAGTTGTTGTGAAGCCTTTAATTGGATGCTGGAATAGAAAAGTGCCTTAATGGCTTGTCAGTCATCAACTGGTCAAGATATATCCACAGTTGACAGTAATGTTGAAAATATTAAGAATCAACCATCAACATGCAATCTTAGGCTTGCAACCTTCGCATCAACGAGTGTTTTTTTAAAATTATCATTCATCAGGTGTAGTTTCATGCAGAGTTTTAGATTCTGTAAAACATCCTCTCCAACTGACTAATTAGTAGCCAAATTGATGTTTTGGTGAATTTGTCACATCTCTGTTCACACCAACAAATCGCTTTAATCCCTTTGCCTTCTAATAATTAATCTAATGAAAGACTACAGAGAAAATTCACTGTCTTCTCTCAAGTGTGTTGAGATGACTGAAAATACCTCTTCTTAGGTGTGTAATAGCTGTAGCGTCTCGCCGCATAGCAGCAACAGTTGCAGCTGAAGTAATTGGTAGAATGAAGTAGAAAGAGTTAACAGTGTTTTATGCTCAGTTTCTGAGCTGTCAGAAGTTCAGGGCTGTCAGAGCATGTGGGTACATCAGTGTGGATGAGTGGCTGTTCTGACAGTCAGTTAGAGAACTTCACTCAGCTGCTTGTGGTTCACACCCCTGAGACTGTGACGTATTTGACACCATGAGGCACTCTGACCAAAATACACCACCTCTGCAGCACAAGGTGAGGAACAAGCTTTTTCTGTGCATGTTGTTGGTGGTGACGTCAAATCATCCTGACCGGTCCCTGAGGATGTCTGTTGATGAGCACGATCAGACATGACAGGACATATCAGGCTTGACCAAGCTTCTGCAAAAAGCATCCTGTCTTGGGGACTATTATCTATAGCTAGAGACCTCATGAACGTGGCTGTGTGGCATCTTACCTGCCAAGTGTTGACTGAAGACGAAATTATATCTTTTGGATTCATCCATAATTAGCCACTGAGCAACAGAAATGACTGACTCAACCATCATAATGTGGAATTATAATATTTATAAATCAATTTCTAAAAAATTAAAGTAATATGCTTTAATGATTAAAGATGAGCAAATTGAGGTTTTGTTCAGACACTGAGTCCCCCATGTGGAAAGTGTAAGACAGCATGTGTGTTGCAGCTGGGTCTTAGTGTTGGTAGGTGGGAGAAGCTGGCACATATCAGAGGGCAAACTAAAGTCAGCAATTTTGCAAGAGGCTGTAAAAAAAAAAAAGGAGCCGTTACGTTTTGAAAACTGTCAGAGCGAGTATATTGCATATCTTCACATATTTGCTGTTTAAAAATGTCTGTAAAAGCTGAGTCCTAAAGCAACACCATTAGGCCATCCTTACAGTTCTGTTAGAATTAAGAAATACCACAAATATCTGACTATTAACAAGCTGTATAGGCCAAGTTCAGGCAACACGGTTTTCATAGTTTCATAGTGAATTATTGCATCGCTCACACTACAAATTTATTTCTCTTGTGATTGGGAGTTTAGAAGTGTGTTTATACTACATGTCTCAAAGCTTGACTCATCTGACATCTGTATCATACAGACAAGTGTCTTCTTTTCATCATTAACATTGCATTAATATACAAGTAGTTCTTGGTTTTTCAGTCATTTTTTTTCGTAACCAGTTGTAGAAGAGAAAGAGGAAGCTTCTCTTCATGACAGCTTTCTCTTGAGTCTGTTGCAGTATGATAATGAACAATGGAAACATCAAAGAGACATGGGTGCTCTCGCTGATTAATGATTAACCAAATTCTGATGAGTTCCTAAGCAGACTATAGTTTCTTCACCATGCTTTTTGTCAGTTTTACCGTAAGCTTGTCATTTAACCGTAACCTTTCTTCATATTTCATCCTATCATGCCCGATGATGCCATTTCTTATGCTCACATTGGCTGTAGCTCCTCGCCAAAATCTCTCTTTTTTTTTTACCTCCAACTTCTGAAAAGATCAGATATTCAAACGAGAGTTGAAATGTGAGCAGGTGATATCTATTGACTTGCTTCAAATCTGGACCATTTGTCTACAATGTGAAAACTGGACCTAAAACCTTGCAGTGTAAAATATACTTTATAAAAGCCATGCTTAAAAGCATGTTTCTATCAGATAGTCAGGTATTACATAATAGGTTGTAGTTGCACACCTCCTGAATTTTGCAACCTGTCACATGAAACAACAAGTTCCACATTTGAAAACCTGAGGAACCTGAGGGAGTGTTTATATGGCCATCAGCGTGATCCATCAATACCCACAAACATGAAATCACAATTGTTCTGTGAAAACAAACAAATGAAATACTCAAGAGTAAGTCATGTCAACATAGTAGATAATTGGGTTTTTATGGAAAATGTAACAGGACTTTTCCTCGTGGCTTTCCTTGGGTTGCAAAAATCCACAAGTAAACTCAATGAAAATGCGGAGAACACAAGCAACAAACATCCTGATCATCCATTCCCGATGACACTGTTCTGAGGTAGTAAAAACTAATTGAGAAGTAATGGTCTGACAATCATTACTTAATGATTAACCCACAGGTATCTTTGTAATGTTTGGAGGAGTGCTGTCTGCTAACATTTGCTGTTTAGCATCACTGATTACAGTTGAGAATTATTGGATATGCTTCAGTTTTGTTAGTATTTGGCCATAAACATTTCAGCCAAGCGAGAAACAGAATAATGATTTAACCACTTTTAGAAAATCGTTACATGCAAATGTCACCATTTGGCAAGAGCACAGAGTCAACTACAGACACATCACTCCACAACCAACTACAGGCAACTTCATCCTTATGAATTTTCTTTTTAATTATTTCAATGGCTGCATGTACTTGCAAATAAGAAGCAACATAATAGATCAATCACTTCCATGGTACTGAAAGCATAGTATCACCTGTTTATCTCTCACTTTCTAAATCACACTGATTTAGCTGACACACTTGGCTGAGCTGTCTGTGTTTGTGTCCTGCTGTTTGCACACACAGAACAAGCAGGACTTGTATCAGGACTTCCAACAGGAGGCAGAGTGAGCGAGGCGCTCTCAGCTTGAATCACAGCTCGGCTGGTTTGTAATCCCTTTTCCTGTCTGATTTCAGTTCAAAATGGGCATGACAATGATACGCCTCCGCAGCGATGAGGTCTGTAAGCAAAAACTCTGCGAGAAACATAATCGACTTAATTGAAACAAACAGCGACCAGTAAAGGGGGAAGGCAAATTCATCTACATCCTGTTTCCCCCTGTGTTTGAGAGGATTGTTGCTGGTGTTCCCCTGGGCAAGGAGCTCTCATACCTGACTGAGCAGATCAAGATAAGAACCAGTTATCTTTGCCTCACAGCACTCCATATCCCAGAGGGAGATCACCACTCTGAGTAGACACTGCAGTCTGGGATTCAGTAAAACCAGAATAGTACCAGTGTTTTTCCGTGTCTTCCATCAATTTAGGGCAGTGAGTAATGTCAAATGTAATTAACTGGCATTAATCACCGTTTTTAATAGTTCCAAGATAGTAATTTGGGTTAGATGCATAATATTTAATACTGATGCACCTTGCTAGTGACCCGGTCACTTTTGTTCTCTTTGGGCAGATCAGATGATGCACAATAATCATGAAGCATTGATGTATGAAGCAAAACAGGTGCAGAACAGTTCGGCTTGACAGAAGACTAAAACGTTCTGTGCACAATCAAGTATTGATTCCAGTTCCTCTACAAACAGCAGATGCAGATTCTCAATTATCAGCTCATGTACCCTGAAATATACGGAAACTGAGCATCCGATTGCTAGACTCACAAATAGCAGTTGTTGAAATGCCTCTGAAGGCATTATTCTGTTTATTCTTTTATCCAATCAAATTTACCCAGAATGCACTTGATCCACAAGCTTCTGCATTTGAAATGTGTTAAATATGAGTTGTAGATGAACTCTTATTTTTACATTTTTACACATCTGATCCTTTTTATTTGCACTCTTCAACTTTTACATGCAGTTCTCTCTGAAGTCAGAAAAGGCGTTATGACACTTTTTTTTCCATCTGTGCGGCTGATTCAAACATAACGCAACCAAAATTATCTAGAAGGTTGTACAGAGGAATGCAAATCCTCTTACCTTACACTTAGTCATTTGATCCATTTTTAAAACCAAATAACAGGAACAGGGACCTCCATATTTTAATGACTCAATCTTTGAACAGACTGAGGACGAAGTGTTGTTCGCCATTTACCATTACGCTGGGCTCCCCCAACATTTGTGAACAGTCCATTGACTTTGGCTCTAAATGTGCAGACAGCACTCCAGCTGGCATTTTTTGAGAACAATATCTTGTGTGGTGGGATGACAGCACTGTGTCTTGGTTTGAAAGGCTTTCTGAGGGAAAGGCCTCTGTCCATTTAAAGTCTTTCCACCTGCTCAGTGTAGAGCTAAGCCTGGGCAGCTCTTCATTCTGCTGGATCAGTCAAGGGGGGTGTTGGATTAACCTCATCTCTGCTTCTATCCTCAATACCAGCTTCAAGGTGAAGTGTAAAAATGAGTTAACCGGAAGCTTTACGCTCTTCTTTATAAGTGCCAGTAACATTTTAGTTGTATTTATTCCACTATAGTGTTTTCTAATAAGTAATGTTTAACATTAAAACAATTATAAGGCTTGTAAGGGGAGTTTATTTATGAAGCATGATTCAACAACAGAGTCATTCAAAGTGTTTTACAGAGACAATAAAAAATGAGAATGTAAGAAGCACAATTTAAAATTAAAACAACGATGTATGTTTGAGGAGTCCTGATTTTTATTTTCTTTTTCTTTTGAGCCACATTTCTTATGGCATCCATCCCGAGGAGTTGGAGACACCCAGAACGCTGCTGGCTGGCTATCCATGACACGACTGTGTCAGTATCACAACGTGGTGACTCATGTTTCTCATCTTCTTTCCTGTTGTGCCTCCTCCTCATATGCGGTTTGAGGCAAACAAATGGGTCTTTGTCAATATTTTTTTATCAGTAACTGTGTTTGCGTTAAAACTTCCCTCAATCAGGTCAAATCAAATCAATTGCGGTCGAGAAGAATCTGTTTTCGTGATCCTTTGACTGTTGGCAACACATTAGCTGTGTGTTGTCCTTTGACTCAAGCTGCGATGTTGTTTTCTATTCAGCAGGGCTCAGTGAATGCTGAATTGATAGGGGAACCTGATTTCATTAGTGCTGATCAAAGGCTTCACAGCGTATTTCATTGTTTGAGTATGTTTCAACAAAATAGTGGGAGATCATAATCTGCAGCAGCTGTGATATCACAGCAACAGATCTGATCTGTGCAGGAGGACAGAGTTGTGTTTCATATGAGGTGAAGCAGGACATTGTTGCAAACAGAAAATAATCTAAAAGGGATTACTTCTACAGCAATTAATCAAAAATATCAGTGCAAGCAGGCAAGTTCAACCACATTTAGGGTCACACTTATACCAGTAATGACTGACCTAAAGATGTAAGGATGCCAACAGGTTATGTTTGCATTTCTACTGAGTAGCAAGGACTGGGTTGTGTACTATTTTGTGTGTTTCCATTATAAAATGTAACATAGTAACATGGTCAACATAAACAAATCTATGGCAGTTTCACAGGCTACCAAGTGAAATTCTCAATATCTCCTTAAAAACTAACGAGGTTTTGCAGGATGAGAGTGAAAAATTGTCAAGTATCTAAATCCAGTCCAACTGATTTGACTCAAGTTACGCTACATTGCTAACAAGCTAGAATCATAAACAATATGTCACAGTTCACAATCGACTGAAATTCATAATGTAAAATCTAAAAAAAAAAAAAAAAAAAAGTCAGAAGATTTCATCAAAGCATGGAAAATTCTGACAAAAACTAAACCTTTTTTCTAATGAACAGCGAAGTCACAGGCTGTTAAGAATCTGTGTTAAAGTGTTGCACCTCTGCAGTCTGCCTCTGCATTTTAGGATTCCTCTGCTGACACACAGAACAGATGGAGGGGATGTGTCCTAAATAAATATGTAAGTAGCCATGCTGATTTCCTGCTACTCCTGCTGCTTCCACTGAAGCTATTGATTTAATAGCTCATTTAAAACCCAAATGCCTCAGGATTTATGTCATATGTTCCTCCGATTCAGAATCACAACTCCTCTCTGCATACAATATTCTGTAGAAGAATAATAAAGTACAGATAAAAAAAAACAAAAAACCATAGAATTAAAGTTCAAGATAATAAAGGTAACAAAAGCAAACCAGTTTTATCCTTTTCATCCATCTGAATGGATTGGACTCATGTTGATTACAAAAACAAGAGGAATGCAAACAAGAATAATATTTGGGATATTTTTAGGAATGATTAATGTGATACCCAATCCAGGACAGCCAACTAGAGAGCACAAACCACAAGGGAATGTGGATAGAACTGAATGGGGTCATAGAGAAAAAAGATAAAATGTGTTGAATACACAAATACAGAGGAATAGTTTTACCTGGTTGGTTTACTTACAATAAAATGATGTATTTCATGCACATTTGTATTTCTGTGTGGATATATTTCAGTGTTGACTCCTTTATAAAATAAAAGACCTCAATTTTTATTATAAATCAGTGCTTAATTCTTATTTTTAATCTGCATATTTTGGTGTCAAACTCCAATTATCGAGGGCGACCATCCTATGTGTTTTACATGTTTCCATGTTCCAACACACTGGACTGACATGAAGAGTTTTTTTTTGCAGAAATTGACAGAAAACTGTGGGATTCATTTAATTTGAATCAGTTGAACCTAAAAAACTGAACCTAAAAAACCTACAGGAACACAACGCCACAGGACCAGAATTTGACACTCTTTAAACACCTTAGGGTTAATGTAAATGACATGCTAATATAAATTTAGCATTAGCAGCTACAATATCATTCAGTTTTAGAGCTCCATTGCCAAGCAGACATTATGTCATATCATGCAGTGTTTTAGAATTACATCCCAGAACTGTAAAGAAAAAGGCATCTCCTCCACTGGTTTACCATACTGGTTCCTGGCCTTGCATGTACCTTAAGTTCAAGATTTAGATCACAGTAAATTGTTTTATTTTTTGGTAGTACTGGGATGCCAAAACAATAACCAACAGTTTTTCCAAAGTCCTTCTTGGCCAGCATAAACACAGATATGCCATAACATTAAAACCACTGGGAGAAATATAACTAACCGTTCGCTTTTTGTTGCAATGTCATTGTATGTTGCAGAAACCAGCTTCTTGGTATTATGGATGTTACTTTGACATTTGCAGCCTACCTTAACTTTCTTGGAGACCAGTGACCAGTTAATGTTTTTTACACTCAACATGACTGTTTAGTCTTTTGAAAGGGACATTCTTTTCTTTCTTTTTTTGTGTCTTGTCCAGCGTTTAAGCAAGCAGAATGATGGTCTAGATGCCTTTGCCAAGGGGAGCATTACTGGTATTATGATCCCCTTGATTTTCTGGATTCGAAAGGGACACTCATAACAGGAGGGTAGTCAGAAGGTTATAGGTTATCAATTTAGATTTGCTGAACAAAAATATATTTACAAATCCATAAAAAAAATCTACTTCCTTGAAACAATTTTATTAGATATTTTGATCAAATTATGAATTCATTTCACCAGTACACAAAATTTCCAAGCTTCATCTGTCTACAAACATTTTCAGTGTTAGCAAGATCTGAATTTACAGAAACATTTAAGACATGCTGAGCAATAATTTTATGCAAATGCATTATTTTAAACTCAGCTCCTCCTTTACTTGTCTGCAGATTCACAACAATGATGGTGTTGATGGCAGAGTTAGACAAACTGCCTGTCACACAAAGCAATACTGTAACATAACCGCAGATTAAGTAAGAAAATAATAATAAATACATTTTTTTTAAAAAAAGAAAAAAAGTGAAATTTTAAAAGCACTGCAGCCTCTATAGCCTCATTTGAACATGATGGCCCAGATACAGGTCATGGTGATCCTGAGAGCTTAAATCGAAGGCAATTGGACTTCTTTTTATCTCCACAAAACGTTTCGTCTCTCATCCAGTGGGCTTTTTCAGTTTTACACTGGAGAGGAGTTCATATCTCGTAAGACTGGGACTCCTCACTACTCAGTTTAGAACTGAAAGAGCCTTTTACATGAGAGTCAAATCGTTTTCAGTCGACAGAAAGAAGTCCAGTTGCCTCCATGCAAGATCAGAGGATGCTCAATGTTACAGTTTAGCAGAATTAGACTTGCATATTGCTTATAAACCCATGTGCAGGTAAACACAGGACAATGTTGTGTCATGACAAAAATCCATTATAAATTTAAAAAAAAAAAAAAAAAAACTGCTTTGAGATTGTTTCAGAAATAAAGAGAGTACTTATGCTGTGTGTTGGGAAATGACATGCAAAATGTTATGCAAAAAAATTACTTTCCATAACATTTCACTTTTTAAACTAACCCCTGGTATTACAAGGAATACAGGATATATACAAATAACTGTCTGGGGAAAGTTCTTATCTATGACAGCTTGAAGATACGACATTATACTGTATTTACACTGTGTAGGGCTGCAGGTTCTCAATGTCATTACTGTCTACGATAATTAATGCTGGCTTATTTATATTTTAATGGACCTAAAGGGCTCCAAGGGAGTGATGTTTTCTCTTTTCTTCTGGTTTGAGTCATTGCTGTCAATCGCAGAGGCTCCAAATGAGACGATGCAGTCTAAAATGAGGCTTGACCCCAGTCTTGAAGCCCAGATGTCACCATTTTCATTGGAACGTGGCCAACCTGTGCGCAGGTGTGTGTGGGCTGATTTTCACATTTGCTGTGAAGAAAAGGAGGGGATAAGAACAGCAGTTATTTCACAGGAAACTGAATATTGATTAATAACTATCTCATTGCATTCAAAAGGAAATGTTAGAGGGTGCTGGTGTTTTTCCATTACTGCTATTTCTTTTCCAGTAGTTTATATGTGCTGTAGTTTAAGAAACAGTGCCGCCTCACCGATGGTGAATCCTCAAGGCCATTGCTCTACTGTCATTTAATCAACCTAAAGGGCTCCACCGACCCTTCATGTCCCCTTAAGTCTGACTCAGTGTTTGTAAATAACAATTCAATATATGTTTTACGGCATAATTATGCGATCAGGGATCATTTCAGAAATGGTGTCAAATTTTAACACAATGCATGTTGATGACATTACCCTGAATAGATCAATGTTGAACAGATTGTTTACAGTATCTTGTGTTTTCAGGAAAGTGTCCCGGCATGTTCCATGTCTAGCTTTTGTCTCCAAATTTTTTGTCTTGATAACATCATATCTAAATAAAGGATCTCTAGATGCTTTAACATGTTCTACTACACCTTAATGTTAGCATTAGAACAATGAAACACTAAGTTTGTCTTAATATTTATTTATAGTAAGCTGACCGGAGGATTATAAAAAAAAAAAGCATTACATCTGAGGTGTTGAAGGCTTGCTGGTGTTGGTGTTGTACAGCGCTGTTTCTTTGTAAAGGATTGGCGTGATCAATGATCAGCCATGCACAGTCAGGTGTGTGAAGATGCTCGGTGAGGCACAAGCGCAGGATTTATAAATAAACCAAATAAAGGACGGCGCCGTCAGTGACCCCTGAGATGAGGCTTTGGAAGGGTTGGAAAGGCAGACGTTTATCCTGAAGAAACTCATAAAGCGCTGTCTGTCAGCTGGGAGGTGAGTCAGCCCAGAGTAGCATCATTAGAGAGAAGCAGGGCTCTGATCAGGTCTCTGAGGGGAGATGACCATGCAGTACCACATTTTCAGCCAAGACCACCAAGAAGAACACCGAGCCAACAGCTCACACTGCTATCTGTTGCAGTGCCATCTCTGCAAAGCATGCAAACTCTGAAACACAAAAATAAAAATATATATCTATGAGCATACATTTTATATAAAAATTTAAAATTATTCATTCACTTTCTAAACTGCTTCAATTCAGGGTTGCAGGGACAATGGAATCAACCCCAGTTGTCAGGAAAGAGGCATCGTACCCCCTGGACAGGCCGCCAGTCCAACACACAGAGACAAACAACCCTTCACGCTCACACTCACTCCTTTGGATAGTGTAGAGAAACTAAACATGCACGTGTTTGGATGGTGGGGGGAACCTGCACCAGACAGAACCCACGAACACAAGGGGAACATGCAAACTGCACACAGAAAGACCACCTCCCCGCCAACCAATACTCAAACCAGCTACCGTCTTGCTGTGAGGCATCAACCACCACAGCGTCATGCAGCCCAGAAGATGTCATAGTTCCATATAATCCCTACAGAGCTCTTCACGCTCACACCCTGGTTTT